>NW_026442068.1:1362717-2587935 GCF_026898425.1 Galleria mellonella | reverse complement strand
ACACAAGTCGTTTGCTTGGTACCTCTCACTTCACTTGTTTTTCTGTTTTTTTTTATACAACATAGAATGGCAAACAAGCTGACAGCTCACCTGATGGAAAGTGGTAACCGTCGCCTATAGACAAGAGCAGTATCATGGACATAACAGAGTTTACTGTTTCCCCTACATGCGTTGACATTCCTGAGGACTCAGGTGTTATTCCTCTGTACCCTGTAAATTCGAATTGTAAGGTCGACCTGCTTGGGTATATTACTAGCAATAGGGCTTTTAGTTTACATTACTAACAATTCCTTCCCCCTGATCTGTCAATATTGAATTTATTATTTAAGTTAATATTTGACTACTAATAGTTAGGAACAGTTTATTTCAATACGAGTATATTTGGAGAAAAGAAACAGCCGAAGTGATTCAGCCATTCTCTAGTTTTGCGCTTAGTAAACATTTAATATTTTTTTTTTCATGTCTGATGGTAAACGGTCACTGTAGCCCATGGACGTCTGCAAAACTAGAAGTGTCACGTGTTGCCGACCTTAAAGAAAACTTAATATAACTTTTTTATTTATATAGATGATATATGTACACAGATACCTGCAACAGAGTCTGCCCTGGCTCGACAGCAACCGCACGTGCATATGGGGCTGGTCGTATGGCGGGTACGCGTCGTCGCTGGCGCTCGCTCGCGGCGGCGACGTGTTCCGCTGCGGCATCGCCGTCGCTCCCGTCGTCGACTGGCGATTCTACGGTTCGTGTCGCTTTAGTTTCTTATATTAATAAATAATAATCAATAATTATATGTTTACATTCTAGAATTATGTATTACATTGAATGAATTAAAGTACTGTCTAGCCATGTGGTTCTCTATAGAATAGGCCAGCAATTCCTATTTCGTGGGTGTCGTAAGAGGCGACTAGGGGAGGGCATGGGATGGGCAGTAGCGCCCCTCTTAAAACTTTTCTAAAGTCTGACTGCAGTTGCCAATCCGCCTGCCAAGCATGGCAACTACTGGCAAAAGTTTCCAAGGGGGAGGGGGGGGGGGCTTATGTTCAGCAGTAGACAGTTAAAAGTTTTACAATAACTAATTATTTCTAAATTTGCTTACAGATACCATTTATACGGAGCGATATATGGACACTCCTGCTAACAATCCACAGGGCTATTTTGAGTCGTCGCTTCTTACAGAGGAAGCTGTAAGTTTAACAAATTATAATTAAACTTAAAATTTCCTATTGTTTACTAATATTTTAAATACACTATCAGAATTTAACGCGATCAACAATTTTTGTAGTTTCAATCATCTATAAATATAAACAGTACCGTAAATGTCATAGAATACGCTGTAATGTCCATGGCATATCTAATGTGTATTCCTAAGTACCATAGTGTTATGCCTCCATGACCTGTCTTTTCACTGCCATAGCACCCTTCAAGCTGAAACAATGTTCAATTGATACAGCAGAAGTACGAGTCATCTCTGACATGGAAATAAAAAGCAGTGATGACATTTTGTATTTTTACTCCGCCATCATATAGACGAGACCTTTGTAAAATCCCATGTTGTGATCATGTATATAGGTATATGTTATGATCTTGATGGATGCGAGTTCGATACCCTCTTAAACAATCATTTATATTTGTGATTATGCTGGTTTTTAACTGATTGGGTGTGTTTTATCTAATTATTAAAAAAAAAAATTCAGTTGTCTATTAATTTGGGGCTACATGCGTAGTATGCTGTTGTCCAGTAAGAAAAACATTATGTATTTTTTTGTACAAACTTCTTTAGTATAATAACGTCGCAATCATCTGTCAATTTTTCTTTTTATTTTATATAATTTTTTTTATTGAAAAAAAACCACAATAGTTAAAAAGAATTCATAATAAGAAAAATCAGTAAAGGCAAAAATAATTAAAACAACTATATTTAAACACAAATAAACATATTTCAAACTTTTTGATTAATTATTAAAAAAGTGATTTATGTTTATGGACACATATGTCCATGGTACTGCTCATGTCTATAGGCGACCGTTATCACTTTCCATCAGGTGGGCCGTCAGCTTGTTTGCCATTCTAAGTTTTGTGCTATTTTGATTAGTATTGACAAAAACTATAACCTTGTATGGTATGTTCAGAATTTGACAATAAATTCTGAAGGCTATAAAAACTTTATTTCAAATGTAGATTTGTTTAATTTTAAATGTATCTCTTTTATAGTTGGAGTCGTTCCGCGGTAAACGTTACTTCCTGGTGCACGGGACGGCGGACGATAACGTTCACTATCAACACGCCATGCTGCTCTCGCGCCATCTGCAGAGGCGAGATATATACTTCGAGCAAATGGTCAGTTTATAGTTTCACATTAGCTATTTCCTAATTACAGAACAATAGCTTTGCACACAGTATATAGTATCTTATATGTTCAAACGAAGTTCTTTAACCAGTGCGTGTTGCCAATGATGACTAATGGAACCGAAACATGGTCCTACACGAGGCACCAGAGGGAGACTTTGTACAAAAGTCGATTGCTTGGGAACCTCTGTCCCATTCGTGTTTCTACCGTGAAGTAGTTGTGTTTGCATGGCTGTGTTTCGGTTTGAATGGCAATGCATGGGGAGTATCATGGGCGTAACAGTATACTCTGTTATGTCCGTGGTACTGCTCATGTCTATAGGCGACGGTTACCACTTTCCATCAGGTGGGCCGTCAGCTTGTTTGCCATTCTAAGTTGTATAAAAAAAAACAGTATTTAAGGCATCCCGTCCTCGCTATTGGATACGGGTGATGGGATACCTATAATAGTGGTGTCTTAATTAGAAATTTAAGTCATTATTAAAAAATCGCCCCCACCTCACATTGGAATGAACACAAACGATAGCAAAAAGAATATCATTATAGGTTCTTTTGGAAGCTGCATAAAAATGATCAAATATAGGACTGGTCCTAGGCATAGGAGCAAGGTTTTTCAATAAAAAAAAGGAATAACTAAAATCAGTTTAGAATTCGCATTCGCTCGATATAACAATCGATAAATGCCTCTGAATACCACACAAGATATTACAGTTATGAGCATATTTAATTTTAATATTTTATTTATTTATTACAGAGTTATACCGATGAAGGGCACGGTTTAATCGGAGTACGGCCACATTTGTATCACGCATTCGAGAGGTTCCTGCGTGAAAATTTGTTGTAATATATTGTATTTTTAAGGATGGGTAATATTTATCAATATCTATATATTGCGGTTACAATATTGATACATATATTGACCCAATAACCGATATTTTAGATATCGGTTATGTAATAATATCGAAAAAAAGAACCCGCTCGTAATGAATATAGGTTCTTGATTGGTATGACCGGTATCGTAATGGGTGGTCATCAAAGTCCAGAAGATCAATATATAGATATCAGATATTACCCATCTCTATGTATTATAGATAAATTATTTATTGACCGACAATTTGAAAAAAAATTGCCCACGTTTCATTAGAAAATTGAGTATTAAAATGTTTTAAAATTTATATTGGAATGTTCCTAAAATAATTCACGTGACAATGAACATTGATATAAAAAAAAAAAAAAACTAAGATGTAGTCACTGTAGACTATCTTATCTTATATTCGCATATTGGGTCAGCTAAGCTATTGCACGTCGACCCATCGGGATCTTTTGTGTTTCCCCCTGCCTTATACCATCATTTCATAGATCCTTTGTGTTACCTAAACGATATCCTGCGGTTTAAGATATCTGTAGTCCCCTGGCTTTGGATAAGCCGTTCTCAGTAGCCTCATGCGCATGCTCGCTAACGAATCACAGTTGCACATCAAGTGTTCCATGGATTCCGATTTCTCCCCGGATGGGTCTGTCCGAAGATAGACCCATCTTGTGTAGTATATGCCTTATTGGCATATGACCAGTTAAGGCACCCATAATGAGTCTTGCCTGTTGTCTGCCACCGCTGTAGATGAGTTTATCCCATCCTTCAACATTGTCATTTAAGAACTTTTTAGAATGTTTAAGACCATGCAAATTCCTCCATTCTTTTTGCTGTTTTTTCCTCAAGGGCAAAGTTAATAACACTTGATGCAAGTGCAACAAATGGTTCGGGACCTATCATTTTTGATTCTGATTACTTTCTCGCCACTGTAGACTAAAAGCGTCAGTGAAAATTAATGCAATCGAATAAATAATGCACTTATTTGTAATCAGTTAGTTTCGTTTAATTGAGTAATAATAAAATTTGTCAACAATTGACTACCTTTGTAACGCAGTAGTGAGCACATTACTTTTAGTAAAAGAGGTCCCGGGTTCAATTTCTGGTTAGTCCAATTTAGGAAATAAACTTTTTCGAATTAGCTCGTGTCTGGGTGTTGTGGTTTGTGCTCCCAGAAGTTTTTTGCTTGGTTTCTTATAAGAGACACTATCCTAGCTATTTTAACTCTTGATGGTTTGATTATGTAGTACTTACGTATTATACGTCTGACCAGAATCGTAAACTTCTATACGAGATTAATTTTTTTTTTTATATCAATGTTTACGAAATTTCATTTGACTCGTGACAAGTCATCTTTTTATATCATTAAATAAATCATATTCCTCAGGCGCTTTAAAAACTACAGAAATATTGTTTTTTTTTCTTCAATATTTGTATTGAAAACTAATTTCTTAATCAAATATCGGTAGTATTTTTTACGTATCAGATATCAAAGTTTTATTTTTCAAGTACTTACTAGGGGAGGTGATTCAAATTAATTCTTTTAAAAAGATGTACCGAAGCTTATAATACATTCTACATCTACTTAGATGAGCAAGAATAAAGATGCCAGTTAGATTTTTTGCTCAATTGTTATTATTATTTTTAGACTATGCATAATAATAAACGGACTGGGTAGAACTGACACTCATATGTTTTCCTCTAAAGAACCCTTTTCCCCTATCATCATCATATCGGCCCTTAATCGTCCACTGCTTAACATAAGCCTCCCCCTTGGGATGTTTTGTCAGTAGTTGCCACACTTGGCAGGCAGATTGGCAATCGCGGTCAGGCTTTAGAGATGTTTTAAGAGAGACGCTGTTGCCCATCCCTCGCTTTTCCTTAGTCATTTTTTATGACACTTATGGGAAAGGAAGGGGTGGTCTATTTTATGCTGGAACCACACAGCCACACTATTACTCGATTTAAAACATATTTTATAATATGACGTGACTGAGAGTGAACGACCCAAATTCTCGCTTTGATATCTTTTGTTTGCTAGCCCTGACTTAATAGGACACGAATTGGACGCGAATCGTCAGCGCGCCAACGTAGTTATTAATATTGAATTCACGCTAGTGTCAGTTCTACCTGGACATTTATTCGTATGTCGTTTGAGTACCTATGTAAATAAAACATTTTTGTATTGAATATATCAAATAATAGTATTATTTATATAGTATAATAGTATTCAAAGTGTTTCAAGGCTTCACGTTACCTGTTTAATGCAATAAATAGTTATTAAATTCAAATTAATTATACAGGGTGTAATGGAAAACAGTTTTTAAAATTCCGCAGTTTAAACCTAGCACAATAGAAACTAAAATAATATATTTACAGTACAGCGCAAAAAACATGTCAGAAAACTGTCAGTCAACTGTTGATTGACATATATTTTTTTTTTAAACAAAATGCACCTATTATTTTTACAATTCATAATTGTAATATTTCTGTGTATCTAATCATGCACACACAGATGAATCGTAAGTACAGCCAGTGACGGAGTTAGCTGTTTTTAGCGTAGTGTTTCTTGTAGTCTGTCTATATATGTGTTATTTATGTGTAAGTATTATAGTATATTTACAAAAATATATGTATGTACGTGTATCAGTCGTTCTCTAGTCTGAAACTAGATGCTGTTTATTATTTAAAATATATATAATATAATACTGTACTAGTATTATTTATAATAGAGATATAGGCGTACCTATTTGGAAATCTAAATAATTTTCTCCAAGGGACATGGGCCGAAATAATTTCAATCATATTATGAAAGCAATTTTTGAACCTTTTACAGTAAATTGATCACGTGATCGCGCATCTTATATTATTGTCGCCGTTTACTTCTTAAATTTTCATGTTTGGGAAAGATGTATACAGTAACAATTTAGTATTTATTTTTCTTTTACATTCCGTTACACCCTGTATATGTAAGAATAGTGTAAATAGTATAAATTCATTTTTAAGAATAATTATTCATTTTGACGTAATAGAGTATTTTATGACAATTTTTACCAAGTGTTGCCAAATCTAATCTAAATCAGTATAACAGGGTTGCGAATTTTAATTCTTATGTTATTATGTATTACCGAAATATACTTAGGTATTATGCAATTTACAATTTGTTTCTATGTAAATATTTTATGTACTCAAAGTACAAAGTCCTAATAAATGTGTTTTCTATATTTTTTGTTTTATTTACTGCAAGACAAACTTACAGCTTCTTATAGGTATTTTTAATGCGATAGAAATGAGGCTATAAAGCTTTTCTCTGTGAATAATGATAAGCACGAGACAAGTTACGAATCTACTTTCATATATATAAATTTATAACTTATTACTACTATGACACCCTCTGTCTAACACGTAAAGCGCTTGACATGAAAATAAATATAAACGAAATCACGGACACATCTAGTATTAACTTTCTCAGAGATCACAGTCTGTGATAAATGACAAAAATAAATTTTACATTTCGACATGTAAAACTGATCAATTTCACAAACCCATGTATAGGTTTAAAAGGCGTATTCTAGATCTTTCTTGAGATTATATCAAAATTAAATTAAAAATAATAAGAAAATTCAGAAGTTGTTCTTCGATAATACATAGAAAGCGGTGTTTCATTTATTAATCATAATATTTTAAATGCGCACTTAACATTGTTCTTTCATTTGGGATCGATTTTCAAACATGGTTTTAAATAAATGCTACCACTTGATATAATCACTCACTACTTCCTATGCCACTGCGTTAGGTTGACTGGAAGAAATCTCTTTTAGAGATAAGTTCGCCTTTGCTAATATTGTTATTAACTTATTGTTGTTTCTGTATGTTTTAGTGCAATAAAGAATATATAATAATAATTTCAGACTCTTTACATATCTACTCGCATATATTTTTCTAAGTCAAAAGATGGCCATAAATTCACAAGTATCTATAATTCTAGACATACGTATATAAGATATGGTTTTCCTTTTCCTGTCGTGCAACAAGGAAGCAATACAATTTGCATAAAATTCCTATTCGGTAGGTTCCATGTGCAACAGAATAGAAACGGAGATAAGTCGGCTCATATGCATATGAGACGTCTGTATTTATGGCTTTTACGTACCGGAGTGTTTGGAATACGTATCTATGTAACCACGTGTAGCACTCTGAACTATATTTCTTGATATGATCATTTACCGGCATTTCCATTATCTATCTTGCAATATATTAATGTCGAATTGTAATTGCTACTATTATGTCTATTTTGATAGTGTTATATGGACTAGTAGATTATTATTTGACTCATAGACTTAGCATAACGTATTATATACTTTATAATCAAAGGATTGACTCTTAAATATAACCTCTATTGAAGAGTCAACAATTTGTAGATAAATATGTTGTTGTAAGAATAAGGATTTATTTTTATGACGCTAAATAACGAAACTCTATTGAATGAAAAATCTCGTGTATTATATATCGTATAGTACAAGACTTTGGGGGGAAAAGGGATTGTTAGTAATGGAGATTAAGAATCCCATTGCTAGCAATATATCCAACCAGGTCGACCTCCTCGCGGTTCCCCCTGGAAACTATCATGGTTAATTCCTGATGAATTCATCATGATGGGCTAACTGGCCTGTTTTCAACCTCATTGATCACCCTTCACTGGTGCCCCGCCAGCGTATCCCATTAGCACAGGCGGGGTTACCACTCCGTTTTCATCCAATAAAAAAAAAGTACAAGACTTTGGTTGATTTACCTTATTATCCATATATATGTAAATATATCACAATATATACTTTGAATAGTGAAATAATATGCTTATATTTAGGAGAAAATCGATAGAAGCAATTTATATTGAGCTATGTTTTTTTTCATAAAGGACAAATGAGTATACAACTCACTTGATCGTAAGTGATTACTGCCGGCTATAGGCACTCGCAACATCAGAGAAATTGTAGATGTATTACCGATCTTTTATGAAAATATATGCTTTTTTCTTAAAATTTTCAACGTAGTATCTGTTCGGAAATACTGCTGCTGGGGTTTGGTTCCAATATTTGGATTTGTGTGAAAGAAAATGTTTATAGAAACGCATGGTGGAAGACCACCGCTCATCCAGAAGATCGGGATGAAATTGAAGTTTGTTGCAGGTTGGACGGTGTTGCTATAAATAAATAAATAATTATTATTATTATGTACTCTGGTATTTAACGTTAAAATTCTTAGCTCTAACACATGGTCTCCTAAACACAGACAGTCAAAGCTACTAGTCAACATTGCTTGAGATTTACGGAATGTCGCATAAGTATGTTCAAAGGATTAACATAACGCTGCTACGAAGTAATGCAGTCACTATTCGAGGAATTATTATATAACTGATTAATAAAATAAATAGAACTTATTTAAAAAAAATATTTAAAATTGAATTGAATTGAAAATCAATAACAAAAGCAATTTGGTTCTTAAATCAAACATTAACGAAGCCTGACTACTGCTGCTAACTTGACTGACAAGCGTGATCTTATGGGGGAGGCTATGTTTAGCAACAGTTAGTTAACGGCTGATATAAAAAAATTGTTCGTAGATTTTTATATTTATAAATTACCATTATTAACTTATGCAGATATATATAATCAGTTTGGTATAATATAAAAAATATGTTAAACTAGCTGTATCCTGCGGCTTCGCCTATGATCGTATTGATTATTCTATAACCTTTTTTATTAAATGAGCTATCAAATGCAAAAAAAATATTAATTCAACTGGTAGTCTAGAAATAAAGGCATTTAAACAAACAAATAAACAAACAATCTCTTTCGTTTTATTATATTAATATAAATATATAAATAAATAAATAGTATCCTAATGTAAGTAACATTAGGATTTTATTTTCTATAAGAGCATTTCTGGGTCCAATTGGGCGAGACGTTAAACCAGTAAGTAGTAAAGATTGACGCTTCTAATTACGGCCAATTTACAGAGGAACCCTTGCTATCTAGCCTCGTAATTTACGAAACGAATGCGGAAAATTGGAGGTTCAAATTTAGGTTAATTTGAATATCAAACAGTAATTACTGTTTAAATTGATAAATGACTTCTTTTATTTATATACTCTGTTTAGAAACAAACATAACAACGTGTAATAGTATACATATATGGTAGTTACATGTATTTTTGTTACTGTATGTGTATATTTTTAAAATGATATTATAATTATGAAAGATTTGATAATGGAAATATGTAATGGAAAAAAATAAAAAAAAATATTATTTCCTTTATATAAAGCTATGTTTTCAGCGAATAACATATTATTATATTATTATATCAGAGTTAACTGCTGAAAATAGGTATAAAAATCACAAAACTCCCCATAAGGGAAGTTTTGCCAGTAGTTGCCACGTTTGGCAGGCGGCTGCCCATCGCATTTCCTTAATCGCCTCTTACGACACCCATGGGAAAGAAAGAGGTAGCCCATTCTATGCTAGGACTACACGGTACAATAGGAGTAATATAGGCTCTATTTTAGTTTCTGACGTCGCGTCTTGAACACCTATATATAAGTCATTTTTTATATATAATACAATATCGCCTCTCTGGCACTATGTACGAGTATCATGTATCTATTTGAGTTCGTACAAAACCAAAAGGCTTATATCTCTCCCCACCAAAGGACCTTTAATACAATAAAGATATTATTATGGTATATTAACTCTGTTTTAGACTTTAATTTGTTCTACTGTAAATTGACTCTGCACACAAATTAATCATAATAATTTACTGGATTAACTCATAAGATCATTTCAGACGATCGAAATTCTGACAAAGCCGCAGGACAAAGATATTTTTTTATAATTTGACATATGGTAATCCACACACTAATACATAATTATTAAATAAATTCATTGGCTATGAATTGTAATAGAAAATTAGCATAATAACACCAATTCAATTGTACTTAAATATGACAATTTTTTTTTTAATTATCACACATACAGATCTTCAAAGTGACTGTTTAAATCATAAAAGTCTATGAATCTTATTATTTATAACACAGGGAGCAAATAAGTACGAGGTAAGTATCTACCATATCTATCGCCACCTATGAGCATCCGTAACACCAACTTAAATACGACAATTTTTTTTAAACAATTATCACACATACAGATAATCAAAGTAACTATTTTAGACGCTAAGCTCTGTTTTATTTATAAATCTAACTAGTCTAGTACGAATATCCGATGTTAGTCTGCGCAATTTCTACACAATATCCGATGTTTGCTTGAATAGTAGGTAATCGAGTTTATAGTAAATATCCTGTAGGAAGTTTAACGATCGCTTGAGAGCATCCATCTATCTATTAAGATATGGAAATACTTTTATACCATACCAGCACTTAAATATTCACTGTTGAGCATAAGCCTCTCAATTGGGGGTTTTGCCAATAGTTGCCACGGTTGGCAAGTGGATTAACAACTGCAGTTAGGATTTAGTGGTGTCTGATGTTTTAAGAGGTATGCTGCATCCCATCTCTCAATTATTACGTTCTCTTAGTCGCCTCTTACGACACGCATGGGAAAAGAAAGGGTGGTCCATTCTATGTTAGAACCACATGACCAATTATAGATTTGATTGATTGTTGGAATCCAGAGTTATCTAAAAATTTTCCATGGTTCTAGTTAAACCTTAAGTTATTTATTGAATTAATTTACTGAAACTATTATTGTTTTCTATCTTAAAAAAAATCCAAAGTTTTTGAGAGTTTACAAAGATTATTAGTGTTTACTGGAGATTTATCCCGCGTGACCGGAATTGATTGACCGGCCTAATAATAATCTATGTCTTCTCTCCCTTTATTCAAAATAAAACCTACTACAAATCAAATTTAACTATTACAGTATTTTATCACTTACTTTCAAATTGGAAATTTAGCTCAAAAAAGGAGACAAAAAAGTTCAATAGCTAAAATAGGGGCATTTGACGTTTTTTTTTAATAAGAGCGTGTGTGCATAGCAAAATTACAAGGCGATCGTTTAATTTGTTAGAGTATTAAGAGGTAAGAAACGAACATGCAAATCATTCCATTTTTCCATTTATAATGTTAACAAGGTTTATGCAATTCACAAACAAATATTTCGTATTATTAGATGTACAGATTGTTTTGATGTATTGTAATTTTTTCCTCTTTGCTAATGGATTTTGTTGGCTGATCTGTCATTACACAATATATTACATAATACAGAAGCATTGTTATCTTCTTTTTTCACCTCAGTTAATACTACACAATGAAAGTAATAGTATAAATACCGTCAGCCCTTTGACGTTATAAAGGGAAACTCTGTAATCCATTAAGGTCTCCAGTGTCATGGTAAACAAACTGGACGAGTGGCTAACGAGCCGAGGCGACATTGTTGTCCGTACAACTATTAAATTTGTGTTGTTTTGTGTAAAGTTTAATCCAACCGGGGGTACTTCTATTGGCATATTCCTCCACCTACATTTTATAAGATCAGATTTAAATTTAGAACAGATGGAATTGAAAGTACCAAATGTGCTAACGATTGTTTTTGATTCTTTGACTTATAACCACATTTCAATACAGTTCTTAATAAAAGTTTTCTCTATTCAAATTAGAAAAATTGCAATAATTAAAATTAATACAATTATGTATTCATTCATATACTCTATATATTACTTTCTTATAATAATTATTTTTATCTAGATTGTTAGAATAAAATCGAATTCAGCACATTTATCTCGTTAAAACGTGACTACGGCAGACTGGCGGCGACATATCTTGACATTGATAAATTGGGTGGCAGGTGTCTTCTTGACCCTTTCTTTCGCCAAACATGATTAGTAGCGCCAACGTAGCCGCGTTGCCGCATTTTTTGCTTTTCCCTTGTAAATCCGGGATTGTTTGCTCTGACAATGCAGATTGAATGTTTTTCCAGTGAATTTGTGGGATGGAACTTTAGCCATTTGTAAGAAATTCAATAAGGAGCATTTAGAACCGCACATTGTCCCCTGGGAATTCATTTCCGGGATATCTTATGGAAGTCCCGTCTACGTGGAATTTCAGAAATTCCCAAACTCTCTTCACAATATGTCCGATGGAAAATGATGATAAGGTTGACGAATAATCTATTCTTCTAGAGTGAAGAGATTGTTAGTAATGGGGACTACGCTATTGATATACACTGTCAGGGTATTAGTGAGTGATGATAAGTGAGGATGAAAAGACAGGCCAGTTAGCCCATCGTGATGAATTCAATGACAAATTAGTTACGGGAGTTTTCAGGGGGAACCATAGGGAAGTCGACTTAAAGAGTATATTGATATCAATGGGTACTAACCTCCTCAATACTATCAATCCCTTCCCCTAATCTACCCTATTAAGCCAATCTCCCTGCGGTCTCCCCTGGAAATCATCGTACTGAATTCCAGGTGTATTCATCACGATGGGTGAACTGATCTGCCTTATCATTCTCACCTATCATTCCTCACTGGTGCACTGCCGGTGTATCGTTAGCGTGGGCGGGGTTACCATTCCATTGTCATGCATTAAAAAAAAACTTATTTCCCATTGTTTTAAATAGATTAAAATTACTTGTACGTATACCAAATTACCCATGCGTAACGCGTTTTTGCCTTTTGCAAAAAAACCTGACACTAATAAGATTTTCAAAGAGTACTCTATGCAATACTTTACCCTTTTTATTGAATTTAAATGGAAAAGAAGCTGACAGCTCACCTAATGGAAAGTGTTAACTGTAGTCTATAGAGAAGAGCTGTATGCTGTATGTACCTCTATATAAAAACGCTATATAGCATTAAATTAGCTTTTTGTACCAAAAATTTTTTTGAACTGTTGACAATAAAGAATAAATAAATAAACAATAGCCGTGTAGGTACATACCTATATAAAGAATAAATAAATAAATAGCAGCCGAGTAGGCATAGAATAGGCCACCTGTTCCTTTCCTGTAAGTGTCCTAAGAAGTAACTAAAGAAGCTCTGGCGGAGAGATGGGCAGCATTACCAAAGGCCTAACTGCGGTTGCCAACCCATCTGCCAAGCGGCTAACAAGACTGGCAAAACCCTCTTTATGGGGGAGGTTATGTTTAGCAGTGGACAGCTAATGGGTGATATAATAAATAAATAAGAGCAGGACTATGGCCATCACAGAATATACCGCGACACTTATGGTTTATATTTTTGAAGACTAAGGTGTTATATTTTCGTAAACTGTAATGATATAACGGTAAACGCTATATCTTCCTATATAAAAAAGGAGCTATAGTTTTATCCTTGATCCTACTATAAATCGAAACTATAAATATAATTCTGCGGTCCGGAACACAAGTTTTCTTGTCACATGCTTGTATAGTCTTCAATTGAATGTATCAGTTTATGCTGTAAAAAAGATGAATTGTAAAGACGTGACTGTACAACACTGAAATTTTTATTCTAACAAAATATTGTATAAAAGAACTTGTTTTGTTTTTGTTATTGGAAAAGTTTTCTCTAAGAAGTGTGTAAATGTACCTAACGCGCGTCTGGATTAACAATAATATATACTTTAGAACAGAAAAAAAAAACTTTTTTCTATTCAGTGAGTTTGCATATGAAAATATTACGTATTTTTTATTAAAAACCTAGAACAGCATAAAGGTTTTCTCTGTTCAAACGCGTTAAATAATGATCGTTACATTTTTGACCTTTTGGCGTTTGAACTCAAAGGTCAACTACAGAGTAAGCTTCTGTTTTTGTATTGTACCTAAATGTATTTTTATCAAATGAACACTGAACTTATTTCACTTACGCTTATTGCGAACGTTGCTCTCAGTTAAATACGATATTACTTATGTAGGACTTAAATATTTATTGTTCTTGAAGTTCTTACATAAAAGTAAATTGTATTAAGCAAACATTTGTAATAATATAAACATTTAAAGCAAACACATCTACGGGTGAATGTAACTTTGTATTTATTAGTTCTATAGTCGATGAACTCTTAATATAATTAGATAATCATAAATATGTAATTACCATCATCAATCCATGACTATATATCAATTATACGAACAGCAGCATGAATATTACTTAATCTACTGTAACTTATAGGCTAAAAGTTATCTTATTTTAGGTATTCTACTAGAAAATAGGTATTAATAGTAACTAGTATTTATTAGTAGAAAAAGCCTAATATTATAATATAAAACGATTATATACGTAATATCATAATTATTATCTTTAATCCTGTCTCATCATTTAGGGTTGGCACAACATGTTTTTTTATCACTTCTGTTTATAAAATATAGGTATTTTCTCCTTTTATCAATACACAATTATTTCTACTATACTTATGTTCTCTAAGGTTTTTTTTGAAGAATTTGTGAACTTTGTTAAATCGATTTGTTTGTACGTTTGTAACAGCTTCTTAAATTTAATGTCTGATAATGTACCCCATAATCAGAGAAAGTAACGAATGTTTGTAAAAAATATTGAAAGCACAAACATTTTTAGTATTTCCTCAGCGATTAATCATGTCAGTTGCAAAATAAATTGTTCATATTTGAAATAGATATCGCATAGAATATATAATAATATAAAAATAATAATAATACAGGCGAATAATATCTCTTTCTTATTGAAGTACTTAAATAGAATGCGTTAACTGATGTTACCTTTTTTCAATATTTTTACATGTCAATTTCCTTACAATTCACGGCTTATCCTGATTTGTATATGTCTATTTTTTTTTTGCATGTTCTAGAGGAAATTGGGAAGTCTAATCCGCAAAATAGAAATTGTGACAAAATATTTTATATTAACCGATTTTAAAGAAGATTCTTTTATATTTTTGTTGATGTTACGCAGCAATATCGTTTTGGTTTAATTAACTGTTTTGTACATTTTATAATTTATGTTTTTTAACTAAAGTGGATTTATTTATGGTTCTGAAGCAGACGAAGCGTGAAATATTTATTATACGTATATCTAATACATATGAAGATTATTTTTATTTATCACTCGATAAATAAAATAACTTATTACAGTTACTTATTTCAATTTCAATAGAGCGAGCTCTATAAATACAGCAGTACTGAAAACATTATAACAGAACAAATATAACCAAATTGTGAAAAATCAAGCTGTCAAAAGAGAAACAAACGAATGAAAAGGATTTAGTCCTTAATCTCAGGAATGTACTCAACAGCGTCACATGTCGTTCAAGAGCGTCTGATGTAACGAAGTTAAATCCTACATACTCTTATAAACCTACATAAGGTTAAATATGTCCTAGAATTGACACGACGCCGACATAAGTTGCGATTATCTGGATCTGTCTGCCACCTGACGCCTGGCACTTAATAATATTATTAAACGTGAAGCTGAATGACAGCTTTTGATCTTTTTTATATTGACTTAATAAAGCCGACGACGTTATAGACATAAATCGGGCATTACATTGCGTTCTGTAGTGTCCATTATTTATGTTTATGAAGCTTATTAAACTATATTAATAAAGTTTTTATAATATAGTTTTAATGTAAAAAAAAGTATGTCGGAAGTTAGTTTGTTGGTCAGGTTGAGTATCACGTTCACCACAATGGTATTTTTGTTAATGGATGATAATGAAATGGTTATCTCGCCTGCTTCAACGATAAACACTAGTGGGGTAGCAGTGAAGAGTGATAGGTGAAAATGAGAAGGCAGGTCAGTTATCGTGTGAATTAACTTGAAACTGGGCATGATAATTTCCAGTGGGGACCGCGAGGTAGTCGACCTAACAGGGTAAACTGCTAGTAATGGAACTACTAATTCCCATTACTAACAATCTTTTCTCCCCCTCCACAATGGTAATAGTCCACAAATGCTTATGATTTCTCAGTCAG
This sequence comes from Galleria mellonella, assembly GCF_026898425.1. NCBI lineage: Eukaryota > Metazoa > Arthropoda > Insecta > Lepidoptera > Pyralidae > Galleria > Galleria mellonella. The sequence continues at coordinate 2,571,783 of NW_026442068.1, read as the reverse complement.
GGATTGCAATTGTAAGTATTTTAAGTTCAGTAGTATAGTTTACCATTAAGCTATGATCATACAATATATACATATATATACTACGATCACAATTATATATTTTACGAGATAGTCAAACATATTTGTTGAATGTTCTTGTTGTCGTTGTAGTGAACGTGACATTTAATATGGCCACATTTTAATGTCGAGCGATGCCATATAGTATTATATTATCTGTGGCGATGCTAAGTACTTTTGTTTGTTTGTTATTTTTTTATGAACAGTTCTTTATGATTTAAATCTTTGTTTAAGTTTCATATAATAAAAAGTATATTTCTGTTGAAGACTTCGCAGCTCATAAAAATATTGTTACTTAACAAAGGTTGTAATAAAAAACTGTTATTAGGTAATAAAAGTAAAATTTTTGTACTGATATTTGTTTGATTTGTCTACCCACATTTTCATCTTAATAGTAAACAAAATTTTATTATTATTTTTTATCTTCTTGCTAAATATAGGAATCTCGGTGTCACAGACCTTGCTCGGGTATACATGTTACATTATTAGACGCGGGTATAGGAAGGTTAAGACTGTTCATAACTTAAGCTTAATGAAATACCTATAGCAACATCGCAATTATCTGTCAATTTTTAAAAGTAATTGTAGATTTCTCAATATTTCAGATTGATTATTTAAAAAATGCTCTACCTACAAACTGAAATGTTAATCATGCATTAATATACTTATTAAGCGGTCATTAAAAATTTGGGTTTTGATAGCAAAAAAAAACTATTTGAAAACTTTCAAAGCAAAATATGAAGTTGGTGCAAAGTTTTTAATAGTATATTTTGATGTAATTTAATCTATGTTTAACATTTTAGGTCATAGACTGAGTATTTTTTTTTTTTAAATTAAAAATTCTTCAATTATTTTTGAAAATTAGCAGATATATGCGACGTTGCCGTATTACGTTATAAACTCTCTTCAAACAAAGGACGAACTCATCGATATTAATCATTTATAGTTTATATATGTTATAAAGAGCTCTAACAAAATCAAAAATTAATAATTTTGAAATGTCACGTCTTTCTCAACTGGACGTAAAGAGAGACGAAATAAAAACTCGATCACCAGCAGCAATATATTATCATTATAACAGCGATAGTATGCTTGTATGTTCACTATGTACAAGAAGCTTTATTAAACAGATTGGCTATGTAAGCCATATCTGAGTACACCAACGCCAACAACAAGGCCGCTATACAGACAATTAATAGCGGAGTCAAAGCGGTCGTTATGACCGAAAACGGTCAGGACTTATCAGTAAGCTATTATAGGTGAAGAATATAAGTTTCCATTATGACGGACGTCAGTTTCAGTTGTTTAAAATAATTACTTAGGCATTTCACTATTGCTCAGTCACGTAGCTTTGTAACTCACAAAAGGCCGGTCTTAGAATACCGTTTTAGGTTTCCACATCACGTCCCTTCAATTACGTAAACACGGCTAATTTCTTTACTTTATTCTAGGCTTCATCCTTGTAAGAATCACAATGTCCTAATCTAATAAGCCTAATTAATATTTACTTTATAAATATTTTTATAACGGTTTAAAAACGAAGGAGGCTATCAATTTTATTATATACTTTTATATTATTATTTAAGTTACAATATTTGCGCCCTTTTTTAAAAAGAACTTTTTAATTAAAAATGATCAGAACTCATTTTTTGTACCAGTCGTTCAAGTCCACTGCTGAACATAGCCTTTCAAATAAAGGGGATTTTGGCATTAATTGCCATACTTAGCAGGCGGGTTGACAACCACAGGCTAACTTTCGGTGATGTTTTAAAACGGACGCTGCTGCCCATTCCTCTACAATAAGCTCCCTTAGTCGATTCTTACGATATCTACGGAAAAAGAAGGGGTGGCCTACTCTATGCTGGCTTACATGAAATTACATGGCGACTCATTTCATTAACTCATTTTAATAAATAATTTTGCTTATTTTTTTAAGATTGGCATAATTTTTGTTAGAAACAAATAGTAAATTAAAATTCATTATCCTTTTAACATATTAAACATCTAGAATTAGTGTCTTCAAAAAGTGATTTCATAAATAAGTAATATGACTAGCGATGCTTGTTATAACAAATAACTTATTTTGTATGTTATTAGTTTACAAGTAACAATATTGAATTACAGAAAAAATAAACTATCTCGGCCAGTCTTTATGTCGTTTCAGTATTTATTTGGATTAAGTGCTCGACAATATGTCTACATATAACTTACAGGACATTTAAGTTACTTTCTTATCTATAAGAAATATATTATATTACCTAAATATTATTTGTTTCTTGTCTTCTTTTATGAAAACGAAATATAAATATTTCGTTACCTTTACTGAAATTATATTTTCTATTAAAATTTATCAAGTTTATGCTCATTTATTAATCTTAAATTATATTTTTATTTTAAAATACAATATAATTTGACACAAATAAAATAGATTAAATGATTTATTATATAACATTAAATACAAGACACTGGTAATAAGTGAAACCTCCGTGACCGAGAATAACAGGAAAAAAAGCTGAAATTTAACTTAATTATGCTGCCGTTACCCGGTTGCGTAGAGAGATCCATCTGTCTTCATTGGCGAAAAAACTCTCCTGCGAAGAAAGACTGACAGCCTTAATTAGACATAATGAATGAAACATTTCTACATCGTTGGTTAGAAAAAGTAAACCTGGCCTACCGTAGATAAAGAATGCCTGTACAATTCTTAATCTATGTGGCTTGCACTTAGTCGACGTCAGAGTTACGTAGAAACTTCTATTGTAACTTAAATATATGTGGTTATACCATTTATAAAGAGACAGAATTTAATAAATAAGAGCCAAGTAAAAATAATGTTTTTAAATCTAAATTGAAATTGTAATATAAGAAAAATTTAAAACCGTGCTTAACGAAAACTAAGGAATAAAAGAAAAACTCAAAAATTAGTTAAATAGATATCTGAATTCAAACAAACAAACAGACACCCAAACATGCTACCGGTTCTTCAAAACCATGCTCACATTCTCCACTTATACCTCCACTACTTCCTCAATTTTCAGAAAATCTTTTAAAAAACAATAATCTTATTAAAAAAACCATATATACAATGTAACATTATTTATAACAAGCGACAATCTAATGGGAATTAAGAGTAATATAGTAGTTAATAAGACAATAAGCAACAACTATGTTTCTTGCCTGTCCTTCTCAGCAGAATTTTTATTTTCATTACTTATCTACCTTAAAAATTTTTTTGAAGAATGAAGCCTAATAAAAGCGTCTACGGATGACATGATTTAGCGCAGTCAGTCATGCAAATCTGTCAGGATGATATTGTGCTTTTTTAATCGATTTCAAACAGAAGGAAGTTCCTAATTCCGATATATTTTTTTCAATCGACATTTTTATATTTATTACATCAGTTTTAAACCGATACGTAAAATCTTTTTTTTAAGATATACTTAAAGATTAGACCAATAGAAATTTTATCAGAATCGGTTTAGTAGTTTAGTTTTTAAAACAAATTAATTAGTTGCTTGCCACAACTGAATACAGGGTTTTTAGAGCACAATCTTAATTGTTTCTTTACACAAACGCTGACTTCATTTTTATCAAAATATGAGTGATATCAATTTTATATTTCTCAAAATATAAAAAAAAAACTGACTTCAACATTATATAGTATACCTAGAAACAACACCGGAATACACATTCGCTTTAAAAAAAAACATCAAAATTATTACAAAACTATTCTTATCTTTGAGTAAAAATATCATACCTAATTAAGAAACAATATAAATAAATGTATTTTAATATTAATAAATATATTTAAAATAATTCATATGCATATAATAAACTATAGACTACATCACACAGACAAATTATCTATAGTTGACTGAGAATTTAATTTGATTGGATTGCACTTTGGCTGAGCTCCAATTTGTTAAGTTCTCCAATTAGATAATTGATGTTGGTATTCTATCTATACTAGCGACCCTCGGTTTCACTTGATGGCATTATTGAATTTTTCTGAGGTGATAGAGAGCCGACGACGACTAAACAGCTTAGAGAAATAATAACGAATGGGAAAGAAAGTTCTTCGATAGTAGGTATAGGATAACATTGTAATAAAATGTGTTCTATAGGTACAACGCAGTTGATATAGAATGGCTTCTATCGTAAAAATATTAGCTGTCACCTGTGGCTTCGCTAAATCCAGGCATTTAGAAATCAATCCTTAGGAAATTCATAAAGTGTCTCTAGTGATGTACAATTCCGTGGCCACCTCGAAGATAAGGTGGAGCTGGCATCCAAAAAACTCGGTATGCTCAACAGAGCGAAGCATTACTTCATGCCGGATCAGCGATTAATGTTCTACAAATCGCAAATTCGGCCCCATATGGAGTATTGCTGTTACTTATGGGCGGGAGCACCTAGATACCAGCTTGAACCCTTTGACTCAGTGCAACGACGTACTATGAGAATTGTCGATGATCCCAGGCTCACAAGCGGTATCGAACCTTTGAGTCTTAGGAGAGATTTTGCCTCACTCTGCGTGTTCTACCGCCTATACAATAGATTGTGCTCAGAGGAATTGTTCATTTGTTCAATATGATGCTCACAGCCACTTTCTACCATCGTACGGCTCGCCATCGACAGGGAGTTTATCCTCATGTCCTACAGCCTCAATGGTCGCGTACTGCGCGGTTTCAGAGATGTTTCCTTCCACAAACACTCAGGTTGTGGAATGAGCTCCCTGCCGAGGTTTTCCCCCAGAGACTACAGCATGGGGTTCTTCAAAGGGGAGGTAACGAGGTTTCTTCAGGGTCGGCTTGTTTGCTATCTTAGTGGTATAAAAAAATTAAAAAATAATCATACTTATTTTATGTAAATATAAATATCTATTATTATTTACCTGGTTACAAAAAACTCATGAATATGTTTGGTAATCTAATAAAAACGTAGTAAAAATTTCTCTTAATAATAACATTAAAATTTTTATTTAAATAGATATTATTATTTTTTTATATCAGATATTAAGTGTCCACTGCTGCATATCCTCCCATAGGGCTTCCCCGTAAGGGAGTTTTTGTCAGTATTTGTCACGTTTGGCAGGCGGGTTGACAACCGTAATTAGGCGTTTGGTGATGTTTTAAAAGGACGCCATTATCTTAGTCGCTTTTTATGACACTCACGAAAAAGACAGAAGTGGCCCATTCTATGCCAAAACCACACGACATGTAAATAGGTATAATTACTACTAAACGTTTGACTGTAATATGAAACGTACAAATATTAGTCTTATTATATTTCTTGCAATACTTGTAACCGCGCAAAAAGTTTTATGAAAGGTCAAGTAGATTTTATATAAGTTCATGTTTGATCCAAACTTTCGTAAATTACACAGAACGAAAAAGGTTTTCCGGAAGAAAATTTACTTTAACCGTAAAAACTTAGTTCGCTAGGTGAAATATTTTTTTTCTACTGTGTGGTTTGAATTACAAAATGTAAAAAATGTTTTTATTTTTGGGTCTAATTGCTTTTATTTTAATTTTAATTGGTGGACTTAAAAGTAGTGATCAATAATCTATTTTTGGGCCTAATATATTTTATTTTATTTTAAATGGTAGACTCTTAAAAGTAGTAAACAAATATTACTGCTTTTACTGGTCTTCCATAACTTTACATTTTTAAACAGATAACAAATCTTCAACTTAGACTTCAAATAAGCACAAAATTAACCGAACTTATCTTTTATGTAATAAAAATAATCATAATCGTATTATTAATCGTACGATTAATCTCAATGCAATAAATATGCAATAATTCATTAATAATTCAATTAAAAGACCTGAACCAGATTGTTAGTAAGTCAACACAATTACAAGAATAAGAACAAAATTTATAGTGCTACTAGAAAATGCTCGGAATATCTTGTATACAATGTAATCGAACAAATTCGTATCTCGGAGACTTAATGCAATAGATAATTAAGTAGCAATATATCACATTTATATAATATTGTAAATATTTTAATTCTGTAAAATGAGGTTTGTGTAGAAACACAACATTGATAATTATATGTAGGTAAGTAGATAGGTATTATATATATTGTATAATGTGTTCAAAATGAAATTTATTTTGTATATAACTTGTTTAAGAATAAATAATTAATTAATAAGTAAAATTATTACGCTAACACAAATATTCTTTTTATTTCATTGCACGTAGTATATAAAATGATACAAATTTCTTAGAACCAGTATGGTCCTTCGAGCCGGATACATAAATCATTCGAAATAACTTCTGACTTCAAAGAATAAGGTTGATATATCTGTAAGTGACTGAACTTACTTAAAGTACTTAAATATTATTGTTATTCAGAAATAATGAAAGTAAATTGTGTATTTCAACACTGTGTGCATAGATACAAGAAGAAAGACTCGTAAGCATAAAAAGCTCACATATCACAATTTATTCATCTATTTGGTGTCAGTCGAGCAAGATATAAGCAGATTCTAGGTTAGTGATGTCAGTTCAGACATAATAACATTTACAATTCAGATGTTGGTCCGTCGGCCCGTCATTTTATTAGAAATTCTGAGAAATAAAGTTAAGTGGGAAACTGAATAATTTTTATTTTTTCTTCTTTGTGATTTCTTAAAATGAGATAATTTTACTATTAAGTATGGATTTTATTTATTACATCATTTAGTATATTATATTATACTATTCTATGAATTGTGTCGACAAACTGTCTATTGCCTATTTAAGTAACAATCAAGTATAACGGTAACTCTTAAAATCCTTACTAATGTTATGAATATTAAAGTGAGTTTGTTTGTTACCTCCTTTAATAGCTTAACGAATCACTATTAAATTTTACAAATTGTAAAAAATCTTAATTACTTTTAAATTATTTAACATTGTGGTAAAACATTTATGTGTTCTGTAATTGTGTTAAGAATATATTTTTTTAGTTATTTTCTGATGCTTTAATTAATGTATGTTTTTTATAAAATTTCTATACTCTCTTTATAGGTTTTATTGTCAGTACGCTTGTAATGTATTTTTTTTATAAATTAAATGAAACTTTCATTTTTTTATAATAACTATAATGCAATAATTTTTATCACAATATCCAATATTTACCACCAAATTTCTTACAAAATATATAAACGATTTCGAATCAGTGGCACGAAATGTTGCATTCAACAGCTTATTCTACGAGTTATTTTATTAGTGTTTTGCTCAATAAACTCATGAATGTTACGTCCACTTTATGCTGGCAGTTATCCAATGAGTAGGTAGATAAATAATCTAATAAATATATCTAACGGATACAATATCAAAGAACCAAAAGTATAAACTACCACGACAGACAAAACTTACTTTGAGATACAGTATCTTCTCGTTAAATTCACTAAAACTTTGTACACCAAATTACAAATTTACGATATACGTGGATTTTGGAAATAAGAAAATCTACGAAAGAGATCATTTCTAAATTAAATCAAGATAATACATACATCAGCAGGTCTTTTCTTGAATGTAATAACAATATCAGTCCAATTTATTGCTAATGACAATTTTGTACTGCACTCGTGAATCAACAATTAAATATTACGTTAGAATTGAGATCGGTTTGCAACAGTTTGCATCAGCAAGTTACACAAATATACATCTATTAGAATTATATAGAACTGTTATGTTTCTTGTACTGCATTTTGTATATACGAAATGTCTCAATTCCAATATCAATCTATTGAAATTTAATTTAAGAGTCACCTTGCAGGTTTTAAGTTAGACAATCAGGAACTAAACTGTGAAACTAAACATCATATGGTTATAGTCATTTAATGTATATAGATAAAATAATATCTTTAAACACAACAAAATACTAAAGTATAAAAATACCTAACCAAGGATTTATAGATGACTAAATAATACTGGTCCCAAGTGAACAATTTTTCGAACACCCACATGTTACAATAATACGAGTATCTCGAGCAAACTTCGTAAGGAAACTCATACCATAAAAAAACCCTACGTAGCGCGATGTAAATGGCCGCGTAAATGATTCCAAAATGTTAGGCTGAGCTCTTATCATTAGTGGTTAGTCGTGTGTAGGATGAATGCTAGCATTATGTCAAAGAATTTAACGTTACATTGATATCTAAAAGTGGAAAAAAGGAAATATTCGTATCTCTTAATAAGTTTAAGAAATCAGTACAAATTTTAAATATAGTCCGTTTTTTACTTACAAAATTTTGTATCATCGATATTGTAAATGCGTCAATAATAGAATATTTAGTTTGATGAGTTTTAAAAAATATAATATATAATGTTCACAACTATAATACCTAATCAATAAAAATGATAAATTATTATTGCTTCTGTTGCAGTTTTTTTTTTTTTTTATCTCATTTTTTTCTGATTTGCACATTTTAATAATGCTTTGAATTTGATACCTTTCTTCTACGACGACAATATATTATTATTTATATAAATTTTTTTTATTCCACTTTCCTTCCTATGCAGAAATGAGAGTTCCGGTCGAGCTAATTTGTCGAAATTATGCAACTTTTCTAAATTAGATCGGGGGTGGATTGTGTTCTCAGATGACCTCATATCCGTTGCTTGTTTTTTTTTTTATGTATGAATGTATGACTTCTATATATTATGTGCTCACAATCAGTAAGCCGAATTCCGATATATTTTCACAAAATGTTTCCGAACTATCTTGTTACTTGGCAGAAATATGTTTTATTGTGCTATAACCTCTAAGAGCCGTATGAATACTAACACGTTAACTTTGATATATGTATTACTGTCGTCTCCCACTTACTTTTATTCGATATTTCTTCATGTAACTATAACAAGTTTGTAGTAGAACATAAATTCGATGATTTGTGGTATTTATTGTCCTAAAATTAGATTTTTACCCTTTAATAATAATTTACGAGTTTTATGTCATCATATAAAATAAAGCATATTAGGGCAAGAGAAGGAAAATTTGAAATACAATTCTATACCAGGCCGGCTGGCTAGCTTAGTAGTAAGATATTTACCTATTAGTTTGCCAGTGGGTGCCACACTTGGCAGGCGAATGGCAACAGTAGTTAGGCTAGGTTAGGAGGTGTTTTAAGAGGGACGCTGCTGCCCATCCGTCGCCTTCTCTTACTCGTCTCTTACGACACCCTCAGGAAAGGAAGAGGTAGCCTATTCTATATAGACTACACGAGAATATATATCTATAATAATATAAAAATAACAATAGTGATAATAGTACTCTAATATATTTTTGATATTATTATTATTATATGCCTCCATGTTTAGTAATTTCAAAAACTAATCTTTCTTTTTGGATTCTAATTGTCAAAGTAATGCACGCACAATTGTTTGGCATTGGAAACATGACTGACAAGAGATACGTATTCAACTCGTATGCAGGCGACTTATTAGATAATTATAAGATTTAATATAATTATTAATTTATTTCATTTAATTTGAATTGTCAGTTAGTAATAGGTATAAGTTTATAAAGTAACTGATAACCTTAAACACTGTATAATGATGTATATACAACAAATCGTTTTCAAATCAACACTCAACTTGGTACACTGACCTGGAGATAAATATTAGATAAAATAAACGTATCTTAGTATAAACTTCATTACTATTCTGCAAACAGTACAATATTAAAAGTGTATAAGGAATAAGATTAACGAAATTAAGTGTACTTTAACAATATGGCTGGTAAGTAGTTCTATACAAATCTCAATTCGTTTCATAAACGTTCTTATAAAGTTATTTTACTGACATAATTGTACAGTTACAATATATTGTGAAATGTAATATTGTTCAACATTTTGGACACGTACGATATTTAGTTCTGTTGCTAAGACATTGTCGATCGCTTAAGTATAACAATGGGTGTTACATTTTAAGGAATTTTGTTGAGCAACTTAGTTATACACTTGGGTCGAAATTAAGATTATTTGAAGTTAAATCTTTCTAACTCTGCTCGCTATTTCACCTGCACGCACTTCATTACTTTTAGAATTTTATGATATCTACTCCATTTTTAAGATAATAATGGAAATTTCTTATTGTACATATAAATATTAATAAAATATATTTAGACACAATAACAACTGTAATTAATAATACAATAAACATTCTTTTGTTTTGCGATTTATCGAATGAAATATATATTTTTAACTTTAGAAATGTTGCTATAATATTATATGCGTGTAGATGCAGGAAAGTGATGGATTTTTAAACAATATGTACATTTAGGTATAATTTATTAAATTACCTTTTTAATTATTTAGCAATCCGAGAAGCGAAAATTATAGACAGAGCTATTGAGATTCAATTAGAAAAAGCTAATTCTATAAGATTTGAAGATTGTTGGCTTAGAGATCATTGCAGGTGAGTACTGAGCTACTAATACTTTGTCTAGTCTTTGATCGTTTTACTAAAGGGGATATAATGTAAAATTGGAATAATTAAAATTATTTCAAAGGCTGGTTTTGTTAGTGGAATAGGAGGAGTTTTTTGTGGAAATATGGATCGTTAACGATAAAAAATTTTGAGTCTTCCATACTAATAAAACGGACCCAATTAGTATGGAAAGCTCAAACTTCAATGATTTTGATATCAAACTCTTTACATTTTTAGTCATATTTTTATTAGAATAATTATTACAGCAACAAACAAAGAAATTAATTGAAGATATTTAACTACTTTTCACTATTGAAATTACAATTCGCCGAAGATTTTTGTTTATATATGTAAAAATAACTTAGATGTTTTCCATAAAAATAAAATAGACTAAAATCTTTACAAAATTGATAACATAACGAAAAGAGAATAAAAGGAGAGTAACTCTTTTCAATTACAAAAATGAATCGTCAAAATCGGTACAAGATTGTCGAAGATAAGAAATAATACAGAAAAAAAAATAAAGATTGGAACCAAATGAGATTCTTGTCGAAGTCAATTGAAAATCGTTTAATCCCTTTATTTTCCTGTTCAATTTAGTTCAGCCAACGAGTATATACTAACGTTTGAATATTCCGCTCGCATTGTTAAGTTGTTGTTTAATTTATTTAAGGTGTACTTCTTGTTACCACGCGGATACGTTTCAACGGGCTAAGCATATTTTAGACATTCCAGACTCGAAAATTGTTTCATTGAAATATAACGAGAATCAAGTTATAATAACATGTAAGTGTTAGTTAATAATAGGCAGAAAACGTTTTTTATTTCTTTTTTAATACTAAGTTAGTTTACGTAAATCTATCCAAAATTGCTAGATATTATTTTACCTCTATACTTTTATTTACATAGTATTTATAAAATGAATGAACTGCACTATTAAATTTTATACGGGCAAGTTATAATAAAATAGAAAATTAATAATGCCTAAAAACTCTTTTCATAATAAATACGTTCTTTATATGGCAACTTTTAATAGCTTACAATACACAGATAAAATAATATCTTTTTGTAGATGTATAAAAATAAATCAATTAAAGAAAAAGTTGTATGGACAATTTCAATTTTAGTGCTATTCTATCTTTTATATATTTGAATTAGACATTACTAAAAATTATTAATAAAAGCAAATAAGAGGATGACATTAGTAGTTTATTTCATGGGTTCATAAAATACTAAATAAATATTGGATATTTTTATGGCAGATTTTAATAGTGTCATGTACCTCCTAGGCATTACTTTATGTCTAAATATTGTATAATACAATTATTTAGTATTTTATAATTTCATTTGATATTCGATTTATACTAGTATTAGAAACAGTACTCTGATTACAAAATGCAATTATACATATTCTTATTGGAATATATTTCTAAAATAATTTTCAGGGGATGACGGTCACACATCGATTTTCGAAGCCGACTTTTTAGCGCAGTTCGATTATAAAAAGTGGAATGATGGACGTAAACTCAAACCCGTTCTCTGGCATGGCGATGAAGTTGCTACTAAAATAACTAGAATACATGTCGATAAGTTTCTTAATACTAAGGACGGAGCCAGGAGCGTGTTTCAGTCGCTTCTAGACTATGGAGTCGCCTTAATAGAAGAGGTAAACGTTTGTTTAATGAAATGGTACTTGTTAAAACTTGTTCAATATGTGTGATGTAACAGTAAACAGATAGAGAGGGGTTTGAAGAACCTTTTTTATTTAAACAAAAGACTAACAAATTAAAAGAAGGAGGCTAGAAGGTGTTAGGTAGGGAGTTACTGAAAAAATGTTTATGCGTTATACTAAGGTTAAAAATCTTCAAAAATTGCGTTACGTAATACTTGAACGTCCTCTTTAATGGAAATACGAATATGTACTAAAGTCATTAACCAAACTTTAAAAGGCAGGCAATGTATTGGCGATTCTTTTGGTGTCGTTAGTGTCCATGGGTTACAGTAATCACTTACCATAAAGTGAAAAGCATGCTTGTTTACTGTCCTTTTAGATAAAAAAAATTGTCAACCAAAGAGAGACTTTGTACAGAAGTCTGCACGGGTACCTCTGTCCCATTTGTGTTTCTGCCCTGAAGCAGCTGTACTTACATAGCCGTGTTATGGTTTGAAGGTAGGAATATGGCACTGAAATTAAAGGGTACGGAGGCATAACATTGTAGTCTTTATTAATGGTAACGCATGAGGGATATCTTAAACATAGTAACTTATTCTGTAAGGTCCATGGTGTTGATCATGTTTAAAGGCAACAGTTATCATCAGGTAGACTGTCCGCTTGTTTGCTATTCTAAACATCATAAAGAAATGTACCTACATAATAGTTCAAATAATGTAATTTTTTTAAACAAATGGTACTTATCAGCCATAAGTTTATTCAACAATCATTATTTACTGAGAGCTAGAAAGATGAAAAAAATCGCCTTATTGGTTGCATCTTTATAAGTAATCCTCGTTGAAACAATTTCCTGACAAGCTGGCTTCGATTTCCGTTGTTTAATATTTTTTTGAGATAAGGAAAACTCTTATAGGTGTAGAAATTCAAAGATAAGTTTTATTACATTATTTTTTTAAATTACAATAAACCAAAGATACCTATTTAATTTAGTGATGTGTCTTGTGGTGGAAGGTTGTTAGGATTCCTGGAAGGACAAAGGTTTTTGGGACAATATTGGGTATGATAATTCTCGGTTTTTGGCAGGTGTGCATACCTAGACTACCATACCTTTCGATTAGTATATAAATTCATAGGTATACGATGTAAAATAAAGTAATTAAGAGTATTTATTATCAGTTTATAGTTGGTATGGAGATTGTTTTTGGAAAGCTTTTCGAAGTATTTACTTATTTATGCTGTTAGACCCTTATCGAGTTTGTTTGGAATTTCATTTTTTTATTATTTATTTTAACCTAAAGGGGACGTTAATTTTTTATTTATTTATTAAATGGGTGGCAAATTACTCAAATTTTTCAAAGTTTTTAAATAATTATTTTAACAACGTTTTCACCGTTATTATATATGATTATACAAATATATAATATATAAAGATTTATGTATTTAACTAGACTTCATATTTCTATATATGACTAAACTAGATTTCATATTTCCTAAAACATTCTACTATAACTTATTGGATTTTAAATAATCCTAAGGTTATTAATATTGTAAGGAATAAATATGTATAATTTGGTCAGAATCATGTCAATCTGATTTTTAAAATGACATGTAAATGTGAGCAATATATTAATTTGCAAATTGTTTCAAATTCAATCTGAAATCATCTTTATTCTTTATATGTTATTATTTTTTATTACAGGTAAATGCTACACTTGAAGATACGGAAGTAGTCTGTAAAGCCTTAGGTGGTGTGCAACATACTATTTTCGGAGGCATGTGGCAGTTTACGACGAGAGCAGATCACGCCGATACTGCTTATACTAATATACCGCTTGCATTGCACAATGATAGTACATACTTCACGGAATCGACTGGGTAATCAAAATATATTTTTATATTTTCGATCGCAATATAACATGCACACTTTTTAGTCCACATACAAAAACAAAAACACACACACACACACACACACACCCGCACACACACACACACACACACACACACACACACACACACACACACACACACACACACGTTGTACAAAAGTCGATTGCGCCCACTGTTCCATTCGTGTTTCTACAGTGAAGCAGTTGTGTTTGCAAAGCTGTGTTTCATGAAAATCAGATAATTTCTATTTTTTGGAGCATGTTTGTGTTCTTATTTCCCATTTCTAACTTAACCCAAATTATTAGTATATATTATATAATTAAACATCAATTTATTTTATTTAATGTCAATATATCTTAAAATATCAAAAAATAAATCAATTTATATCTATGTAACAGAGATAAATATGATTAAATCTTAATAGGAAAATCAAAGGAAAATATCATGTGTCGAAAGAATATAAAATTACAATTTCCATACTACAACTCATAATTAATAAAAAGGTAAGTTCTATTTGAAGATCCCTCTTTTACTGCTTCGCTGCTCTCCAAAGAATAAGCCATTTTCAATGCGTTTTTGAAAATGCTATGTTTAAAATATTTTACTAATGAATGTTAGTGTTCAGAAGGGTAAAACAGAAAAATAAAATCGTGCAAAAGCGTACATAGTCTAACTGTATAAAGTGTCTCGCCGGCTGGAGGTCGTATATAAAAGCATTTATAAATTTATTTGATATTCTGGGAACAAATATAGATTTCAACATCAGATAGAACAAATTTAGAACAAATTTCCTGAACCGTTGACATTATCTTTATGACAGATGATTCTGCTATTTACGTATACGCACATCAAAACTGGATCCCGAAGGATTTGATTTGCGAAAGGTCTATTTTTAGCTATTTCCAACTCAAAATATCAATTAAATTAACAAAATAAATCCTCCGTATAAACTAAATTATCTAAATTGTTTCTGAGATTGAAAGTAGCCAAACATATTTTATTTTCTGAATATACTCGTATATTTACGTCATTTATTTCATATAATGGCGTGTGAATATATAATGTCTACAATCACATTTTGAGAAATTAACAAGTAACATCTACAATTTATTTTACTTAATAATTAAAACTTAAGCTTGTGGAAAGATGCACGAACAAAATTTATCCACGGATAATCTCTATTTTTAATAATACAACCAATGATAATCGATTTCTTTTAATCTCAAATAGTACTAAAGGAATAAATTCTTAAGATAATTTATTTGATAAAAATAATAAAGTACCTTTATCACAGAGAAAAAAAAGTCAATTTGCATTAAAATAAGTACACACATACACAGACGCACACATGCACATGTACGCGCACACGCACACTCTCATGCACACGTGCGCACACACAGAGCGAGAGAAAAAGAAAGAGAAGCTCGAATTGTGTTATTATTTGGTATCGATAAAAACTGGAGAGTAACTTATTATAATATATAAAAAGATAGGTAGTAAATATCTATTTACTCTTTATTTAATCTACTCTAATGTCTTAATAATAATTAATCTACTCTATTTAATCTACTCTAATAAAATGATAAAGGAAGTAGCGAATGAAAAAGGATTTTCCACATTAATTTTAGTCAGTTTCGTGTCGCGCCGTTTATTCTTCTGCATGGCTGGTCTGTGGAAACATTTACTTTTTTCCTATTCCAAATATTTTTGGGGTAATGATGTTCTTTTAAGTTTTAAAAATGAGAAGTTCCCTTTAGTTACTAATAGGCACTTATGGTAAATATGTGATAAAAGAAAAATTTATACTGTTTATTTATACAATGGGATACATATTTTAATTTTAATAGAATTATTAAGAAAAAAAAAAACAAAATGGTAATAAATTCATGATGAAGATAAAAATCCATAACATAAAAAATCTGTTGAATTGAAAATACTCTTTTTTAATCTTATTGAAAATGTAATAATGCGTATCAAATAATCATCAATTTCTTGGTCTATGTATTGTAAGTTTTACAACAATTTAAATGGTAGGTAAGTACATGTATGAGTTACTACTAAAAATCAAAACTACAGTAAGAGAAGGAAAATTCATAATATAATCCCGTAGGTACCAAGTAGAAATTGTTGATTATATCCTTGTTTTATCGGATGTTATCCGTGCCTATTAGTAAGATGTTAATAAGATAATGTATTAAATATCTACTGGTATTCACAAAACATATATGTACATCTATGAATAGATAGATAACAAAATAAGCAAATTATAAAAAAAGAAATATAAATTGTAATGTGTTGATCGCATACTAAAGTGCTCAATTGGATTCAACCGGCGCAATAAAATTTTACGTTCAGTTCACTTTATTTGATTTGAAAACTTATCCAAGTTGCAATAATTTTCTGTTAACTTACAGAAAATACGTTTCGTATATCCTTTAGAATGTAATAGGTGGCTATTTTGTGATTTTATAACGTCTTGTTGTTGTACACGTTAAACGACGTTGAAAACTGTAATTCTTGTGATGGAAATGCGATTAATCAATTATATATTTATTAGGGGGAAAAGGATTGTTAGCAATGGAGTTTGACAGCCCCATTGCTAGCAATATACCTTATTAGATCAACCTCCACGTGGTTCCCCTGGAAACCATCGTGAACAATTCTTGTTGAATTCGTTCTTGGTTAATTCCTGATGAATTCATCATGATGGGCTAACTGACCTACTTCATCCTCGCCTATCATCCTTCACTGGTGCCCCGCCGGTGTATACCGATAGCGCAGGTGGGGTTACCATTCCATTATCATCCATTTAAAAAAAATATAATATTTTATTTATATTATAATATTCTACATAATTTACTCGTATTAAATTGAAACTGCAACATGCAATATTATCATCAATTCTAAATAGTTTTTAATAGTAATTGAATAATAAAATAATTTAAAAATTAATTAAAACGCGACATCTTTGGTCACCGCTTTTCCATCGTAGAGATAAATTTACATGTGAACACAGGCTCTCACGTTCCTGTAAATTATAAGTTCTAATATAACATTTTATATCTAATCTATCAACATATGAAACTAGTCGGTGTTCATATTTGTGTTTTATTTATCTTTACTAATATTGTAAAAGTTACATTGTTATCTCTTGGAGTTTTAACGGCTTAACCAAATTCTATGAAATTGTAGCACGAGTATATAGGTACAATATGGAAAAGAGAAGGGCATAAGCTTCAAGTGGAAGAAATCGCGGGTGAAAGCTAGTTTTAAATTAAAAATAATAATATTACTTTGCATAGAAAATCTGCTAGCTTAGTTAGGCAGAAACAGTTAATTAGTGTATTAAAATACAGTTCAAATAGCATATAAAAAAAAATTAACATGTATTATCATACACAATACTTTTATTTTAATTAAAAGTTGATTCAACAGCTTCCGAAGCTTCCGGGTACACGCCGCAAAACCATTTTGATTTGCACAATAATGGAGTTAGTTATTTTTTCAAGGGCTTGCCTTGCCTATCTGGTACCCACTTCAGCTGGGATCCCCTGTCATTATTATTTCAGGGACTATTCGAAAAAGCTTTCGCTTGTTGCTTGTTTTCATATTCTGTTAAGCATTTCCCTCAGGGCTCCTCAATGATTCCACTTTTTCTTCACTGTATACCTACGTGTGGCAATCGAAATGCGACGTTTAGGTTAAGTTAGTAAATTGTACGAACGAAACGTGTAAAGATTGAAATTGAATTTTTATCACATAAGTGTACAATAAAGCGTTCTTTAAATATATAATTTATTTTATAGAATAAAGATAGAAAATAATAACTAAATTCGCTTTATCGGGACCAAGTATTAATTAGAATTCATGGTAGGGGTGAATTTAATGCTATCACTCGTATCGACACCGACAAGGAGTTCACCTCTCATACCTTTGAGTCTGGATGGTCACGTACAGCGCAGTTTCAGAGATGCTTCCTCCCAAGAACCTTCAGTTTATGGAATGATTTCCTTGTTGAGGTTCCATGCGCGCCTAATGCCCCTGGTATTGCAGATTTTCATTGGCTTATGTAACCGTGTCAGCCAGGATAAAATTAACAATCCTTGAGGTCAACAAGTTTACTAATTTATTACCACTAAGCCTCAACGGTCTAAATTGTTCCACAAAAAATATCGACTTAAATTGGGGCAAAATTAATTATTTTAGTTTAAAACTAAACTACTGATTCGATTTTGATAAAATTTCTACCTGTAAGCATATCCTTTCAGATAAAAAAAAAATAAAATCTGTTTACAACTGACAGAGTTATGAGGTATAATGAATATAAAAAAATCAGTAGTACAAAAGTAACAACCGAATTGAGAATCTTCTTTTTTTTTAAGTCGGTTGAAAATAAAAGATATTATTGTGAAAATAATTTATTATAATTTTTCCGTCCAAAATGACTTTGAGGCAGACATCTTACGGCTCGTTAAAGAAATATTAATTCCGGACGCGTCTACCGTGAAAGTGAACGACCATAAAATTAGATTGTCTTGCACCTATCAAATCATTAATGAAATTGGATTTCGGCAATCTTATAATAATGGTGTCATAAAATTGAAGAATTTAGATTAATTGACAGATTTAATGGACGAAGCGATTTAATTTTACTGAAATATATTGAACTAAATTAATTCTCTTTTCATGCCTATCCATGAGAGTTAATCCCTCAATATTTTTAAATGTAGATTTAAAGAGCATATAGATATGTGTGTAAGTACATATTTATGTATATGTAAATACGATTAAATATGATATAATTTGTTGTCTTAAGTTTTCCTATTTATTTTTGTATGAAAATTGTCACAATATTGTACATTGCTTTACCTGCTGACATTGATGCTCCTTTCTACTTTGGATTTGCTAGAAGAGAACTTTTTTTGAGTTAAGCTCGCCTTTGTACATTTGGCTATTTCTGTCTTTTTTTTTTTGTATTATTAATCTGTACAATAAAGTATATTTTTTATACCACTGAGGTGGCAAACAGGCAGACGGCCCACCTGATGGTAAGCGGTTAACGTAGCCTATGAACACCTGCAATACCAGAGGTATTACGCGCGCGTTGCCGACCCAAAATTAAATACACGTAAAGAGCTTGTATAAGCTAACTTAGTCGTAATAAATTTTAATAAAAGTCTATTAATAATTTTGAATATCGTATAACTTTTTAATATCATCTCAGTGCAATATCTAAAAATTGAGCCATGGAGAAGAAACAATTTTAATATGTCTCCATCAATCAACTTCCTAATCACTCATTTCTTGGTATGCTAAAGTTTCTTATGGAAGATATGAATACTATTTTTAAACCTTATATTCATTTATATATATATATATATATATATATATATATATATATATATATATATATATATATATATATATATATATATATATATTCCTTCATTGTTTAAGCTATTAAATACTGGAACACACTCTCGCTTGACATAAGATCTACCCTAAGCAAGCTACGAGTAGCTTTTAAACTTTTAAACACAAATTGCGCACCTATTTCTTAGAAAAATCATTTTCTCTTTAAGCTTCTATTGTAGTTGTTTTATTTAATTGTTTTATATAGTAATATTTTATGTATTTATTTATGTATGTATTTATTTATTTATTTAATATATTATGTGTATGTTTATATTATATGAATTTATCAAATATTGCTTTATTTTTTTCTCTATTCAAAAATGCACTGCCTACGTATAGCCGCACTGTATTAGATGAGCCGTCAAATTGTTTGCAACTTTAATTTTCATAAAAACATATTATATTAGTTTGTACTTTTTTTACTTTCAGACTACAAATTCTTCATTGTCTCGAGCATTCCAACGGAGAAGGTGGAGATACTATTTTAGTGGATGGTTTTTACGGTGCAACTCGTTTAAGACATGAATTCCCTGAAGATTACGCTTTTCTGACTAAATTCAATATCGAAGCCGAATATATAGAGGAGGGACATCACCACAAATTTTCATCACCAGTTATCAAAATCGATGCGAAAACGAATGATCCGGCGCAGATCAGGTGATTAAATAATTAATTTAGAATAATGCAAGACTTTCAAAACTACTCATTATAAAATTAATATAGGACTAAGACCCAGCAATTAGTTGATTTAAATCTCGACTTTAATTATGGCAAGTTTTGAATTAAAAAATGGAATAATTAGAATTGATGTGTTTGTGTGTTACCTTTTGGCGCCTTAACGGCTCAGTCACGGAGACAAAGTCGCAGATAAAAACTAGTAAACATATATCTATATTCATAATATAAATAGGCAAGATATGATTGTTTGTTGGTTTGTAATGGATACATTCCAAAACTATTTAACCGATTTTAAAAAGTTTTCATGTATAGAAAGCTATATTATTAATAAATGACATAGAAAATATTTGCCTCTAAAAAATAGTATATAAATAATATAGTCGAATTGAGATAATTCCAAATTAATTGGTAAGAGGATTAAAGTAACTCTCACTTCCCTGTTTATTAGATACAATGTGTATGACCGATCGCCGATGGCGTTTACCAGCAGTGAAGATTGTAGAGCTTACTATCGATCCCTCAGGAACTTAGGGCGGTACTATGAAGATACGAAAAATCAATGGCAATTCAAGTTGTGGCCAGGTATCCTATACTTTTTATTGTTGTATGTATGTAATTGCTGTAATTCATTTTATGTGTTTTACTTATCATTATTTCCCGTTCCCTCTTAGTTAATGCATTTTTGTGTTTATAAAAATCTTCAAATACATTTTATTATTTCGAAGATTTATATTGTACAAAAAAATAAACTAAACAATACATACATTTGGAAATGTGTATATTGCTTAGTTTATTTTTTATGTAATTATAAATAACATTTTATGACCGTGTTTAAAATTAAATAGGCACTAAAAATTGCCTCTCTTTCGAAAACAGAAATGAAATAAATATTATTGAGGGATATAAAATAGAAAATGAAAAAAAAATGCGAGTGGTATGCATTCGAAACTAATAGCCATGATAGTTTTCTCGACTCACGAATATCTTTTATTTTATTTTTTTATCATCGTTTTAAAGACTCTTAATAAAAATAGTTTTTAATTTAATATTGCTTTATTTGTTTATTATTAAAATATTTTAAGCTTGAGGAGTTTGAACTTACAACTATGCAATATAGAGGTCATTGCTACTATTACCATTAGGATATTGTTTAGGTTTTTACGTCTCTCGAGAGACTAGACAATATCATGCTTACAATAGTGTTATTCGTTTAACCTTTGTTTTTATCTACAGTAAATTACGAGTAACAAAATAAAAATAAAAGAAAAAAGCAAAGTAGAGTCATGTGGGGTAAACGTACGCGGCGAAAAAGTGTCCGCAGTGAACATTCTGCAAACCCCATGGATGACAGCAGGTCGAGACCTGTCGCGTTTAGTTAGCACTTGACCACCAAGCGAGAGTAGTACGTCACAGGTTTGCTGCACAATGCTGTAGAAACTTACACAGCAAAACAAAAAGTATTGCTTTTGCATTATCTATCTTTTTTGCTTTCCATCATCATATTATCATCATTTAACCTTTCCATTAGGATTTGTTATTTTTTTCTTATTAAAATTAATTTGCATAGTTACTGAAGCAATGTTATTAGTATGATTGTATAATAAAGTGACTGAAAACAGAAGTTATTTAATATTTTGTGTGATATCTATTTATTTTGTCTAAATTACATCAATCTGGTAAGTCATACTAATTAACAGAAATTTTATTATTTTTATTTGCTTTAATGGGATGGGACTTTGTAAGTGTCCATCTGTGGGTAATCACAGTGTCCAATTTGCATTAATTAAAATAAGAATAAAATATATTTATTTTTATTACAGTCATTTTTAATTTTATTTGCCTATATCTTGATTGACAAAATTGTTTCAATTAATTAAACGTGGTCAAACATAATATATTAAAAAATAGCTCAGCTGTAGTAATGCTGTCATTCAGTTGTGTTAATGCAATAAAATGGAAATATATTCCGCCTGCATTTATTTTTCCTCGAAAAAGAATGAAGGGTGAACTTATGGACGGAGCTCCGGCTGGTAGCATTGGCATGACATCTGATTTCGGATTCACCAAACGCGGATTTATATTTTCAGTGGCTGGTACACTTCAAGGAATGCACTTCACCAATACTGATTATTGACAATTATTCAAGCCATATTACCTTGCAAGCTACTTTGTATTGCAGAGGGAATAACATCGTTGTATTTACATTGCCACCTCACAGACTAGTCACAAAATATAACCCTTCAATAGAACCATTTACAGTCCTCTAAAAAATCAGTACGCACTTGAAAAAGCTGATAAATGGATGGCACAGCATCCTGGTAGATCTATTAATCAATACCAAGTAACTCTCTATTTTCCACAGAGCGTGCTTAAAAAAATTGCTACTGTAGGTAACGCAGCTTGAGCATTCAGGATGACTGGAATATATCCTTTTTTTTTTTACAACACAGGGGGCAAACGAGCATACGAGCCGCATGCTCGTTTGCCCCCTGTGGTAAGTGACTCTCGCCGCCCATGATCACCCACAACACCAGCGGCATTGCAGGTGTGTTGCCGGACGCTTTTAAAAATCGCATCCAGGAATATACTCTTTTTGAAACCAAATTTGGTTGGTTGGTTTCTGGCACTATCAGTTCAGATCTATGTATGTATGTTTTCTAATAATTTACAGAATAATTCTACAGACTTAACTCGTTTTTGGGAATAGATACAATTTCATCTAAATATGAGCGGTGAAAATCGGATTTTATGAATTCTACACAGCGCAACAAAGAAGGACGTTTTGTAGTTTCTATGGAGAGTTGATTTTCAAAGAATGGTTTCTGAGCGTGGAAGACGATATTATTTACAAAAAAAAATCAGAATTTGCACCATCTGCAGTTACTGATATGTGTAATCTATCTGCTGATGCTATAGCTCGAAATATACCTTCTTTGAACTCTATAAGCACAGTAGACGTTTTAGAGACACAAAGCCATAAAGTTATGGTATATCTGTTACCTTGATGGCACGACGCCTGTACCAGTTACGAAGAGGATACATTCACATGTGATTTTTGTGCAATAACAAATTAAGTTTACGTGCGTACACTTAACCGAAGGTGTGCGGATACTTTCAAAAGAGTGTGCAAAAACATTAGGTATTCATTGAAATGTCGGGACCAAATTTTCTAAATATTTCCTCAAGATAAATTAACCAAGAGATTTATTTTGTCCACAATTGTTCATTAAATGATTAAATAAAACTAATAGTTATTGTTAGAAAAAATGAAATTTTATATTTTGTTTTTCTTCTCATATATTTACAATGTTTATAATGTATATAAATAATCTAGCGAAGTTTTTTCCGTCTTTCAAAAATTATCAAAATCTTTTATTCTTGAAAGCGCGCTTAACTAAAGAAGGTGATTACATCGGTTACTCTTGAATTCAGTCGTTTATTTTGGACCCCACATGACTCTATACCCATTTTTTGGTGTGGAGATACAGGAAGGTTCTCACGAATGGCGTTATGTACTCTCAAAATCAAATCCAGTAATAATTTTTATTTCATCAATAAATCCAAATAATATTGAAAATCATTTCACACAGATGACAGTAATTTAATTAATCATAAAGGTAATTTAATTTCATCTTTAATTGACAAGTTTTCAAATTGCAATATTGCATTTGTCTTAAGACAATAATGGAATTCCATATTGAATTAAATAATGATAGTACAGCTCAGCAAGATTCATTCCCTGAGGAACGTGAGTTACCTTGTCAAACAAGCAGAATGTAGGTCATTATCACCGTTTATAGAATAACCTCATCCGCGTGGGTGGCAGGCCTCATTATGACTACAATGTCAAACATCCCATTCTTTTGTCTCGTGTGAATTAATATTCAATATGTGCACTCGTAGTTATTACTAGCCACTGCTAGACATAATTATTGGCCTATAGGAGGACTCAACTTAGCAAAACGTATAGTTCGAGGTGCACTAGGTTCAAGGGAAAAACCATTCAGCCCATGATGGGTAACCTACCAGAGAAACGGGTCCATCTAGAATTTCCGTTCCTAGAAACAGGCGTCGATTATGCCGGTCCAGTGCTGATAGCTGATCGCAAGGGTAGGGGCTGCAAAATTATAAAATCTTACATTTGTGTGTTTGTGTGTTTTGCCAAAAGGCGGCGCATCTGTTTGTTATATATTTTCGGATAACGGCACTACCTTTGTTGGGATTTCATGAGCTCTCCAAGCCCTCAAACAATCTGAGTTGTCTACGGATTTGGCCGAACAAGGTATAAACTTTTCATTTATTCCTGCCAAGTGTGGATCAACGAAGCATCTTCTTAGGCATTTTAGAAAGACTCATTTATGAAGAAATGGCTATGTTATTCAAATTGACAGCCATCTTAAATTCTCGTCCTATCACACCTATTTCCGACAATCCTTCTGATATTTATCCTCTTACTCCTGCCCACTTCCTTATTAGACGGTCTATCATCTTTTTGCCACATCCAGAAATTGTCGACCGCCGCTTCAAGCGATTTCAACGCATCGAGCTGCTCAAGCAACATTTTTGGAATCGATTTTCTAACGAATAAAAAACCAAATGGCATCGGTCTTATAAGAACAAAAATTCCATTAATGTGGCTCATGGGCCGCGTTATCCGCACCTAATTGTTGTCATTCATACAACACCATATGCCCCTTGCCAGTGAAGAGTTTAAAATTTTCATTAATGGTCTATAGATTGGATTGATATATTCGATAAATTGTCGGGCTAAACTTGATTTTACAACAACATTCCGCTCTTATTCTCCCTGAACAAGTACCTAGTCCTGTTCCCAACTGTAGTATTAAAAAAAGTAATAGAATTCATAAGTCGATTATGATGTTCTTGAAACTCGTAAATTTTATTTTTTTAGTTTCCTAATCCTTCGTCTTGGCCAAAATTACTTTTCGATTCGACCTTTAATCGTTTTTTATGAATAAACTTGATTTTTAATTATTTAAATGTGAGCAAACGTTTTAAATTCGGAAATGCCTGACTAGTTTCGAAATGTTATTTGTTTTTATTATTAACAAATTTTATTTTATTTAAGGGAGGATTTATATAAAAGTAATTTACAAGAGTACCTCTATGTCTCACGCTGCCAAGCAACTATGTTCAAAGTGTGAAATTATACGAGTAAAATGCAGTTTACGATATCGAAGTACAATCTAAATCCTTAATAATAATAATTACGAAGGGGTATCACGATATCAAAGTATATTATATGATATTACTATTCATGTCTTAAAGCAACAGTTATGATTATCACTTTCCATGGGGTGGAATGACGTGCGTCGGCTTGTTTGTTTACCTTAATTATAAATCCACATTATTTTCTTAATTGCCCAAATTATGTTTTAATGTAATAACTACCGGATTAACTTACATGTAATTAGGTAGATAAAGCTTGGCTAATTTCGGAATCAATTCGTAATCCTTAGTCATGAGTTGAAGAGCGTCACTATGAGCACTATATGTACACGACGTCTTAACAACTTAATCAATGGCAAATGAGTTCCGAACGCTGTTTTTTTTATCTGCAGATAATTTGATGCCGCAGGCGCCTACAGCTCGCGTTCAGCGAGCCGAGGCACGTAGTCAGGCTCGAATTTGCGTCATCGTTGCTCATGATTAAGGATAACGAATTGATTCCGAAACTGGTCGAGCTTTTACAATCTAATTATACATAAGTTAAACCGATAGTTATTATATTAAAATATAGTGTGTGCTTACGAATCTTTTAATAATTACGTTTTGATGAATATTGTAATATTAATCACGTAATCTCTCACAGGTACAGTGATGGTAATGGACAACTTTCGAGTACTCCATGGAAGGACTGGGTTCACTGGCACGAGAGTATTGGCCGGTAGCTACGTCTCGCGTTCTGACTGGCTGGATAGAGCACGCGTGTTGGGTCTTATCCAGTGATCAAATTTAATGAAATGTTCATATAATTTCTAATACAAAATGGTGTGTCTTAGGTTTTACAATCCCGCAGTCTTTTTTTACCAGCTAGAAATTTCCGGTAACTTTACAACTACAGCCTGTTATAATTTCCGCAAGAGAACAGAGTGTTCAATTTTTTGGATTTCGAATTAACTTTACCACTGTGTAATTTAGTAGTTTTAGTGTCAAAAAGTAACAAATAATCTTTTATTTATACATCTTTTAAAACTTTTATTATCTACTTATAGCACTTCTTGCTATTAAATCTTTCAAAAATTTTTTTAAAGGTTCAGAAGGTTTTTAAGTATGTAAATATGTATTGTATATCTTTTAAAAGTATGTACTGAATTTAGCATATATTATAATACAATATTAGATTACAATAAATTTATTTTATTTTTATATTCATGGAATTCGATTTAACCATGTTGATTTTATTTTTAAATATATTGCTTACATTAAAATATAATGACTATCATTTTGAACCTGTATCTCGTAATATCATTTATATCGAAACCATTTATATTTTTATTATTTAATTTTATAATTACCTAAATCTAAATAAACAATGATTTTAGAAAAAATATCCTCGTGGAATAGATGTAGTTCAGTTAATTTTGTATCTTACTTAAATCAAACAATATAAAAACACAATACAAAATACAAATTAAAACTATTACAATGAATAATTCTAAGTTTATCAAGTTTTAATTATTATAATAAAGTGTACGAAGCAACAACTTTATATTAATATTGTACAAACAATGTATATTTAAGTTCATACATAATATACATTCTTCGCACAATGCTACTCCGCAAATAAAAAACTTCAATATATTCCTGTATCCAATAAAAACGAAAGATTCAAATATTATATTGTACAGTGTTTTACCAATAAAAATGAACGTCTTTTCACAAAAAAAGTATGAAAAATTACTTGTCCATTTTACTTTCTAATAATTTCACTTTTTTATATCAATGAATCTATGCTAGTATATTTATTGATATGTTATGTCTTACTAATACAATAAAATAAGGGGGAAGGGATTGTTAGTAATACGGACTATTAGTTTCATTTGCTAGCAATATACCCTATTAGGTCGATCTCCACGTGGCCCTCCTAGGAACTATCGTGCTGAATTCCAAGTATATTTGTCACGATGGGCTAACTGACCTGCCTTTTCATTCTCATCTACCATCCCTTACCCCACCAGTTACATAACACTGTTAGGGCAGACAGGATTACCATTCCATTGTCGTTCATTAAAAAGAAAAATAACCATTTGGCACCCAAACTGCAAAAAGATATACGAATTGTGAACGTCTTTCTCTTGAAGTTGTTTAAAAATACAATTAGAAATAAAAATACCTTCAACAAATATTTGCATTCTTAACAACGCAAATTATAATATGAAAAAGAAAAAAGTTCAAATTAAATTTCTGAATATAAAGAAACTGCGGTGTTTGATCACAGATTTGGTTCAGCTCAGAACATGCAATTCACATAAAAGTTCCTATATAGCCCGTTTCAATACAATCTAATAAAAAGTAAAACAAAATTTTTTGTTATCATAGAAATATGAAATGTAATCAGTACTAATCAATAACAAATTCAAAACAGGAGTAGTAGTTAATAAATTAATTATTATTTTTATTTCTACTTTTATTAAATATCATTAGACTCATCTTATGGTCGGGTAAATTATTAATTTGATTTCATTAAGTTCTTTGAAAAAATTTAACTATTTATCTACCACGTTTGGAAGTTAGGAATATCTAATATTTTTTTATAATATCTGTTAAACACTATTTTCTATACGACATTTTTCACAATAGTAGTATAAAAAAAACATCTCTCCCCATAAAGAATCTTCAAGAAAGAGTATTTTCTTTTTAAAAGGCCGGCAACACACCTGCAATGCCTCTGGTGTTGCGGATGCTTATAGGCCTGCGGTAGTCACCTACCATCAAATGAGTCGCACGCTCGTTTGTCTTCTGTGTTATAAAAAAAAATCAATTAATTTTATATTGTATATTGCAAGTGGGACCGAAACCTTTATGTAAATATTAGAAATCTTACATTATAACAAAATGCAAACACAATAAGGTTTGTTCTTACAAAAAAATGCAAAAACTTTTCCTAGCAGGATAAGGAAAATTTATACATTTCTTTATTTCGACGCGACAATCTCTCAGACTTGTGTCCATTTTTATATAAATCAACATCAGTGGATAGTAAATCAAGGAAGCTATTGTGACATTTTGTTGACGTCATCCCTCAAGCCTCGACTCTTCAAATGTGCTTTTCACTGACCGTTGTCAAAAACATTCCACAGGATATAAGCATGTCAAAATGATATGGATCATACATATTAGGTACGCGGAGTGTCCTATGGGAGCGTTTGGGATGAGATAGAAAAACGCATTTTGGTTTGTTAACGAAGCTGAGGTTGAATAATTTCCTTTTAAGATTCCGTACCAAAAAGGTACAATGGAACCTTTGTGGTGCTATGTCCATCCGTTTGTCCGTATGTCACAGTGCTATATCTCAGCAGCTACTAACGGTATTGATTTAAAATTTGAAATAGTTTTACATATAGTTATTTGAATAGAAATAATTGAAAAAATATTTTTATTTTCTTTGTTAGAAACGGCAAATGATTTCTATTTTTTTTATATAAGTTTTACTTATGATCGAAAATGTGAGAAAAAACCAATCCTTCTCTTTATTTCAGAAGTTATTCAGAATATTATAGGAAAAATAAAACAGCGTTTAACAAGCATCATTTTTGAGAAATTGTCAAAAGAAAGAAAGGATCAATAATGATAACTATTAGATAACTATTTCGTATAAGAACTGTATAAAGGTAATTTTATCTCATATACAGAACCCTCGGCGTGTAAATTCAACTCACACCTGACCGGTGTCTTTTATGTTACTAGCTGTGAACACAACTTTGCTCACGTGACTGGGATAAACTCATATTAATTGACCGAAATGCAGGTGGTTTTATTCCTTTTTATATGGCGAACAGTGTGTGTATACATTTTTTATGTGACGTATAATGGCACACAGCTGACGGTTAATAGAAAGTGGTAATCGTGGTAAAGACATGAACAGTACTATGGACATAACAGAGTATACTGTGTCGTCGTCGATACCCAACGTTGCCGTTCCCGAGGACTATGAACCCTGTAATTTCTCATTCATTATGAGTATTTTAAATGAAGAAGTACATTGTTAATACGATTACTTAGGGGGAAATGGGATTGTTGGTAAGGGGTATTAACAACCCTATTACCAGAAATATACCTTATCAGGTCGACCTCCTCACGGTTCCCCCTGGAAACCATCGTGATTGATTCATTGGTGAATTTGTCACGATGGGCTGATTGACCTGCTTCATTCTCACTTATCATCCCTTACTGGTGCCCCGCCAGTGTTTTTTTTTATACAAATTAGAATGGCAAACAACCTGACGTCCCACCTGATGGAAAGTGGTAACTGTTGCCTATAGACATGAGCAGTACCGTAGTACCATGGACATGACAGAGTATACTGTTTTGCCCATGATACCCCCCAAGCGTTGCCATTCCTGAGGACTCAGGTGTTATTCCTCTGTACCCAGTAAATTCACTGTCATATCCCACCCTTCAAACCGAAACACAGCCATGCAAACAAAACTGCTTCACGGTTAAAACACGAATGGGACAGAGGTACCCAACCAATCGACTTTTGTACAAAGTCTCCCTCTGGTGTATACCGACAGCGCAGGCAAGGTTACCATTTCATTATCATAGATTAAAAAAAATACGATTACTTATCTCATTTAATCAGTATAGCCTATGAACGAAACAGCAGATGAGAACTAGTGGCGAAATGAATGTAAAATGAAACTATTGTTCACCTCAAAGAAATATATACAAACCATAATGAAACGAGATAAAGAGGCAACAATGGGCGGCCTTATCGTTAAAGACGATCTTTTTCAGGAATATAACTGCTGGACCGATGAGACAGGAAAAGAGGCAGAAATAACAAAAATGATGGAGAAAAATAAAGATAATTGTGAAAGATCTATATCCAAGATAATGTCAAATTTAAACATCTTACTAATATAATAAAATGTACATAAAATATATTTGAGAAAAAATCATATAAGGTAATTAATAAAAGTAATAGAAGCTAAAACAATAAATTTTAGAAATTTTATCTACGTGTCTGTCTGTCTGTATGTTTGTTTCAATGTCACGTAAAAACTACTGCACCAAATTGAATGCTGTTTTTTTTTTTATATAACACAGGAGGCAAACGAGTATCCGGCTCACCGATGGTAAGTGACTATCGCCGCCCATGATCACTCGCAATACTAGAGTCATTGTAGGTGCGCTGCAGGCTTTTAAGAGTAATATACTCTTTTGTTGAAAATTATGAAGTCGTATCGATTCAGAAATAGTTTTTACAGATATGTTTTGTCTTGATATTTTATTTAAAATGGTCTAATTCATTTGTTTTCCTACTTTTGAAATCCACACGTATATAAAGTAGCTGGATAATAGCTAGATATTTATATTTTTTGGAATTTGAAACCACGTCGCAAAATACATTACCCATGGTGCTCCCTTAGTACTAAGATGTTATGATTCCATACCATGTCATGATCGTATCCCTTCAAAGTAATACACAACCCTGTTGACACAAATGCTTCGCGGTAATATCACGAATGGGACAGAGGTACCCATGCAGACGAGTTTGGTACAAAGTTACTCTTTAATAATTTTGATAATGACACACTTAATTTTTAGTGTTCATAACTTTAACAAGATAAAATTGAGCCAATATGAGTAAATATTCAGAATTTGTTGAAAAGTCAAACTTAGTCTAGACGTAGGCACATAACATTAGGATACATGTAATTATTACCGTGTACATTTTACTGAAATATGTCTACAGCATTATATTAGGATTTGTAACATAATTAAAATTAAACTATAAATTGAATTTATATCTAGTAATTAAAATACTTTCTTTGTTAAGTCTACAGATCGATGTTAATTAAGCTTAGATTGATGAAACCAGAGTTTGATAGTTATGAAAGCGAGTTTAAAATTTTTAATTATTATAAAAGGGTATTAGATAACTACTAGAATGATTAATCCGGAGATTATTTGAAGCTTTTAAAGTACTATAACTAAATAGTAAAAACAAAATCCTTAAAATTTGCTTGTATCGCTCTATGTAACCGTCTATCCATTTATTATAGCATTATAACTCTCAGTTCGAACTTTGTCGAAAAATGTATGATTTTTTTATACAACTTAGAATGGCAAACAAGCTGACGGCCCATCTGATGGAAAGTGGTAACCGTCGCCTAGAGACATGAGCAGTACCATGTACATAACAGAGTATACTGTTTCGCCCATGATAGCTCCCATGCGTTGCCATTCCTGAGGACTCAGGTGTTATTCCTCTATAGCCAGTAAATTCATGCCATATCCCACCCTTCAAACCGAAACACAGCCATGCAAACAGCTGCTTCACGGTTGAAACACGAATGGGACAGAGGTACCCAAGCAATCGACTTTTGTACAAAGTCTCCCATTAAATAAATCATAATAACTAAATAATTATAGTAGTATTTTTGCTGCAGTAATTAACAATATATTACTTTATGTCATTCATTTTCTAAATTGGCACATTGGTCGTTTCTCAGTCAAGAAAATATAGAAAACAAAATTGAATTGTTTCAGATCTAGCTCGTTTGGGTAATTTCATAATGTTCTTTGCTTCGTTTCTCGAATTAGACTTACTAAACTAAACTAAGAACTAAAATATATAGAACCTTTTTATCATATATATATACATACATATATGTATATATAGTGTATATTGAACATTAATTTCATCCGAAAAATCGTTTATTTTAAGAGAAGAGACGTAACGTCTGTTACTTACGTTATGAAAATTTATCTGAATTATCTCGATGTTTCGATCAGGTTACACCGGCCGTGGTCACGTGTAGACTGATGTAACGCTGTCATGTCTCCACATTCGAAATATTTTCTTCTACCCACTCATTATCCTACATATTATTATTATGACGTTTAATGATAATCATTTATTAAACAATGAATTAGAATTAAAATGATTCTATATGTTAATATGTTAATGGCCAAGCTGTTTTTATACTATTTAGTTTGAATTCTATGTAACTAAAAATATTTAATAAAACTAATACATTTTACAGAATCACAAAAAAAAAAAAAATATTATTATAGTTTACCTAAATGCTTATAAAGCAAAAAGTTCCCCATCGCTTATAAAGCAAAAAGTTTACTACTGTTTCACATTTAAAACAATGAGTTTTAATTCCCGTGATTAATATCTTAGAAGGCTTATTATTGTTTACCTCCTCTTATTATTAGATATTGCTCCATTATTCCATCTTAATAAACACCCGCTGTTAGTTTGTTAATATTCAATAGAATACATTAAATTTATTAATTAATTAAGCTTTCTAAACTTTTATAGAAATTCCTCTTATATTAGAATTATTAAGTTGATTGAGAATATAATTTATTTTTAAAATATGTTATTGGACTCTTGATAAATTGTTATTCAAATAGATTTTGCTTCGTAAAATGTTGCTTCAATTATGAAATCACGCATAAATACACACCGATAAGCGAGATATTTTTCTAATATAGATAATTATAAATTTTTATTCGTAATAATATATATAATAACAATTTTTCTCTTTACAAAGAAAAATAACAGAGACAGAGAAAAATATAAATAGAAAATAAAATGATATTTTATTTGCGGAGAAAAATGTTAAATTATAGTAATTTAATATCTTATACATACAAGCGGGAGCATTACTTAGATTGAACCAAAATAATATGGAAACGAAACAAGACTGAAACAACAGACGTATTTACCAACTCTGTGTACCTACTTAGGTTTCATTGGAAACAATACTTTTACTTAACACGTTAACACACTTTGCAGAGTAACGTCAGATCTAATTACATCATTGTACTTATTTCTACTCGTATTCAATCTTGATATTGTGTCCTAACCGACAACCGATGGGAAAGAAAAGTTCTTGAGTGGCGACCCCGTACAGGCAAACGCAGTTTAGGACAACCCTTCCACTAGATGGTGTTTCGACCTCAAGTCCATTGCGCCACTCCATCTAGTAGAGGGTCGTCCTACATTGCATTTGCCTATACGAGGTCACCACTCACCAACCTTTCTTCACTATCAGTCATTAAACAAAACATAGTTACTTCTGCTTCTACAAAATTGTTAAGAATTACGCTTTTCGTAATAGTAGATTGGTAGTTTTTTGTTAACTTGGCGAATTTCTCGAGTTAGCATATTTGTGACCGTTGGCACTCAGCCGACAAAAAGGCCATTCGTTATACAGGCTGGGGCTTAATCCCCTTTCAGCATTTGTTTGAAGGCTCTTATCGGGGATCGAAATGAAAGCTTACGGTGTGAGTTCATTGTTTCGGACGAGCGCGGGATAAAGTGTTCACATAAAACGCTAGTGTTTATGGAGCATCTCTGAAACTAGTTGGGCATAGCCGCATAATCCTTATTAATATTGTAAATGTGAAAGTGAGTTTGTTTGTTATCCCTCGGCGCTTAATAGCTTAACCAAACGTCGACCAAGTAATATACGGATGGAGAAGAACATAAGCTAATTTATATTCCTTAATACATTAAACAGGGGGAAAGGGATTGTTAGCAATGGGGTTTGACAGCCCCATTGCTAGCAATATGCCTTATTAGGTCGACCCTCACGTGGTTCCCCCTGGAAACCATCATGAACAATTCTTGTTGAATTCGTCACGATGGGCTAACTGACCTACTTCATCCTCATCTATCATCCTTCACTGGTGCCCCGCCGGTGTATACCGATAGCGCGGGTGGGGTTACCATTCCATTATCATCCATTAAAAAAAATACATTAAACACACCTTAGTCAAGCAGACGAAGTCGCATGTAAAAACGAGTAATACTTTAATTATTATTATATTAGCCATCATCATCATCATCATATCAGCCTTTAACTATTCACTGCTGAACATAAGCCTCCCTCTTGGGGGGTTTTGTTGCCACGCTTGGCAGGTAGATTGACAACCACAGTTAAGCTTTAGAGATGTTCTAAGGCCATCCCTCGCCTTCTCTTACTCGCCTCTTACGACACCCACGGGAAAAAAAGGGATGGCCTATTCTATGCTGGGACCACACGGCTACTGTAGTACTATCTATGTACCGCAGAATTATCTATATGTATTAGGATAGTGAAGTTTTTTAAGTTAATACTCAGTGTATTTAGTTCGTATTTGAGATTACGAGTATGTTCCGTGTCTACTAAATTGAATGTAAAACCTGCAGTGGTTGAATAACAAATATTTTTACAAATTTTCACATTTATAATATGTAAAGGGTTGAAATAAAGCTTATAATGGACTGTAAATTTGCTCAATCAGTCTTATATGCAGTCATTTAATTAATTTATACTAATTTGCTATATCTTTTAAATAAACATTGACCCGGTCACCCTGCCTAATTAACTGTATTTTCTAACCGCAAATCCCTTTCGGTTCAGATGATTTAAAGGATACTTAATTCAAAACTACACTTTATGGGGGAATGGGGTCTAATTACTAGCCATTACTAGCAATATACCCTCTCAGGTCGACTTCCACGCGGTTCCCCCTGGAAACCATCATGTTTAATTCTTATCGAATTCATCATGGTGGGCCAACTGACCTGCATTCATTTTCATCTATGATCTTCCACTGGTGCCTCATTGGTGTATACCAATAACGCGGGCGAGGTTACCATTCCATTTTCACCTATTAGAAAAAGAAAAACTACACTTCATATGATCACTGCATAAAGGAGTTCTATTTCTATAAAATACAAATATATATATTATAAGTTCTATACATTCATTACCAATCAAGGATATGCGTATACTGGGTCAATATATTTTACAAAAAGGGTTTTGATATGTCATCACATGAAGGGACAAACAAAATGATATCAAATTACGTAGACACAAAGTTTATAATAAGAAATAAACGTTTTTCATGTATGTAAAAGTCATTTAAATTCTAAGCACCAGGGTTGGAGTTTCATTAAAAATTAGGAGTGCGGTCCACAGTTTGTTTTGTTAGGTAAAAGCAACGTAAAGTTGTTTTTGTTACGTGAGGTACTGGATACCTACGTGAGAAATTCTCCGCTCTATGAAACCAATACGGGAGATATCGGGGCCGATTTTTATGCACCATTTGTCTAAACGTTCCTCCTTACCTAATATTTAAATTTTATACTTTCGAGAAATTATTATTTTAATCATAAAATATATTTATAATAATTAATAATAATAATTTTGACTTAAATCTATTAGAAAGTTAATTCATAGTGATCTTGAGAATAAATATTTCGTAAAAGTAAACAGAAATTTTAATTTTTAAAGATAGGTTTAGAAAAGTCGATTGAAAAAAGAATCATTAATATTTGATTAGAATTAACTAAAACCAAAAAAAAATAAAGTAAAAGGTAGACATAAAAAATACACGTATTTTGCTAAAAAACAAAATTCTACGAAAAAAATTCACAGTTCATTTCTATCGTGAAAAGAAAACACCAATGTATTAGTTGAAAATTGAAAATATTTCAATTTAGAACTCCACATTCTAAATTGAAATATTTTTTTATAAAAAAAGTGTGTAAATAGATTTTATTTTGCAATTAGTAATTCTTTCTACACAAAGAAAAAATTGTTACTAAATTATTACAAACTCAACAAGTAAACACTACCGATTGCAAAATGAATTACCATTAAAGGGCAAAATCTCGACGATCTACATAATCGTGTAACATAACCAGCAAGAAACAAATAAATCGAGAAACTCCTATTTTTGGAAGTCACTTAATTATTAACCGACTTTAAAGAAGAAGGAGGTTCACAAATATTTTTTATGATTGTTACCGCAAAGACTCAAAAGTCCGATTACGAACTCATCCTTTGTTCCCTGATTTATAAACCGATCAATAAATAGTTTAGTTTTTAAATCAAAAACGCTAAAAATATCACTAGTTTTAAATAAAAATAATGAATTAAATATTAATTCATTTTTTGATACGTTTGTCGACTTTTTATAGAGCAAAATCTACTTGTTAAGTCGAGCATTTACACGTACTAGATCCAACAGTGACTACAGTGACACTAGGCACTCAACCGAGAATTTCGGAGACGCTCAAAGAGCAATGGAGAGACAATATTTGGATCATTCTTTGAAAGAAAAATAGGCTAAAGACTAAATTATAATATGCTAGGGATCTCTGTTGCCATTGTCGTGCAAATTAAAGTAGAAATATTCAGGTCAAATGATTTGAATGGAATCAGGCTCGTATAAAATTTATAATAATATTTTATTATTACTTGCTGTCTGTCGGTCATTTTACCTTACGAATATAATAAAATTGTAACTAGACGGTGTCTACACATAGATATGTAAGAATAAATAATATAAAGGGCCTTAATAAGACTAACAAATACCGAAACAGTAATTTTTAAAAATGTTGTCAGTCTGTATGTTTGTTCCGTCATCACGCAAAAACTTTATCGCCAAATTAACTGCGGTTCTCATAGCTATATTTTTAAAGGTCTGCCTTCAAATTTGATGTATTTTAACTTGATACCCTACCTAGAAGTGAGCTATTTCATTTGTTGTTGTTTGTTGTTTGTGAATTTCTGAAATTCACGCGTACGAATATTTGGAAAAAACTAGTATAATTTTTAACTATTAGAACTACAGCAAAGAATCCGTTAACTGTCTAGTGCTGAACATTGGCAGCCTCATTGGGGGGTTTTACCAGTAGTTGCCACGCTTGGCAGGCGGGTTGCCAACCGCAGTTAGTCTTTGGTGACGTTTTATAGGGACATTGCTGCCCATCCCTTGATTATTAAATTCCTTTAGTCGGCTTTTAAGACACCTACAGGAAAGAAAGGAGTAGCCCATTCTATGCCGGGACCAGAGTAAAAAATAATAAAGGGAGAAAGTAACGAATAATAAATGCAAATAAAAAATCAAATATGAAAATGAAGACCTTATTTCACTGTATTAAATTTTTTTATCACTTTTTTTATTTAACATTATTTTTATATCACTAAATATTAGTCTAAAATAGTTATTACTTGCGACTTCATCCTCAAAAGAGATATGTCCAATGATTGCGATAAAAATAGCATTTATTTTTGTTTGTATCAAATACTACAAGTGTATAATTAGTTAACATACTAAGAGGTAACAAACAAACCCACTTTCACATTTATATTATTAGTAAGGATAATAATACAGGAACAATTTGTGCTCAAGCTTTCATCCTGAACAGCACCCTCGTTTATTTGAATCTAAACTTCTATATTTTATCCCGACGCTTTCCAAATGAAAGTCAAATTGATTAATTTACAAAGTGGTGCTAGAAATATATTCAATACCTAAGATTGGGCAATATATTTCTTACGAAGAACAAGTGAAAAAATTCACAGTAAAGTTACCGTGAAATAAGTTCTCGATCCTTTGTTGTGAAATAAGTTTTTATTGTAATATTATTTTTTTAATAGTTCTATCCTTTTGCATGTATGTGTTGATTTTGCGTGCATTACAAAATTCCATCTACATATCTCTTCTCACAAATTTTCATATACCACTGATACAAAATAGTAGTATATTTCCTATTAATAAAATTAATTAAATAAAAATTAATTACTTTTTCTATACTTTGATATAAGAATCTGAATAAATAAATAAGATCTTTAAAATATTCCTTGATAATAGTTTAATAAGCCTGAAGATAATAAGCTGTCAAAGATTTATGTATAGATTGTCTACATTAGAAGCATTTATGCCTATAGCACAGGTATAAAACCTAGTTTAGGTATACAGGGTCCTCACTTTACAAGGTGCCTGAAAGATATTGCTGTTTAGCGGTAAAACCGCCTACTATTGCATATTTATCTTACATTTGTGTAATTAAGTTTTGATTATATTATTCTTTTTGTTTTTGCACATATTATTAGCGTGTATAAAAGATAATGAATGTGAAGAACTCAATAAACGTTTATTATTAATCGAAGCATTTGGCGTTCCATTGTTTTGCCTACCCTAATGGGAGACAGCGCGCGACAGATATGTATGTATGTATGTAAGTTTTGATAATATTATTCTTTTTGTTTTTGCACATATTGTTAACCTTTATAACTAGTATAATTTGTAATTGATAAATTCAATAAACGCTATTATTATTGTGTGTGTGTGTGTGTGTGTGTCTGTGTGTGAGTGCGAGTGTGTAAGTGTCTGAGTGTGTATGCAGTGA
This sequence comes from Galleria mellonella, assembly GCF_026898425.1. NCBI lineage: Eukaryota > Metazoa > Arthropoda > Insecta > Lepidoptera > Pyralidae > Galleria > Galleria mellonella. Next base: position 2,533,252 of record NW_026442068.1, on the reverse strand, counting down.
AGAGCGCGCGCGTTTAGTGTGAGAGTGTGTGTGTGTGTGTGTGTAAATGTGTGTGTGTGTGTCAAAATTCAAACATTAAAAAAAAATTAAAAAAAGCAAAACAATATAGTGCCAAAACCCTAAAACCGTTTCTATACAGTATTCACAGCCCTGCAAACAGAATCACGATCATTATTAGTGAATCTACATCAACATCCAGTATGATTTATAGCAATGAAAAAAAAATCCGAACAAAGCGATCTCGGAACTCGCTATTTTTATTATCTCGGTAAACCACTGCAGTACTATAATGGTAGCTATAAAAAAGCGGATTATCTTTCCTGTAATTTTCTCGATCTGTGGACCGCTGAGGGCGACAATAAAACAGTCGTTGCTGCAAAAATAAAGTTGTAACTATGAATAACGTAAAATGAACTCGTTCAATATTATCAGATAATTACTCTCATATTTTTATGCGGTTTTAAAAAGAAATATATTTTATGTAATCAACCGTTAACCATCCACTACCTGTCTATCTACTGTCCTACCCCTACTGGGAATATTGCCAGTAGTTGCCATGCTTGGGAGGCGGGTTGGCAACTCCAATTAGGCTTTGGTGGTATTTTAAATTCCTTCTATCATAGTATGAGCAGCTTTATACCGTACGTGAAACGTGTTGCACCAATATATAACATATAAGCAGATACTAAGGCGCTGTACACGTTAGTTCCGGTTCGTTTGATGAAGCGCCCTCTTTGAGGCCGACACATAGGTCGTCCAACAGTACCTAAATCAGTTTACATTCCAGGTTCGTGCTCTCAAAACTAAGTGACTTAGTTTAAGTGTGAAAAATAGGTGACCGATTTTTTTATATTACTCACTTAAAAGGGCATAAAGGTAAAAAGGATAAAAAGGCCTCCCTGATGGATGACAGTGGCCTGTACCTGTAACACTTCAAAAAGTGTTTGCACATTTTGTCACAGTGAGGAAGAAACGCCGCAGCACTTCATGCCTGCCTGAAAAGTCAGTCTTTCAATAATAAACATCTTTACCCAGACATGACGAATCCTAAAAATTCGTCGAGAAAGATACAAAATGATAATGAATTAATTATTGGAAAATTACAAAATATTTAAAAAAATTGTAAATCTGCATACGGAGGCCTTAATTTTTAGATAAGTATTTTATTTTCTGACGACTGAGATTCGAAGCAGCAGCTCTCAGACTCTCAGCATATTCAAACCAAGTACATTCCCAATACCGCTAGATAACGCAAGCCTTTTTTCCATTATGTGATTAGGGAACAGCAAAATCGCTTTGCTATCTGTACGCGCTGATGAGGCACCAGTGATAAATGATTAGGTGATGATAAAAGCAAGTCAATTAGCTCATTGTAATGAATTTAGTAAAAATTAACCACGATGGTTTCCGTGCATGGAATCGTGTGGAGCTATTCCCCATTACTACCAATATACCTGACTGGGGAAGAAGGGATTGTTTTTATAAGAGATTAGCAACCTCATTGCTAGTAATAAACCCTATCAGGTCGAACTCCTCGCGGTTCCTCTTAGAACTAATAGTGATTGATTTATTGTTGAATTTGTCACGAAGGGCCAATTGACTTGCTTCATCTTTACCTATCATCCCTCGCTGGTGCCCCGCCAGTGTATATCGATAACACAGACGAGGTTACCTATCCATCATTATCCATTAAAAAAATATATACCTGAATACTTTAACGCGTTCAGGGTGTTGATGGGGCTGCCACGATTCTGTAGCGCGTCAGGGATGTTCGCTGAGCATCGTGTAGATTGTTTTTATGCCACGAAGCGAAAAAGGTGTGCATCCCTAGTGCGCAGAGTACGTGCCAGCACCAATAGCATCCTTAGTATGATAGCAAGCAGGCTGGACTGTGTGTACATTAATCACTGCTGCGCAATTTCCAATGGAATTGTACAGCGGTGATTATCTGTATACTATTTAATATATTATGTGTGTGTGTGAGTGTGTGTATTGTGTATGTAAATTTACTAACATTAGTTTTAAGAATATTGTTACTAATAAATATTTAATGGACCAAAAAGTGTGAAATAAAAATTATTATTATTATTTTACTAACAATTTCTTTCTTGCCTACATCAAGCCTAATGGCGTTTAAAAAACTTTTAGTAAACTGTAGTATAAGTTTTATTCCAATGAATAACTGGGAACGCACTCGGCTCGGATAACTGAGAAATACGAGTTCAAATTCCATCTGATCAAGCTGTCAGAAGTTATGAAAAACTTTTACCTTCCGACGTAAAAGTTTTTAATCTAGTATTTACGAATAATACGGTTTCACGTCTCAATTCTAGTGCCAAATAGCTAGCCTTCATGAAGTGTTTTAGTTTAGTTTGTGATTTAATTATAGAGTTACTAGATACAAGTATTACATATTATTAGTGTGTGATATTATAGTTATATATACCACAGATAATATAATACTATACTAGTATATACACTCAATTTCATAGTGAGTAGTTAAGTGTAACTAACAAACAAAGTTTTATAATATTAATAAGGGCCAGCTTTTTACGTAGCGTGGATTTCAGAAGTAGGAAAACTAATGGGCGTGTTTCTTTATGTTATATAGTATATATATATATATATATATATATAACATATGTAACATAAAGAAGAACATGTGTGTGTGTGTGTGTGTGTGTGTGTGTGTGTGTGTGTGTGTGTGTGTGTGTGTGTGTGTATACATGTAGTATTAGTATACACCAAATTTCATAATAATTTCCGTAGAGGCGTCAATAGATTGGTAATAAACAAACTCACTTTCACATTTATAATATTAGAAAGGATTCGTGTGATTCTGCGACACTTATTTTTAAAATGGTTAGAATAATTTTTGAGCAATGCCGTTAATAGTTAAACATCTCTTTCAATAACTGCTATCAGCATAGCGGTTATTGATGAAATACCAATGTATTTGAAATAAATTGCTTGATCTTATTGTTATGTAAGCACACCTTTTACAGACATTCTGAGTGACGTATGTATTATTAAATTTGCGTAATATTGAATTTGGTAAATTACTTTATTATATTCAGACGAAATATTTATTATGTTGAATTTTGAAAAAAGGTCGAGGTTGAAAGGTCTACTCTGTTCTACTTTGTGATTGAAATTGCATTTTGAATAATAAAAAAACATAAAAATTCAATTGGGGCTAAACCAATTCTTTTTATTTAATAACTAAACTATTGAACCGATTTTGATAACATTTCTGAGGCCAATTTGTAATGTGTCAGATAAAAAAAAAATTTAAATAAATTCATAAATGACGAGTTTCTCCGAATTAAGAATCCCCTCCTTTTTTAAAGTCAGCTAAAAAATATTAAAACTAATATGATTTAAATAAAAATAATTCTTTTTAATATTACCTATTTTTTTAACTCAATAACTGACCAAAAACATCTTTTACATATAAGTACGTTCATATAGCAAATACATTAAGAGACTTGGTTACGACAAAAATAGGTCGAACATTTCTTATCAAAAGTTGATTTCGACAAGACGTGTTTGTTCAAAATTGTATTTTAGTCGGAAATTGAGTATGCGGAGAAAAACAACATAGCGGAAATGTCGCTTGTAAATAACATTTGTTAATAAAAACTGCTCCGTTACACAATCGATGTAAAGCTAATATTGCTTCTTATGTGACATTACTGTAGATATTACATTGCGCTATTTTGTTACATTGTTTCAAGAAAGGATTTATGAAAAATACAAAAAAGATCAAAATATTTAGAGAAGAGATATTCGTTTTAATGCCTATTAATATATTCTATTTATGTCGTAATTCCCGTGTGGTTCCGGCATAGAATATGCCACCCTTTTCTTTCCTGTGGGTGTCTTAAGAGGCGACTAAGTGGGACGAGGGATGGGCAGCAGCGTTCCTCTTAAAGCATCTTCAAAGCCTAACTGCAGTTGCCAATCTGCCTACCAAGCACGGTAACTACTGGCAAAACCTCTCTAGATGTAGGTTTATGTTCAGCAGTGTACAGTTAAAAGCTGATATGATAGCTTATGTCGTAAATGTGTTTGTAAAGATGTGTACAGAAACTTTCAATATAGTAACCAAATTTGTGAACAGTATCTAGGAGAAGAGTGGGTAGAAGAAAATATTTCTGCCTCGGAAGCGGAGACATGACAACGTTACATCAGTCTACTCGTGAGCACGGTCGGTGTAACCTGATAGAAACATTGAGATAATTCAAGTAAATTGTCGTAGTTTACCTGAATAGTCGTGTTAATTTCCATCTTTTTTATCATGCAAGCGCCTAAGTCTATAAGTTAATTTTTAATGCAACTTAAAATAGCAAACAAGCTGACGGCCCACCTGATGGAAAGCGGTAACCGTCACCTATAAACAAGGGTAGTACCATGGACATAACAGAGTATACCGTTTCGCCCATGATACCTCCCATGCGTTGCCATTCCTGAGGACTTAGGTGTTATTCCTCTGTACCCTGTAAATTCACTGCCATATCCTATCCTTCAAACCGAAATACAGTCCAAAGTATAAGTTAATATAAGTCTATAAAGATGTTTTAGGTGTTTGTTATACTTAATGACGCCTAAACGGCGGAACAGATATGTATAAAATTTGGTACAAGAGTAGACTTATATCCTAAATTAATACATGGGGTATTTTGTATACTAATTCGCGCGCATAAAGCCTCAGAATACAACTACTAATTATAAAATTATTTATTGATGTTAGTTGTCTATTCCTAAGATATACATAATATTATATTTTAATATTAAAAGGTTTTTTCTGAATAATAATAATCCGCTACAATATATTTTAGAAAAAATATGTTTTTATTATGTCCTACTTACATATATAATGAAAAAGTATTTTTACTATTAATTACTACTTAATTTTAATAATTAGAGCAGAACATGATGCGTTTCTTTGTGTCATCTGAAATCAATTTACCCGGCATACTTAATTTTCTTTGTTACCAAAATTTTACTTGAAAAAAAGCGAACTGTGTCAAGGGAGTGAACCAAAACACATTACCCGTAACGAAGCTAAAATTCAGGTGAGATATTGGCAAAAGGATCTTTAATAAAATGGAAATGCCCTACTTTTATAGCATAAAATTATAACGGCTCATGTAACTTTCTTGGAAATTTAAACGCTATAAGAGTTCTATTTTAATAAAATACATATGCTGTCTGCGTTTGATTTGAAATAGTATTAAATTTGTGTGGGGTGGGGTATTTATTTATTAAAAATGTTGGAACACTTGATACAGCACGACGAACTTATGAACATTATAATAGAAGGTAAGATAGAAGAAAGGAGGGGAAGAGGGAGACCAAGGCATAGTTACATCAGGCAGATCAAGGAAGGAATTGGTGTAGTGTCGTATCAAGAGGTGAAGAGACTCTCTGAAAATCGTAGTGAGTGGCAGGAACTCCACCGACAAGAGCGCAGCTCTTAAATAGGATAGATAGCAAGGTTTATTTATCCATTTCCTCGTTAAAATGAGATTACAGTATTTGAACCATAAATTTGAAAATTATTACATAGAGTACAGAAGATAAAATAATTTGTACTAACTGATTATCAACAAATAAATAAAACTAGCTAAAGAACCTACAGCATGGAGTTCTTCAAAAGGGGGGTAAAGAGTTTTCTTCAGGGTCGGCAACGCATGCGTAATACCTTTGGTATTGCAGGTGTTCATAGGCTACGGTAGCCACTTACCATCAGGTGGGCCGTACGCTTGTTTGCCACCTCAGTGGTATAAAAAAACTACTAAGTCTAGAGAACTGAAATTATTATTCAAGTTAGTTTTATAATTAAGCGTGATTTTTTTATTTTTTAATAGTTTAGTACACTTAGTCGAACTAGGTGTCCCGTCCTCTCTATTTGAAACGGGTAACGGGACACCCAAAGTGAAGGGGAAAACAAAATAGAACTCTAAGTCGAGCACGTACGTACATATGAATTTTATTTATTTACAAGAGTATATTACATTTATATGACCTAAGGTCATAAGGTCAAGGTAAGGAGGTAAGTACGTCTAATTATTATTATTACTTTATACAATTATATAAAATGTGTGTTTATTTAGTGCGGTGAAAATAAATATGATGTTTTTTTGTATCTTTTCCCCCCACAAAACCACATATCCACACAGATAATGGTGCAATGAAGATGCGATACAGGAACACTCTTCTTTTTTTATTTTATTTTTTAGCATACGAATATAAATACATATCAAGACTATATACAAATACATGATTACATTTACGCATATGTAGATTTCTACCCAAGACCTTAACTGCAAAGCTGGCTGAGGTAGCCAGCTATACAAAAATAAGAGATCGCCGGACGCGCGGTCCCCCTATGTCCGTCAGCGCGTTTAAGGACCGACTGATCACGACCCAGTAACTGGCGGTATCTGAAGGGTAACTCTTGTTTAGTAAATTTTATGTATTATTTATGTTTTTAAATCTGCCTATTATATGTGTGCAGAAACCAGTAAGTGATTCATCTGTTTATCTTGAGCATGTTAAGAATGTATTTATAAAAATTTCAATTTAAAGGAGGAAATATAATACCACGCGCGCAAAACTAAGAGCAACAGTTAGATATTAATAATTATTTAAACAATATATTGCGTAATTCCGAATAAAGTTTTCATTACTTATTTATTAGTTAGCTATACACTGTCATAAGTTTCTAAATCCTGCATCCATCAACGAGCGTACAAATTCGAAAGCTCCAAATTGAGTGAGCAAAATATAAAGCAATACAATAATCAACATTGATTGGTTTTCCGATAACCATAGGTAATCTCTGTTTAATTAAATTGTTGTACAGTCATTTCGATTGTACGTTCAACGTTCGTTCGAAATAAACTAACATATTTCAATTCAGCGTAGCAGAGAAAATTATTCCAATAAATTCGTCCAACTTGGAATGATTCATAGCCCGCAGTTATAAATCACGTGTCGCTGAATGAACGTTTTTGGATGAAAGCATTTGTATAATGATGTGCTTCAATAAGCGTAAATTGTAACTGCCTATTATTATGATAAAAATTACCAATTTGTGTCATCGGTGATTTGTATTTGAAAGAAATATTTTCATTGAAGTAAACTTAAATTCTGAATAGTCATATATTTATGATTCTATCGCTCATTCGGGACGCAATTTTAGCCAAAAAGAACAAGCAAGAAACTCAGCTGTTGTATTACTTTATCTAAAGCCTCCACTTCATTATTAAAAAAATAAAATTTTTTACAATATACAATTATAAACGACTATTACTATACTATATAATATACTAAATCATACTATATTGTCTACTCGTAACCACTGTCAATATAGACTGGTCGAAATGTCGAGTTAATTCAGGAAAATTATTATGAATTACCTAAATGATCACATTAATTCTCATTTCTTATAAAGCATAAAATATAAAATTATAGATTGACTTCTTTTTATTACTACACCTCGTAAATTAAGACATTCATGAAAATTTATCATTTTCTTTTCGAAAAGAAATTAATAAATCTTATTGCCTAAAATAATTCTGGCGATAAAACTATCAACTACTTAACTATAACTACTTAAGTATCTTGACGGTGTAAGTGTAACTTATATATATAAAAGATTAACTCTCCTTTCGATGGTTGCCACAGTTGCACACAATATCTCTGTAATATTTATATTTACGATATATTGCCATTATTATATCAGCCACTACTTGTCCACTACTGAACATAGGCCTTCTCTAATTGGGAGAATTAGATGCCATTTATATTATTAGGCTACGGGATATATTAACCATTATTATATAAATTAAAAACATTATTTGAATTCATCACTTAATCATGATAGTATCCAGAACCGCGAGGAGGTCGACCTGGTTGGGTATATTGCTATATATATATATATATATATATATATATAGATACCCATTCCTCGATCATTAAGTTCCCTTTGCCACTGCCTGTGCTTTTACGACACTCATGGGTAAAGAAAGGATAGCCCATTTTACGCCGAGACCACACGGCTATTACTTTGAACTTTATTATACTATTGGAATATACTATACGTTATATTGTATAAAGTAAATCCAAGTACTCTAATAGATTTAGATTTCAACCTGTATGTATAAAATGTACATTCAGTAGATACGTAAGCTACCTAAGCACATATTAGTGGCACGGGTAGTACCCGTACATTACGAGCAGGTGTGGCAAATCGCGTTCCTCATGAATATATGGAACGCGATGCCAAATATTTGTACAGTCCAATAAACCGGCACAATGAACGTGCTGCCGCAGTCTGGAATATTAGGACGGGACAGTCCAATTCCAGACTTATATGTAAGGAAATATAGACCTACTTCTATATATATGTACATATTATTATAATAAATTTGTAAGCAAATAACGTCTATACTTAGGAGATATTTAAGAAAATTTGAAGGTTTATCAAGATACAATAGAAATAGCAACAGAAGCCAAAACATATTTTTTTATAATTTTTGTCTATCTTTCTCTATATTTGTCCTGGCGTCACAAAAACTATTGCGTAGAATTGGATGCGATCTCAGTTATATTCATGAAAATCGAAACTTGAATGTGGAGTAAGTTTTATCTTGAAATGCCATCTAGAAGTGATTTGTTTCATTGGATAAAAATTCACACGTAGGAAGTTACGGATAAAAGCTAGTTTAAAAGTAAAACAACTTGAAAAAGAATTGAACACAATAATAATAATAATTTGTTACAATATTGTATACTGCTCTATCCGCTGACATTGATGCTCCTTTCGATTTTGGGTTTCCTGGAAGAAAACTTTATTAGAGTTAAGTTCGCCTTTGTACGTTTGATTACCTATGTCATATTCTTATAACTGGTATGTACAATAAAAAATAAAATAAAATAAATAAATAAATAAAGTTTATAAATACAATATTAAAACAATTAAGAGACCTACCTTATTCTTGATGAAAATTAATTTTAGACCAACACAGGAGCAAAACTATTCGTTAAAAAAGAGTCATCAGAATTTATTTACGATTGGCGAAGAACAGATACAAAGGAAGTTCATAATTTGTATTTATATTTCACCAGATATCTTTTTTAATTGATTATAATAACTACTTTTTTAATCTCTTAATCTAAAAACTTTTACTCAGCCCATAATTACTTCATCATCATCATTATCATTCTGTAAAAATTATTAAAACAATTGTCTTTTTCTATAAATTAAAATTTCAAATATTACAGAATTATTTTCAACTTTAATATTTTTTCTAATTAGCATTTTCTCGTCATAATAATATATTAGAAAAAAAGAATTATAACAATCTTGATAAAATTAAATAAGGTAGTTTAAAAATGTAAATATTAATTTCACTAATTATTAATAGGCACCATTTACTTTAATTTTATTCAGTAACGACGTTAAAACTTAGCATAAGATTTTACGAATTTGGAAGTTCGTGACTTAGTTAAGTCGACTTTGACTCACTTGAATAAACGAGACTGAGATGTTTCTAAAAGAAATTCGTTAAATAAATTTTATTAACGAACAAAATGTCCTAGATTTTTTATGACATTTAAAATGGCAACAGGATAACGACTCGTTTGATGAAATGGCAGCAACGACTGTTTTGAGAGAGTCAAAATAACACCAAAGCCTAACTGCGGTTGCCAGCCAGCCTGCTATGCGCGACAACTATTGACAAAATCAATTTCTCTAAAGTCAAATCATTTCCCTGAGATGTTTTGTCTTGTTTGTCAATTGAATCACATTTTATTTAATATTTGTTTAACTCGCTAAATCACCAAATGTCCGAATTTTATTTATTTTTACTTTCCTTAAAGATATTAAAAGAACTAAAAATAGTCCAATCTGTCCAGTGGTTCCCAAATGATGTCATATCTTATAACTTTAAAACCTATATAAAACACTCGTATAATTAAGATAAAGGTAAGGAAATCCTATTCAAATCCATCAAGTGGTTTGCCCTACATATAGATAAGCACATTTGCCTGAAATATAGACTCCTTTCTTTACCGTAGGTGTAGAACGATTAAGGGAACGTAATGAACGAAGGATGGGCAGCAGCGTCTCTATTAAAACATCACAAAAGTCTAACTGCAGTTGTCAACTCACCTGCCAAGCGTAGCAACTACTGGATAAATCTTCCTTATGGGGAAAGCATATGTTCAGGAGTGGACAGTTAATGGTTGAAAGGATTGGGGATTGGGATATACCTGAAATACAAAACCTCCTTCTATAACTACCCGTATTATAATATACCAAAACCTTCATACAGCCATAATTATAGTTAACTAGCGTGTACCAACGATTTAAACAAACATACTTACTTTCACATTTATAATATTAGTAAAGATATCAAATGATTCATATAATTTATTAAAATAATTTATGGTTTTCATTAAAATTGATTAATGTACAGGGTCCTATTCTGCATAAGATCCTTCATCTTAATACCTATTACTATGCTTCCCAATTGACTTTTATAAGGTCTTATTTCAAACTGTCTTCTTGTACTAATTTATTCTACTTTGTTTCTTTAATACTTTAATCGTTTAGTTTTGATTTCGTTGGAACGAAAAGGAGTGATAACGAGTTATATTATTAATCAGTTACTACGTAGACCATTTATAATTTCACTACAAAGACTTCAATTTAAAGTTTCAAGCCTAAACCCATTTAAAACAGATTTTGCTGTGTTTTCTTCGTCTCGGATTAATAATAACACTTCCCTACCTTAACAGGTCAAATTTTCTTTTTTTATTTTAAAACTTCTGTAACAAGATGTCGCAAACCCTCGAAACTGCCAACCAGTCCACCGCAACACAGGCAGTTGAAAACAAAATTTCTTCAAAATAAAGTTAATAGCAGCCACTTTTTCAAGAAACCTCTTGTCAAACAATGTCATTTAGGCAAATTTTGTAACAAGCACTCATAATGTAAAGTCCTTTGAAGAATTTCCCTACGTTTGTTTATGTTTTTCTTATCTAATATTTTTTTAAATGATATTTTTTTTTATTATATTCATTGTTACTTCAATCTAACCATTGTCATTTTACCTCACGGAAGTCTTATATCTATCGTATTTTTTTTTATTATTTATTTGTAAGGCATCGCTATTCTAAAATCTTTTTTCTATGCCGTTTATTGGTTGTTTGAGATTATTTGTGCTATTTCGGTCAATTTAGTTCTACTGTGAATATGTTAGTTTTAGTATCTATTAGACAAGGAAACTTGGAGTATTCTGTGGCTAGCAGTAATAACATTTTTTTTAAATTATAACTAATAATCTTGCTTAAAATAATAATATAATACTCGTATATAGAAATTCTGGTAGGGAGTCAATATCACCTTACATACCTCCAGACACAAATAACGAGGAAATAGTAACCCAGAATTTTTATCTCTTTCATTGGCATCTCTCAGAAGACGTCTTCTTAAATATGTATAAACGAACTTACTTGGACCCCTGAAATGGTGAAAACTTTGAGTGGGGCGCAACTTAATATTTATAAAATACTTTGGTTTCTTTTGAACCATAAATATATAGCCTTTATTCTTATGCCTGAACCTTCTCGTTGTGTTCCAATATTAGCTGATATACCAATATCATATGATGATATTCGAAATTAATAGGTAGCAATTAATCACAACCCAATAATTAATACATGTATACACGCACATGTTACCTGAGCAGGACTAATGCTGGCTCGGAGGCTTCCATTAATTTTGTAATGCCACTTACTCATATATGCACAAATACGCAAACTCACAAGTGTGGGAGAGTATTTGCTAATGGCTATGTACACTTTTGGGCTCTGATGTATAAAGCTCTCAAACTTCGAACGTTTGTATTTAAGAGTAGCTGTATCCTGTGGCTTTGGCCGTACTCATACATTGAGCACGGCCAAAGCCACAGTGTGATATTGAATAGCCTATGACTTTGCTCAAACATTGAGCACTCAAACGCAAAAAAGATTTTCAAATCCGACTGACGGTTCTAGAGGTTAAGATAAACGTCGTGTGTAAACACAGTTTTGCGTCGCGCATTTAAACAAACAAACTTTTGATTTTATTATGTTATTGTAGAATCATCATTTACATTGAGTATCTATGGAGAATTTATTTATTTATTTATTATACTGAAGCTGCGTTGTACTTATTAACTACGCAATGGATCGGAATATTAAGTAGGTACATGCGGAATCAAATTATTACAGGTAATATAGCTTTCATTCTTTATAGTTAAAAATATTTTTTTATACCAGTGAGGTGGCATACAACCATACGTTCCGCCTGATGGTAAGTAGTTACCGTAGTCCATGAACGCCAGCAATATAAGGAGCATTACGCGCGCATTGTCAATCCTGAAGAAACCTTTTTACCTTTTTTGTCGAGAAACCCCATCCTGTAGTCTCTTGGAAAAACCTTAACAGGAAGCTCATTCCTGAGCGTTCGTGGGAGGAAACATAACTGAAACCAATGTTGGAACATTAATACCTTTGACATATAAAGTTATAGACAAAATAATTCATATGGTGCCTATACCTTTATTAATCAGCTAACCAATAATAAGTTTAAAGACCTTACCACTAGCAAAACTTACCATTAGTAAGTTTTACGCAAATAAAAGCTAACCATTTATTTGCGTAAAACTTACAATTGTAATGTGGAATACACAGTGACACGGAATTAACAGAAGTCTACCGACAATTTAAAAGCTTGTTATACCCATACTATAGATAATATAATACTATACTAGTACTAATATTGTGCGATTGTTGCACTGAGGTAGCTAGAGGTCACCAGTTCGAATCGATATGTGGACTGTATATATGGATTGAATGAGTGTAGATCCTCTTTTTTTTATACAACTTAGAATGGCAAACAAGCTGACGGCCCACCTGATGGAAAGTGGTAACCGTCACCTATAGACATGAGCAGTACCATGGACATAACAGAGTATACTGTTTCGCCCATGATACCCCCCATACGTTGCCATTCCTGAGGACTCAGGTGTTATTTCTCTGTACCCAGTAAATTCACGCCATATCCTACCCTTCAAACCGAAACACAGCTATGCAAACACAACTGCTTCACGGTTGAAACACGAATGGGATAGAGGTACCCAAACAATTGAATTTACCTCGTCCAAATTAGTGAGTAATAGAAGCTCCACCAACCTTAAGGCTCACGTTCACCACGGATGTACGAAGCGCTGCTGGTAAACATGCACGGCGATCCAATAGTAGTTTGGAGTAGCAGCCTCTCAATGATGGACAGGAGAATACTCTTATTTACACCGAACACGGTAAGCACGGCTTCCGGAAGGCAATCAGCTTCACTTGAATATCAACTTCACTTGAATCAGTAGAGGAGGAACAAGTGTCATCGCAATATCCACCGATGACAGTTAACCACAAAATTGATGGAACAAAATATGTAATTACCCACCAATATTGGATAAGGATCGAACAAATATCATAAAGAGGAAAGATTGAATTGCTTGTATGTTTATAATGGATACACTCAAAAATCACTTAACCGATTTTAAAAATTCTTTCACCTATATTAAACTACATTTTCAGCGAGTAAAATAGGCTATAATATAATATTTTCGAAAATGCTATCTACCCGAGCGAAGCCGGGCCGGATCGCTAGTTAGGTATATTTTAGTTACATCACGTTAAAGAAAAGTAACACAGTTTTCTTAGAAAAACAACGTGATCAGCTAATGTAGTTGGTATCGAATGTTTACCACATAAACTTTGGCGGTGCCTCAGGGCCGGCGCATTAACGCGCCTAAGGAAAAATTACAACTGTTGAAACTTGCCGACAAACTTGCTCCTCTGAATTCAGAAGCGCTGCTAATCTAAAAAGTTCGCGTTGGAATATACGCCTCATTAGTCGAACAAGTTGTTATGTAAGAAACAGGTAAGTCCTTATGAATGGCTGTTTAAGGTACGAGTTACGCGAGGTGTCTTATCCAGAGTTCGGAACTTTTATCACTACGTACATAATCTTTTGTATTTCTGCGTATAGTATTCTAGGCTGATGATTCCCTAAAGAATGACAGGCGTCATGACTTATCTGGAACATCGAGTAATTCTTATGTATCTAAAGACTTTGATAAAAGAAGTAAATAATATCTGATAAGTTATTACTTGCAACATACTTTTATTCATGACAAAGGCAAATAACAGGACCCTTCCGGATTTTTTTTATGAGTGAAGATGAAATGGCATGCACTATCGTTATACTACGCTGACGGGCCACCAGTGAAGAGTGATATGTGAGGGTGAAAGGTCAGTTGGCCAGTAGTGATCAATTGAACAAGAATTAACCATTATGGTTTCCATGGAGAACCGCGTGGAGGTCAACCTGATAGGATGTATTGCTAACAATGGGCCTGTTAAATCTCATTACTAACAATCGGGGAACCGCCAGCGTATCCCATTAGCGCAGACAGAGCTAACATTACATTATTATCTGTAAAAAAAGGCATATTACCATTTTATTATAAAATCTATTTACCTCGTTTTATTTTATTACCGCTTATCATCAAATATAGCGTGTTCTTATTTGCCACTTTAGCTGTATAAAAAATTTTGTTACTTTATTATTGAAGCAAGATAAAGGGAAAATATTATTAAGACAGATTATTGACCTGTATTAAAAAAAAAAACATTCTGTGGATCAACATTGTGTGCATCATCATCATATCAGCTTTTTACTGTCCACTGCTGACCATAACCCTCCCTCTTAGAGATTTTGCTAGTAGTTTTCACGCTTAACAAGCGGATTGGCAACTGTAATGGCAACGCTGTTGCCCATTTCTCTCCCTCCTTTAGTTGCCTCTTACGACACTCATAGGAAGGGAAGGGGTGGCCTATTCTATGCCGGGACCACGCGGCACGATATTCTGAGAATGCACGAGTATTATTTCAAAACCTCTGATTATGGAGCCTACAATTACACGTAAAAACTTGTTAATAAAAAGTTCTTTTAGACTTACGTATAATGTTATTGTTAATATAACTTTTCATTTTAAAGGTCAAACGTAAATGTAAAAGCAATCATTAACGTTAAAACTCCGGAATTCTGAAGTAGACAATAAGTAAGTCTTTTTGTGTTGAATGGAAGTGTATTTGGGGGAATAAACGACGAAGTTTCAAAAGTAACTTTGCATTGATGAGATTAAGAATGTTTTCGTTTAATCAGAAAAAGTGTTTTTACTTTATAGGTGTATTAGTTTTTAAGTGCAAATTTGTTCGGGTGATTGAAATAAAAAGTAGCCTGAGCGCTTCTTAATCCCAATTGGTACATGTACTAAATTTCATGATCAATGTTTGAGTATGGTAATGGAATAGCAACGCCGCCTGCGCTATTGGCATACCCTGGCAGGGCACCAGTAAGGTATAATGGGTAAGAATGAAAAGGAAGGTCAGTTAGTCCATCGTGATGAATCATCTAAAATTCAGCACGATGGTTTCCAGGGGGAACCACGTGAATGTCGACCCGACAGAGTAGGGGAAAAGGTTTGTTAGCAATGGAGTATGACAGCCCCATTGCTAGCAATATGCCCTATCAGGTCAACCTCCACGTGGCTCCCTGGAAACCATCGTGAACAATTTTCGTTGAATTTACGTTGAATTCGTCACGATGGGCTACCTGACCTGCTTCATCCTCATCTATCATCCTTCACTGGTGCCCCGCCGGTGTATACCAATAGCGCGGGTGGGGTTACTATTTCATTATCACCTATAAAAAAAATACCCGACAGAGTATATTGCAAGTAATAGGTCTGGTAGTTCACATTACTAACAATCCCTTCCCCCCTGGTTGAATATTTAAGTATTTTTTATACAAATTAAAATAGTAAACAAGCTGACGGCCCACCTGATGGAAAGTGATAACCGCCGCCTATAGACATGAGCAGTACCATGGACATAACAGAGGATACTGTTTCGCCTATGATATCCCCTATGCGTTGCCATTCCTGAGGACTCAGGTATTAATCCTCTGTATCCTATAAGTTCATTGCCATATCTCACCCTTCAAACAGAAACACACCCATGCAAACGTAACTGCTTTACGGTAAAAATATGAATGGGATAAAGGTGCCCAAGCAAACGACTTTTGTACAAAGTCTTCCTCTGGTGTGAAAATATAACAAACAAATTCACTTTCATATAATATTTACTAGCTGTTATCCGCGACTTTGTCCACGCGACTTGGATAATGTTTATTACCGAAACAAAAAGTATCCTATGCTCATCTTCACCTCGTATTTTTTTTATACAACTTAGAATGACAAACAAGCTGACGGCCCACCTGATGGAAAGTGGTAACCGTCGCCTATAGACATGAGCAGTACCACGGACATAACAGAGTATACTGTTTCGCCCATGATACCCCCCATGCGTTGCCATTCCTGAGGACTCAGGTGTTATTCCTCTGTACCCTGTAAATTCACGCCATATCCCATCCTTCAAACCGAAACACAGCCATGCAAACACAACTGCTTCACGGTAGAAACACGAATGGGACAGAGGTACCCAAGCAATCGACTTTTGTACAAAGTCTCCCTCTGGTTAATATTAAGTGTGTCTCATATCATTTATATCGTATATTAAGAATATATATTGTATTTTAAATTTAATAATGTTAATAATTACTTCAGATATTAACACATTGTAGGCGGGAAACGTGTAAACTCATTTGACACCTTTTAGTACTGAAACGTGGGAGACAACAAAACTTGTTTTTTCTTGATTACCACCGATAGTTCCGCCGGCAATACTAATGCGGAGTACTTCGCCTATTTCGTGCCTTGTTTACATACACGTCATGCGCGCCTTATCAATAGTCAAGAGACAACTAGTTTTTTTTTTTTTTTTTTTTTATGGGTGAAAATGGAATGGTAACCGTGTCTGCGCTAACGGGATACGCTGGCAGAGCACCAGTGGAGGGTGATAGATGAGAATGAAAACTGGCCAGTTAGCTCATCATGATGAATTCATCAGGAATTAACCATGATAGTTTCAAGGAGAAACCGCGAGGAGGTCGACCTGGTTGGGTATATTGCTAGCAATGGGATTCTTAGTCTCCATTACTAACAGTTCCTTTCCTCCCAGAGACAACTAGTTTTGTCGTCTCCTGCGTGTGAGTACTAAAATACAACAAACGAATTTACACCTTTCCCACCTACAATGTGTTAAGAAGATAAGAATTAATGAACAAACAAACCTACTTTCACTTTTAGTAAGGATTAGTACATTTATTACGGATTCATTGACTTTAACAAATCAGTGTACTAAACTTTATTTATATCCGATCCGATGCTTAAGCTTACTTAATAACAAATATTCAAACAGCTTCACATTTATAATAGTAATAAGAGAATAAGATTAGCAGCATTACAATTTAAGCTCGTCGTACCATTGGAATGTCAATCTGTCTCTCCCTAACCCACTGTTTGATTTAACAGATAAGTAAAGTGACCAAAGTAGTCTATTAGCATTTCCAGTATACGATTTATGGCTTCAATAACTTTGTTAGATTTATTATCGCTATTTCATTTATATCTTACTTTAATGCTACCTACATATATAATAACTAAATATATTTATCATATATGTATATATTAGACTTCACCATCTTATCAACGTTTAAGTGTCCACTGCTGAACATAAGCCTTCCCCATAAGGGGAGTTTTGCAAGTAATTTCCACGCTTGGCGTGCAAATTGACAACCGCAGTTAGGCTTTGAAGATGTTTTAAGAGGGACACTGCTGCCCATCTCTCAATTACCCACAGAAAAGGAAACGGTGGTCCATTCTATGCCGGGACCATACGATTACAAATGTAATTTATTTTTTATTACTTTTCCAAAATCAAATTATCGGTTAAATCTAATTTTGGAGTAAGGCTTGCGATCCCATAATTCGATCGTTACGTACCTATCGAATGAAAGGTCTCTACCAACTAACCGTATCGTAATAGAAAACACCCAGATTTTCAGCCGAAACTTCGAATTTATCATTTTGTAGTAATCCTTTCCAGTTTCTAAATAATTAATAGATGACTATAATATAATATAATAAATTATTAATTATTATGAGACTATCCTAATCTTAATATGTAAATTCAAACAAGCAAAGTGTTCAGATGTCTGTAATAATTGTAGCATTAATGTCTCTAGCTAATTAGTACCTATGTTATTCATATTGCTCAACTCCAATTTGTTAGTAATTAAATTAACATAGACGTATAAACTAATTTTAATTATAGTACTTAGACGTATAAATCATCTAACTAGGTATATACATTTTATTGGAGTATAACAATTTATAAACTAATTCTTACTAATATTATAAATGTGAAACTTTGTTTGTTTGTTACTTCTTAGCAAAGTAACAGCTTAATCAATCAATATAGAATTTTTTTTATACATACACGTATCATATGGGATGGAAAAGAATATAAAACGCTTTCAATCCAAATCAGCGAATATTTCAGTTACTTGGACGGAGTCGCAAGTGAAAGCGAATATTCCAATAAATATATATTAAATACTTACCCGATTTTTTAAAATCAATGTAGTTTTATTTATATAATATTAAGCATATATACCTACAAACATGTCAATAATATTATTCTCAATCATTTATTTATAGCTGAGATTTTTAAGCTGGCACCCGTCACTTCACTGACTTAATTAACATGCTTCGCCGAACCAGGAAACAAACAACAAAATTGGATTTACACTTCAAAATAAAATTGAATAATGAGAAGAGTTTTTTCACAGTGCAAGAGTTCTCCCGTTACAAAAACGAACGTATTTCATTTTAATTTAATATTTCCTGTTTGACTTGAACAGGAAACATTGTAAAAAGAATTGTAAGAAAAAAAATGTAGCCTTTTTTGTAATAAATATTTTTTTCTTCAAGTTCCACTTATATCGGAGGTTGGACAACATAATAGAAATCTTAATTTTTGAAGCTGCTGCTCCATAGAGCGAGGTAGGGCTCCAGCCAAATCACTCCGACGGGTTCTTCAACCAGGAGTGACGCCTTCTCCCAGTACTTCTTTTATCTGAAAAATAAATATCAGAATAAATAAATTAAAAATCCATATGAATTGAGAACTGACTCCTTTTGGAAATCACTTGAAAAAATAGTGTAATTACGACACAATTATTGTGAATCCAATACGGTAACGAACTCAGCTAAAAAAGCGCTAATTAAAATCAGTTTAAATCAGAACATGCAAACAAATGACGTAACATACTTATAAAAAAAATGACATCACATAGTTGAAGAATAAAAAGAATATTGTATTTGACTTAAGAAAGTAGTACCCCTTCAGAAGGAATTTTGACAACAACAGTGTACAAATTTGCATAATATGAAACGTCAAGAACTTTTTGTAATTCAATAGTTGTATCTATGGGCAGCAATAAATCTAGACATATTTTCCTCGTGGCATGTAAAGTAGGCATAAAGATGGAACTTCTGTGGCGATGCGGCGCGACGTGCTTCCACTAAATCAAGTTAATAAATTCTATATAACGTTGCGACGGTGCGAGTAAAATTCAAGCACGCAGGTATTATATATATAAATATATAGGAATGTGTCAAACCATTAAATATATAGTTTCCACCTAGCAACATTATCTGCACTATAATATTATAGAGAGGAAATATTTGTATTTTTGTATGTTTGTAATGAATAAACTCAAAAAGAACTAGCCAATTTAAAAAATTCCATTATATCCGTAAAGTTATACGATTTAGTTCTATCGCACTACAGGCAGTAGAACAAAACGGATTTTTTTGTCCATTTGGTTCTACTATTTGCAGTATGATTTTAATAGAACTATATGAACAAAAAGTTAATTTTTTGTTCGTTTTGTTCTATTTTACAAGTTTGAAAATAAATTTAGTCCTACGATTTTAATTGTAATAATAATCTATAAATATCGCTAAAAATATTAAGATCCAAAACAGACTAAAAAGACTTTTTGTTCATAATGAACGCTTTTATAAGTTTTTCTTATATGTATAATTTTGAGGAACTACCTCTTTATGAATAGAGATTGTATTTTTTTTTTCTTTGCATTCTACCATATTTTGTTCAATTTCATTTCGAACAAACTCAGGTAAGGTACAAAGTCCACATAATGTGATTTGATCTTATGCTGCATTATCGTTGAGTAACATAGGCTATATATAATTTTCGAAAATTATATCTGTCCTTGTGAAGTTGGGCCGGATCGCTAGTAATATTATAAAAAAATAAAGTAATTTAAGAATATACTCGTATTCCACAAAAAACTTACTTGTAGTACCAGTTATCTTGATTTAAAAACTAAACTACTAGACCGATTACATTACTATGAGATAAATCTCTAAATATATCCCTTCATATAAATAAAGAATTTTCCAAATTGCTTTATGACTGACGGAGTTATGAGGTAATAAATATAAAAAAAATGCAATCGAATTGAGAACTTCCTTCTTTTAAAAGTCAGTTGAAAATGAAAACCTGAATTATACCAGAAAAACATTTACAAGCGATTAAAGTTATGTTTACGTTTTATCGCTTAGATTTGTAGATACAGAGACACATATTAATAATAATTTAAGGTATAATAATATTAAAGTGAAATAAAAGTACGGAAATTAGTCCCAAAACGTTAGACGTAAATCATACAAACTTAATGTTAAGTCATAAAGAAAAAAATCAATATTGCGACGAAGAAATTATCACTTTTATTAATGTTCATTCCCACTTCGCAAACAATGGTCATAAAGAAACCATTATAATACCGAGTCAGGTAATGGAGGGCGATATTCAGGTCTCGGGAGCGGTGAATTAATTTCAGATAGTTGCTCTTACTAACGTCAATATTAAACATCTGGCTACCGGAAACTTGGAGGTATTCCCTGAGTTCCGGAACTGAACTTTATGAAATCTCTTTTCAGAGATAGAGTTCATAAAGTTACGATCGTCTTAATTTTAAAGGACGCAGATGCCTTTCGAAGTACTCTTATTGGAGGGGGAGGGATTGTTAGTAATGAGGTTCAATGATCCCATTGTTAACAATATACTATATCGAGTCGCACACGTCCTCCCTAGAAATCATCGTGGTTAATTCTTAATGAATTTGTCACGATTGGCTAAACTAAACCTTTTTTATAACACTGAGGTGGCAAACAAGTATACGGCCTATCTGATGATAAGCGTTTGCCGTAGCCTATGAACTCCTGCAATATTAGGGATCTTACGAGGTCTGTCCGGAAAGTTCGTATAAAAGTGTTCTGGAATGCGAGAAAGAGGAGTGGGGAGGCCAGGTAAGCGCAGGACCCCTTCCTTATGTCCCTAACAATGCTTCAGTTCTGGTCTGACCGCCGTGCGGTGCGAACTGGCTTGTCACGCCATCTGTGAAGTTACCTCTTAACGAAACCCCGTCGGCATGGAGCCCGCTTCCGTTGAAGAAATTGAATTGATTCGAATTTGATGTCGAATTAAAATCCCAAAGCAAAGAGTGGAAGACATCTGGGGAACCACGAACAAAAAAATCAAGAAAATCCCGCTCAAATGTCAAGACAATGTTGATTGTTTTTTTCGATGTTCGGGGGATTGTCCATCAAGAATTCGTCCCTCCAGGCCAGACAGTTGATGGAAAATTCTACGTCGATGTGCTCAGACGCCTCAAAGCTCGTGTGGCACGAGTTCGTCCAGAATTGGCGCGAGAGGGGCGTTGGATTCTTCACCACGACAATGCCCCTGCCCACACCTCTCTTGTTGTCCGTGAGTTTTTGAGTAAAAATTCCATTACGGTGACCGAACACCCCCCCTATTCGCCGGATTTGGCCCCGTGTGACTTCTTCTTGTTCCCAAAAACCAAATTGGTACTTCGGGGGCGGCATTTGGGGGACATAAATGAGATAAAAAAAGCTACGACGGGGCAGCTGAGAAACCTACAACCAGAGGACTTTCAAGGAGCCTTCTCACAGTGGAAACGGCGTTGGCACAAGTGCATTATGTCACAGGGGGAGTACTTTGAAGGGGATAAAATTGATTTACCTGAATAATTGTAAAATAAAATTTTTAAAAAACTTTTATACGTACTTTCCGGACAAACCTCGTATGCCCATACCAGCGTATAACGACAGTGCAGGCGCAGTTACAATACTATTATCATCCATTAAAAAAAGCATCCTCATTATGATCTTCGCTTTGTTATTCCAAGGTTCACATTTTAGAAAATGTTCAATAAAATAATTGAAACTTTATATTAATTGAAATATTATATTTACACCAAGTCTCTAAGAATATAGAGACAGAATCCAAAGTTTCTATCCTTTCATATTTGCATGCGTACACACCAGTTCCAAACACTCTTAACTTCTATCGTGAACAGTAACATGGTAGGGGTAGGTAATATATGGCAATATCTATGTATTTTAGTTAAAATATCAATGTTTTTTTTTACAACACAGGGGGCAAACGAGCATACGGCTCACCTGATGGTAAATGACTACCGCCGCCCATGATCACTCACAACACCAACAGCATTGCAGGTGTACTGCCGGCCTTTTAAAAAGAAATATGCTTTTTTCTTGAAGGTTATGTTGTCGTATCGGTTCGGAAATACTGCTGCTGGAAGTTGATTCCAAAGACCGGTTGTGCGTAGAAGAAAGTGCGTTGAAAAATGCACGGTGGAGGACCCCCACTCGTCCAGATGGTTGGGATGAAATTTATAAATGTATAAATATATCAATATACTAAGTCTAAAAGGAATATGTTAAAACTCTGTTAAAAGTTTTAATATATTCGAAAATAGATATCCGACCGATATGGGCAATATCGAAACCTTTTTTCAACCATCAAAACCCAGAGGAATCCAAAATATAGCTCACATTATTTCTTACACGTATAATGTAGGTATAATATAGTTATATTATTTGTGTAGTGACTGAGATAAAACATAATGTCTTACAACTCTGTTTCATTCTCAGGATATCATTGAAGACGAAAGATCAAAACATTATTAGGCAAGAGAAAAATAGAAAAACAACGTGTACTAATTCGCTTGGAAAAGAGGATATTATCTTAATATGCTATTATAATATTAGCTTAATATATTATTTCTAACATCATAGTAACAATAGGCTAAATATTATTTTTTAATGAAGAAAAATCATTAGAATTTCATTCTGGACTCACTCAGTAGTAGGACGTTTATGAATGGGCATGTATGGCATAGTGTAGGCATGTACATTTTTGCTTCAAATATCCCCGGAGCTTAATAAGAGGTGAATTGTTGTATATGAATCTTCATACTAATCAATAATGAGACTGCGTTCATTGTATTTATGTACTTGGAATTATATAGGCATGTACAAAATCTCAAAGCTCTAATTTTTAAACGGATGCTTTTTTTATACCGTAAAGGTAGTACAACAAACAAGAACAAGCGTAGAGCCCGTCTGATGGTAAACAGTTACTATAACCTAGGGGCGTCTGCAATAATGACGCGCACGTTGCCGACCCTGAAGAAACCTTAACATACTCTTTTTGAAGAAATCCATACTGTAGTCTGTAGGAAAAACTACAAAAATAAAAAAAACAAATTGTGGAATAAGCTCTTTGCCGAGGCAAAGAGCTTATTCCACAATTTGAGCGTTCGCGGGAGAAAACTCCTTTAAAATCACATTGTATATGATTATTAGGTTCAACCATGTGATGATTAATTCCCTGACGATAGCGAGCGATGTACTGATAAAAAGTAGCTGTGAGCATTATTCCTAACAATTCCTCAAAACACAATCCGTTATACAAACGGAGAACATAAAAAGGGAGGTAAAATCGCACCTTAGTCTTAAGGGCTCGAAACCGATTGTGAACTTGGGATCGTCGACAATATCATAGCCCAGCTTTGAACCGAATCATGAGAACTATTTTTATTCAAAGATTTATCCCAGTAATAGTATTCGTAAGTTAGTAAAATCTAGGACAATCAAAAAACAGATTTTACAGTATTATGTCAAGACTTAAGGACTTCGGGAAATGTGTACTCAGTTCTTCTGCTGTATTTCAATAGATGTGATGAAAAATTGAATTATTGGTTCGCATCTCTTCGTATAATAAACGGAAAGTGCCTTGGTTTATCGGATGATGGAAATACGACACGCCCTTGTTTGATTTTATTATGTGCTCTTGTCGTTGAGATAGGTATACGCTGGAAGCAATCATACGGTCCTAAAAATACGCGTACCACTCGCGTTTGATCTATATACATATAATAAAGTTGTTAATAGACGTTGTTTGTATATAGAAGTTATTTAAGAAAAATTAAGGGCTTTTAATAAAAACAGTAGAAGCTAAAACAACAATTGTTAAAGTTTTTACATACAAAAAAATAGGCATAATGTTTATTTGTCAGAATAAACAAACGGGCAGATAGATAAAAATTCTTGTCATCATATAATATCATATATAATTATATATGATATTATATGATGACATATATATATATATATATATATATATATATATATATATATATATATATATATATATATATGATCAGAATCATATCAGCTGTTAACTGCTTGAACATAAGTCTTATCCATAAAGGGAGTTTTGCCAGTAGATGGCATGCTTGGCAGGCATATTGGCAACCGCAGTTAGGCTTTTAGTGATGTTTCAAAAGAGACGCTGTTGCCGATCTCTCCACCATTAAGTTTCCTTAGTTGCCTATTACAACACCTACAGGAATGGAAGGAGTGGCTTATTAGAGAGTAATGTAAATAATAACAAAAATTCGAACCATAATATTGGACACTAAACGTTACAAATGTCGAATCAGATATGAGTATATGAGCTAGCTATTTGCCAAATATTGGCGCTAGTTCGGTGTGAACTATACGAGTATGTAGATCACAACAAATAATCCCGTGTCTGTAAAAAACGGGCAGTGAAAGAAAAAGGGACTCACTTGGGTATGTACTTGTTGTCCTGGATTCAATTATTTGGAATACAAGGCTTGCACAGTTTACACTTCTTATTAATGTATGTACACAGCACTTGAGACATAGTATTTTATAATATTACTAATATTGGAGCCATAAACACTAAATCTATTTCTATTATTCGTTTCTTTTTGTGTACATTAGCCTTATTTGGTGATCAATTATTATAATTCGATGAATTTAGTGAGCCGTAAATATCTTATAAAGAATAAAGAGCTACTTCAGGCCCTTTACTTGTGAAATCGTTTTCGTAGAAACACTTTTATTCTTTATCTGTTTGGAAATACATTAGTATATTATTTATATAATTGCGCCGTGTTATCCCAGCTTAAAATAAGCTACCCTTTCTTACCTATGGATGTCGTAAGAGACGACTGAAAGAATTTCTAAGTCGAGGGATTGGCAGAAACGTCTCTCTTTAAACATTCCCAAAGCCGACCTATGGTTGCCAATCTGACTACCAAGTGCGACAACTACTGACCAAATCCCCAATAAGAGGAGTTCTGTATTCAGCAGTGGACAGGTAAGGGCTGATATGATAATAATAATTATATATACTAGACACATTATATGATATTATCTAGTTCTAAATTAGAGTAGTATAAAAACAGAACTTTTATATATGTACTGGAAATAAACAATTGATAGACACAATAAATCCCTATTCAACCAACGTCAAAGAGGAAGAGTCTCGAATCAGCTGTATTTATTATGTTTATTCTTAACTTCATAGTTCATAAATCAGTTTGAAAAATTATTTTTTTATATGAATGGACATACTTTTAAATTTGTCCAATAAAAATTTTTGGTCTGGTTTTAAATGATTAAAATAATTGAAGTTGGTGTTTTTTGTTTTGTGGAATAAAATCTATTATTATTGTAAATACATATAAATCTAAAATCAGTACATGTTAGTCTACAAAAATCAATTTCAATCTTGTAAATACAGAAACTTATAAACGATGAAATGCTTCGTATACATTACAGAATATTTGTGTACAAACATTATATTGAAAATATTTCAATTTTAAAACCTAGATTTTATAAATTAAAAAGATTTTCACTCACATAATTAATATACAACTAAGGCGGTATACTCGCATGAACTAATAACACAATTATTTTATAACGATTGAAAATATCTTTCCTTTTAAAGTGTCCTAAAAAAGTTTATAGGTACAAGAATGAAATGACAGTAGGCACGCTGTTTGTGTATGAAGCGAAGCGGTCGGTGTATGAAGAGCCTTTGGTAAGTACACAATCTAGTTTATATCCAGATGAAAAGATCTCTGACAGACTAAAATGTAAGTACTTTACGTAACTTTTTTGAAGGTAGACAATCAATCTTATTCGAGTTTATATTGAACGCAGAAGTTTCGTTCAATTTCGCTTTCCTATTTACCGATGGAATTTGTTTTATCGACAAAATAAATCAAATGACATAAGTTTTACCAATAATTTATATTTTACATTTGACGGTGGGCGTTATTTACAGAACTCATTTTCTCAAATACAGGTGTTTATTTTACTTTCTATGTAATATGTCAATCTGCAAATAAGTAAATTCAATTTCACATTATAATACCGCATCAGCCTCTAACTATCCATTGTTGAACATAGGCCTCTCGCATAAAGGGGTTGCCAGTTGCCACGATTGGCAGGCAGGTTGGTAACCGTAGTTAGATAATACATATCGTAATAATTACATTGAAGTAATAATATATGAATTCGAATATTAGAAGTATATAATTATGCGTAGAGATATTATCCTTTTAGATGTATTAGGTATCACTTAGATACGTTATGTTGTACAGTATTAATATTGTGCTCGTGTTGTAACTATATATAACACCTACTATTTTTTATTTTTTTTTTATTTAATTAGTTATTATTTTTTTCTTGTTTCCACCAATTCACAATTTCTATCAAACATTCATAGGTTGATTGGAAGAAATCTCTTTTATGGGATAATTCCACCGTAGTACTCATTCTTTTCTTAAGAACTCTGTATCCTAAAATTTAAGACTTTACTGTATAATCAAGTATTATAAACAAACAAATACACAAACTTACATTATAATTTGAAAGTGAGTTTGTTTGCCTCTTGCCACTCGACCAATTGTTTAATAAGTATAATAATAGTTGCATTTATTGTTTTATTAATCAAGCAAGCTATTTTTGTAACAAGTACTTCAAAAATCTTAAAATACTTATTATAATTTAGACTTTTTAAAATTTACGTCTCTATCCACACTCATCAAATTTACGTCTCGAGTATGCTACTTGCATAATACGCGTCGCTTCCATATGTATATATTGTATTTGCAGTAACAAATATAATATCGCTATTAAATAGGCCTTTAAACAAAAATCAGCATTGAAATCGGTCCAAACTAGATGAAACTTGTAATATGTACTACATAATTAATATCTATATGCATGTATATGATAACACGAGTACTGCTTCCTACAGTACAGGCTCAGCCTAGTGTAGGAAGCAATGATAAATTCTGTGCTAATACAAACATACTTTGTTAAATAAATAAATATCTTATCTTATCTATACTTAAATACGTTTAATAATTTTAATTTAATAAATGAGAAAAAACGGTATATAAATATAAACAGACGTATTAATGATACGAATATTTATATTACGCGGGGATCGAACTCTCAACCATTGGGAAGGCAACCTTGCTGTGGTACAACAAGTTTACCTTAACCTTGACCTGATATCACATCATATATCAAAATTATATTCTCATTTCCAGCGCCCAATGTGATGTATATGATAAAAAGAAAATCATTCGTGCGGGCAACTGATAAATCAATAATGAGTATTATTCTTGTGTTCAATAGGTTTTCAGAGTGACCCTTGGACCGATATTGAATCCTGGCGAGGCATTTTAGGAATTTTCCTAATATTAGGGAAACATTCAACAGAAGATACGAGGGTTTCCGATGTTAGGCCTCGGTTCAGTGTCAATATGGAAGAATTTATGAGAATAAGTAATACAAGTGGAGGTCTGGGGGATTCGACCATTGGCACATTTGGGTTTCATGTTTACCCTACATGTATGCTGATCTTTGTCTCGTGTGAAATAACACGCTCTTACATTTGTATGCGGAAAGGAATATAAGTACTTTGTTATTAATAACGAAAAATATTTTTTGTTTATAATGCAAGAATTTAAATTACTGATTGAAGCGTTTTTTTTTTCTGTTAATATTATTTAGTGTTAATACATAAGGTGGGCAATTTAAATCCCAGAATTTTTCTAGGAAAAAAAAATATTAAGAGTCACATTAATTATTAAAGAAATAAAAACTAATATCCAGAAATATACAAATATAAAAACGTGTTAACATTGGTAAGTAACACATGAGATATTTAAAATCCTATCACTATTACATGTAAAAAAAGGAATAAGCTTAAATACTTATATATAATTAATGAAAAATTACATTAATTCATGTGTAATAAACCATAAAAAATATTCCACTACTGGGCACAGGTTTCTTCCCGTTAGAGAAGGACATTATCCTACTATTACTATGCTGGTATAGTAGTTTTTTATTATAATTCTTTTTACAATCGAAAATGTTTATGCCCGCGGTGGTCGTATTTCAATTGTGTGACGGTCAGTCCCTTTTCCATATGAAACATAAAACTGCTTGTTGCGATGCAAAACAAATAATGTTTACAATTTGTATCTACAAAACAAATTATTGCATTCATAATTGTATTTAAATTAAATAAAACCCAAATCGATTACTCATAAAATAGACGTTTCCTTTATTTGATGAATATATTGTTTTTTGTATGCTTGATGCAGGTGGATCAGGACCGTTCTTTACGGCAGTCTATGGAGGAGGTTTATGTCCACCAGTGGACGAATAATGGCTGAAATGATGATGATGATATTATGTTTTTAAGAGATCATGACTATGATAATTTACCTGAATTTTCATGACATTTTAATCAAGTTACACCGACTGTGGTCACAAGTAGACTGATGTAGGGTTGTCAAGCCTCCGCTTCCTAGGCAGAAGTATTTTCTTCTTCCCACTCACTTGATGGGTGAAAATGGTATGGTAGCCCCGCCTGCGCTAACGGGATACGCTGGCGGAGCACCAGTGAAGGGTGATAGATGAGAATGAAAACAGGCCAGTTAGCCCATCATGATGAATTCATCAGGAATCAACCATGATAGTTTCCAGGGGGAACCGCGAGGAGGTCGACCTGGTTGGGTATATTGCTAGCAATGGGATCGTCAGTCTCCATTACTAACAATCCCTTTCCCCCCTCTACCCACTCACTGTCCTACATCACACTAATTGTGTCACTATATATGGTATAAAACATGCAACGCGAAAGTTTATTCGACGTAGGTATATTCGATTTGATATTGGTTTAATTTATCAACAACATCATCATCAAGTTATGTCTCTATCATGCTCCTTGGTATATCACAGTTCATTACGGTTCATTACGTATCACGTCACAAATAATTCAATATAGCGAACGCGAGATTAAATTACTCATCAGAATATAATTATAGGGTTGGAACATTAATTATATATAAATCAATACGTCATGCATATATTAAATAATATGAAGAAAATATCATTGTAGGTATGCACATTGCCACATAGTAATCTCAGCTTATTTAAAAAAATCAAACCGCAATATCTAATCAAATTCATCGTACAGTTCCATCGACGTTATATGAAATAAATCGTGTTATGATTGTAGGGTTTTAAACCCACAGGGATTTCACCTTCCGATCTCATTGACTCTTCGGGCGTGGCGGCTCTATTGTCATATCAGATTACTGATTCAGCGGATATCTTCATTTCAAATTCCTTCACAGTTAACCTACAAACGTATACAATGCTTCTCATAGCTTTTTGAACGATTTATAGCTTTTTCTTATAGCATTTTAAAATTCATTATTTTACTTATTTTTATTAATTTAGTATCGTGTATTTTTTTTTTTGATGGGTGAAAATGTTATGGTAACCCCCCGCCTGCGCTAACGGGATACGCTGGCGGAGCACCAGTGTAGGGTGATA
This sequence comes from Galleria mellonella, assembly GCF_026898425.1. NCBI lineage: Eukaryota > Metazoa > Arthropoda > Insecta > Lepidoptera > Pyralidae > Galleria > Galleria mellonella. The sequence goes on along the minus strand of NW_026442068.1, from coordinate 2,503,061 downwards.
GATGAGAATGAAAACAGGCCAGTTAGCCCATTATAATGAATTCATCAGGAATTAACCATGATAGTTTCCAGGGGGAACCGCGAGGAGGTCGACCTGGTTGGGTATATTGCTAGCAATGGGACTCTCAGTTTCCATTACTAACAATCCCTTTCCATCCGAGTATCATGTATTAATTCAATTCCATATATTAATGTTTCACAAAAAAAAAAGCATGCCGTAGTTACCTCTAAATATAAGAACAGTTATTTCTAATCTTATGTTAGTATCCTATAAATAAATAAATCATATTTTACCACACTGATTTAATTTTGGCGGTATTTTAATCAAATAGGCGTACGCAATTGCTCATAAACAGCTCGGCTGAATTGATATCACCGATACATCAGTATACGTGTACTTAAAGCTTGTGCTAAAAGTGCTAGATAATGATAGATAGACTAATAATATGTATTTTTAAACCGACTTTAAAAAAATAAGGTTCTCAATTCGGTTGTATGTTTTTTTTATGTTTGTTACCTCATAACTCCGTCAGTTCTAAACCGATTTGGAAAATTCTTATATCTACATAATTATATACACAAATATGTATCCACATACAAATATACATAAAATATAACATCAAATTACATTTCACATAACGTGAAATGTACCATAACATTATAAAATGGTCTTTTCAGTGACGTATTCTTAGCATCCTATAACCTTAGATCCTTCAAACAGGCGGCATAGTGCGGCCAACTATTGAGAGTAGAACATTCTCTTGTCGGGTGATCACATACATGGATCATATTGTCCCTGTGTTCGCTCAGTATGGTGTGATATACGTATCGTACTATTATAAAAACGAATATGTAAATTTTTTTTTGTCAATATGCCCGTGTGGTCCCAATATAGAATAGGCTACCCCTTCCATTCCCGTGGGTGTCGTAAGTGGCTACTAAGGGAGAACGAGGCATAGATAGCAGCGTTCCTCTTAAAACATCTCTGAAACTTTACTGTGGTTGCCAATCCGCCTGCCAAGCGTGGCAACTACCCTCCATGAGGGAGGCTAATGTTCAGCAGTAGACAGTTAAAGGCTGATGTTGTTGTTAATGATTTTTCAATAATTGCGTATCAAGATCGACTATTGCAAAAATTGTGAATATATTTAAAATTGTATGACGACTGTCATTTGTGTGGTGCGACCATAGAACCTCCGGTCTTATCGCATTTGCGATAAAGCGTCCGAGCCATTAACGAATATGATACTTTTCAACCTTTATAAATAGGTATTCGGCGCCGTATCGTAATGGGCACTTAAAAATAATCTGATGCGGCCCTTCTTTTGTCTCAATTTTCTCCCTGAATTTGTATGTTAAGTGTCACTGTAAACGAATGGAATAGGAAAATTGTTTTTTAATCCCTATTACAGATAATATAATCGTAGGTACCCTGTAAGTTACGTAATTCCGTAGTTCAGTTGATAATATAATTTAGAAGCTTTGTAAACATATTTAGATGTTTATTCTTCTTCTTCTTTAAGTTACACTCTTATCGGAGATTGGGCAATATAAGGGCAATCATAATTATAGAAGCTGTCGCTCTGAAAAGCGAGGTGGTGGTACAGTCAAACCAGTCCCGCAATATTTTTAACCAGGAGTGCCGCCTTCTCTCGGCACTTTTTTTCCAAGCAATCTTGCCTTGGATAAGTAGCTGGAAAATTCTATTTAATCCATGGGACACCATGGTTATTTACTAAATAGTTAAATGCCTGAACAGATTTGGATAAACTTAGAGTGTACGGTCAATTACCCCGTAGCGTAATGTTACGTAGGTAGTGTAATATTTATTTATTTAAAGAAAAACCAACAGCATATTACATTATAACATATATAACAAACATTAAATATAATACAATATTAATGCACATGCCTATTATAGGTATTCACAGTATTTACTTTAACATAGTTATACAGTGCGAGAAAATGAAGTGACATAATTAAATAAATAACACTAGATTAATATCCCACTTCAATGGGTAAAATAACCTATACCCAGTAGTAGGATATTTATGGATTTTAATATACAAATAAATTGTGGAATTTTGTATTCCATTTTGAAGGTTTTTTTTTGCTTTTAATAAGGTTTATTTCGTGTGTGTTCAATGTAAATTTTATCTATGGATAATAACTATCTTGAATATTGTATGTGTATCATGAGCATCATCATCGTCATGGCAACCGTTAACTAACCACGATAGAATATAAACCTATGTAGGTAACATAGGTATATGTGTAGGTAATTATTTATCCTATAAATGAGCCATGTTTATGAATTAGGACTTCTATTGAATTTAAAAATAGTCGGGCATTCGAATTTCAAACGTGAGTAAAGTCGAATTAAATAATTACATAAATTGTATTATACATACTTCCTTCCTTATTTTTAATAAGATTTTCCATTTGAGTATTTTTCCCCCTCGATATCTTTTAAACAATAAAGATACTCACGTAGACAACATTTTAAAAACTTAATTAAAGTTCCCTCATTTTTTATTATAATCGGAACACGATCAAAGTAAACATTAGGCACAAAAGGCTCTTTAATAAGTATGCAAATCCAATTTGCGTTACCTCTCTCCTGACGCCCGCTAACTTCAAACAAATGCAAACTTACTCCAGTAGCCTAACTGCTACACAAAATAATACTTAGATGTTACTTAAATCTTTAGTACTTAATTTGCATCTACATAATTTTATACACTTAGCAACGACAATTAAATTTTAATTGTTTTAGTTTCCCTCAATGAAGACTGACGGATTTACATGTATATAATACTGTTTTCCTTTTACCTGACCGTGTAGACTTTTTTTATAAAGTTTTGAATATACGGTACTGTTCATGTCTGTATGGGCGACGGTTATCATTTTCTTCTGATAAGCCAGCTTATTTACCACTTCAAGTTCTTTAAGAAGTAATTGCCCATTAATTACACTCAATAAAGCCTAATTGACTCTGTATATATTTTGATTCAGTGAACCAACTTAAAATTTGTATTGAAAGAAGTTCAGCGAATTGGGAAAAATATATTAATAGTGTTTTCAAGTGAGCTTAATACGAGAGGGGATTTGCTATTAATAAATACCTTTTGTGACATCAGGTAAATAGTTTATTCCCATAATTGTGGATTTTGCAACATCCGTCACTATCTAATTACCTATCAATATAATTGCGCAATCTGGGGACTGATGTACTCGTATTAGACCATAATGGAATAAACGAGCAAAGCCCAAGAGGCAAGCAATTAATTTATGCGAACTAGCTGACTGGTGGTAGCAGATAATGGCATTAAAGTCCAAATCATACTGAGAGCTAAGCTAAATGAAAATTATATTCGTTTAGCGTATATCCAATTATAATGGCTAATCGAGGAAAAGAAAAAAACAAAATTATATAAACTATTTGAATTTACAATAACAAATAAATTTAAACTAAAGATGTAATGCCTTGTGGTCTCGGCATAGAATGGGTCAGTTCTTCCTTTCCCGTGGATGTCGTAAGAGGCGACTAAGGAAACTTAATACTCAAGGTATACTCAAGATATACTCAAGGTATACTCAAGGTATGGACAGTAGCTTTCTTCTTAAAATATCATCAAAGCCGAACTGCGTTGCTAAGTATGGCATCTACTAGCAAAACATCCTAATAGGGGGAGGCCTATGTTTAGCAGTGGATAACCAACTATATATAATAATAATAAAATATGTAGTAACCTTTGCGTAAAGAGCAAATATTTAAAAAATCAACGCGATGAAATACAAATTAGTTTTTAATATTATTATCAGAATTATATAATTATATAATTAAAAATATATTTGACGTTCATAAGCGGCTAAAATGTCCTACATGAATAAATGATTTTTGAATTTTGAATTTTGAATTTTTTTGAATTTTATATTTGTATATATGTCAACATATTTATTATTTCTTAATAGAAACATCTATAATGTTTCCTCCTATTATTGTACGCATACTACTCGCTGGTAATTAATGCTCCTCCTTCCAATGCTTGAGTGGGACTCAAGATTTGCTGGAAGAGAACTCTTACAGACATAAACTCGCCTGTTGTACATCTTTATTTAATATATATCTATTATATGTTTTAATTTTTTGTGTACAATAAAGAATAAATAAATAAAAATCTGATACTCACCTAGAGGCGAGTTTTTTTTTATCATTACCGATCATCTGGATTAGTGGCGATCCTCCAGAGTGTGTTTCTGTAGCTATTTTCTTCTACGTAGAAAATCATGCATGGAACCAATTCCCAGCAGTGGTATTTCCGAAGAGATATGACGTTGAAACTTTTAAAAAAGAATATATTCCTTCCTAAAAGGCCGGCAACACACCTGCAATTTTTCTGATGTTGCGAGTGCCTATGAGCGACGCCAATTACTTACGATCAGGTAAATGCTCGTTTACCCTCTATGTTATAAAAAAAGCACGCTCCATTTACATTTTGTACTTGCCGTTTCTAGCACTCTGTGTAATCCAAAACAAGTCTCCATCGGCCATCAAAAAATATCCTTATTAAAAAGATTATTTACGAAAGTCACTATAGTATGTACATATCTAAATAAAAATGTATACACAATATAGCATTTTATATCAGGCAAGTTTCCTGATCAGGAATCTTATAGTTATCGGAAAACATTTAGTACTATCCGCACGCTGTGCACGTCTCACGCGCGTTTAATGCGCATATCCTGTGTGACACCGTTGTGTAATGTACTTGTAATATCAATAAAAATTCAAACTTATCGTGACATTATTTAGGTTGAATATCATTCGGATTTAGTCAAAATTTGATAACCAAAATAACGATTTTTACTGTACTTATTGATTTTATTATCATTAAAATGTATGATACATAAAAAGATACTGAAAACGTTATTTTAGCAATACTAGCTTTTACCCGCGACTTCGTTCACATAACTAGCATAAAAAGTAGCCTATATCCTTCTCCAATCCCTATATTACGTGTATACCAAATTTCATAGTAATTAGATGAGCCGTTAAGGCGCTATGAGGTAACAAATAAACAAAGTCACTTTCATATTTATAATACTAGTAAAGATATGGAAGAGTATAAGTGTCTAATAATATCAAGATATTAAGAAATCCAGAAACTAACAAAAAAAATCTTCAATTTGCATAAGTACATCATATTTTCGACAGACTTATTTTTTATAGTCTTAATCAAAATTAACGACGCCAGACGTATATTTACACATTTATTAAGCAGTATTGCTAAATTAAGTTGATTATAATATTATATACTATAAAATAAATTACAAATAAAAACTCATTTCAGATTTAATTATTTAAAAAGGTAGTCTATTTTTAATAAATTATGCCTAATTCTTAAAAAAAAATTAAGAGTTAGGCATGGAATAAAATTCTATGCCTAATTCTTAAAATTTAAATCTACATATATATTTATAAAGATAAATAACATATTTGTAATAATAAATAGGTAAAACGTTATCTATTTATTATTACAAATATTTATGTTGATTTATTGTTTTTAAATAATATTTTCGTAACTTACACAACTTACGAGTATAGTATATTTACTTATCACTACTCAGCTATCTATCTACTGTTTAACTTTGGCTTCCCCAGTAGACTACCATAAGGAATGATCCAGAGTCACTCTCATCCACTGGCTCCCTGTAATATATCTGTGGTCGTCACTCTATCTAGTAACCCTTATACCCCATAAGGGTCTCGACTCAATAATCTTTCTCCTCCATCGGTTTTCAGTTTTTTGAGCTATGTGACTAACCCCATGCTATATTTACGCATATTGGTTATGAATTATTTCTTCAACCTATGTTATTTTTTGACTTGCAGTATCTAATATTCGTGGCGAAAACACATACATACAAGCACACATATCTATCACGCCGAAAACAAAATAATGCAAACTTTATGTAAACGCTTTTATTTGCGATTTTTGTATTATTTCAGCCAATAATATTTAAAATGCTATTAAAATCGTCCATGATCTGTCGATATTACTAAAATGAAATTCTGTCATCACGTAGACAAGCTGCAGGCAATTAATAGTTTAGCCCAGTTTCAAGTTTAAATCAATATGATTGTCAAATGGATACAGAATTATGTTAACCACTTATTTATATATAGTTGTATTTGGCTTGAACTACTTTATAATGGATTGTTAGTAACGGGGTCTAGCGGCCCCATTGTTAGTAATTTAACTTGTCAGGTCGCTCTCCACGTGTTACTTCCTGGAATCTATAGTGGTTAATTCTTAGCGAATTAATCACGATGGGTCAACTAACCAAACTTCATACTCATTTATCATCTCTAGATAGTACCTCGCCAGCGAAAATCATGGGCGGAGTTTCAATTCTGTTTGCTCTATTTTTTTTTAAGAAAAATATAATTTCTCAATTAAACTATAGACTACAGTATGGAGTCATTCAAAAAGAGTGTATTAAAGTTTCTTCGGTGTCGAAAACGCCCATATGACACCCTACTGTTACATGCGTTCATAGACTACCTTAGACGGGTTGTATGCTTGTTTTCTATTTTCGTGGCATAAAAAGAAACTAGCTGTCATCTTGACTTCATCATCACATCATATCATAACATGTCATATCACTTGTTGACTGTCCACTGCTTAACATAGGTCTCTCCTATAAAGGGGATTTTGCCAGTAGTTGCCATGCTTGGCAGTCGGGTTAGCAACCGCAGTTAGGCTTTGGTGATGTTTTAAGACGGACGCTGCTGCCCATCCCTCGACCATTAAGTTCTCTTATTCACCAAAAGCCGGGACCACATGACAATTTAAAGATTGGTTTTTCTGCTAATAGTTATAAGCCCTTTTCACTGAAAATGGTTGTCTCAAAAACGAGGAACTTTAATTTTATTTTTCTTTCAAGTAAATTTCAAAACTTTTCTTTTTAACTTTTCAATTCTAGAACATTAAATATTCATGCATAGTATTTTTAAGGAAAGAAGGCTAAACTATTTAATCGCTAAAGAACCCGTCTCTAGTGTTAATCAAATTAGCGGTTTTTATTGAAAAGCACGTACAACTCTTTTTTAACTGGCATCAGAGAGAAGGAGGTTTTCCATTCGGTTCTATTTTTTATGTTTGTTACCTCATTACTCCTTCAGTTGTAAACCGGTTTAGAAAATTCTTCTTTTAACTATAAGGATGTACTTATAAAATGATCCATTAGAAATTTTAACGAAATCAGTTCAGTAGTTTTCTTTTCATGCGACTTCAAATGGGAAACAAGCTGACGGCACCACTGATGGAAAGTGGTATACCTGGTGGTATATCACCTATCGACATGAATAGTACCATGGACGCAACAGAGTATACTGTGTCACCCATAATACCTCCCATGTGTTGCCGTAAGGACTAAGATGTTATATTGTACCCTGTAAATTCACTGCCATATCCCACCTTTTAAACCAAAACACAGCCATGCAAACACAACGACTTCACGGTAGAAACACTAATAAGACAGAGGTACCCAAGCAAACGACTTTTGTACAAAGTCTCCCTTTAGTATAGTTTAGTTTTTAAGTAAAAATAACTCGTTTTGTCACAATTAACGTCGGTCCTTTATTCTTGGGGAACACTATTATTTATTTTACAAGTAGGCTCATTACGCCTCCTAACATTGTAATGATGGCTTAACACAAGTGAAATCCACAGGATAAAACTGTATTACGAATCTTTATTATTATGAAATAACACCTATAAGAATTATACATAATTGTAAATAATTTGTAAACTGCCATAAGTGTTTAGTTGACAATACTTTTAATTACTTAAATATTTTTACTTTGTAACTTTACTTACTTAAACATTATTTTTACTTTGTAACATTAAACATTTTTACATTGTACTCTGTAACAATAACATGGACATGGCAACGCATGGGAGTATCATGGGCAAAACAGTATACTCTGTTATGTCCATGGTACTGCTCATATCTACAGGCGAAGGTTACCACTTTCCATCAGGTGGGCCGTCAACTTTGCCATTCTAAGTTGTATAAAAAAATTATACATTTTGAAAAATTGCTCGTTTCAGCAAATTATTTGTAATAAATAAACCAATAAATTACACCGTAGTGTGAGATACGTTCGCCTAATCCTCGCAGACATCTTAAGGGAACGATAATGACATTGCTTATTATTTGACGACATTTTGGAGAAGGAAGGCTGATGTGGTTGCAAGCCCTTTTTATACTATATCGTTAGGTCGCCGTTCGTAGAGATATGAGCCGATGCCACCTTTGTTATCACATATGGGCTTTCACTTATTCTTTAGTATAAAGATTTTCAGTGCGATATAATCCACTCTTCATATTTTTATTTATGAATCATCTCATAAATCAGTTGCTTTAAAAGGATCATTACATTACAGTGATATAAACATTTTAACTCCCTCCCTGCTTATGGTTTTCCATCCAAATATAATCTGCGCCAATTTATAATAATTTTGAATAGCTATGTATGGGCCTGTGAGTCCCATCTTATACCGCGTCATCGCTTTCCATAAGATGAGATCGTAATTAATCGGAGATCCCTTTAATAGTAAAAATGAATAGTGAAATATGTAGTACATGAGCTAATTTATTTAGAAGAATCTATATACAAAGAATATTTAACACAAGAACTTAATTCTATCAAATATATAATAATATAAATGCCTAAATATATGTATGTATGTTACTTATTTAGCGATTTACAAAAAAAGGCTCAATACACCTCTATTTTTGTAATGTATTGTATGTTACCCGGATAAAAACATGTTTATTCTTCTTTGCAATTCTTTTTTCAATATATCAGTACCAGGTTTGCTTTCGTTTTGATCACATATTTATTTTGTCACTATTGATGTAATTGTTTTATTTTAGTGAAATAAAATCCTGCTTATAATATCTTTACTAGATACATAGTACAGATATAAAAAGCAGAATTTTAAATTAGATATTAGAAATAATCCCATATACTAAATTCAAATATTTTAAGTCCATGCATTATCTTGATGTCCTATGACGTGTTCTATTAATTTCAAAATATTACTCAAATTATTTCATATTAATTTTGTAAAGCCACTGATTTTTGCGACTCGAAGTCTATTTTTAAAGTTATTAATATTCAGACGGTAATTATAAATAATTTTATTAAATACATTTAATCTTAAAGTCAACAATATTTCAATTTAAATACCCTTGAGTATTTAAGGTGTAGTATTATATTCCTAAAATAATAAGTACACTCGATGCCTATAACTATAGTATAGTAGTTAAAAGTTATTATTTTAAGCAATTATAAATGAAAATTCAGTAATTGTCCTTTATAGTAATAAACAATAATTCATTGTTCTATTTTAGAGACGCAGTAAAAATATTTTCAATTTTAGTAATAGTAATAGGATCGATTTCAGACTGTGAGGAGTTTACCATTTTAATAAAAACATTACTAACTAACTAATAATACATAACTACATAATAATAATTTAAAGTATATGATCCGTTTTTTTCTATCTATTTTTTGTTTTCCAAATTCTGCTTCAATTGGATTACTAAAAATAATAAATAGAACAAATACCAAAACAATTCCACTAAACGACTTTTTATTATAAATAGAAAGTATTTAAAAATTTTACTTATAAATTGTAAATGTATATATAAATGTGAAAGAGTTTGTTTATTTGTTTTCAGTAATCGTCACAAAATTTAAGATAACTACACGGTTTATTTAGAGTACAAACATTTATATATATATATATATATATATATATATATATATATATATATATATATATATATATATATATATATATATATATATATATATATACATATATATACATCGCGGTCATGCAGACGTGGACAAAATCGTGTAAACTAATGCTCAATGATTTAATTTTCTTTAAGAAAATTAAATAATATTACTAAAAGTATAATGTCTTTATGTAATTAACTAAAACTATATTTAACTTGCAAATGGCGTCTCGCACTCTAATTTTCTGATAATTCTTATCAGAAAATTAAAACAGACTTCATATTCTCTCTGTTATCGTTTATTATAGGTACTCGTGCCATATTAAACTTATTATTCTATTATTAAAAGTTTCCTAAGCATACATTATATTTTAATTTAATAACTACCGGTTTAACTTACATTATGTTTTCACTTACATGTAATTAGATTGAGAGAGCTCGACTAGAGGCTGTGACGCTAGGATGTCAGGCTCTCACTCGCGTTAAAGCCGCTCATGATTAAGGGTCACAAATTGATTCCGAAACTAGTCGAGCTTTCTCGATCTAATTACATGTAAGTTAAACTGGTAGCTATTACATTAAAACTTATTATTCGTCTATAAAACACCTTTTTATATTTTAAAACAAATTTAAACGAAATTGTAATATTTTATGATATTTTAGAAAATTCTATATGTGAGCCTATATATGTAGCCTGTATATGTCAAGTGACTAATGTAATTCTAATGTGCTAGTAAAAATAAACCTATTGTAGTAGACCAAACATATCATACAGCTATAATTATATAATAAGTGCTACATAATCACATTCTCCTCCAAGTACGATATCCTGTCTTGTGAAAAATCAGGCAATAACACCCAAGAGTACAACCTAGAGCACCTAGACTCAAACCAATTCAAAAAATATATTTTTTTAATTTGGCTGAATATTTCATAATTTAATGACACATTTCTTATACTAATGTTACTTAATTAATGAAGCACATTTTAAATTGGCAAGTGCTTATATATTTTGTTTGCATCTGAAAGTAACAATCCAACTGATGTCAAGTAGTGACCATCGCCTATATACATAAATAGCAACATGGCCAGAATATACAGCAATATCCATGGTATCCTTTATCCGTTATCATTCCTAAAGATTAAGATGTTTATTTATTTATCTAAATAGATCGGAATCAAGGTACATTAACATTACATGTATTTTTTTTATTTCAGCCTTAAACTGTCCACTGCTAAATAAAGGTCATTCCCATATGGAAGTTTAGCCCGAAGTTGCCACGTTTGGCAGGCGGATTAGCAACTACAGTTAAGCTTTCCTGGTGTTTAGGATAGACGCTGCTGCCATTCCTCGAACATTTAGTTCCCTTACAACACCTATGGGAAAGGAAGGGGCGACCCATTCTATGCTGAGACCATATGGCGTAATACTATATATATTTTTATATATATATATATATATATATATATATATAATATATAAAGTTACATCTGATAAAAAACCTGTAAAAAGGGAGCATAACATTCAAAATTTAACTGATGTACTTTCACTGCTTGTTCTAAGAAATGTGTATAGTATTATTTACACTTATTTTTAAATGTCATTGCCACATCTGACATTTAAAATAGAATCTTAAAATTGGAAGTAGCCAAAGGAAATAACTAGTATAAGTATAAATTAGAATTTTTACGCTACTAATTAATCTATGTCTCGATTTAAACTGTATCTTAGTACATAAGTCAAGTCCTTCAGATAAGCACGACCCTTGGTCTGTATGGATGAAATGGGCGGTGATAAATTACAGCAAATTTTCATAATTAATTACAAGATTTATTAAATTAATGTTACTTTTTTTACTTTTATTATACTTAATAAACTCGCTGTGTAATATTAGCTATTAAAAATCAGTATATAAGGTCTCTTATTTTTAAAACTAAGATATAACTTATGCGTGCATTAAACTTGAGTTAATTAGCATGATTGAATAACATACATTCACTAAAACTTTACAAACTTTCACATTATAGTATTAATAGGATTTTTGAAATCTACGTTGCATCCTTTAAAATATTTTATTTTGTAAAACTTTCAAAAACATTATGTTATTTTCATTATTAACATTATGATATTCAAAAACGAGTGATGGGAATCATGGATTTTTTTTAAAGTAGTGAAGAAATCGAAGGCATAACGAGTTGCTTATAACTGATAACTTTTATGCTTTATTCAAATATTTTATTTTTTACTGACGTAGAAAACAACAGAGGAATTTCCCCGTAATACTTATAATACTGCGAAAGGAAAATGCTTTTATAAATCACGTTGGTCCATATCGTAAACCATTAAGCAGCTTTTGTTTCTGAGAAAATGTTAAAGTTATATAAAATCCGGGAAATTCCTCTGCCCACACTCATCGTGTCTCTTAACGCCTATTTAAGTATTTTTCTAAATATATGTGTTCGTATTTTTAGATGTGTTTTTATTAAAATTTATTGTTTTTCCGCTGTCTTTTGTACTTATTTGCATAACGCTAAGACATCAAAAGATATTTTATGAAGTAGAAAGAATTTTTGTCAGTATACAAATATAATACAAATATCACCTATACAATAATAATTCAAATAATGTAATGATTTTACCACAGGGAGACTTGGTATAAAAGCCGATTGCTTGGGTACCGCTGTCCCATTCGTGTTTCAACCGTGAAGCAGTTGTGTTTGCATGCCTGTGTTTCGGTTTGAAGGGTGGGATATGGCGTGAATTTACTGGGTACAGAGCAATAACACTTGAGTCCTCAGGAATGGTAACGCATGGGGGGTATCATTGGCGAAACAGTATACGCTGTTATGTCTATGGTACTGTTTATGTCTATAGGCGACGGTTACCACTTTCCATCAGATGAGCCGTTAGCTTGTTTACCATTCTAAATTATATATATAAAAAAAATACAATTATCTTCAACTATAATATATATTTTTTAAAGTTACATTTACTGTTTCGCGAATAAATAATAATTACATGACTTTTTTCAAAATGGATTACTAAAATAAAAATACATAAAATGAATAAGTAATAATACAAAAATATATTCTGTTTTCGTTTTATTATATATATGTGTATTATTTTTAAATCACGGAAAATAAACTATTTGTTGTAAATATTTAAACCCCTTTTTTCAGACGTCATTAGGGTTAAAGCGTAACTCAATAAACATACGAATACATTCAGGCCGATAGCAGAAAGTCGTGAATTCGTCGAAACGTGCTGTCGGAAGGTAAATAACTTATTTATTCAAGACTTGCTATTTCCACGGCTTCACTCGCGTAAACTAGTACTTTGTGAGTTAAGTTAGGATATAACCTACCTGTATACTAAATTTCATTCAAATCCGTTCAATAGTTTTTATGTGAAAGAGTAACAAACGTCCACCTATCTTACCGTCAGTCCATCCATAATTACAAATATTCGTATATATTACATTAATATGCAACAAAATGTTACGTATTTTATTAAAAGATGTAACATTTCAAAATATTTTTAAATAAATCTTTTATTTCAGAGAGAGACTTTGCATAAAACTCGTTTGCTTGGGCACCTCTGTCCCAGTCGTGTTTCTACCGTGAAGCAGTTATGTTTGCATGGCTGCGTTTCAGTTTGAAGGGTGGGATATGGCAGTGAATTTACAGGACACAGAGGAAAATTGCCTGAATCCTCAGGAATGGCAACGCATGGGGGTATCATGGACGAAACAGCACTTTCAATCAAGTGAGCCGTCAGCTTGTTTGCCATTCTAAATTGCATAAAAAAACTTAAACCCATTAAAATTGGTATATAATCTTTACTTGGACAATTATAATGAAATAAATTTTTGGACTTACAGAACTTCGAGGTCGTTTAGTTTACGTCATTAATGATTTCACAGCGGTCTGATCTCACGAGAGCGGGTCACCCCCGCAATATCCCTTCGGCATCAGGATTGTGTAACTTTGTAATGGATTCAGAAACTACTTAGGTATTGATGACATAACACGCTGATGTGTGCCCCTAACTTGTGTAATTGGAGAATCTTATCTTACTAACATTTACGTAATAAAATTGTAACGACGATGTGTGTACATTGAAGATACACGTAATTAAGTAAAAAAAGTAGTATTAGGGGTGTTAATAAGACCATTAGATTCCAAAATAATATTTTTTTAGTTTTTACGGTGAATAATAAATAAGTAATTATCTTATAATAATGAACAGTTTCCATATATTTGGAAAGTAAATTACAATGAAATAGCAAAAGAAGATCAGTGATAGGCAAGATAAAAATAAATGGCTATTAAAAAAGAAGAAATAAAAAAGGTTGCAATCTTCAACACGTTTATTCCGGCATCGCGCCTACAAAACTACCATAGCAAATTGGGTGAAGAAAAAGAAGATCAGTGATAGGCAAGATAAATGGCTATTAAAAAAGAAAAAAACAAAAAAGTACGCAATCTTCAATACGTCTTTTCCGGTATCGCGCCAACAAAACTACCGCACCAAATTATGTGAAGTTTTCACAGTTGTGTTTCTGAAGGTATATCTTAAAATCTGGTGTATGTTTCATCTTAATACACCATCTAGAAGGGAACTAGCGGCATGTAGCGGGCAAAAATCTAGTGGTTGGTATATTTTTCATCATGCAGAAACTACTGCAACAAATTAGATGAAATTGTCGCAGATATGTTTCTGAAAATTCACACTGTATTTTAAAATCTGATCTATCTTCATACGCCATCTAGAAGTAATCCATTTTATTGGTTTTCCTAATTTTGAAATCCACTCGGGCAAAAAGCTAGAAGTTTATTATATTGAAGAGGGTTGACGTCAGGCAGGTGGCCGATCGTAAAACTAAAAACCAAATTTTTTTGTAATATGGATAAAACCATATTATGCCGACCTCAAATAATAATTGGGATAAGGGTAGGAAGATGATGATTTATTAATTATTTAAATTATATATAAAAAAGTAAATTATATTTAAAATTTTTAATGTGACACTATGAATTCATATTTCCTAAAGCTAAAAATTTTAATTTCCCAATCAACCAATATATCTTACGCGGACAAAATCGAGAGTAAATGCTAGTACATATAGTAAATTACTACTTTTTACACGCGACTACATCTGTGTAACTGGAATATATTTATTTACTTAGATAAATATTCTGCATCTTAAATACTAATTACATATCAAATTTCATGACCATTGGTTGGATCTTTAACATAACAAGATGTGGCAAATGAGCTCATTTTCACACTATCTATATCCCGCGTCTTCTTCCATTTGAATGAGTACTTAAAGTATTTTATGTACTAAGTAAGGTTATAATCTACCCATGTAGCCAACGCGGTTTGGGTTTTGATAATAATATTTTAAGAGAGACACTACTGCCCATCTGTCGACTATTTTGTTCCTTTAGTCGGCTCTTACGACACCCACAGTATAAGAAAGGATATTATTCTTTCTATGTAAGGCCATATCCTAACGTACAAACGGAAATACAATTATGCAGGTATAATTACTTAGAGACTGATAAAAGTGAGACAAAAGTACCCATGCGAAATTACGATTTTGTATATAATTTCACTTAAGAAATGACTGTGAAGCTTTATATAATTTTTAGGTTGGCAACAGCTTTCTATGTTTAGATGAGTTTCCGAGAAAAATACTATCCACAGAAATAGAAAAGGGCAGTCTCAAGCTACGGAATTACAAAACTAATACTATTTCATTCAAGAGATAAACTCTAATAGACGAGCATTCATTCGTGCAAATCCTCCGATAATATCTAATTTATTTCAGTAAAGAATGTTACTAAAATAGCAAAAGGCTTTGAAATTGTTAATCACGTTTCATTTACTAGAAGGAATCAAGCGATATTCACTTAAATAGTTAAGACGTTTGACAAGAAAATAAAAAAATCTATGATCAAAGAACATCTAGATAGTACGTCTAGAAATACTTCGACATAAATAGCCTGCCTTCAAAAAGCGTACTATGCTTTTAAGAAACTATGTTGTTATTTGTATTAGCCGTTATTTCCACCATTCACGCCTCTGATACTTAACATATTTAGTTTTATATTCTGCCTTTATACGTTTTCAGAAGCTATAAAAGATTAATCTACAATTGTGCATAAATAATACATTACTGCAGCGGCTAGCGACTGAGGCATTGATGGACGAACGTGCAAATATGGGCCGAGGCGTAGTCGAGGCAAATACATAAATTACAGGACAGATATGAGTTTACATAGTATTTTATCTAGCCGCAAAACACAACAGATATGGATTTTCATACAACTTTTGCCGGCCGCTGCCCGCATTTATCTGGCCAGAACGGCAATTTTGATTTATCTTGAAGAAGATTGTCAAAATAATGCTCACATTTCCAAGCATGTTTGAGAAAATAATATTTTCTATTATAAAAGTCACCATTTATAGGTGACTCTTATAATATAAAACATCAGTTTATACATATACAACTGCTTCGTATTGGGGTGGGTATCATTTTTACTTATTATACTAATAATATTATTAATTATATTAGCTATATCTCGCATGAAATAGGTACATAAAATATCCTATATAAAATCTAATTAAAATTCGTTCAGTAATTTTTGTGTAAAAGTGAAAGAAAAATTATCCATTTATTCACCTTTATTTACAATATTATTTTCGCATTTATAATGTTAATAGGATGTACAAAGTAATAATAAACGTCAATAAATATAGATAAATGTATGTAATAGTTGCGTATTTTATCATTGTTCGTATTTTATCCATTAAAATGTTTAATGTTGCGGTATCAACTGTGTATAAATATAATATTCTATGGTGGATTTAAATCATAATATCAACAGTTGCTGACATAGTTCTATGATATTGTTTGTAGTGTCAAAATTTAATACTAATAATCTATAAAAAACATTAGAGAAAATTTACTTCCTAGAAAAAGGCGCAGCCTAGTTTATAAGCCTGTAAATATAATGATTATAACATTAATTATAGTATTCTTTGCGTAAATTAAAGTAAAAATAAAATAAATATAATTTTAATATTTAAAATATGGTGGATATTTTTCTTAGTTTTATATGATTCTTAGATAAATTTCAACCGTGAAGCAGTTGTGTTTGCATGGCTGTGTTTCGGTTTGAAGGGTGGGATATGGCGTGAATTTACAAGGTACAGAGGAATAACACCTGAGTCCTCAGGAATGGCAACGCATGGGAAGTATCATGGGTGAAACAGTATACTCTGTTATGTCCATGGTACTGCACATGTCTATAGGCGATGGTTACCACTTTACATCAGGTGGGCCGTAGAGTGGAGTAGAGTGGAATATGTAGGCAATGGAATTGTTTGTTCACGTAGCTGCGACAAATGGACTGCCGTTTTTACATGGACCTGTCACTATATATTACGATGGGTCAAAGGACTTAAACCACCTTTAGGTCAGGTAAGAGTGTTTTACTGCTAGTTAATATATTTGGTTATGTACCGTTTTCTTTTGTTTGTCAGGTACTTAGATTATATAGATAGAGCCTCGATCCTCAAAAACGGGTCAACTAATTGTCAGCTAATTGTCCATTTAACTGATTATTTTTTTTAATTAATTTTCTATATAGTTACGCACACAATGTATCTTATACGTATCTACATTTAATTATTTAATAAATATATTATTTTTCTGCGCATTAAAAAGGTGCAGAATTTTTAAGACAAAGTAAATATAAAGGCATCACTCATAACTATTTATCACGCAAAATTGTATGAAAAAGTTGACCCGCTTTCCTCCAAGCATTTGTATGGAGACACGCTATCTATAATCTAAGGTCAGATATTATCAAAAAATTATTAGTAACACAGAATATAACACATACATTTATAAAATGCATCACAACTTTATAATTTTAATATGACTAGTGTGTCATATTAAAATTATATTTATTATTTGTAATAAGAAATGCTAATATAGATATTTGAAACACCTAATTACATATAAACATTTGAAAATCGAATTTCATATATAAAGCTTGTCTAATAAACAATAATAATAATAAAAGATGTTGATACCGACTCAGTATACAAGTAGATAGGTATATTTACTCAATTATTATTGAATAATACAGATATTATTATAATTAATTCCGGAATCCTATCAAAAACGTAAAATGTAAAAAATTACAAGTCTTACAACTCAGTTCTTCCACTGCAAAAAGTTGAGGTTTCCATACAAAGTCAAAGTCATTTATTTTAATAAGTATCTATTGAAGCACCCATTTAATAATTTTATTTTAAATTGTTATATAATCAATAACTTATCAATATTTATTATGACAGTATCCACATCAGACATCTTTTTTATAATAATTATAATAACATGACAATTGCACGGCAAAATATTCTACAAATAAAATACTTTATTCTTAAGTTCATTATTTTTATTTGTTAGATTTACCTAGTATTCGAAGAAGTAGATTGTGTATTAAATTATTTTTTTTATAATTAGGGTGGTACTACAGGGGTATTATTTACTATATTTATATTTGCTATAAATTACGCAATCTTTGTCTGTACACGACAAACGGCTTTGATCATTGATTAATTTTTGACTGATCTGTTCATCTGTTTATCTTCATGAAATGTTACAACGTAGAAGGAAATAAAAACACTACAAACGAATAAAATATGCCAAAGAGCTCCCAAGTAACCGAACAAATATATGTATTTTACTGAAATATCAATCTTCTTTTGTATTTGCATATTTATATTTTTAACACTGAAGAGGCGATTAAGGAAATGTAATGGTCGAGGGATGGGCAGCAGCGTCATTCTTGAAACATCGCCAAACCATGCATGGCGATTAGTGCTAAAAGTAGGAGGTCTGTGTTCATTAGCAAACAGTTAACGTCTGATATGATGATGTTAAATATGACACAAAAGTTAGTGTCAAGTGGTTCATAGGCATATTTAATAATTAGTCATAACACCACAGAATAATTTAAAATCTAATGAAATAGACAAATAGAATAAGAATATCTGATAAGCAAAATTGCTAACTCAAGTGCAAACTTTGCAATAAGACGGTCGTTTAATTGAGCGGGTGTCAACAGAGGAAGGCGCGACGCCTGGAATAGGATAGCCATTACTTTGATTGCATTTCAACTCAAGTGTGAAGGACGCAGACTCCCGTTCGTTAACTGACCAGCTTTTGAACGAAACTTGACCCTAAAACGAAATCGAGCAAACAACGATTCTGTTTTCCGTCCACATAAGCGGATTAGACGGTATGGGTATGTGTAGATATATATGATTCTAGAGCCACTTTAACTAAGATATAGCTACTAGCTGTAATCCACAATTTTAGTCGCGTGAATTAGGGCAAGAAGTAACATATTAATCTTTAATTAATGACGCATTTTTTTATCGACTTTTGAAGAAAAGAAAGCTCTCAATTTATCAGATTTTCTGTAATCCCTTATGAATAGATTTTCACAATTTTTTTGCAAATATGAAGATTTACCCCTGTTTTTATTTAATTTTCATTTTGAAGCTGTTTTCTTATCATTGCGGAGTAAAGAAGCAGATATAATATAGGGTATCTACAAAAAAGTAATTTTCTTCTGTGTTCGTGATTGAAGTGACTGAATAAAAAAAATAATACATTCCCTAATATTAGTCTTTATTATATAAATAAATAAATGTAAATAAGCCAAGCTTTTACTATTGGTAATAAAAAAAAACTACATAACATATGTAGCTACACATAAATACATTTTTTTTAAATAATAATACACAAAATATAAACGGTTAGTTTATATTACACTAATATAATTATTAGTTTAGTATTTATTCAGTGGATGCAGGTGGCTTAGGGCTATTCTTTATGACAGTTTATCAGTGGACGGATAATGGCTAAGAAGCTGATGATGAACTTTTAATGACTATTACCAATAAATTAATATTCTTACAACTGTTTCAAATACTACACCACCGAGGAACACAATATAACCCTATGGAACATCAGGTACGATCTCACGTATAATTTACCTCATTCAGGAATGCAAAAAAAAGTATATATATATATATATAGAACAAATGTAGGTGTAATTTATTAAGTAGCAAGCTTCCTCTTAACCTTGGTTAATAGATTAAAGTCGTTAAATACAATCCCCGGATGGAGCGTGTTTGTATTTTCCCTTAAATAATTCGGTCATGTGATTAATATGCGGTAAATGCGCCCGTCGTTTCAATGAGATCATATAATTTAGTACAAAGCTCGTATGAGGTTTGAGTTAAATACGACTTTGAATTGCTTCAAGACTCGACACTAAGAAATGCTAAACAATATTTTGAGCTGTAGAAGTCTATTCTTTATAATGTCAACTAAATACCACGACAGTGATGAGTGACACTTCATGTGCGCGCGCGCTAGCTTGCGTCTGTAGACGCGTATGAGAGTGCGTGTGTAGGTATATGTGTGTGTGTGCGTGTGCGTGTTTGTGTATGTCATCAATATCATTAATTATTAAGGTGATTAATTGAATTCTTCACTAGGACTATTTTTATAACAAATATGTTCATAGGATAATGGACACAGTTAAATTATAGTGTTTTTTTTTTATTTCTTTCTTTATACAACTTAGAACAAGCTGTCGGACAAATATGATTGAAAGTGGTATCTGTCGCCTATAGACATGAGCAGTACCATAAATCAGAATATACTATTCGCCCATGAACCCCCCCCCCATGCATTGCCATTCATAAGGACTAAGGTGTTATGCCGATGATATTATTTGTAAAAAAAAAAACGATACTGTGAAAATAAACAGAAAATGTTGCTCTCTTATGCATCTCGACCTATCAAATTTCAAATATATTTCAAAAGTTTAGTTTACTAAGCAATTCTCAATAAGAATTGCACACTTAACTTTTCGAAGTATTCCACTTTGTTTCAGAAACGAAGCATCAGCAACATTCCTCAACGTAGCCCGATATTGGAAACTATCTGAAATTGCATACTAAAAAGTCACTGCCAAGTATCTGAATGCAGAAGATTGCTACCCTATCTATTGCAATATTTTTTTTTCTTTATATATTATACTTTAACTACTACTACTTTATTTATTTATTGAAAGAATCACCAACGTAAGGAACAGTGAAACATTTCATTTCATATTTAGTACATAGAACAACCATATGATTGTTCTATGTACACCAATAAAAGAACACCATAGAAAGTTACAGAGGATAAAATTAAGTATATTAAGTAAGAAGATAAAATAACCATAAATTAATATGGACAAGTACAACAAAATTTTATTTTTAAAACGTGCTTTTTTGCTCTTTTCTTAAAGATGTAATGTATAGTGTTCTTGGAGACTAGAATCACAAAATAATGATTTATTTGTATTCTCGAACCATACTATATACTTTTTATTTTTTAAACAATTTCAAAAAGGAAGAAAGTTGCAATTAATCCATTACTAATCCAATTAAAAAAGAAGGTTCTCAATTCAGCTGTATGTTTTTTTAACTTTTTTTGTCTATATTGATATATATATATATAGATTAGCACCACATCATCATCAACATATTTTTTTTTTATTTTAAATCATTTAATGTATGAATATTTTGTATCAAATTTTGTGTTAAATCACAAGAAATTTCGAATTATTCGTGTTGGGGTATATGTTCCGGTCGTTGATCTCTGTCTACCGCAAGAACGCATGAATTTCTAATAATATTCAGGGTAAAGCTACCAAGTGTTGTGAGAAAATGTGTCGAAAGGAGTAGTATTTTACTACTTTTACGGAGGGAAAACAAGACGATTTATGACTCGGTCTAGTCCCACTAAGGCCACTGTCAAGGTTAATAGAGAACCGACATTAACCCCCAAGTGTGCATATAAATCTAGAATATCTCCTTACAAGAGAAATGGCCACGGGCCAATTTGACGACCGGCCCGGATATTGAAAACTGGCAATAGTAGGTAGTTAGATGTTTTACCAATATTGGAATCGATTCTGAGACACCATTTCTCTAAACCTACTCGTATATCTAGAAATTAAAATTTCAATTTGATGTCACGGATAAATTTTTATTCTAAGGACTAATATGGACTAAATTATTAATATAAAAAAATATTTATTTATTTTATTTAATACTTTAATGTACACACTTACCAGAGGGAGACTTTGTACAAAAGTCGATTGCTTAGGTACCTCTAGGATGCTTGGGTACGAATGGGACAGAGGTACCCCTCTGTCCCGTTCGTGTTTCAACCGTGAAGCAGTTGCGTTTGCATAGCTGTGTTTTGGTGAAGGGTGTGAAGGGTGGTATATGGCGTGAATTTACTGGGTACAAAAGAATAACATCTGAGTCCTCAGGAATGACAACGCATGGGGGGTACAAACATCATGAGCGAAACAGTATACTCTGTTATGTCCATGGTACTGCTCATGTCTATAGGTGACGGTTACCACTTTCCATCAGGTGGGCCGTCAGCTAGTTTGCCATTCTAAGGTGTATAAAAAAAAAAACACTAATTATGCATAAAAATATGACAGAGGTAATCAAATGTACAAAGGGAAGCTTAACTCTAAAAGAGTTCTTTTCCAGCAAACCCAAAGTAGAAAGGAACATGTCAGCGGATATACTAAGTAGTAAGTAGTGTAAAATATTGTGAAATTTTTCAAACAAAACAACTATTGTTTGAAAATAATTTAGTTTATGATGGCTCATTAAAAACAGTAATCACGAAATTATCAGACTAAAATATTAGATTGAGCGGTAAATTTTGAGAAATGGCTCGTTAGATTCGGCCTCATTGTTCCATTTAGATATTATAAGACAATCAGATTCTACCCTCACCAAGGGCGTTTTTATTTATCTATTTTAGGCAATTATAATGTCATTTCGAGTTGAACTAACACACCTAGGGTACCGTACATATATAATTATGAAATAAAATGGCCTTTACTCCATTTTTATTACTAAGCAACTCACGGATACAATTGATATAATTAAGATAAAAAGATAGGGAGGTTATGGTTTTTTCCCCTTATATTTTCAATTATCACTAAAAAACTGCGCATTGTAAAAATAAACAAAAATGTACAAATGAAGTTCTTTCATATAATACCCCATATGGACTAATAGATTAATTTTGAATTTTTAAGTACCTCTTTTGAACTCTTTAGCGATTAAAATAAACATGTTTATACAATTATTCTCATTGCAATATATGTGGGCCCATAATAGATAAAACTATTTCACAGACGGACATACAAAGTCACATTATAAGGGTCCTTTAGTACCTTTTTGGCACGGTTTCCTAAAAATTACTTGAGAGCAGTCCTGCGCTCCGGTATAAATAAGTTTGGAAACTCTTACGTCAACTGTACCGTAACATTGTGGAATGGCCTTTTCCGTGACATATTCCCTTCATCCTATAACCTCCAATCCTTCAAACGTAGCGTGAAAAAGCACTTAGTGGGCCAGCATAATGCGACCAACCGTTAAGAGTAGAGCGTACGATTTTCGGTTGATCGCGTTCATGGACCATCTTGTGTCCCTGTGTTCGCTCCAAATGGTGTAGTACCTATCGAGGTAATTAGAAATATATGGACAAATCAAAGCATATCGATTTTATGTCGTTCGAGGTAAGGCGAAAATGTAATTTGATGATGCACTATTATCAGTTGCTCAACGGCGGAATAGACAATCCCGCAACTCTTAGCCGTTGTTCTTTGTACGCACCCCAACGCTGCATGCGATTGCGTGTTTGTCGATTACTATCGGCACCACTGGTTCGTACCAGTACTGCTCAGTTTGCTCCCACTTATCAGGTTATTTCTTTGCTCAATTCTCTGATTGTTCAGTAGCTAGATATTGATATATTTAATGATAAAACAGATGTATTTTTAAAATGTTGTTTGAAATTTTTAAGTTTGTAAAATAAACCTATGGCTCACTACACGTTTTGGGATACTGTAAGTGTGGTGAGTAATTTATAAATAAATATATAAATAAATGTCATGATGAATGATTATAACTAATGTATGTTACAAGTTATAGGCAACTAAGTATAACAGTTGTTTTGGATAGCTTGTGGCTTTTGCCTACTTACACGTTCTTTACATTAAACAGTTAATTAAATCCGTTTAAAACAATGTCACTTTGGCGTTGTAAATTTAATGGAAAGTTGGTTTTGCTTTGTTCATTAAATGTAATATTTTAATAAAAATCCTTATATATATATTTATATTTTTTTATTGTACTGGCATTAGTGAAAGTAAAGAAGTTGTAATTAATTACCAGTCACTGTTGGTTTATTCCAAAATTATTTCAAAAAGGCTTTTTGTTGCTTTACAGAATGCAGGACCTTGAAACAAAAGATCTCGACTATACGGTAAAAAGAAGAACAATGAGACATTTTAAAGGTAAGTAAATTATTTGTTCTTTAGTTGCAGAAAAAAATCTGTCGTTAAAAAGGTACTTAAATTTCTCAATATATTAATTATACAAAATGAAATCAGACATTAACATTCTATTAAGGGAATGTTCCACCTGTAAAAATTTACCTAAAGAAACTTGAATCAATAAACAATAAAATGTTTTATTTTTATTATGTACTAAGTCGACAGTTGAATGTGTGTATAAACCATTAAATTCATCATTATTATATGGAGGTACGAGTATATTGCAATTCAGAAAAAATGATCAAATATTTTTTTTTATGCAACTTAGAGTAACAAACAAGTAGACGACTCACCTGATGGAAAGTAACCTTCGCTTATAGACATAAGCAGTACCATGGACATAACAGAGTATACTGTTTCGCCCTTGATACCCCCCATACGTTGCCAATCCTGAGGACTAAGGTGTTATTTCTCTGTACTCTGTAAGTTCACTGCCATATTCAACTCTTCAAACCAATTAGGTATTATTTTGAAGAAATCTATACAACTGGTTAATTAATTAGAATTATTTTGTTTAATTTCGATACCAATAGTACTAAGTAATACTACGAGCTACTGCAAAATTTCAGTATTAACTACTATTATTATTATACGATAAACGTTATCGTTTTTTGGGAGAATTATTTACAAAATGACATTATTTGTACTCTATTATTAATAACACTTATATGTATGTATTAAATGTAATGTATCTTGTACCCAATAATAATTTTGCATGCTTTAATATATAAGGCGAACATTTGTACTTCACCTAATAAATCAATATCTGTAAAAAACAATGTTCTCGCAAATAAACAAATCTAATCTAATCTATTATTATTAGAAGAGGTTCTACCACCTTCCTTATTAGTCATCAATTTCTGCCCATTATTCAATCTACACACAAATAAACAAAATTATTGTAATCAGAAAACCAATGTTCAAAAAATTTTAGGCAAAATTTAAAAACGCAGACATAATCATTTAAAGAATTTCCGAGATGGGTGATTAAATTAATTATGTAAGCAATTCACAGGGCAATCTATAGATGCTTCGAGTTCGGTCCGGAATAGATCTCTAATTAAACTCGAGTTAACAGCTTCGTTAAGATTCGCCAAACGATATCGAAGTTTGGACGTGTCCGAAATGAAGTATATAATAACAAGAATTTACAGCAGTTCTGCTGTCATAGCAATTTCTTTACGTAGTGGAAACGTGAGGTTTATTTGCAATTGATCGGGGCTTTTCTCCGTACAACTTCGAATATTGCTCTCAAACTATTGCAGTTTTCGAAGCTGCATATACACTCCGACAGCAAATAGATTTGTTTGAACGCCGTGTTGTAAATTCGACGGCAATATTTTAGTTTGGATTTAAATGTACAAACATTGAGTTTACAATGGGCGATTGGTCATTGCGATTTAACGTTATGTTTTATGATAATTAAGCTTTAAATAAATAAAATTTAACGGCGTGGCAACTACTGGCAAAACCCTCCAAAAGGGAGGCATATGTGCTGCAATGATCAGTTAACTGATGTTATGATGAAACTTTTTTTTTTATACAACTCAGAATGGCAAACAAGCTGACGGTCCACCTGATGGAAAGTGGTAACCGTCGCCTATAGACATGAGCAGTACTATGGACATAACAGAGTATACTGTTTCGCCCATAATACCCTCCATGCGTTGCCATTTCTTAAAACTCAGGTGTTATTCCTCTGTACCCAGTAAATTCACGCCATATCCCACCATTCAAACCGAAACACAGTCATGCAAACACAACTGCTTCACGGTTGAAACACGAATGGGACAGAGGTACCCAAGCAATCGACTTTTGTATAAAGTCTCCCTCTGGTAAATATATATATCTTTAAATACTAGTTATAAAATAATAATCACAATATCTATTTAGTTTTAAGTATAAATAGAAAAGAAACCAATTTTCTATAATTAATTTTCTAAATAATAGAACCTATAAAATATATTTATATTCTTTTATACACGAGAAACTCTTCTTATAAATAAACATTTAGGTCTGAAACTGAAAAGCTCAAGACGTCTTTATATTAGGAATTCTAAAAGATCGTTTTAAACAAAAAAATCAATAATAGGCGGAAAAATAGTTCCTCTTGAACAGAATAATTGAATTATTCTTGTAAATTGGGTACTGAATAGAAATTCTAAAATGTCTTGATGTACCTAATTTTTTTTACTATTCGCCTTAATATTATTGAAATTCGCGCTGATAATTTATACTGCCTGTACTTGTATACTAATAGAATTAAAATGCAATGTGTCAGTAGTTTGTATGGGGAAAGGGTGGGGGGGAGGCAAGTATTGTTATTTATGCGGACTACCAGTCCCATTATTAGCAATAAACCCTATCAGGTCGACCTCGCGGTTCCCCTTGAAAATCATCAAGATTGATTTTTTGATGAATTTGTCACGATGGACTAACATCATCGCCATCTATCATCCCTCACTAGTACCCCGCTAGTGTATACCAATAGTGTGGGTGTGATAACACCTACATTATTATCCATTAAAAAAAAACAAACCGGTCTTTTTAATTGGTGAAAATAAAATGAGAACCCCACCTGCGCTATCGGTATACGATGTAAGGCACTAGTGAGAGACGATAGGTGAGGATGAAAGCAAACCAGTTAACCCATTGCATCCAATTAAACTAGAACTAAACACGATGGTTTACTGAAGGAACCACATGGAGGTCAACCTGATAGGGTATATTGCTAGCAAGGGGGCTATTCTCATTACTAACAATCCCTTTCTCCCCAAGTCAACCAGTCAGCCTAGTAATAGTAGATTGACATACTTATTTTATACTAAGAGACTCATTCCCAGTAATAAAATATTAACTGAATGCTATATTATGGAAATTAAGAACGTAGTTGAATTAAATTTGAAGCATTGAAATTTGTAAATTAAAATTAATTCTCTGATACTTATGGCCTTAAAAAAGCAATTCATTTAAATGTTAATTGCGTTTGTTTTGTATGAAACCTATTATTTTTTATCCGTAGAGAAACAATACTTGTCTACATAAAATAATATTATTGAAAATTGTTATATTTTAATTAAAACTATTGTACCTAATGATTCTACAACTCAAGGAATGTAAATGAATATAATATTAACTTTGAATTTAAATATGGAATTCTAAAATATATAAATGTTGCCAGAAGTTTCTGTGTAGATATTCCACGACGTTAATGAACCACATTTTTTAAAAAGAATAGTATTTTTATGCACCTATTTATGACGATTCGTTTTAGATTACATTTAAAATTAAATTCGAATTTGAAGAAATTCCTCAAAGACAAAAGTTTAACAACCGACTTCAGAAAAAGGAAGTTCACGATTCGGTTGTAGTTTTTTTTTGTTTAGTACCTCGGAAACCCGTCCATAATAGTATACCTCTTTAGGTTCAATATTTTAATATTAAAAACATAATAGCTGATTTTGCAATTTTGTTTGCGGTTTTTTTTTTATAAAACAAAATTATTTTTTTATGCGATATTTTCACTAGTTTTAAACTAATAACTGTTTTTGTAATGAATTATTTATGCTCTCATATTGCCTTTATTAATTTAATGTAATTAAAAATCTAGTTTTTATTAGTTTCTTAATATATTTTAAAGTTATAATTATTACAATACTAAAATTGTTTTATGATACCTAAAGTTTCAATGTTACAAGCTAATTTTCCAGTAGCATACAGGTATTATTTCCCTTCCAGCTAAAGTCTAATAATTACTTAGTAATCGAATTAATTAACGCGACATATGTTGTCGAGACAAATTAAATTAAGTAAGATTTTAATAAGCTTCTGTGTAACCTACAACTAATATTATAAATATAAAATTTATGAAGATGTTTTGGATAGTTGATCATGTTTTATTTAAAAATTTAGGGGATTTACACGAAATTTGGAGCAACTAGTCTGTATTCAAAATTAACATATAGCATAATTGGTAATTAATACTCCTTTCCACTCAGGGTTCGCTGGTAGAGAACTCTTACAGAGTTAAGCTTGCCTATTATACATCTTTATTTTTATATATATATCATATGTTTGTAATTTTTTGTGTACAACAATGTATAAATAAATAAATACACTTATAGTAATTATGAACGTACATATGTATTGTAATATATGCATCAGTTTACGAGTAGAACCAATTTTATTTGTCAATTATTATTATTGTCAATTACGTTTTTGGTTGTTTCCTACTAATTTCGTGATGACTGAAGTGGTTTTTTTTTTGTAAAATAAAATATAAAATTGATATCTTCGTTCATCATCATCATTTCAGCCATTACCTGTTCGCCGCTGGACATAAGCCTCCCTCATAGACTGCCATAAAGAACGGTCCTGAGCCACCTGCATCCCTACAATGTATTAAAGGTCATCACTCCATCTAATGATCATCTACATTAAAACATTAAAAATTTTATTTCAAAGTATTTTAAAATGTCAATAATATAACATTTTTTTCCACAAGAACTACATCATCATCATTATTGATCTTTGCATTTTTTGAAAAATTAAAATTTATTGCACAATCAACAATCCCGCAATACTAAAATTTAATATTAAACCACTTATTTTATTAGTAAATACATATATGCAATATATATTTTAATAATTAATGTTTGAAAATTAAAAACAGTGATAAATTAAATGTTTCCTTTTAGGAGCATGAACACACATCGTCACATTTTCATAAGTCGAGAAGCTTGGAGTGAAGTTAGACTTGGAACAGTGGCAAAGACAAAACGTTGAGCGGCAGTGAATAATACATGAGCGCTGGTCCGAAGCGAAAGGCGAATAATTTTAATGTAGACAGAGGCGGCGCGCCTCTCTCGCAGAATTTAACCCTAATCTGCTTTCGATTTCAGTTTCAGAGTTCATTAACGAACCGTTTTGAAATTCCTGGGACTTATTGCACGCGAATTAACAAAGTTTCTGTCTGAAGGGTCAGCAAAGTGTCAGACCAATCGTAAATATAAGAGGCATCAAACTGTTCTCCATGAGTGGTAATATATAAGGAATATCACAGACAATACAAACGTTTGTACTCATAAATGAAGCGCTGTCTATAATGATTTGTAAAATCACTAGTCACTATATTTTTTAACAGATGATAATGGAATAGTAACCCATTTTTTTTTCTTTTTTTTTTGATGAGTGAAAATGGTATGGTAACTCCGCCTGCGCTAACGGAATACGCTGGCGGTGCACCAGTGAAGGGTGATAGATGAGAATGAAAACAGGTCAGTTAGCCCATCATGATAAATTCATCAGGAATTAACCATGATAGTTTCCAGGGGGAACCGCGAGGAGGTCGACCTGGTTGGGTATATTGCTAGCAATGGGATTCTCAGTCTCCATTACTAACAATCCCTTTCCCCGCTATAGTAACCCATTATCATCAATTAAAAAAAAATATCCCTACGCTAAAGATATACGATAGCAGGGTATCAGTGAGAGATTATAGGTGAAAATGAAAAGGTAAGTCTGTTATACCATTGTAATAAATACACCTGGAATTTAGCACGATACCTGATAGGGTATATTACCATATTAGCAATAGGACTGGTAGTCCGCATTACTAACAATCCCTTTCCCCTCTCACTATAGTCACTATATTTGTATAGAGTACTGTCAGAAAATGCAAATAGCAAAATGCTGGGCCACCTTATACGACATGACGATTTTTTTAAGAGCATAATAAAAGGAAAGATAGAGGGCAAAAGAGGAAGAGGAAGACCGAGGATTAACTACATGGGACAGATAAAGGAAACACTAGGCGTCATGTCGTATAGGGAGATAAAGGATATGGCCTGGGATAGAGCTGGCTGGAGGAAGATGCATGAATTAGTTGCACCGACAAGAGGAAACTCTTAAATGAAAATGAATGACTGTCAGAAACTGCTTAATCGTTTTCAATGTAATATTGTGGATGTATATATTGTATGCTTAAAAAATAGCGTACTTTTTGACAAAATAGATATACCATATAAGTCGAAACGGATAATTTGTGATATTATATAATATGGTTTTTATAATCTTCAAGAAAAGTGCATATTCCTTTTTCAAAGCCCGGCAGCACACCTGCAATACACCTGGTGTTGCGGGTAATCATGGGCGGTGGTAGTCACTTACTATCAGGTGAGCCGCATGATCGTTTACCTCCTGTGTTATATATAAAAAAAGGTAATATTACCTTAATTCACTGTGAGGCACTCTAACTAGTCTTGCATACTACACAGTAGTCTTGCACGATAATTCTCAGGACGTAATACCTATTTTAAACATCCAGTATCGCGTGAGTGAAACAACAAGAATGAGGCACTTAGATGTCTAGAAATATCTAACTAGAAAATCGATAGTGAATATCACTTTTCTAATGCACTCACTAAAATTCCATTACAGTAATAGAATTATCACTAATTAAAACTTTGATCTGGTACAAAAGCATATGTCTAGAGCTTTGTTGAATAGAAATCATTAATCCACCTGGGCGCACCTAGAATTAATACTGTCTGCTAACATTCTCTATGTAGATGGATTACAAACAAGTTATAACTACAAAAATAAATGTTCGAGCAAATAAATTAATCTTTACATTATCTATTTCATTTTAATACGAGTACATCTATGAATACAAATAAATTACAAATCAAAGTCTTTCAAATAAATAGCAAAACAGCGTTCCCAAGATGCTTGTAGCAATTTCATATTGAATATCAATTTCTCTTTTAGCAAGTAACTACAAGCTCTCAAACCGCTATTAAGCTGAATAAGGTAAGCTGTAAAATCTGTCAAAGAAACTGTGGCTTTTACCTCCAAGGATCTATAATATACAATATTATGTATGCGTATTTTAGATTATATAGACAGAGCATCGAGCCTCAAAAACGGGTTAACTTGTTGTCAGCTAATTGTTAATTTTTTATCACCCAAAATTGTATGAAAAAGTTGACTCGTTATTTTCGAATCTAAGGTGTGTATATATAAATATTTACAGCTAGCCAGTTTTAGTTTTCCGCCAAAATCGTGTTAACGCTGGTATCTTGACCGGCAATGGCGCTGCACTAAATGAATTACTAGCCACACAGCGACGGAGCGTCGACCATGAATTATTCATCACATGTTTTGTAACCTTTGCCGTCGCCCTCGAGAGTAAATAACTTTGCACCGAAATATTCCCAGGTACGAGTGAGTATCAAATTGAAAAAGTTCGCTCTAATTAGACACAGTTGACATACGACTTTATTTTGGTTACATTTTCGTCCCTTTTCTACGTTATTGTGATTGTACATTCGTGTATCTAGCTTTACTTATAGACATGAACGAAATCATGAATACTATAGAATACGATATAAAATACATCCCATGCATAGCCATTCTTGACGACTAGGTTGTTATAATAACTTTTAGACTTTCGCTTTGCATCGCTTTTGGTTTATGACTTAGAAGATACAAGTATTCTACTTAAATGATCGTATAAATAAGCAATAGACTAAGTTACTATACCTCAGACGGCTATAATTTCATATATTTATATATTGATCTTACTTTCTTCTGCTTTCCTTTTTTTTTGTTCTGCTTCTATTAGAAATTATATCAACGTTAGGTACAGGTATATGATCTTTAATTAGTCACATAACTTTTTAATGTATAATTATAAATAATCACCATTAATCCTCTTATTTCCTTCTCTTCGGAGCAAAACTTGGAGATAATTGGAAGAGATTACAAGAAACTTCAGGAATATTCTAGATTTGTACCTGATATTAACTGAATTAACACGGTGCCAAATATTAGCGAAGTATAATTGTTAAATTGGGTTCGAAGATATTTGCATGGAACCAGTCTTCGATGTAAATATTTAGACCAGGTCCTAAACTAACAGGACACTGAAACCGCTTTTCCTGAAGACTTGAATTAGGTATTGAGAGGAAGGAAATTGTAAAACTTGTGAGACTACTTTTACTGCAGACTTAGGAAATAATGGAATATTTTCGAAAGAAAGATATGCAGCAAATTGTAAAATTTGAGATTACAATTTTTATTTTATATTATTGCTTGCAACTATTATTAACTAATACTATTTATTGGGTGGAGGGGACTGTTAGTAATGGGGTCTAATTGACCCATTGCTAGCAATACATCCCGTCAGGTCGACCTCCACGCGGTTCCCCCTAGAAACCATCGTGGTTAATTCTAGTGGAATTCGTTACGACAGGCTAACTGACCTGCTATCATCGTCACCTATCATCCCTTACTGATGCCCCGCCAACGTATACTGATAGCGCAGGCGGACTTACCATTCCATTATCACCCATTAAAAAAATACTATTTATTATATTTAATAGTAATACTAGCTCAGCCTCCTAGATTTGCCCGCGTGAAATCCTTATGACCATTTGCAATATGAAAGTTAGTGAAAAATTTTGTGTTCATAAATCCAACAATTTTACCAGTTGTTATTAGTAAATTTCTCTCTTTACATAGTTTATTAGAGGGAGACTATATAAAAGTCGTCTGCATGGGTACCTCTGTCCCATTCGTGTTTTCGACGTGAAGTAGCTATACTTGTATGACTGTTTCAGATTAAAGGCTATAGAAGTACCTTTAAAATTAAAAATAAACTGATCTATTTGTGATCTTATGTAATATGATAATCTTATCTGTAAAATGATATTATAGACAATAAAAAGATAGCAACATCTTTTTGTCTGTAATATGTAATAAGCGAACGCTCTATAGTTCAGACATTTTATTGACTACAAGTTTTTACCCGCGACTTACCAGAGGGAGACTTTGTACAAAAGTCGAATGCTTGGGTACCTCTGTCCCATTCGTGTTTCTACCGTGAAGCAGTTGTGTTTGCATGGTTGTGTTTTAGTTTGAAGGGTGGAATATGGCGTGAATTTACAGGGTACAGAGGAATAACACCTGAGTCCTCAGGAATGGCAACGCATGGGGAGTATCATGGGCGAAACAGTATGTGTGTGTACTGTTATGTCCATAGTACTGCTCGTGTCTATAGACGACGATTACCACTTACCATCAGGTGGGCCGTCAGCTTGTTTACCATTCTAAGTCGTTTACGTGACCGGATACGTTTACTTACCGACATAAAAAAAGTAGTCTATATCCTTCTCCATCCCATTTAATGTGTGTATACCAAATTTTTTAGAGACTGGTGAAACCTTTAAACTATAAGTAACAAACAAACAAACTCACTGTCATGTTTATAATATTATTAAGGACTGCGTTAGTATATTGAAACCGACTGTGTTCACACAGCTTGCCATTCCTGAGGACTCAGGTGTTATAATTGTGAAACACAGCCATGCAAACACAACTGCTTCACGGTTGAAACACGATTCCTTCTCTTCGGACATCTCTAAAAGCTTAGCATAATTGTGAAGTATATCTCTAATTGGAAACTGAACATTCTAAACAGATATCTAATCATGATGTGGCTAAAAGATAAATTGAATTTTCGACCTGACTCAAATCTCGTAAACAAGCGTGGGCGTTAAACTTCATTGTCCTTGTGATTATGCGCTATTCAGTAGGCTTTTCGTAATTTTGTAAACATATTACAATGTAAACAACGTAGATATACAACACAGTAGATAAATTATGTAAAGTCTAGCCTACATAGATAGAGTATATGAACTGTAAAAAAACCTGTCAACCTTTAGTCAACCAAACGTCAAATTGCCTGACATATAGTTTTTTTGTGCCGTGCCGTGTACTAAATTTAATTAAGGCTGAACAGCAGCCGTGTAAGCGTAATAAATATTTGAACATCTTTTCAAACTTTCATATTTAGAATATTAGTGGGGTTTAAAATACTTGTATTTACATTGTTCCATTGTCTGTCTTTCTGTCTGCTTTTACTACTTATACAGGCGACCTTACGAAATGTAAATTTAATTGTCAGCATAATGTTTAATTAATGACAGTGTAATGCAAATGAGACTAAACATATTTCACAAAGTAAAATATAATAAAAAGTAACAAAAAAAATTATATTACTAGCGATCCGCTCCGGCTTTGCACGAGTAGCCACGGGTTGCACGGGTAGGTAGGTAGGGTAGGAAGATAAAAAAAATAGTTTTTATATTACCTTAATAAGCCAATATTTGGTGCCTTTGGCTACATTTAAATATATTTTCGTAGGGATCTCTATTTTTTTTTAGAATAATATTTGTAATTATAGCCTAAGTTATTCACTTACAATGTAGCTTTCTATAAGTGAAAGAATTTTAAAATTTATCCATTAGAAACAAACAATCCAGTCCTTCCTCTTAGACCTTAGAAGCAGAATGTATCCAATCGGTATTAAATGGATATGTTTTAGAATTTTTATCATATTTTCATCCCAAGCTTACAGGCGGTATCAAGCCCTTAAGTCTAAGGCGAGACTGTACCTCCCTTTGTATGTTCTACTACTTGTTTACTGGATTGTGTGCTGAGAAATTGTTTGAAATGATACCAATAACCACCTTTTCATCGCATCGCTCGCCAGCGACAGAGAATTCATTCTCACACGCTTGAAGCTAAATGGTTGTGTACAGTGCGCTTTCAAAGGAATTTTCTCCCACAAACGCTCGGGCTATAGAATGAGCTCATTGCCAATGTTTTTCCTAGAGACTAAAGTATGAAATTCTTCAAAAATATACCCTATATTAAGGGTTTTTAAGGTCAGCAACGCGGACGTAACACCTCTAGTGTCGCAGGCGTCCAGAGGCTATAGTAACCGTTTACCATCAGACGGGCTGTATGCTTGTTTATAAAAATATTGTAGTATAAAAAGAAATCTATGTAAGTTGATCAAAAATGGCAGGTAAAACAAGTAAAACACTACCTTAAGGGGGTGCTAATAATTTCTATTAAGCCCTGTATAATATTATAATTTACAATACGTGCACGGTAGTGACATCAGCATAATAATTACCATTGTTGCTCGAACCCTATAGAGCGGCAGTGGGCGGAAACTCCTTTCACCAGCTGCTCGTAAGAGACAATGTTCTTTTTTTAATTTATACCCGTAGTTTCATACTGACATGGATTATATAATATAGCGATATGAGTTCGTCCAACATAAATAAAACAATCGTTATTGAAATAAAGTCTGTTTTTATGTCTGTAGATTAGCTTGATAGTCCGATCGAAAATAATAATTTAATATCATTATAAAAGCCAACATAGGCATTAAAACATAATACACTGTAAAGTTATAGTACTTTGTCCTTCTTAACTCTAAAATATTGGAGGGAAGGAATTGTTAGTAGTACAGACTACCAGTCCCATTGCTAGCAATATACCCTATCAGGGCGACCTCTACATGGTCCCATCTGGAAACCATCATGTTAAATTCCAGGTATTTTATCACGATGGGCTAACTGGCCTGTCTTTTCTTCTCACCTATCATCCCTCAATGGTGCCCCGTCAGCGTACACTGTTAGCACAGGCGGGGTTGCCATTCCATTTTCATCTATAAGAAAAACTCTAAAATATTAAAAATGTGAAGGTAAAGTTTGTTTGTTTGTTACCTTTTAGAGACTTAACATCTTAACCAATCACTATGAATTTATGAATTAATTACTATGAATATACATGTATTATATAAGATAGGAAAGAATATAAACTTTTATATGAGTAGTAAAAAATCCCAGTTGGACAAAGTCACAAGTAAGACCTAGTTTTATGTAAATAAAACGTTTGATTTATAAATTTTTAAATAATTCTATTGACTCGTTTTACTATTGTAACTTTTTGATGGAACTTTATTATATCGTTTATATTACTATTTTTACCTTTATTTTTTTATTTGTACTTTTTTGTAAAACAGTGTGACAAAGTACAAATATTTTAAATAATATGATATAATAGAAATAATATATTTTTGACTGCTATTGTTAAAAGCGTTGCTATTTATTTGGCCAGCTAATCAATCTAAATCTCGAGTAAATTACAAGCAACCCCAATTCTACCCATTCATCATCTTACATTTTAGTGCTGGGAGGCGAAGGTCATGCATCGTATTTACGCTCCTGTTTCATTATTCATTAATAGGCACATCATAGGAAAGGTCAAAGGTCATTTCTACAAACGAAATCATACCCTCAGCTCTAGCTAACGTGTTAGTTACAATAATTCAAATTACCTGCAGAAAATTCTTGTTCTTTACATAATTATATGAACATTTATATATTTATAATACTATTAACTGTTTTTCGTGACTTTTTCGTTTCCAGTTTATTCCTCTTCATATAAATTATGACTAACATATTTTATAATAGATTTTGTCTCTAAAAATTTAACTTATTATAGTTCTTTTACGGTAAAAGCCGTCATCTACTTAATTCTTTTTCACACAACATTTCTGTAGGTGAATGTATAGATTTTAGACATATATTTTCATATATATATTTAATTCATTTGAAAAGATTTGCTGGAAGAAATCTCTTATTACAGGTAAGCTCGCCTTTGTACATTTCTTTGTTTGTATACAATAAAGAGTAGATATATTTATTATAAGTTCATTTATACATCATTACTTTATGTATTAAAACTAACATATATTAAACAACTTGAACACTACTTTAATACTATAACTTTTTATAGCATCTTACTCACGGTAAGTAACTATTAAATTTAATTAAAACCATTAATTAAATTATATTTAATTAAATAATTTAAGCTATTCATTTATTCACACTTTATTGCATCAAGTAAATAATTACAGTAAATATTAATGAGTAATGATACAATAACGAACTGGTTTATTATAGACATCTACTTTATAAACATTTTATATCTTGAATAAACTTTTTAACAATTGTAATGCAATATATTATGTGGGAAAATTTTAAATTAGAATACGAAATGAGGCAAACTCTGCTGGCAAGCCGCGAACGCAATCAGAAGGTGATTCCTGTGCAGAAAAGTTCACTCTTGGCAAATTTAATCAGCATTCGATATCAGTAAGAATTTCAGGAAGGTTGCAGAATTTTCATATTGTTTATCTGTCTATATATCATTATTACTACGTATAATTTTATTTATTATTATTATTTCAGCCATTAACTGTCTACTGCTGAACATAAGCCTTCTCCGTAAGGGGTTTTGCTAGTAGTTGCCACACTTGACAGGCAGGTTGGCAATCGAAGGTAGGCTTTTAGAGATGTTTTAAGAGGGAAGCTGCTGTTCATACCTCGCCCTTTCTTAGTCGACTCTTACGACACCCATGGGAAAGGAAAGGGTGTCTTATTTTGTGCAGAGACCACACGGCGACATCACTATACATCACCTAATATATATATATATATATATATATATATATATATATATATCGTCAGTCAAAAATCTTTCTTCTCCAACGGTTGTCAGCTTATCGAGTTATATAGTAAATCCATTGCCACTTTTGATCTTTCTATGGATATCTTTATTTATCCTTATTTCGAATTCTGTCTCACACTGAAACTTCTGATAATTACGTGTATAAGTTTAATCTGTTTTAATACTAATAAGTGTTAGTGCTAATTTATTCCATTTGCAGACAATAGTTATGACTAAGATTAATTACGATATACAAATTATAAATGCAAATAGCAATTGTAAAAAGCAATATATTCCATGGAACGATTTACATAACAAAACGACCGTCCAGTATTTCCATATTTCGCATTTCCTACATGCACGCCAATATGGCAACATTGCTTTCATCGCAAAGGCAATCAAATTGTAATTTAATAAATGCTGTTTTACGGCAGTGGTCATGGTCGTAAAATGACCGACTACATATTTTGGGGTGTATTAGTGAAGATTTGCGATTGTGGCGATGATAACACGGGGTCAAAGTCGAGCTTGCGACCTTGTACACAGTTGGCACGCCAACTTTGTTTTTAGTATAGATGTCATAATCATATTTAGATATTTGGAATTATACTTTTCCATAATAATAAAAATAATACAGAATAAGAATATTTTGTTATTAAAGTAAACTTATTTCTATGCATTTTTGAATAATCGTTTATTTTATTATGATTCTATCGCCCATTGTATTGTCAATTGTTACTTCTTATTTTACAATTATAAATTTATGTTCGAATACTATATATATTTGAATTATAAAATCATATAAACTTCTTCAATATGACCGAGATATTGATAAACTGGAACAAAAAATCGTCCATATGCATCTCAAATAAATACTGGCGTACGCGAAATTTCAAGACGACTATTAATAAAGCTGTAAAACCCCATTCCTCCATTAACTCTCGAAGAATATCAAAAGATAAAAAAACAAACGAACTCTTGTACAGACAAATTATATTCGAAGATTAAAATAAAATAAATAGAATATTTCATATTTATAACAAAAGATGTAGGCTATATTTTGTGACAAACGTTGTTTAATTCCATAAATAATATCTACGTATTTAGGATCATTTACCATAGTAAAACCAGGTGAAAATAGACACAAGTTTTTGATTGGGCAAAACTGAAGGAATTGGTATAGTTTTGGGAAAATAAGATTTGGCATTTTTGTAAAAATCTAAATATCATCTGGCAAACTTGTTTATAGATGAAAATACAACACCTACATTGGGAGAAATGTTAGTGCACAGTTAATCCAATTGGGAAATACTCTAACTGTATTCGTAAAAACAGTACTGGCAAGGTCTCCTGACCTAAATAAAATGGATAAAACATTCTACTTTTATTTTTTTGATAAGTTTTCAATATTTGAATATAGTTTTTTTTTTCTATAATAAACTTGGGCCTTTATATAACAATATTGGAATATTTGTAGTCACGCTTTTTGAGAGTGGTTCATCAGTATATTTGCCATTCTAAAGTAAAAAGTATAAGATTTTGCTTCGCAAAAAACAGGGATTTTTTAACATATTAAAATTAAACTAATGCGGTTTGTTTTTACAAATTTTAGCTAATTAATAATGATTAAAATCGTTTTAGAATTAGCTAAGATATCGCGTAAATGTAATGAATAGCATAATGAAGAAGAATTTTGTCACTTATAAAGGAGTAGAAGTAAAATGAAATAGAAATAATCTTTATTCAAATTAACTTATTTACAAACTTTTTGAACTGACATTTTTTTATAATTCTACTGCGAGGGTCATGTTGTTATTTGCAAAAAAACCGAAAGAAACTTAATAGTTGCACTTTTCAAATTATATACTATAGTACTTATATACAGTACTTTTTCCTCTTCGTCACACTTACCCTCAATTTGCTTGCTTAGTTTTACCTTATGACTTAAATAAATAATCCTTGTACAAGTTACGTCTATTTCAGTCTGTCGGATTCTAGCCCATAATTTGCGGTTACGGGTAATTCACGATACTACGGAGCTTTATAGCCAATAGCGTAACGGTAAATATTAGAAGGCAGAAATAGCTACTTTATACGTATCGTATTAATGATGATATCCAATCATGGCACGTTTTATAGTCGCTGTTAGAATGAGTTTGTTTGTTTGTTATCTCGTTATCACTTAAGGTTTGGTGGAAGAGAACTCTTATAGAGTTTACTATTAAATTTGGTCAGTAAACGCTTACTGTATGAGATGAAGAAAGACATATATAACTTTTAACTCTATGTAATGAAAATATGACATTGGACGACAAGAGAAAGCGAGAACCTTAACCTTTACGTCGTAGACATGCCACTTATACGCACGAAGTACTTTGCATATTTTTTCATCAGGCGTACTGCCAAGAAGTGTAATTCTCTCTTTGCTTATATTTTTCTATCCAAATATAATCTGCATTAATTTTAAACAAACGTGAATAAGCTATTCGTGGGCCTGCAATCTCCATCTTAGGCTACATCCATAGCCATCCATCGCTTTCATCAAGCGAGATCGTAATCAATAACGGACTCCTTCAATAGTAAAAAAAATGCCTGTCACACAGACAAAGTTGCGAGTAAAAGCTAGTAGGGAAATAAATAAATCATATTATATCCATTATTAACATTTAGTGGAGTTTAATAGGCATATCGCGTGTGGGCAAACATGCGTTAATGGTCATTAACGTGCGTGCATTAACGCACTAATACGATTGCGTCGCTCAGATTATCCAAAATGAATCGTTTCAGGAATCGGATAATATGGCTTTCAGAATTTCAGCGAACTTCCAAAAATTGATAGGTTTCTTTACTGTCCTTAAAAAAAGTGGAGATTCTCAATTCGGTTATATTTTTTTATATTATACCTTATAAATATTTACAAATCAATTTGAAAAAATCGGTTTAATAGTATAGTTTGTACATAAAAATCACTTGTTTTATCACGATTGAAGTCGGTACTTTTTGCGGAACAAAATCTTAAATGAAGTATTTGTGTCTGAAGATTAGTTGATATTGTTTAATGCTAAACATAAGATGGAAGTATGGGGTTACTGGAAACGACAGAATAAG
Source organism: Galleria mellonella (assembly GCF_026898425.1). Taxonomy (NCBI): domain Eukaryota; kingdom Metazoa; phylum Arthropoda; class Insecta; order Lepidoptera; family Pyralidae; genus Galleria; species Galleria mellonella. Next base: position 2,462,241 of record NW_026442068.1, on the reverse strand, counting down.
AAATGAAAATGTACGGTAAAGTTTGAAAGTTGCACCAGTAACGGTCAATATGCGAATTAATAGATTTTCTCGGTGTGGTCATACCATGCGGAGTTTAAAAGAAGGCGTTAATTATGAAAGTGGATTGTTGTAAAGTGAGAGAACAACCGAAGAAAGGATGGATGGATTATGTGAAAATGATATGCATGAAAGAGGAGTGAGCTTAGGTATGATAGCTGATAGGGATTTGTGGAAGAAGACATACTCTGATTTCTCCATATTAATAGAATAAGGCAAGGCAAATTCTAACACGATTTCTCGTTTCAGTCTCGTATGGTTTTGTCGCCATTTAATGCTGATTTCTTTTTTGGTACTAAGTAAAATGCCTATAATATACTGAGTAGATTCTGAGGTGACATCGCCTAAACCTATTATTTAAATATTATATAACGCGTACTACCAAGAACTAAGTTTAAAACAGTTTTGATGTAAATGTACCTGCAAGAAATTTAGTTCACACTGATCCTTAGAATACGTAATGAATTCATTGTATTATCAAAACGAAATTTTAGTATTGTAGATAGAGAATGGTGCCTCAAAATTGATTGTACTTTAAATAAATAAATTGGACTAGATTTTAGGAGTAGGTAATATATAGCAATATCAATATATTTTAGTTACAATATCTATATAATGTTCCAATAACGATAATGATTAAAATCTGTTATCCAAAAAAATATTGAATAATACACTTTTAACATAATCGAAATTAGATATCAGACCGATATGAGCGATATCAAAATGGATGATGACCTTTTCTCCGCCATCAATGTCAGCGCCATCTAGTATCGAATTAATAAACAGAGTTTGTCCTATTGATATTAAATAACTGATATATATATATATATATATATATAACCAATTATTATAATATAGACCAATTTAAACAGTCGTACTCACTAATACAAATGTTTGTCATATACGGGGAATTCGCGACCATTAGAAGATAAGGTGGTGTAATAAACCACTACTCATATACCAGCACGGCCGTCATCATCATCGTCATCATATCAGCCGTCATCATTATTGTTACGATGGGCCAACCTAACTTACCCCATACTCATTGATCTTTCCTCATTATTAGATACCCCGTGCCGTATATCGTATACCCCGTACCGATAGCGCAGGCGGGGTTACCATTCCATATCTATAAATTAAAAAATGCAACAATATTTAAAATATGAATGGATTTCACTATTGGAATTTCACTATCTATTATTTATATACCTACTCAATAATTCAGTATATTAAATATGTATTCTACCATAAACAAAGTGTATATATAAAAAAAAAAGTTTCGTTTATCTGTATACTAGTCGTATTATTACCATGCCTATCCATTTCTACGTCCAAACTTGAAACAGCAGTAGGACCCTTGCGTCCATTAGTAGTATTAAAAAGCCACCCTCGCCCCTTCGCTGACAATGGTTTGCACAACACGAAACCTGGAGATAAATTATTACAATCCACATGGGATTAAATTACTGATAAACTGTTCTATTTCTGAAAAGCAATATAATCTTATATAAGTGCTTACTTATTCTTAAGGAAAGGTTACGGTTAAATGATTACAAGATTAAGGTCAGACGATATATATTTCAACAGGAGACATGGCAGTGTCCCCGCCAAGTCGAGCACAGCGTTACTATCCACTTCTCCAAGAAATTCACTACACTTTTGACTCTCCTGTAACTTCATTGTGGATAATAGTAAGAAGCAAATGCAATTACTATATCATTAATATTATTATATAAATAAAGGTGTCTAATATTAATACGGTCACTGTAAATATTGATAGGTAATTGGTTAGACAACAATTCATAGCTAAATTGTTAAATAGGTGAAAGAAAGAAAGAAAACATTTATTGCCAACAACAAAAAGTTACATAAATTATCAATAGAAAAAAAGAACTTTACATTGACATTGTGCTTCCATAGACATTAACTAAAATAACTAACTTGATTTTGTAATGGAAATACTGCGTTGAGAGACTTGGCATTTTTTTATATTTTATGTTTTTGGTGGGCTAAAGAGATATGAATTTGTATTTTATATTATTTTGGTGGATGTTACTGAACCCTATAATTAGAAGAAACACATGAAAGCCAAAACCAAGAGGAGGAAGACTCGACTTGGCTCACGAGGCGACCAAAATGTGAGGGGTGACATCCACCGAAATTATCCCAAATGTTTTGTCGGTGAACGGTCTTACAGAAAACAGTGCTCTCGAATCTTGGAACTGAATTGCATAGTACGCCCTGTCTTTCGCCTTGAACCTCGGTCGTGTGCTTCTGCCAGGGGCTAGTTTGCCATCCCCCCTCCTTAACAGGGTAAATGTAAATATTCTTTTAAAAAATAATTAATTAATTTAATTTTAACATCTATTCATCGCTAATTGCGTTGTGACATAGTAGTAGACAAAGTACTTTGCGATCTCGGATTCGAGTCCCATTGGGATTAATTTAGAAGACAAACTTTATAAATAGGTAAAGATATCCAATTACAATAACATTAAAATATTATATATATATATATTATTATTAGCGTCATCGAAGTATATATGTATTTACCGAATGTACATTGATGACGCTAATAATGGCGTCGACCTCTTCGAATAAATTGTCATCAAATTTATATAGATAAATTAGGACGATGAAGGACCAAATGCAATGCGAAGACCCGTAAAACGCGCGGCGAGTGACAATTTTGTCATTGACACAATGACAGTTTTGTCACGGACTTGTCAGCAGGTCTGCTGACAGAGACGTCGACGGTTTATCATATCGTAACGAGGGTACGCGCACTTATATACATATTCATGGCCGACCAAATTGTCACAATCACAATAATGTCACTCGAGCGTGCCTACTCTAAGGGATCTGTCGGAAATATAACAAGGAGATTTTACTTCAAAAAAAAAAACCGATCAGGTGTGAGTTGAAATATAAGATAAATTGGCCTTTATTGCATTTCTCATACGTTAAACTCGTATTGAGAATCCCACTGCTGGGCAAAGATATTGGTATTAAAATTGCCAAATATCAGGCAATATTTAATTAATTTATTATTTGAATCATGACAACGTTGATGTTGTCGCGTAACCTCGATATTCTTTTTTTTAAATAAATTACGCATCGACTCGAACTAGAACGACATCGAATATTTGAATTCAGAACGCGGAATTATGTTTCTACAACTTAAACATATTTTAATAACACTGTACTTTTAACAATAATGTTTTTATTTAACATTTTTTTATTTTAATAAATACTTATGTATCAAGTATCAACCTTCAATTATGATTATGCACTTATTATGATTATGTAATAAATTATGTGAAATGTACGAACCAGTATGCGCAAAAAACTGCAAGCTTTCTTGTATATCGATAAATGTAAAATTAAGTAATTTATAAGTAAATAAAAGTATACCCTCTCATATAAAAACAGAATTTTTAACTCGGTTTACAACTAACGTACTTGTGAGGTAACAAACATAAAAAAATACAATCGAATTGAGAATCTCTTTTTTGAAGTCGGTTAAAAATCATATCCATATAAGTACATACAGTTTAATTAGATTAAGACAAGTTACAAAAATATATCAATTTGTAGGTAGACGAATCCTACATCTACTTATAATATATCCAAGTACGCTCAGGGCACTAGTACGTAACCTTAAATAACTTAGAGTGCATTAAGATGGGAAGAAGTGCACTTAAATTTCCCAGGTGGTTCCCCGTAATGCATTTATGATATGATAATAATATTAGAGTTATAATCTTGATACAGAATTATTACTTTTTCCGGTATTAGATATAATAATGTTATTAGTTATTACTCAGTTTATACTAAGAGCTGAGTTTCTTCCGATTTCTTCTCAACATCTATAAAAATATATATAAAAATGGGTAAACATTCCAAACCCTGCATTCATAAAGCATGACGTTTTAAAAGTGCTCGTAAACAAGTCTATTAAAGATGATTTGAATTTGAATTTATAACCTTAACTCTATGGCGTGAATTTACAGGGTACAGAGGAATAACACCTGAGTCCTCAGGAATGGCAACGCATGGGGTATCATGGGCGAAACAGTATACTCTGTTATGTCCATGGTACTGCTCATGTCTATAGGCGACGGTTACCACTTTCCATCAGGTGGGCCGTCAGCTAGTTTGCCATTCTAAGTTGTATAAAAAAAAAATGTCGCACCTCACTCCTCTCTATTCTAACTTTAGTTCATTTTTCAGTAGTTGTGGTTTCGATGTTCGTACAATACAAATATTAATATTTATAATGTATGTTTGTCGATACAAATCGATGGTCTGAACCTTTTCTGTGTTTACATATATATCGTATACTGTAATATATATAGTATAATAGGGAATATTTACAAAAAATATATTTAAGCATATCCATATCCAGACATACCATACATTCTACAAAAATGACACAGAGGCTTCAGTTTTATTAATACCATTCGATGTGACGAATTCAGCCTATGTTTTATGCATACTGGTAAAAAAATACATGTTGAATAAAAACTCAAAAACCGAATGACATTATCGAGAAATGATTCTTTCATAATACTAAATATTTTACTATAGAATCAAAAATTGTAGCTACGAGCTGTTACTACAGAATACAGAAAATTTTGAAATAGAAATTTAGTGGGTCTTGACTCTATTGTTATTAGTCATTTGTAAATATGAATATTCATCAGAGGGAGACTTTGTACAAAAGTCGTTTGCTTGGGTACCTCTGTCCCATTCGTGTTTCAACCGTGAAGCAGTTGTGTTTGCATGGTCATGTTTCGGTTTGAAAGGTGGAATATGGCGTGAATTTACAGGATATAGAGGAATAACGCCTCAGTCCTCAGGAATGGCATCGCATGGGGGGTATCATGGGCTAAACAGTATACTCTGTTATGTCCATGGTTATGCTCATGTCTATAGGCGACGGTTACCACTTTCCATCAGGTGGGCCGTCAGCTTTTTTGCCTTTCTAAGTTGTAAAAAAAAAATATTTCGTCCTATTATTCTACGGTAATCGAGCTTTGTAAATTACGTACCTAATATATTATGATATTTACAAAACAATCAAATTAATAAATAATTTTGTTTATCACTAGCTGTATCCCGTGGTTTTGCTCGTGTTCTATATATGGTATTATAAATAAAGTAAAAATCATAAAAAAAATATTTAAATTAAGATTTATTTATTTTTTTTATCATAGAATTTATCATTGATACCTATACTAGGCTGAGCCTGACATTATGTAATTGCAAATTTTTTTTTATACAACTTAGAATGGCAGACAAGCTGACGGCCCACCTAATGGAAAGTGGTAACCGTCGCCTATAGATATGAGCAGTACCGTGAACATAACAGACTGTACTGTTTCGCCCATGATACCCCCCATGCGTTGCCATTCCTGAGGACTTAGGTGTTATTCCTCTGTACCCTGTAAATTCACGCCATATCTCACCCTTCAAACCGAAACACAGCCATGCAAACACAACTGCTTCACGGATGAAACACGAATGGGACAGAGGTACCTAAGCAATCGACTTTTGTACAAAGTCTCCCTTTGGTATAAAAGTAGATAAAACTATTTTATAAAAATGCGAAAATAATACATGACACATATATCAAGACATAGATTCAAGTTCCACCCGTTTCAAAATTTTTCAAACATTCTTCAATAACTACTAGTATGTGATTTCCATATTTTAATAACACTTTCGAATTAGTAAATGTTCTTTACTCCGTATTTCCTTTTTTTTATACAAACCCTATTGTTACATTTAAAGACAGGAATTTATTTCGTACATTTCAGAGATTTTATTTTCTTAGACTGGAGTACTGTGCTTTGTTCTCCTAATCGCCTCTCACTATATCATAAGAATGAAAAAACCTTGTAATTTTTTTTTAATAGAATATTTATTGATAGGATATTTAAATTATACGAAGATACAAATTTAACTCTTCAAAATTAACTAACTAAACGATATTATTTAATAATTAATGTTTTATAAAAAAATGCATGTAGTATTTAATAAAATCCTATAAAGATAAATAGATATTTGTTATTTTTCCACACAAAAACTACTAATTGGATTTGAGTGAAATTTGGTACACGAGTAGGTTATATCTTAACATAGTTCTAAGTTAAAATCGGAAACAACAGTACATACAGTATATAATATGTTAATATTATTATTATATTAATAATTTATGCCTTGATCTATATGCACCATTGTGTGTATTTTGCATTAAACTTTAAAAAAAAAAACAAGTGTGAGTTGAACTCACCCACCGAGGGTTCCATACATAAAATGTCTCTAAAAAGTTAGTGTTTTCTTGTGATGAAAAAAATGAGTATTTTTAAAAATATAATGCTAGAATATTTAAATTTCTGTATAAAAACATCATATCTCCATCTAAGTTATTAACAACTCCATCTGTTGACATCAATAAAAGTATATTGAAAAATTAAATATGTATATGTAGATAATAACATATGATATAAAATGGTCTCTTGAATGTATTTTTAAATGAAAGTGATATTTAATAATCATTAATATTAGAGCTGGCTGGAGGAAGATGCATGAATTAGTTGCACCGACAAGAGGAAACTTAAGTGAAAAGAAGAATATTGTTTCAATTAGGAATTCTGTATTTAAGCCGTAACTGTGGTTAGATGCACGAAGGTAAAATGAAGCTTGTTTTGGGAGGTTTTTTATAAATTTTTAAAGACTGTGTTAGTTAACAAGATCTTGTTACTTTTCCTGTAATATTTTCCTTTATAAATAAATAAATATATATATATATATATATATATATATATATATATATATATATATATATATATATATATATATATATATATATATATATATATAAACTGTAATTATTTCAGGCTTTTCGCTTCACAAACTTCGGAGATAATCCTCTTATCTGGGAAGTTTGTGAAGCAAAAACCGAGGAAGGGTGATTTTATATTTTCGATTAAAAATAAAAAACCGTACATCATAAAAAAATAGAAAAAAAAATATACAAATGAAGCCCTTTCATAAAATACCACTTGAACTAGTAAATCTATTTTGAAATTTATAGTCTCTCCTCTCTCTCTCTCTCTCTCTCTGTCTCCCTGTCTCTCTCTCTCACTCTCTCTCTCTCTTGGGCCCCCTAGCAAAGAAAAAAATGGAATTATTTCTACTGCAAAATATGTGGATCAACAATATGTAAAATTATTCCAAATTTCAAGTCGAAAATATTAATAGTAGCCTTTAACAGACTTAATAATGGATAAAGTCACACCATAAGGGTTTCTTTGAGCCTTTTTGTTACGAAACACTAAGAAGGTTAAATATTAATAATTAGTCCATTGGACTCTATAATCTACCCAAACCTATGAAATAGACAACTTTCACTGAAACAATGTGGTTTACTTGTTTCTACAAACATGATTTATTTCTTTTTATTTATTTACACTTTAATGCACAATAATTATACTGTGACGATATGTAGATTCATACATACAGCTTAACACTGAACGGTGTTCTCTACCAGTTAACCACTGGACAAACAGAGAAATATGTAAACGGTGTATTCATGAATTTAATTTTTCATTCTATTTATGTGCATTAAAGCTATATTAGCTGAAGAAGTAGTAGACACTGACATCCAAGTTAATTCAATTATTACGAATATAAATATCTATTAATCAAACGAAACATAAAATCTCACAGAATTAAAATTTATACCTCTACTTCGCTTCATAATTTTAAACTTCAACAGTCTGTATTATTTGAAAATATTTTCACCGCCCTTGTGTAGGTTCTTAAAAAACTGTTTCGTACCAAAAAGAACGTAATCTTTGTCAGCTAAAACATTTTTTTATAAGTACAGTTGTAAAAATATTTTATCAAAATTATTACATAATTCCAGAATACATCGCTGAAAATATCTATACAGCTCCTTTGTATAATTACAAATGAATGTATTGATAGAATTGTTATCGCTAGCGAGTCCATGGGATAGAATGAGATGGCGGCTTGTGCTTTTTCTTTTTCTTTCTCAATTCTATCAATAAATTCATTTCTACCTTATTTAGGGGGCAAGAATTCTTTGTGTTAGTGCCACAAAAATTAACGTTACGATCACGTCCACGTTTATTCAATATGTTTGTATCAAAAAGTTAAGTGTGCCTCTAGCGTATAGTTTCAGAAACTTAGATTTCTATACTTTATACATACTAAGTATACACTTGGAAAAAAACACAAATAATCTATGAACTCCATATTCTTAGAACTCGCTTAAAAAGATCGTACATTCACAAATAGAAATAACTACACTACAGATAGTTTTAGAGTAGGGTAATTTTCCGAGAGAATTGTGACCTTAACATTTCTGTGCCCAGCGAGTCGCGCGACCTGCATATGCAGGATTCAGTCTATTTTGAACCTAGATACAATAGTATAGAATCGTATATCTACTGCTGCCTAGTTCAGAAGTACCAAGGCAGGTGCATTTAACAGTTTCACGGTCAGTATACCTGCTGCAGCTAGGCCATCACTGTACATTATCTAATCAATATTGCATTTAGCTGTCAATGTATTAGATTATAAATGTACATATAATAATAAATAATAATAATCTTATACATATATAAAATTCTCGTGTCACAGTGTTTGTTACCAAACTCCTCCGAAACGGCTTTACCGATTTTTATGAAATTTTGTTTGCATATTGGGTAGATCTGAGAATCGGCCAACATCTATTTTTCATATCCCTCAATGATAAGGGTGACCCTCCCCAAATTTTTTTTTATTATTTAACAAATTTTTCCATTTTTATTTTATTATAGTTTAGCATTAAAAATACACACAACTTTAAATTTTCATCGTTTTACGATCAACCCATGTCTTGTAATCGCGATTTTTATATTTCGCAATAAGTGGTAAAACAACGTTTACGGGGTCAGCTAGTAATATATAGATTATGTATTGAGGAGATATTTGTATATATAGTGACTGTACAGAGATATTTGTGAAAAATCATTTTAATCATTTAAGCAATAGAAGTTGAAACAACTTTATTTAGAGTTTTTCTTCATCTGTAACATATATATTGTTCTGACTTTACGCAAAAGCTCCATCAAATTAGAAATTTTCGCAGTAATATTCGCAAAAATCTGATTTAATACTTTGTTATTGTTTTATAATCTGATTTTTGTTTCAGATATAATCATACAATAAACTTTATTAAAAAAAATAATCTTTGTATGTTTTATCTTGATACGCTATCTAAAATTAATTAATTATTTTTCTTCATCTAAAATCCACGCATAAAAAGTGGCAGCCAAAATAAATATTAATTACAACCGAATTAAACGCTAAATAGGGATAATTATGTTAAACGTTCATACTAAATGGAGCTCGTGACCGCGGATTTGTATAGACAGATTAAAATATATTTTCAGATTTCAACTATGCTCCTTAGGGAAAATCGTTCGGTTCTATGAATAATATAAACGGGTTTCGACTTGGTGTACCTTCTTTGAATAATCCTGTATAGAATAGAAAGTTTACAAATTAGAACCGAGTTTAAGTTTATACAGCAAGTTATGATTCCAAGAATTTATTTCGTTATTATATTATAGTACTATTGAAAGGTTTCTTCAGGGTCGGCAATGCGCACGTGACACTCTTAACGTAGCAAGCGTCCATAGGCTACAGTGACCGTTTATTATTAGAGAGATATACTTGTTTGCCACCATAGTGGTACAAAAAAAAACTTTATACAAGAGTCGTCTGCTTAAACACATCTGTCTCACTTGTTTCTTGAAATAACCATCCTTGCATTGCTATATTTAGACTTGACATGTGGGATATGGCAGTAGAATTGATCATGTGACACAGTGGGTGCCACTTTTCATAAGGAGTGTCATCACCTTATTTACCATTCTTAGTTGGTTAAATTCTATTTATTTTAAAAAGCGAAGTAGTACGAAAACGAAGTACTATAAATAAATGAAAATCAATTTTAATTCGAAATCGCAGAAGATATAAAACAAACAGAAAATTCAACTTTGGAGTGCTCTATTTATTCACTGCTTTCAATAAACTTCATAGCAGAATTCTGATAAACTTATTCAAAAGTCATCACTTAGAAGATTAGCGGCGCAGCATGAACGTGACGGGAAAATATTAAAGTGGAATACGTAGATGTAAAAGAAGTCCAAGATTTACATTATTTACAAAAGTTGGACTTAAAATTGCAACTAATTAAATTTAGAAAAACAAATAGTTAAGTGTTTACTGTGAATTAGTGGAGTCTAATTTTTATATGTAGATATCTCTTTAAGAGACTATTCTATAATGAATCTAAATTTATTCGCAAATTAAATACAAATCCCATAGTAACTCGACTGATAGATATATTCGTATGGTCGTTTCAAAATTTTTTGTCATATTCTGAATCGTTTTTATTTAACAAAAATATGCAGTTTCGAATTCAACCTAAGTATACGAGCTGAACAACAAAGCACTGACCACTTTATATTCATCGTTTGTATATCTTGAGTTTTTCGTATATCGATGGCTGAGATGTCATTTTATTGGTTCAGCAGACCGACACCGGGTCTTCAAGGGTGGCCAGATTGAAAAGTTCAGTACTCAGCTTTGGAATTAGGGGAGAGCAAATTGAGTTATCGGGTAGACATTATAACTTTTCTTCCCGGAAACCAACGTTAACATAATTACGGAGTTTTCTTATGGCATTCAATTGTTTTTTTTTTTTTTTCTTAAACTCGTTCTAGATGGTAATGTATTTGAGATCGAGTAAGATAACAAGCAATTTGTATTCAACTGCCGATGAACTTAGTGATGTAAAAATAACTGAATCTAATTTAGATTTTTATTCTAATAAAGAAATTTTTCAGCAGTAACTTTTTATTTTATTTTACTGATACAACTAATATGTGAATTTTGTAGAAATGTTTAGTAAATTTTATTAAAAATATTTAGCATTCTTTATTTAAGGTAATTTTATAGTTTTTTTAATTCTTTGCCGTTCAATTTGGAATATAATTGAATTGTAATATTATAAATTACTTTGAACGCATTCAAAATAAATGATAATAATGTTTGAAATATATTATGACTCTTCTATGCTTTATTTCACTTCGGTATCAAGAGTTTTTTATATAGACCTGGATGTATTTAAGCTGTGTTTTCTGGTCGAATATACATCTTGCCAATTGGATAATGAATATTTTAACAATATTAGTGATACACAACTATGAAAACTTTAGTACCAATCAAGAAATTCTGTAAAGCAAAGTAGCCTGAAGGATAAGTAAGTTCAAGTAGCAATAGGCTGGTCACATAATTCGAAGAATCGATAACCAATGGTCGAGTGACGAATTCAAATGCATTGCAATAGTAGCAAGTAAATAGATTCAGGTGGTTTAGGACTATTCCTTATGGCAGTCTATGGGGAGGTTTATGTTCAGCATTAAAGAGATAATGGTTGAGATGATAGGCGGATATGAGGCGGCGATCACTCTCTTCTGCTTTAGATTTTAATATTCTCGGCGAAATATGGACATATTGAGTAATCCATTATAGTCGACAAATCTATCTGTTTACCCCATTAGGGATAACAGTCGTAAGCATATTAGTTTCATATTTTATTTAATCTCTGTCAGAAATGTGATACTGAATAGATAAATAATACATATTACAGCAGTTCACAGCTGGATGTAAGTCTCTCCTTAAGTCTGCTACTTTGTAAAATTTTAATTTACTTATCCAACTGCAGATATTCTGCCAGATCGTCGCGGCATATAGTTTATACACGACCCACATTATGCCTGTATAAATGCAGTCTCCACTTCAGAACTCGTTTACATAAATCATCTATCTGTTTGGAATATATGTTCTGTAAGATAGGGGCCAAACGAGCATGCTGCTCACCTGATCATATGAGATTACACCACCCATTAACACCCGCAGAGAAATTACAGTTGCGTCGCCGGCCTTTTGAGGAGAAATATGCTCCTTTCTTGTACATTTCAAAGCGAAAAATAAAATAAAAAAAAGGATAAAGGTAACCAAGTTTTGTTTATATTATTATAGAAATACTCTCTAAACGAAATCAGTAACAAATTGAAACATTAAATCAGTGAATCGATTTTAGATTTGTAATATTATTGGACATCTACTGACTGTTTATATCCGAGTCATTTATTCGTTTTGTTTTCATTTTCTCTAGTTGAAAGAGACTGTAATAATTAAATACCAGCTTTATATTACGTAATTAGCAAATGGAGGATGCTCAAGCTATGCTAGATTTACACTAATGAATGGATTAAACTTACCTAGTATTCAACCGGATTTTGCCGGCGGCACGTACACGGCGCTGAGTTTTTATTGCAATTATCTCTGTAGCGTCACAAAATGAGAGATTTAATCCGTTCAAATTACAGACACATGCACGTCGACGAGTTTTGACTTGTAATGGGTTATTTACGTGACGAATGAGCGCTTCACGTTAATTGGAGAGATTATAAATGGTGACATTACGTAACTATTTGCATATGTTGCATACTATTTTATGATTGACTCTAATGTACTAAATTATTTTGTACATTATTTTACAATATGTGCATTTTTTTATTTTGTAAAATCCTCGCACAGTTTGTACAATGTGTAATGTAAAATATACAAAGAGTTACATATACGTCGAAAAATAACGAAAAAGATTAGCTGATTGTCTGATTAGAATTCTTTTGTTTAATTCTGTTATCATTAATAACAGAATTAAACAAAAGAATTGTACATATGACGGTCAACATTCAAAAATTTACCACCATCATTACTACCAGAAATTTTGTAACCTTCCAACTATACTTCTGACTTGAAATTTTTGTTGGACTTCCACGACATCTATTTCAGTAAAATATTAAAAAAAAAATCTTCCATACAAATTTTTTGCTGTATGTGCTTTTTTTTAGTAAAAAAATCTTTTTCACTAACATTCTTGAAAGAATACTAATTATGAGGTAGGTACTTAATGAAAATTAATCAATAAACGCAAAGTAAATGTCTGTAATGAATAGTTACATAATATTAGTAAATACCAGTATTGTGAACTGATTATAATAAAGAAAACGCGGGTTCGTGTTGAAAAGTTATACTGACAGTTTATAAAAAAATGAATAATTAAAAGAATACAATATTAGAAATTACAAATTACAAAGGAGTTTGTAACACTCCCCTTTTTTACGTAGGCAGGGGCACCAACTTCCTCATTGGGCGTCTAAATAAGCCGATAGGCGTCCGTACTTCGGCTATTCGAGCAATGCTATCTTGTCCTCGATAAATTGCAGTGATTACACCTCTTAGCCACGTTCCACGCGGTTGTTGATCATCTACAACTAGCACCAGGTCCCCCACATTCACTCTTGGCGCAATACCCTGCCCTCGTCTAGGCAATAGTGTTGGCAGATATTCTTTAACCCACCTGGACCAGAAATGATCTGCGAGGCGTAGGGCCCTTTGCCATCCTGCTCTACTACAGAGGTCTCGGTCTTCTATACGTGCAGGTATTGGTTTTCCTGACGAAGTTCCAAGTATAAAATGGAAAGGAGTCAAAGCTTCACTCTGATCAGGGTCAGAGGGCACGTGAGTGAGAGGTCTGGAATTTATGAGCGCTTCTGCCTCTATAAGAAGAGTTAACAAAATCTCGTCACTGGGTGTACGCTCTTTCAAAGTGACTTGCATGGCGTTTTTCACTGATCTCACTAATCTCTCCCATGAACCGCCCATAAAAGGAGCAGATGGTGGAATGAATTTCCAAGAAATACACTCATTTGCAGCAAACAGTTCCATTTCAGCTCCATACAAAGACTTCAATAAATGATTGGCACCGACGAATGCCGTCCCATTGTCCGACCAGATTTCTGTAGGAACCCCACGTCTACCAATAAATCTGCGTAAACTCATAATAGAGGCATCGATACTCAAACTATGTACCAATTCTAGGTGAACTGCTCTAGTCACCAAACATGTAAAAAGAGCGACATACCGCTTTTCACGACGTCGGCCAACAGCAACTTGAAGAGGTCCAAAATAGTCAAGACCAGTAAAACTGACGGGTCTCTTGTGATGAGCTACACGGGCAGCGGGTAAGTCTCCCATAGGAGGCTGATACGGTGTAGCACGTCTTATCTTGCAGACTCTGCAATTGTAAGCAACAGATCGAACAGCGCTTCGAAGGTGAATGATCCAATAAAACTGTCTGAGTTCATTTACTACCAACTCTGTATTGCCATGAGCTGCCTTTTCGTGATAATAGGCAATAAGTAGACGCACAGTTCGATGACGAGCATCCAAGATAATAGGGCGCTTCACGTGATCTTCGACGTCTATTGCACGATCAATCCTGCCTTTTAAACGGATGACTCGCTGTTCATCGATAACCGGCGAAAGCGTGAACAATTTGCTCTTCCGTGGTAGAGGTTGACCATTTTTCAAGAGTACAAGTTCTTCCGTAAACGTTTCTAACTGGCTATGTTGCAGTAAATGTGTTTCAGCAACAGACAAATCTTCAGCCGTAATATCAGAAGTGCCTTTCCGACGCAGCAAGGTAATGAGTTTATGAGCTCTTGCCGTTGCTCTTAACAATCTCAACCAGGAGCTTAGTCTGTCAGAGCTAACTACAAGAGGCATGGGAGATGGCTGTGACGTAATGAGATTAACAAAACATGAGTGATGACGAGTAGACGGTTTAAGTTCTACGTCATTTTTGTCCAAGCTACCAGCCATAGATACTGGTGGAGATGATGGCCAACTAGACTCACTGTCATACAGAAAATTGGGACCTACAAGCCAACGAGACGACTGTGTTAAAATAATACGATTAACACGCGTAGCATCATCAGCCACGTTACTATGCGTTGGAACCCATCGCCATTCATTGACTAGTGTGAGTTCGAGTATCTCACCCAAACGATGAGCTACAAATGGCTTATAGGTACGCGCATCACTCCGGAGCCACCCTAGCACGTTTAACGAATCAGTCCAAAAGAATCGTTTTGTTGGTTTATGGTTATGAGATTCGACTATGAATGACGCTAGACGAGCAGCGACTAACGCTCCCTGGAGTTCTAAACGGGGGATGGAGGTCGGCTTTAATGGGACTACTCTACACTTACTGGAAATGAGAACGACCTTCACATCTCCGTTTGTAAAAATCATCCGCCAATATGCAACTGCTGCATAAGCCATTTCGCTAGCATCACAGAAGATGTGAAGCTCGCGTTTGGATACATCGGGTTCACTCAAACCGTAATAGCGTGATATCTTGAGATTAGATACCAATTTTAGATCCTGAAACCAATCATGCCAAATCTTCAGGTCGGTTTGAGGTAACTCGTCGTCCCATGTGAGGCGTTTACGCCATATATTCTGAAACATGATACGCCCTCTGGAAACTATAGGTCCTAAAATACCAAGATGATCATAAATACGCATTACATAAGAAAGCGCATCACGTTTAGTAATCTGATGTGGCAATTTATCATTTTCGAACCCAATACTAAACGAAATTGTATCAATATTAGGCTGCCAAATAAGACCTAGAGTCCGAACATTTACGTCGTTGTTCGAATTACCTAAATCTATGGACTCGTTTCTACTTTTGATACAAGTAGAAACCAAGTCTTTTGATAAAAGTGCTAGGGCATCAGGATTGTTGGATGCCCAACCGCGCATCTCAAAACCAGCTCGCTTATTCAGCTCTACAATATCTGCAGCTAAACGAGCTGCTTTCTCAATGTTGTCCTGCGATCCTATATAGTCATCCATGTATGTATCAAATACAGAGGCATGTGCTGCTTCCGGGAATTCATCAGCATTCACTTTTTTAACATACAACGCGGTACATGGACTCGAACAAGCGCCGAACATCATTGAAGACATGCGATATATTTTAATTTCCTGCGTGTGATAATCGCGCCATAAAAATCTTTGAGCGTCTCGGTCCTGCTCCCTTATCTTAACCTGCGGAAACATCTCTCGAATATCGGCTGTTAAAGCAATAGGGCCTTCCCTAAATCTCATGAGTATACCAAGAAGGGGCTGTAAGAGATCAGGACCGGGTAATAATAAAGAATTTAAGCTGACCCCTTGGAATTTAGCGGCAGCATCATGAACAATGCGTAATTTTCCTGATTTATGCGGATGTGTCACCCCAAAATGCGGGAGATACCAGGAAATACCTATTGGTGACTTGTGACATTCCTCAACGTAGCCCTTGTCTATCATAGCATGTACATTCAGACGATATAACTGCGCGTATTGATTATCACTTTTCATCTTCTTTTCTAGGCTAAGAAAACGTGAAAGTGCTAATCTATAATTATTTGGCACGACACTAATATCAGGACGCCACAAAAGACCAGCTTCAAAATGTCCATCAGGCAATCGTCGCACTGTGCTTTCCAAAATTTTGAGTGCATGTGCGTCCGACCTATCGCGATATTCTTTTTTAACAAATGAATCCAATCTATAATGTTCTTTAATTATTTCTTCAAAATTTTGAATGTTATCGGATTGACAATCATCAAAAACTGTAGCGTGATTTATTATATCACGACCACTTCCTATTTTACTTTTACTAATAGGTCCGCAAACAACCCAGCCTAAAGCAGTCTTAATAGCCATCGGTTCAGTAGCAGTACCCGCTCGTATTAATTTAGGTACTGTCAAGTGACAGTTATCAATCCCTATCACGATTGTAGGTTGCGCGTTTTCGTAACAAAGCTCATCGGCAATCTCGAAAAGATGAGGATATTTTTCAAATCGTCAGCTTGAATACCGTATTGATAAGCTACACCTAAATTATCAACGGAACGAGCACCGTGAATTTGAAAGGAATCTTCGTTGTGTAAACCTCGGATAGTAAAAGTAACTAAACAAAAATCACTCACTTTCGAAAGTCCACCTAAGCAGTCAATATGCACACGACCTTTGGGACCTACAGCACCAATATGTTTCGAAATTTTCGCGTCAATCAGTGTTGTAGTACAGCCGTCATCTAATAGTGCATATGTGTTGACAGTACCACTGGGACCAGACACTCTGACAGCAATTATTTTTAGTAAAGAGCGAGAAAGTGTGTTCAGAAAAGTGGTGGTAGCATGAGCTGAAACTTCGACAGCACATTCTTCAGTTCTGCGAGTATTTACTATCTGATTCTTGTCGCTTTGTGATGTAGAAGAATCAGAATCTACAATATCTACATCTGCATGTGCAACGAGGTTAAGTTCTACGCTATTGTTGTGTAAAAGAAAGTGATGTTTGAATAAACAACCATCCTTACCACACGTAGATTTATTTTTACATAATTTAAATCTATGCGAATTTTTTCGTAAACAACGATAACAAACCTTATTAGCCTTTACCCATTTCCATCTGTCATCTATAGATAAAGATAAAAATTTGTCACATACGACAATGTCATGTTCTGTTTGTTTACAAAATATACATGACATGTTTGCAGATTTATTTACATTTGATTTATTAGGTTTTTTAGATGAACCTGAACTCACGCTTCCCGTATTGCAATTAACTTGATACTTACCCTGTTTATGTGTGTGATTTGATGTATTACGAGTAGTATGAGAGGTCGACGGATGTAAATATGTGTCTGAAATTATTCCAAATTTATTTTGTAAATGTATCTCCCGTACAAGAAACTCAGATAATACCTCGAGTTTACTACCTCCCTCAGTATGACTAGCTGCATAATCTAACCAACGCATACGTAAAAGTGGAGTCAGTTTGCTAACTAATACGTTGAAAAGTTCAGGTGAACCTAAATAATCTGCCTGATTTAATAATCGCATTATTTCAATGCAGTTTTTCACTCGACACGCAAAAATACCTAAATCCTTTCCTTCGCTACTAACTTTCGGTAGGGCTCGGACGGAATTTAATTCTTGTAGCATAATCATCTCGGGACATCCAAATCGGGTTTCGAGTGCACTGATGACCTGCTGTGGGTCACGCGCCGATACCAATAGGACGTGAACAGCCTCCCGCGCGGCTCCACGCAACGCACCGTTTAGGCGTGCGAGATTCTCACCTGCTGAATAGAATTTTTCCGTGTCTACAAATGTACGTTTGAAGCTAAGCCACTCAGTAGCACAACTGCCATCAAATAACGGCAACTTGGTATGACAGTTATTCGATTTATTACTTGTTAAGACTGCACCTAAATCACTTATAGCCTTACCTATGAATTGTGCGTCAAAACTCCCCGTGTACTTTTGTCCCTGGGGATCACTGACAGAGTTGTGAGAAGTAGTAGGATGAAATGGTAACCCTAAAGAGTGTGACGCAGGGACCTCTGGGGCACTAATGCCGGTTTGCCGATCGATCGGCTCCTCTGCTAACGGGCCATCACCCGGGTTATTATTCAACCACGTTTCAACCTGTTTGCTACTCATACACGAGCTTGCATACGAGTTTGCATGTACGCTACTCTCAGCCTCTATAGCGGCGAGCTGTGCGCGTAGCTCAGCATCCGCAACTTTACGTTCTAACTCAGCGAGCCGGCGAGCGTGCTCTGCCTCGGCTGCTAAAAGCCTAGCCTTTACCATACTCCCTGTGGATCTTCTCGATGCGGTGTGACTGTCACCCCGAGACCTGGGTGGGGGCTCCACGTGAACTCCCTCCGGAGGCGCATCCATTTGACTGGTGGACGCACATTGGGCCTCCGACGTCCCTTGATCTCCATACGTAGGGTTTGACTGTCCACTCTTGCTGTGATCCATGGTATTATCGTATTTATTCGACGGCCTGCCTTTTTGGGAACGTGTGAGTACCATTTCCAACACTTAAACGGTAGAAGGACCAATAATATTGTGAACTGATTATAATAAAGAAAACGCGGGTTCGTGTTGAAAAGTTATACTGACAGTTTATAAAAAAATGAATAATTAAAAGAATACAATATTAGAAATTACAAATTACAAAGGAGTTTGTAACAACCAGCTTGAAAATAAGAAAAGAAGTGTTTAAGTAAATAACATACATAAACCCCGAATAATGAGGTTACAATAATGGGCCAAGGCATTACCATTTCCGTACTTGATTTGTCATGTCACAAAATTACTTGTATAATATTTTTAGTAGTTAGAACAACGTAACAGCTGCACAGTTCAAGTATCTCAAGAACTTTACGTCCACAAGAAATATCTTGTCTCAGAAACTTTAGTTCTAGTAGAACGTTCTTTTATTGCATCACGAAATTCAGCTGCTTAGCACAGCATTCTTTTAGCAGTTAGAGTAAGTTTTTCATTAATTTTCGTAGTTGAAAAATGACTTTATGTAACTTGACCTGACTTGACTTGAAAAATAACCTTATATACTCATTACGATGTTTCATTGACCTAGAAAATGTCTCTGTATGATATATTAAGTTACAAAAACATTCCAAAAACGCACAACAAATATTTGGTTGTTTTCTAATACTATGCGAAAATCTAAAAGTGTAACATTTCAAATATCATAAATATGAATAAATTCATAACAATTTCTGTGATAAAACTTACCAATTAAAGTTTATGCCATCCTGAAAGCGTGCCTCTTTAGAAACAAATTGGTTTGGTTTGTTGATGCATTTGTAACTACCGAATATATATCTAGTTTATGGACTGCTATAAAGAACGGTTCTAAGTTACCTGCTACTATTATTTCCCTGCAATATATTTAAAATCATTGCAACATAAAGGAGATGCTTGTACCTCACTTCGCCTGTAAATCAGTCAAGAAACATTCTTCTCTGTCGGCAGCCGACTCTTCTAACTAAATGGACTTTCAATTGTTACTTACATTTGCAAATCCTTCAATATACTTTAAATTAACTGATTTAAGTGAATCAAAATCATTCCTTATAGTATGGTTAAGGTCACAATAATATTCAATAGTGATCATTTAATGGTTGAAATGATGATAATATATTTTTTTTTAAATTCTAACTTCTTAACATCATTATCGCAATTTTATTAATATTCATTAATTGTAAAGCAAAATATTAGGCATTTAATGCAACTATAAAATTGTCGTATAAATACTAGCTCAATTTAATATTTCCTCAGAATGCCAACATAAAATTATTTCTGCTCTTAATAGCTGAGTAAACGTTGATAGTAGCGTCATTAATCTTCGCCCATGGGAATCTCATTTACTAGAAACTAAGATATAGCTTCTCCTAATATCCGATAATTAATATTTCCATATTACCCGCTTAAAGATAATACAACAATGTCAGTAACAGGTTTATATTTTGACATAGATTTTAAAGATTACGCTGCATTATTTTTTTTGTGGAAATATTTCGAAAAAATAATAATATAGTATCTCCCTACAAACGCTTGGACAAAATCAGTCCAACTTTTTGTTTAAATAATGCATTTTTGTAATTGAATATTTTTGTATTTTTTAACTTTGAACGGCGAAGAAGCTAACAATCTACCTGCTGGAAAGCAGTAACTGTTACCTTTAGATACAGGCTACACCGTATACCTATATCATAGAATATTCTATATCGCGCATGGTACCCTCATTCTTGAGGCCTAAAGTGTTATAACATCCGGCTCTGTACCATCACAATATCCCACACTTCAAAATTAAATAGTTTTATAATTTGTCATTTTTATCACACAAGTCATCATATTAATGTTTTGTAATTACTATATTTTAACAGTAAGACTAAGTGATGCTCGCGTAGCATCACGGCCGCTTTTGATTAAGGGTCCCAGACAGTCCCGAAACAAGTCGAGTATTCTCGACTAAAATGCATGTAAGTCAATACAATTAGTCATATAGTTAAAATATAATGTGAACTTAATAACCATGTTGTGGTTAACCTTCACATGAGATTGAGTACCCACTTTTTTTTAATGGACGATAATAGAATGATACTCGTATACGCTGATGGAGAACTGATGAAGGATGATAGGTGGAAATAAAAATACATCTGAAATTCAACACGATGGTTTCCAGGGGAGACAATAGGTTGTCGTCTGATAAGCTATATTACTAGCAATAAGACAGGTAGTCGGCATTGCTAACAATCTCCTCCCCCTCTGCCCCGAGGTTGAGTCGTTATCATCATCATTATTTCATCTTCAGAGATAGGCCTCCCCCATAGACTGCCATTAGGAACGGTCCTGAGCTACCTGCATCCATTGACTCTGCAATGCATTTGAGGTTGTCACTCCATATAGTAGAGGGTTGTCTTACACTGCGTTTGCCCGTACGGGGTTGTCACTCAAGTACCTTTCTTCCCCAACGGTTGTTGGTTCTTCGAGCTATGTGACCAGCCTATTGCTACTTCAGCCTGCTTATCCTTCGGACTATGTTAGTTACTTTGATTCTTGCGTGGATATCCTCGTTTTGGATTCTGTCACACAAAGAAACTTCGAGCGTAGCCCTCTCCATAGCCCGCTGAGTAGTTTGAAGCTTTTGCATACGAGATTGGGTATTTGATATATAAAAATTAACACGTCAGCCAAAAATGAATGAATGATAGTTTTTTGGACCATTTCTTGACATTCGACCTATGTGACCAGCCTATTGCTACTTCAGCCTGCTTATCCTTCGGACTATGTTAGTTACTTTGATTCTTGCGTGGATATCCTCGTTTTGGATTCTGTCACACAAAGAAACTTCGAGCGTAGCCCTCTCCATAGCCCGCTGAGTAGTTTGAAGCTTTTGCATACGAGATTGGGTATTTGATATACGAGGTCTGTCCGGAAAGTTCGTATAAAAGTGTTCTGGAATGCGAGAAAGAGGAGTGGGGAGGCCAGGTAAGCGCAGGACCCCTTCCTTATGTCCCTAACAATGCTTCAGTTCTGGTCTGACCGCCGTGCGGTGCGAACTGGCTTGTCACGCCATCTGTGAAGTTACCTCTTAACGAAACCCCGTCGGCATGGAGCCCGCTTCCGTTGAAGAGCAGCGCGTCGTAATCAAGTTTCTCTCGAAACTCGGCAAGAATGGCCGTGAAATTTTTGCCGATCTCAGAACAGTTTATGGGGATGATGCTGTGAAGGAACCAACCGTCCACAAGTGGCTAAAAAGATTCAGAGAGGGCCGAGACAATGTTGATTGTTTTTTTCGATGTTCGGGGGATTGTCCATCAAGAATTCGTCCCTCCAGGCCAGACAGTTGATGGAAAATTCTACGTCGATGTGCTCAGACGCCTCAAAGCTCGTGTGGCACGAGTTCGTCCAGAATTGGCGCGAGAGGGGCGTTGGATTCTTCACCACGACAATGCCCCTGCCCACACCTCTCTTGTTGTCCGTGAGTTTTTGAGTAAAAATTCCATTACGGTGACCGAACACCCCCCCTATTCGCCGGATTTGGCCCCGTGTGACTTCTTCTTGTTCCCAAAAACCAAATTGGTACTTCGGGGGCGGCATTTGGGGGACATAAATGAGATAAAAAAAGCTACGACGGGGCAGCTGAGAAACCTACAACCAGAGGAATTTCAAGGAGCCTTCTCACAGTGGAAACGGCGTTGGCACAAGTGCATTATGTCACAGGGGGAGTACTTTGAAGGGGATAAAATTGATTTACCTGAATAATTGTAAAATAAAATTTTTAAAAAACTTTTATACGTACTTTCCGACAAACCTCGTATAAAAATTAACACGTCAGCCAAAAATGAATGAATGATAGTTTTTTGGACCATTTCTTGACATTCGACGCTCCATAATCATGTACACGCTTTAGATAACTTATCAATATTCGATCATTCAATATTCATTCTAGAGATTAAAGGCACTTTAAGAAAATCGGTGATAATTCTACGAGTATATTAATTCTCAGAAGAGCAGATTATTTTATTTCGTTTTATATTCGTCTATAAATCAAATACTTTCAAAATAGCTTTACATGAATTTACCTAGTAGACTTTAGGAAAATAAGACCTTATTTTTCTCACAAATATATTTTTTTCTTTTTCATCATATATTCTTTGTAAAATGTGATTAATATAAAATAAGTATATAACGTCTACTTATAAAGTTACGTAAATATATCTGAAGGAGTCTTACTATTTCTTACCATTTAGTATAGAGACCACGGGTCCATGGCGTTCGAATATAAAGCATTTAAATAGAACGATTGCAATAAACCTAATGGAGGTTACAGATGCATCTTTGCTCAAAAAAAGAAGTTTTGCAATCCAGAGAGATCCACTTTGATATTCTTAATATTAGTAACAAAGTAAGGATTATAATTTCTGTAGTTAGTTAGGCGTCAACACATAAAAATATACAAGAAAAAGAAGCCTCCATAAGAATTTTTTATACCGAGATCGTTGAGTGAGTTTACCAAGTCTGTTATACACTGACAGGTTTTGCAAACGATAATTCTTTTCCATTACTATTTCTGAGTATTACTTCAAGGAAGTTTCCCTTTTTTTTTAAGATATAAGAAAACTGTTTAATTTATCTTGATGGGTTAATTATTAATTTAACTCCTTATTTTTTTTTTATATTCGTGCAGGTAGGTTATTGATACATAAAAATTCTTAGAACCACATTCCAAAATATAGAAATATATTTTAAATTATACCCCAAGTTACGTAAATTTATAAAAACAAAAATAATTTAATACGTAAAATTGTACACGTATCGTAAATATGAAACTCGGTGTCATAATATTTTATTTTTACAAAATTTGAAAGAATAGATATGTCGACACGTTTGACTACACAAATGATATCGGATTGTTAGAAAATGTGCTATTAATGTATAAAAATTTGATTAAATTTACTGTATTTTCATTACTGTTTGTGTCTGTGAAAGTGTATCTTTGAATTTCTATACATTAATGAGAGAAATAGCTATAAAAATAGATTTTTATATAAGACATCTTTGTAAATAAAATCATATATACTACCTATATAGATCTACTTTAATATTGTTGTATTAGCCATTAACTGCTCACTGCTGAACATAGCCTCCTCCATAAGGGGAGTTTTGCCAGTAGTTGCCACGCTTGGCAGGCGAGTTGACAACCCTAGTTTGACTTTTAGTGATATTTTAAAAGGAATGCTGCTAGCCATCCACCATAAGCTCCCTTAGTCGCCTCTTACGATACTTACGGGAAAGGCATGGATGTGGCCTACTACATGGCCTACTTTAATATATTAAGAAGGAAATAATGGGCCCACAATATGAATAACGGATAAAAAATACTGTATTAAGTATTATGATGACCAATATAAAAAGATACCTGTAACTGGGTCCACTCACGCAAATCTACTGTAATACATAACAATAGGCTCTCAATATGCTCATTTTATAAGAATAAACATACAGAACCCTAAAAATATATGTATATTATACACAACAAGCGACCCGCCCCGGCTTCGCACGGGTGCACATTACATCACATTAGAAACATCTAAAATTGTCAGTGTATCTCTTCTATATAATGATGTATAATACATACAAATCTTCCTCTTGAATCACTCCATCTAATAAAAAAAGCGCATCAAAATCCGTTACATAGTTTTGATGATCTAAGCATACATAGGGACAGACAGACGGAAAACAACTTTGTTTTATACTATGTATTGATATATGATCATTGTAATCATATATCATAATATGTTAATGGTGATGTGTAATCTTTAAATATTATAAAATAAACTTACTGTTTGTTAATTCGCTTACCACATAACTAAACGACTAATTTACATACAGCTTTCCTTGTTATTATGATATTTTTTACTGAAGGTTTGCAGCTAAACCAATCATTATAAATTGTAGTTTTTACTGCATATACGTACTATATGGTATGAAGAAAATATATTATATTTATATCCCAGTCAGAGAACATATCCCGGTCACGCGGCCATAGTCGCGGGTAAAAGCTAATCCTCACTAATATTATAAATGTGAAAGTGAGTTTGTGTGTTTATTTGTTACTTTGTAGCGCCTTATAGGCTTAACCATTTACTATGGAATTTGGTATACGTGTAACTACATGGGATGGGGAAGAATATAGGCTGCTTTTTACTCCGGTTAATAAACATATGCCGGTCACGCAGACGAAGCCATGTGTAAAAGCTAATAATATCCCATCTTGATGGAACTGAAGATATTTTGAACAAATTAAAGAGATTATGAAATTTATGCACATATTTTATTTATGATCTACGTAAATACGACCTTATCTTCGCTTATAAACAAGATTGAAATGGGTACCAATTTGAAGGCGTCGAGATTTTCATATTATACCATTTTTATATTCCGTTCTATACAATCCTTCTTCTCTGTCCTATCTTCGTGAACGATTTGATTTCCTAATTCCCCATAGCGTATCGTCTCATTCGACGAAGTCCCTTATCCTCAAAATCCCTCCTCACTCGTCTACGTGCTATAGCGGATCCTTTACCGTCGATGCTGCTAGATTGTGGAATTCCATTCCCATGCCTATTCATGAGAGTAAATCCCTAAATATTTTTAAAAGTAGACTTTAAGAGCACCTTCGATCCTTATGAACATATATTTATTTGTATTTATAGGTATATGTGTACGTGCGTGCGTGCATGCGTGTGTACGTGCGTGTCCGAATGCGTGCGTGAATGCGGGTGTGCGTGCATGTGTGCGGGCGTGCGGGCATACGTACGTGCGTAAGTGTGAGTGTGCGTGCGTATGTGCGTTCGTAAGTGTGAGCGTGCGTGCGTACGTGCGTGCGTGAATGCGTGTGTGACTGCGTGCATGCTTGCGTGATTGCGTGCTTCGTGCGTGCGTGCGTGCACGCGTGCGAGTGTTTGTTTATTTAATTAGTTATGCACAAACTTAAATTTGTCTATTACCTGTTGTTTGAAAATTGTCACAATATTTTACACCGATCTACCCGCTGATGTTGATGTTCCATTCTACTTTGAGTTTGCTGGAAGAGAACTTTTTAAGAGTTAAGCTTGCCTTTGAACATTTGCGCACCTCTTTCATATATTTATATATTCTTTCTGTGTTCTTAACTAATGTGACTAATTAATATGATCATTCAATAAAACACAAGTTTATTTTCTACCAACTTTAAAAAGAAGGAGGTTCTCAATTCGATTGTCCTTTTTTATGTTTGTTACTCCATAACTGTGGCAGTTCTAAACCGGTTTGAAAAATTCTTTATATATGTATACATTTGAAAGGATATACTTGCAGATTGGTCCTTAGAAATTTTAACAAAATCTATTTACTACTTTAATGTATAAATCAAAATAACAGGTGTTGTCACAATTGTAAAACACAATTTTTAATTATATTGATCTTTTATTTATATGGTCTATGCTTTTGTTTAGAATATGGTCTATCTAAATAAATAACTACTCAACATTCAAATAGATTCGCTGTTTAGGAAAATTGAATACAAATGTCGAGGTAATTTGGCAAATTTTCACTTATTAAGTACGTATGTACTTAATAAGTGAAAAAAAGAGCACCATTAAAGCCTGTAATTGTTAAATGAAGACATTTAATTAATGTGTTTGTATCATGAAATTTTACTACTATATTCCATATTTCGAAATCATCGAAATAAATCCATACAATTGCAATTATTTGACGACAAAAACATGATAATCTAACAAACACGACTTTTGTGTCCAAGTTAAATTCATTAGGAAAAAAGAACATTCCCTGCAATAGCGAGACAGTGTGTCAAAATTACCAATGGGATTTAGGTATCGACGACTCGGGAAACGGACTTATACCTTCGTCACCTCAGGCTTATCCGTCTTATCCCCTTGTGATTCCGAGCAAAAATCTTGCCACGCCTTTAATATATCGTAGCTTATTTGAGTTTGTTTCAAATATTATGAAGAATACAACATCAAAGTCCTCTAGCTAGGTTTATAGCAAACAAGATGACGTGATAGTCTTGTTAAAGTCAGTCTTGTTAGTGTCTTAAAATTTGTTGTTAATATATGATGTCACATCTTCGCTAAATTTGATAATTATTCTTGTGATCGGTAAAGTTTACGACCATATTGATTCTATTTTAATTTATTGGTATTCAATTATCTATTTTTTGCGAACACTACAACATGAAGATCAGGGGAGAAGGGCTTGTTAGTAATGAGGAGTAGCGGCCTCATTACTAGTAATATACTCTGTCAGGTCGACATCCATGTGGTGCCCCCTGTCATTGTCGTTAATTCTTGGTAAATTATTTATTTATTTATATTTGTTCATTAGTACAAATATGTGAACATGGCGGACTTGATGCTAAAAGAATTCTCTCCCAGTCAACCATAGGGAAGTATCAGAATACTCGATGAACTAACTGACCTGCCTTCGTCCTCAATTATTATGTTTTATTGATATGCTGCCAACGTTTACCGATACCGCAATTATTGACCGTTGACATATTAATTTATTAATAATAATTAGTTTTTTATGTTTACATAGTCTTATACAAGAGAAATATCCAAATTGCAATTTATGCTAAGATAAATCGAAATACGCTCCTACACTATTTAACAAACGACTATGTGAAATGGTGTTAGAGTTTTCCGTAATTCCCTCGGGCAGGTTAGTACCACGGTCTTATTTATTTCTGCCGTGAACCAGTAATGTCTCCGTTTTTATTTCAGTTGAAACAAAAGAAACTCTAGTATCAGTATTATTTTTATTAGTGTTGCACTCGTATTTAGAAGTAGTATTTATTTAATTATAGGATTATACAGGTGTAATTAACATCGCCATTAACATAGATAATATACTATGCTAATGATGAGACAAAAATCATGTCA
Source organism: Galleria mellonella (assembly GCF_026898425.1). Classification (NCBI taxonomy): domain Eukaryota; kingdom Metazoa; phylum Arthropoda; class Insecta; order Lepidoptera; family Pyralidae; genus Galleria; species Galleria mellonella. The sequence goes on along the minus strand of NW_026442068.1, from coordinate 2,434,349 downwards.
GTTGATCTAATGTGACGAATTTACTATTTTTTTTATACAACTTAGAATGGCAAACAAGCTGACGGCCCACCTGATGGAAAGTGGTAACCGTCGCCTATAGATATGAGCAGTGCCATGGACATAACAGAATATACTGTTTCGCCCACGATACCCCCCATGCGTTGCCATTCCTGAGGACTCAGATGTTATTCCTCTGTACCCAGTAAATTCACGCCAATACTAAGAGCCAAACACCGTGGTTGCCAAAGAGATCGACCTGATAGGTTGTATTACTAACAATGGATACTAAATCACGCACCCCCTCCCCCTCCCATCACCTTATATAGTACTTATTTTTAATGGGTGAAAATGGTATGGTAACCCCGCCTGCACTAACGGGATACGCTGGCGGAGCACCAGTGAAGGGTGATAAATGAGACTGAAAACAGGTCAGTTAGCCCATCATGATGAATTCATCAGGAATTAACCATGATAGTTTCTGGGGAGAACCGCAAGGAGGTCGACCTGTATATTGCTAGCAATGGGATTCTCAGTCTCCATTACTAATAATCCCTTCCCCCCCTCTTGTATAGTACTAGATAGGTCTGGTAAAATGTATTACAATAGTTTTTAACTTTTTAACTCCTTTCCCATAACCAGAACATATTTATTAGCTAGCATTAAAAGTAATCAATTTATCCATGCCCAACACTTTTTTAATCAAATTTAAAAAAAAAACCATACCTTAACAAACTACGAGTCCAAAGCAAGCAATAGACTGCGATATTTAAAATTCAGAATATTTTGTGTATTCAGAATTAAAATATTTAAAAGCGAAATAATTAAACAAACTCGGAACGTTTCTAAAAGTTCTAAAGAAAGTTACCCAGCAAGAAACCAGCGCTGTAAATGTTTACGACTATGGTTACGGCCGCTGGAAACAGTTTATAAAGCATGCGTAATGTAAGTACTAAATGGTTTTATGAATCTAAAAGGGAATATTTAAGAGAAATGGGCATTTTTATAACATAATATTAGTGAGTTTGAATGTTGAATTACCTTTTTATATTATATATACAGAGAAGTATATATCACAACGTGATTCATTAATACAAGAGTAGAAATTGACGGAAACTAAATATTTGATATGATAATTTTATTACGTACAGTCTGTTTTAATAGAACTTAATGAAAAGGTAACCAAATTTTATTAAAAATATCACAGATATACTTTATAGATAGCCGTGTGGTCCGAGCATAGAATAAGCCACCGTTCCTTTCCCATGGATGTTATAAGAGTAAGAGAAGGCGAGGGATTGGCAGCAACGTCTCTCTTAAAACGTCTACAAAGCTTAACTGTGGTTGCTAATCTGCTTGCCAAGCATGGCAACTACTGGCAAAACCCCTTAAAAAGAAGGTTTATGTTCAACAGTGGACAGTTAAAGACTGGTATGATGATGACAATGATACTTTATAAATGAAATTATTAATAAATGGAAATATTCAGTCAATCAGTTTTTTTATTTGTACTTACTATTGGTCATCGAGTCCGTGTGGCCCCAGCATAGAATAGGCCACCTCTTCCTTTCCCGTGGGTATCGTAAGAGACGACTATAGGGACTTAATGCTAGAGGGATGGGCAGCAGCGTCTTTCTTGAAACAAAAGAAAAGCCCAACTGCGATTGTCAACCCGCCTATCAAGCATGTCACCTACTGTCAAAACTTCCTTTATGGGGAAGGCCTATATTCAGCAATGAATAGTTGACGACCAATCTAAAATTAATATTGAAACACTATATGCAAGTGTAAAATAATCTTCTTTTTAGATATTCTCAGTTATAATGGATGTGAAATTGTTAATAAAAATGTAAACTTTTTATTTAATAGACACAAAAATTGATGATTAATAATATGTATTTAAAGTTCTTCATTCTTAATATATATATATATATATATATATATATATATATATATATATATAGAGAGAGAGAGAGAGAGAGAGAGAGAGAGAGAATATGAAGCGATTGTAATACGTCTAGCAACAAAACTCATTAACGAAGAGGAATGTTTAGAAATTGATGCGGGACAAGGCGAGATGTAACACGGCATTGCAATAGGTTAGAATTAATTATGTACATATGTTGCAAAAGTCAATGCAATATATTATAAAATATTGTATAATTGCAAATAATACTGCATATTCTAGGTATGTGATTATTTAGTTAAGTAGTTAGTAACTTTTATCCACAACTTTTTTGACACAATTGGGATATTTTGATTGACCGAAATAAATGGCAGCCTAATAATAACAGCCTAAATGAGTAAGTATAGACACATAATATAATACTAATATATAGTACTAACTTTTACCCGCGATTTCGTCCGCGTAGCTCGACTACGCGGACTATTTATTTAGTGACTGAATTAAAATGCTACATTTTAATTATATCTTATTTCATCTCATATAGTGAGGAGGTACATGTATACTAAATTTCATAGTGATTACTTAGGTTATTAAGGTGCTATAAAAATAACAAACAAACTCACTTTCACATTTATAATATTAGTAAGGGCAATATATATAATATTGAGAAATTATTAAAAGCGCAATAACCAGGATTTGTGGTAACATTTATAAGCTGGCAACATTGATTCTGCGAGACAAAGAGAGACCTTGTTAATTAAAATGTTAATTTCGATTGAAATAGTAAGAATAGACATGACTAACTGAGGAGAATGTTTTATTAATATCCACGCGCCTCAGCACTTATAGGTAAGGATGACTGACTGACATTTAGTTTGCCACTCAATCAAATACTAGACGTAGTGAACGTTAGACTCTCAGGTTCTGAAGTGATTTCAAATATGAGAAGTATGATCAGTCACCTGTATTGTCTGCATATTTTTTTTTATACAACTTAGCATGGCAAACAAGCTGACGGCCCACCTGATGGAAAGTGGTAACCGTCGCCTATAGACATGAGCAGTACCATGGACATAACAGAGTATACTGTTTCGCCCATGATACCCCCCATGCGTTGCCATTCCTGAGGAGTCAAGTGTTATTCCTCTGTACCCAGTAAAATCACGCCATATCCTACCCTTCAAACCGAAACACAGCCATGCAAACACAACTGCTTCACGGTTGAAACACGAATGGGATAGAGGTACCCAAACAATCGACTTTTGTACAGTCTCCCTCATATTACCTTCGCCATTTTATATTACTATTTTTACAATCGATACATTTTACTCCCATTTTTGATCGTTAGAATTTTATTTAATTGAAAGATCTCTAATTTTTAGTAACGATAAACGTTACTAAAAATTTGTATTTTCTAAATTGTCTACGTGCTGTGACAACAACAATTAACTCCGTATAATCGTGTCCAACTTAAGAATCTCCTGTAATCTATACTAATATTACAAAGAGCAAATATTTGATTGTTTGTTTGTAATAGATAAATTTCGTATCGATCCTGGTACAGAGTGAGCCACCCTTCCTTTCCCGTGGGTTTCGTAAGTTACGACTAAAGGAACTTAATAATCGAGGTATGCACAGCAGTATCCCTCTTAAAACATCACTAAAGCACAACTGCGGTTGCCGACCCTCCTGCCAATCGTAGCAACTTTAGGCAAAACCCCACTTATGAGGAGACCTATGTTCAGCAGTGGACAGTTAACGGTTGATGTGATAATGATGAATAGATAAATTCATAACCTTCTGAAGTGATTTTAAAAACTCTTTCTCCTATAGAAAGATACTATCAGGAATATCAGAAGTATTATCAGCGAGTATCACAGACTGTATATGGTCATAGTCGTAGAATAATAACGGATCTATATACGTAATATTTGTCAGATTCGTCAGTATTCTACGACTATGACGATATTATTTTCGAATATTCCATCTACCCGTGCAAAGCCGGGCTAGATCGCAAGTATTTAATTAATTGTTATTTGGTCATTATAAAAATATTCATTTTTCTCTTTACGTGCCACCCCTTCCTTTCCCGTAGGTGTTATAAGAGGTAAAAAGGGGAATTTAATGGTTGAGGGCAGCAAACTCTCTCAGGGGCTCAGAGGGCTCTTATAGAGGGCTCTTAAAACACTACCACAGCCTAACTGCGGTTGTCAACCCGCCTGCCAATCGTGGCAATTACTAGCAAGACCCTTCAATACATGGAGGCCTATGTTCAGCAGTGGAGAGTGAACGGCTGATATGGTGGCGTATAACGTTATTATTATAAAATTTGTGCGACCTCTGATGGTAAAACATAGCACACTACATATTCTACAAAATCAGTATTTTATAACTGTATGTATGTGGGGAGAAAGGGATTGTTAGTAATATAGACTAAGAATCCTGTTGCTAGTAATATACTCAACCAGGTCGACCTCCTCGCGGTTCCCCCTGGAAACTATCATGGTTAATTCCTAGTGAATTCATTATGATGGGCTAACTGGCTTGTTTTCATTCTTATCGATCACACGTTAGCGCAGGCGGGGTTACCATTCTATTTTCACCCATCAAAAAAAAAACTGTTCGTATGTTTATGCAAATAAATTGTTGATTGATTGAAGAAAGGTATAGCCTACTAATACAAATCCCAATTACTCAAAATATCTCTGTTACGCGGACAAAGTAGGGTATACAACTAGTGAACTATATTTAAACAATAGACAAGCGACTTGAATTTAAAATAGTTTTCTTCTGATTTTTGACTTGCTGAAGGCTCCCAATCGTCCCATTACAGTACGATGCGAGATTCCATACATACGAGTGATTCTTGAATACATTTTCAATTGTAAGCATCCCTTGGTGTATTATTGCGAGCACGTGACACCTACTAGGGTTGTCAACGATACGTTATTAGAATATTATAAACTATTACTAGGTATATAATATTTTTTTTCCAATTTGGAAATTATATTGATATTTTTATATATAAAAATTTTAAGTTATAAAAACATGACCTTTATAACAGTTTGTAATTTAGATATTAATTTTCTAAACACGAATCATCATCAAATTATAATTTTTTAAATTAAATTGGTCTGAACTTATTTCATTTATTACAAATTGTTAAGGAACGTGACTGATTTAAATAGTAACTTGTTAGCACAAGAGGAAGCGAAAGTAATATGAGACCTAGGCTGGGCTTTAGTTCTATGTCTCATAAAAGAAGTTTTTATGTTAAAAATAGAGTCACCTTGACTGCGGATTTAGCGTAAGTGGTACACGCTCAGGACGTACCAGGTTTCAGGAAGCCACGCTACACAACGCTGAATGTCACAATGGCGCCGATCTATTTTGGTCTACTTGTAAAACCACACTATATATATTAGGTAAACAATCACTTGCGATACTTTGGAGCGATCAATAGGGAATGTACAGGGGGTTCACGAGTTCTTCACACAGTAATTAGGTTCTTGAATAAGATAGGCACAAAAACAGCAACCCGTTGCACAGTGTTGGACTGGGGCCGATCATTTTGTCTGTTCGTCTTATGTCAGGGGAATCGGTAGAATATTACGCAATTGAAGGGTATTACGATATTTATATGGATGTGACTTTCTTAAACACAGATTACATTTTTCGATAGTCTCTGGATAGTTCCTGAAAGGTAGAAGAGTGTGCCTAATTACGATTTTTATTAGGTATTTATTAAATATAAATTGAATTAATAAAATGTATTAATTAATAACGGTAAATGGAACTGTGACCCAAATATGAGAATTGCAATCATAGCAATTTGGACTGTGTTAACATTTGTCACCTTGGCATACTGCAAATAATGTGTTTTTATGCCCCGCGGATTCTAGGGAGGAGTAAACACGTGGCCGGAAAAAGAATTGCTTGCTCTAATAAAATTCGGTAGAAGTAAACACCTGTAAATTTTTTAGCAAAATAACATGGTAAATTTCTAAATTTACTATGGTTAAAGTTAGAAATGTAGTGATGTGGTAGGTAATGTACTACATACAATATCGCTATATCAGTTCGTAACAGTGTTCTTTTTTAATCATATCCGCATTTAGATGTATTTGCCTCCAACTTACTAGAGTTTCGTTGAATGACCACAGAGTGTTTGTATGCAGAAATTTAGGTATAATGTTTTAGCTCTAGTTAAATCTTTTTTATATTATTCCTTTTTTTATATATATTATTGTACTGCTGTTTTCCTTAAGAGTTAATAAGTGAATAAGCGAATAAGCGAATAGACAAATATGTAAATAAATAAATAATAGCTACATATGCCGTATGGCATAGAAATGTGAGAAGACCCGTTGTCTAATGATAGAAACAAAGATGGACAAAGAAGGGTACATTATACTGTATACTGTATATATACTGAGATTAGAGAAAATAGACACAAGTCTTTGAAAACTAATACTTTCTTCAACCCTGTTTAAGGTACTGTCGACTCTCATGAGATAGGTTCAAGTAGCTTCAATAAGGCATTATTATAAAAATTCCGAGGGTTTTACGATTTCCAGTCAGTGGACACGTTTCTTTGAAAATACGATATGTATGTTAAACAAAATTATTTTAGTTAGATGACCCGAATATGTTATTCCCTTTGATAACTTATTCAAAGTTGTATTACTTTCACTATGTTATTTCAAATGTGGTTTAGGATATTACTGAACTGAATATACTTAAAGATGTCTGCTGGAAATTTAATGTTATAAAAAGGCAACGAATGAACGAAGGCAATTTAAAAAACACTTGATACTAGAACGCTCCATTTTCATGTAAGAAATTATTCTTCTTTTGCAAGTCTTTTTTCTTCTTCCAAATACTTCTCATTATTGGTGTGTAGTAAATTGGGTTCAATTTGCTGCCATTTTTATGCTTTTATAAGTTTATTATTTCGACGATAGGTTTAAAATTAGATATCTTTTGCAATATCTGGGTCATTTCTTAATTAATTTTAATAATTTCTTTTAAAATTGAAAGATAAAAATTCTATTTTCAAATTCAAATCATTTTTATTCAAACAGTTTTGTTTACAAGCACTTTCAATCGTTACTTTTTATGATTCTACTACTGGGTTCGGAATATAGCTTAAGAGAAGTTCGTCGAAAATTATTTTTTTCATTCATAATTATTTAACTCAATTACTTTAAATTACTATAAGAGAAATTTGTAAAAAAAATCTAGAAGTTTTAATAATTATTTTATTAGACGTAGAATACAAAACTATTCAGTATTACTATTACTCTTGTGCAATTAATTTCTGACACGTTGTTTCAATAAAAATCAAAAAGATTCGATTTATTTATCTATTGGCTCTTTTCTATCCGCAGCAAACTATTTAATAATGAAGCAATTTCTGAGTAAATGGGAGATAAATCGTTTTTATATGAATAGGAATTTACTCATTGATAACAAAGCAACGTTATTTTTAAAAACAGTAATGAAATTGATAAACGTTGTTTTAAAATAAGGCAGCAGTTGCTTTTCCAAGAAAGTGTAATAAATCAAGCAAAAAAATCACTTCAATATCTCGGAACTTTTTTGATTAATTCGCTGTATTTGAACTGTTACCTAGTACAATTTCATATTGTTAGAGATTTTCAAACGATAATAACATCACGGATTTAGATACGAAATGTTATCAAAGTTTTGGTCTTGTTTTGTATGCTTTCTTCGAGAACCATTTTTATACAAAACGAGTTACTTATTTTACACCCACCCAAATATTTACAATCTCATAAACAGATTTATTTTGTTAGAACTAAGTACTTATTCAATTCCATCTTTAAATATTAATTTAAAAGTAAGTACATGAGTTAGTTATCTATTAGCACTTTAACGACTTTTTTAGTCGTCTCTAAATTGGCACAGATATACTATTTGGGATGAAGAACAATGTATATATAATACTAATAACCGAATAAAGTCGCGGATAAAAACTAGTCTACAAATAAGTGTAAAATATAGGAGAAGTTGGGGAAATTGCAGACGCTGAAACAAAAATAACGCAAAAAAAATGATATTATTAGAAGTATTTTATTTACTATGCTTTCGAAAGTACCTTTAATTTAGATACTATAAATGCTTTTAGTTTTAACGAATAAGCGAGTCACGGGTAATTGCGAACGTCTGTATTTTCCCCAGGGAGTTTGTTCGCAATTAACCCAAAGGATTACAAAAAAAAAAATAGCGACAATAATTTGTAAGTTCATAAAATTTATCATCGAAAGCTATTTTGTAATTTATTGTCCATTAACGAGGCAATCAACACAAAATATCACAATTTACTATCACTTATTTTATAGACATAATACTCAAAATAGTAGTACTATAAAAATTAGATAAATTTTCACAAAAAATAATTTGAAAATCGTGCGCAGGAGTCCATCGTGAATGTTTGCCTAGCACTAAAAACAGCGAAATTAAATACGGTATTGAAGCAGCCGCGAACGCAGTGGCAAGGAATTGAGTAAATATCTGTAAATTCGTATTTACCCAATTCTCTACAGTAACGCTAGAATCTCAAGTTTGTATTAATTATCATAAGAGGAGTATTCCTAATTGATTGTAACTTAGGTATCTGTAATTTAACAAGTAGGTTAGACAAGGTTTACTTAACGTCGTAGATAAATTGGATGATTGTATCGACTAAGCGAATATTAGAGTCAATCAAGCATAGAAGGTGTGTTTGTCTAACCATTTTATTGAAAAGATTTTTAGGTACAAGAATGTAGGAATGAAGCCAGGGCCTAGTTACATCAAAAAATACACAGTAATTATAAAGAAAAATGGCAATTTAAAACACATTATAAACATTCTAATAATTTTTCTTTGTTTTTAGCCGAAAATTAATTAAAGATTTTCATATTTTGTTGCAATACAAAGTCAAATATAGTGAAGGAGCATTTTAATGTCATTTTGATTAACGTTGGTTAAAGCAATATTAATATCGCAGTCTAAAGAACTCGTTTATTAAAATTGCAAAATAATTGTCAAAAAAGATAACAACATAAACACAAAATCTTATATTTTCTAATCTGTTGTTTCCCTTTAGAAATTAATGTTCGTGTTATGTGCAATTGTTTTTTTATTTATCCTCAAAATACACTTTTTAACATATTACATTAATTCGCCAAATCGACGATAAGAACAATTTTTGAAAAATAATTTAATGATAATTAAAATAAAATATCATAAACAATAACTATATTTTGCTTAATTATTATTTTATATTTTTTACAGACTATTTTTGTTTGCGACTTTGTCTGCTTTATCAGGATATATTCAGTGAGCGGGATAAAAAATAGCCTAATCCTTCTCCATCTCGTAAACTAATATTATACGAAGAGAAAATTTTATTGTTTGTTTGTATGTAATGAATAAACTCAAAACTCCTCAACCAGTTTCAAAAATTCTTTCATCTATAAATAATAACTATGTTATCAACAAGGAACATACCTTATACCTATACAAACTATATATATTTTCCAAAACTCTATCCACTCGTACGAAGCCGAGCCAGATCGCTAGTTATATATTTTAAGCCACTAAATCGTGAATAACTGCTTATTATAAAATTAAATAATTACATCTCTACATTATAATACGTCTGTAAAGCGTATAAATGTATCATGTGTATTTAAACCACGGCCTATTTGCAATTCACATCAATTTCGCGTTGCTTTGCTAACACACTTCCGTGTAAATAACGTTTTCAGCGGAGTGTTATGCTACATTTTAAGAGAAAACATTCGATCCGATACTTCGAGAAGTTTCCTCCATCGTATTACGGTCGAGCTGTGAAACATTTTTAATACTTATATTAGGTATATAAAAAGGAAAATAACTACACAGAGGAAGCTTGTTCGTGTTCACTCTGTTCTCGATTTTTTTCTGAATGGCTTTACGACTTTGGATGGGTGATAGACATGTTAAGGCATGTCAGCGTTTTCTCGGCAAATATGTCAAGTAATGGATAAATGGAGTTCTTTTATATATGTGAACAATTTTAAAACTTATGGCAAGAGTATTTAATACAGAAAATGCACTGCGCTTTTTTGCAAACGATGTTTCAAACATAATACTGCATGGCGATCCGTATTTATAATAAATTGCCAGATACTTTTAAAAGTCTGAATAAAGGAGATTTGAAGAATCGTATATTTTCATGAATTATAGAAAAAAAATTACTATTCTGTTAATGAATTTTTAAACGACAAAAGATTGCTAGCAATGCTATCAATTGTGACCGATTTTCATAAAATTTTCGTTTTGACATTTAATTTTAAAGTTATGTAGTTGGTGATTGTCTGGAAAATTGTGATGTGCCCATGCTGACTGTAATAGTTTATATGCTTTTAAATATTTGTACGCTGAAAACAGTAAAATATGATGAGAATTTATTTACTACTGTCAATTTGTTGTACCATATTCTAACAAATAATTATTTTTTTATAAAAAGTAACGTAAATCATATATCTAACAAAATCATACAAATCTTGAATACTTTTTCTATGGCACGAATATTAACTATGAATAGATACAATGGAAAAGGGAATCTAGAATCGTGTTGCATACATACAAGAGACTGGAGGAGATCTTTGTTTGCGGTAAGTGTGCATCTATTCCTGCTGTGTATTTCTTACATATATTATATTTTTATGTGATGTACGTAAAGAGAATTTGAAAAACCAATAAACATGAATTTTGATGTAGTTATTAGATATTATATACTTATACATAATAACTATATAGATATTTAGTAATGAACAATTAACAGCTGGCAAATTGCGTGTGTGTGTGTGTTTGCGTGCACGTGATTATGTATATGTATGTGTGGTGTATTATTAATAAAAGTGTGTGGTGTACTATTAATAAAAATGTTTAATAAAAGCTCTCTAGAAACCTTTCCAAACAAACTCCCAAATCACTTTCATTTTGTTTGACCTCAACAAAACAATGTTGTCTTTCTAAATGTGTATATTAAAAAGCAACTCAACCGTTTTAAACATTTGCCTGTTTATTCGTGCTGGGATCTTATATCGGATAAAAAAATAAGGGCTTTCGTTGCGGAATTGAGTTTTTTCCAGTACAACTTACCTCATCTTGTTTTCCGGGAAATTCGGTTGGAAAATAAAACAAAAGTAAAGCAATTCATTCAAGTTTAATTATTGAAATCAACATTTTATATATATTTTACTAAGATTAGGTTTAGTCTTAGTATTTAATAAATACAACCTAATACCACACATAAGTGCAACATATAATATTATAAATATATTATTATTATATTGAAAATTAGAAAATTGATATATATCGCATTTTAATAGCTGAAATTATTTCGATGGTATTCGGTACTTATATTGACCCAATGGGGTAATATAACTATAATAGAATACAAATGAATTGAAAGACTTTTCCTTTTTATGTCGCTTACCTATAGAATATAATAAAATAAAATTTTTATCGTACCCTCAATCATCAAACTGTTTAATAATTAGTCCTCTCCATTCAAAGGTTACCTGGAAGAGATCGCTTTTTACGATAAGGTCACCCATTGTTTTCTCATTGTAATTATTTCTTGTAATTGTTTGTATCTATAATAAATTTACTATTATAGTCTTTTGAAGGAAATAATAAAGAGTATCTATCTATTTATCTATCCTACCATACCATATTAGGTAAATTTATTATAGTTATACACAACATATATACCAAATTCCATAACGATTAACCAATCATTCAACCAAACTGTAAGCCGCTGAGTAACAAACAAACTCACGCTCACATTTGGGTTATTTTCAGCTAGTACGACCCCTGTCCAATTTCGATGGACCTTTCAACTGTGCTTTCAATTTTAAGTCCCCAAAAAAAGCCAATGTTCCCGAATATAGAACGGATCTTTTATAGTATTTTATAATACTTTCTGGGAACACGACTATTCTATAAACTCAAAATAAAAAAAGCACACCGAAATTATACAGAGATCGCACTTGCTGAAAATCACCCATTTACATTACTGAGTATTTTGCTAATAATTCAACGCCACTGTACACATAATACAAACAGAGTGAGCTCATATCCTGTCATTCACAGTTATTATTCCACGACGAGGTCACAAAGTACTCTCATTTTATTTAATATCAAACTAAATCGTTTCACTTCAGTATATGATGTGAGCGAACATAATTCTACGAGCTTTCCTATACAATAGATATCGTCTTAGTAAAATAATCTGGTGTATAGCTCTCTTATATTTTATTATATAATATTTCAGCAAACTAAATTATTAGTAATATTTTAAGGGAATGATCCGTCAATAAAACTGGGCATTATATAAAAAAAAAAAACATTAGTCGAAAAACAACAAAAAATATTTAAACCTTCTTTACTAACATTTTTCAGGAAAAACACTGACTTAAAATAACGTTAATAATTTCGATTTCACCATGTATAACGAATTAACTTCACGCGTACTAAGATACAGAAACGGAGAAGAATAATACACAATACTTATTGGAATCAAAATATTAAGAAGACTAGCAAAGAATTAGTAAGCTGAATTGAAATCTGGCTATGCATAGAGTTCTAAAATTAATAAACAAAGGGAAAGAAATCATATAATTGCAACTCCGTACAGGCAAAATATAACTTAAGGAGATTAACATATACATATTAGTCGAGTAGATGGCTAATTTATCTACATTTACATCAAGTGATAGAAAAATCTAATCATATCTTCCTGCGATAAATATGTATGCTAATGTTCTATCAAGAATCGTAATTGTAATTTTGTCTTTAACACATTTCACCCTTCACATAGTTGTTCTTTGAGCCATCTATATTCATATATTCAGCTTCCCAAAATGATGATGACTTTACGTCTCGTCATATAACGTCGTGTGTGTCATGTTAATAAGTTTACCTTTGAGTTCTGTAGAAACCCTCCTGCTGCCTTAATTGAAATTTCCATGTTTTTGCTCCCCATTGTGAAACACGATGCCAGAAGCCAATTATTTCAAATTGTGTGTGTGCATGGAGTGAATATTCAATTAAATGGCATTTAATTATATGAATTTATTTATTTATTTATTTATAATGGCACTTTGCAAGACAGAAAAGATGCACGGACGGTAGTAAAACTAAAAGCCAAAATCTTAAATAACATGAATAAAAACATATTACCCGACCCCAACAATTATATAATTGAGATAAGGGCAAATCATCATCATGATGATTAACCCGCTTGTTGCATAAGGGATATAATAAATAAATATTTTCCGCCTGATAAAAAGTAATAAACGTAACCTAAATGGACCTAAACAGCACCATAAATAGCACAGAATACGTTTTGATGATTATAGTGCCCGTCATGCGTCACCACGCCTAGAAATTAATATGTTATACTATGTTATGCTTCCGTACTCTGTAATTTTACTGGCATCACTCTTCTTCAAGCTAAAACAACCGTGCAAGCAGCCAAGCTTAGCGATAGCAAATGTGTGGAACAGAATTACCCACGCAGATAACTTTCCTTCAAGTTACAAAATTATCATTGTGTACATAAGTCAGAGTATACTATTTGGTAAAATAATTTATGTGAAAATAGGTGTACGTCGTATATCAATAGAATTATATTCAATATCCGAAAGACTTGCGGATTTATTATAGGTTTATTGTGAGGTTCTTTCCTCTTTTGCAAGGTATATATAGATATTGTATTATATAAACTAAAACACTAAATTAATATAAACTAATTACTGAATTAAATGTTTTAACAGTAAAGATTTAATTATAAAACAATAAGTTGATATAAAAGGGCAAATATTTTACTTCATAATTTAAACGATTATTTTCAAAAGAGTAATAAATTATATATTAATTAAAATAATACAGATAGATAATAAGCTTAATAAATAAATTACCACTGCAAATTACTATATTCTTTGTCATCTGTGAATTTGATTAATTATGTCCCTCCAGGCCAGACAGTTGATGGAAAATTCTACGTCGATGTGCTCAGACAAAGCTCGTGTGGCACGAGTTCGTCCACACCACGACAATGCTCCTGCCCACACCTCTCTTGTTGTCCGTGAGTTTTTGAGTAAAAATTCCATTACGGTGACCGAACACCCCCCTATTCGCCGGATGTGACTTCTTCTTGTTCCCAAAAACCAAATTGGTACACGAGATAAAAAAAGCTACGACGTTTTGAAACCCCCCTACAACCAGAAACCAAATTGGTAGCCTTCTCACAGTGGAAACGGGACTTGGCACAGTGGAAACGTGCATTATGTCACAGGGGGAGTACTTTGAAGGGGATAAAATTAATAATTGTAAAATAAAATTTTTAAAAAACTTTTATACGTACTTTCCGGACAAACCTCGTATTCTTTGATTAATTTGCACAAATTTCAAAGTCTCAAGTACAGACACTAGCACGAGTCTAAAAATCGTTTTGAATTATTCACTAATTGCAGTTAAAATGATAGAATAATCAAGGGTATATTTGTATAGAATTTAAATTTAACTCTTAAATTCTAAATTCAAAATAAATTACTGTTTCGCACTGCACTGTAAATTAAGTAATACACTTAGGGAAAAGAATAATTCCGTATAACTTGAAAGTAAAAATTCAGTGTGCGCTTACCATTACGGCTAAGCTGTATTTTCTCAATTCTCGCTGTTTGCGCACTAGCTTATAAAATACAATGTAAGTACTTAAGTAGATAAGTACAGTAAGTTGCAAAGAGAGAGAATGAGAAAAAGATAAAATCTAATTACGTAGTAAATAGGTGTATAATGTGAGCTTGGAGAGGCTAGCAGACAGCAGAGAAAAATATAATGCAAGCTACACATGCCACAAAACGTTCCTTACATTCTCGTTTGAACAATTCATGTAGCAGTATAAATTAGAACAAATGTACAAAAAAAACATTTCCATATAAATAAATCACGGTTTATAAATGTTATTTGAATATATACTTGAATTATTAATAGGTAATATAACCGTAACCGTACCAAACAATAATTTTTTTTACGAATTTTTTACTTTGCCCGAAAGTCTGCTTGTAACATATACCTCTGTCTCATTCGTGTTTCTGCTGTGAAACAATTGTATTTGCATGACTGTGTTTCGGTTTGAAGTGTGGGACATGATAAAGGAATGAGATTACAGGATATAAAGGCGTAACACCATCATCATCATCATTTCAGCCATTACCTGTCCACTTAGGCCTCCTCCATAAACTGCCACAAGGCATAACACCTTAGTCCTTGGGAATAGCAACTCATCATGATATTAATGTTATCATAGACGACGTCTTACCACTTTCCATGAATTAAGCCGTCAGCTTGCTTGCCATTCTAAATTGCATAAAAAAAATTAAGTTTGTGGACAGCTTCATTGAAACAAACATTTATGGTGAATACTTTATATTTTAATACAAATCTCATTGTACACGACATTTTTTTTTATACAACTTAGAATGACAAACAAGCTGACGGTCCACCTGATAGAAAATGGTAACCGTCGCCTATAGACATGAGCAGTACTATGGACATAACAGAGTATACTGTTTCGCCCATGATACCTCCCATGCGTTGCCATTCCTGAGGACTCAGGTGTTATTCCTCTGTACCCAGTAAATTTAGTAAGCGGAATAGGGTAATCAACAATAGTGATGCGCAACGATAGTTTGTATATCACTCTATAGAAGTGATTGTCACTTCTTTTACTTTATTTAACAATAACATTCGAATTTTCTTTCATTAATATAAAATATTGATATAAATTTAACACCATTTTTTTTATACAACTTAGAATGGCAAACAAGCCGACGGCCCGCCTGATGGAAAGTGGCAACCGTCGCCTATAAACATGAGCAGTACCATGGACATAACAGAGTATACTGTTTTGCCCTAGATACCCCCCATGCGTTGCCATTCCTGACGACTCAGGTGTTATTCCTCTGTACCCTGTAAACTCACGCCATATCCCACCCTTCAAACAGAAACACAGCCATGCAAACACTACTGCTTCACGGTAGAAACACGAATGGGACAGAGGTACCCAAGCAATCGACTTTTGTACAAAGTGTCCCTCTGACAAAAATTCCACTATTTTAAGTAATCATATTTAAAAACAAATACAGATCATAGTGGAATACGAAATTCATAAAACATTAACCAAAGGAAAACTTCGTAAATACGTAATATGAGTATGTCTATATTATGCCGCCAAATAGCTGATTCTAATTGAATATATTATGGACATCGCAGAATATCACTAATATTTTGGGATGTTCCTTGTCCTGTTAATGTCTTTAAAGGCAATGAATACTTACTACATTGTTAGGAGAGCCAGCAGCTTGGTTATTCTTTCAAGTTTTGAAAAAGAATTTACAAGAATTTGTATCAATAACATAAACTGAATCAGGCTTCTTTATTGAGAAGTAACTGTAAACATCTTTACCTGCGTAAAACTGTACATAAAGTATTTTATATGTTAAAGTAACCTACACGTCTAAACTACACGTGTACCATATTCATATCCTTTCGGTTGTGTAAACGTGACTGAGTACAAACATCCAGACATCTTTACAATAATATTAATAAAATTTGGTAGAAACTTTATTGAGGTTTCGAATCGAAACAAATATCCGCAAATAAATACACTACAAATAACGCAATTAAACTTTTTTGAGACGTACTTCGCCTATACACAAGTATCCGAATAACAGTTAGCCTAATAAACAAAGTTTTGATCAAATAAATTCGGAGGTCTTCCGTTTGATGAGGGTTGTTTTATGTAAGTTATTAGATTTGTTTTAGAACATAATTTTATCGGGAAATTTGTGTAAACTTTTCATTGGTTGACTTAGTTTAAATACATGAAACCGATGTAAAATATTCAGTCGCGAAGTAGCCATATTTTATTGACTGAAGGTACAGAAGTTAGATTAGGAAAACATAGAATATTTCTAAGATAATTTCTATTATACTAATGATCTTCAAATATAAATTTTGTAATCATCTATAGTAATATAATAAGAGGAAAGACTTCATTGTATATTTCTTAAAGATAAATTCAACAACAACTCAATTGATTTATAAATCCTTTCATCTATAAGCCCATATATATCACCAGTGATAAACAAGAGCTATATATTTATTATATTTCATTGTAATAACTTCCGATGTAACTTACGTGTAATTAGATCGAGGAAGCTCGACTAGTTTCAGGATCGATTCGTGAACCTTAATCACAAGCAGCTGTTACGCAAGCACGTGTCAGACTACATATTATTGGAAAAAATACATATCCACCAAAATAACAATACTGTAACCCCTTTGAGTTATCAAAAAATTCCCTATTGAAAATATTTAAGTAAAAACCTCACATAAAATACAAATTTCTTTTCCCATCTACCCGTGCGAATCCGGGGCAGTGCAGTTATGATATAAATTATAAAATTCGCGTTCCATTAGCACTAAATGACTACCCATGATGGATGAAACTGCTCAATTGATTTTAATGAAAGGTTAATGATTTGTATTTTTATTCCAGCTTAAAAAAATAAAACATTTTTCTCCCCGATAAGAAACACTGCACTCAGTAAGTGGCGGTGGGGAGCAAAATAACATTTACCAGATTAGCTAGTAAGCATAATACTCATATAACTTTATTGAAATATTTATAACTCGTCAATCTACAAACAAAACATAGTTGTTCTAACTGTATTCCTATGTACTGTAAGTTCCTATGTACTGTACTGTAAGTTTAAATATATAAAACACATAATATATACATACATTGATAAGTTAGACGAAATATTATTAATGCAAAAACAGTTCTATGACGACTGAATAAATATACAGCTAGCACCATTCAGATATGAGAATACGAAGGGTTTAAACAGCTAAGTCGCTAAAAGATTTTCATTATGGGAATCGAGCCACTAATCTCTTTTGAGTGAATATTACTACAATGTAAAATTCAAAGGCGAATATAATCTTATAACTTCCCATGGACAAATCATTTATTATTACATAAGTTATTTTTATTTTAGTCTTTTTATATATATCTTTCATAATAAATTGATCGACTAATAATAAAATGACTCTAGATTACCTAGATAGATAGAGTGCAGGAGGCAATCTTTTTAACTATTGTAATTTCTTCACGACAACCTTTGGGTAGAAAGAATTCTTGAATAAGGTAAGTAGCTCGTTAAAATAATATTCATATAAGAACATGTTAAAAAAAACATACGCAGTTATATAAATGTACATAAATAAAACTGTTCAGTTGGCTAATTAAATATTTATAATGTAATGTTACAATTTCACATCATATTTCTACTGTTTTACCATAATTACACTTATTAAAATTATATCATAAAAGATTCTAAAAAGAACAACGCTATGAATTATCTTCGTTTCAGAAATATATTGTCCACTGTCAAGTCTCCCTTATAGACTGCCACAAAAAATAAACATACACTCAGTAAATAAAAGGAATAAATGAAGACAACGAACGAACGAAGACCGTGAATTTACTGAGTACAGAGGAATAACACCTGAGTCCTCAGGAATGGCAACGCATGGGGGGTATCATGGGCGTAACAGTATACTCTGTTATGTCCATGGTACTGCTCATGTCTATAGAAGACGGTTACCACTTTCCATCATGTGGGCCGTCAGCTCGTTTGTCATTCTAAGTTGTATAAAAAAAAGACATATTTTTTACTTGAATTCTGTTTGCAAAATGAATTATGATTAATGAAATAAATATAAATATTTGCATATTGTCGATTGGTCTAATAGCAGAAATACCTTGTTTATATTGTGTTGCAATAGAACAAAATGAAAATAAAAATAATTTAATATATGGTCAGCCCATAAAGCAGTCAGTTGATGTCCAATAGCAGTCCCAATAAAAAAGCGATTAATTGATTGAACGTTTCGATTTGTTACTTTCATTTGGAGAGTGTTCCTGTGATAACTTTCCCAAAACATGGTTTTTCCTTTTCATTAAGTACTATTTAAACAGAATACAAACATCTCTCTTGTACAAACTCAGATGAAGGATATAAAACCTGTGAACACCTACTTGAACCAAACGTTGCCACATTCGATAAAATAGATCCATTTTCTTAATTTTATAGTATTAAACATACAATATTATATAAAAAGACGTAATCTACTAATATAGTATAAATTTGAGTTCCACAAAAAAAATAGACGTAAGTTGATGCAAAACCATTTATTTTTATTTCAAAACTAAACTTCTATTTCCAATCTGCAAATTAGTTTATAACTGACAGAGTTATGAGGTAACAGATATAAAAAAAATACAATCGAATTGAGAACCTCCTTCTTTTCTAAATTGGCTAAAAATTTTAACTAGTTAATATTTGTAAATAGGAGATTTTTAAGAAAAATTGATAAAAGGAGTCTTAATAACAGCAATAAAAGCTAAAACAATGCCTTTAGAAAGGTCTGTCTATTTATGTGTTTATTTCGTCATGCAGAAACTACACCAAAGTTGCGGTTTTCATAGTTGTGTTCCTGAAGATCTAACATAAAAACGAGTAGGTATATTTTGATTCACCTTCTAGAGATGATCTATTTATCTACTTCTGAAATTCTCGCCTACGAATTAACGGGCAAAGAGCTAATAATAAATAGGAAGTTAATGACCAAATACATTGCAGTGAGAACTACACAATCATACTCGTAATACGGGAACGTAGCACTGCACTCAATACTTTGTGTATGTACAAATAAAATGTATCAAATTGAAAATAAACACATAAGACACCAAAATTCCAAAACAAAGAAAAACACTAAAAAATAAAGTGTCTGTTTTCCGCAAGATAAATTAACAAAGCGCCAGTAAATATCTGGCGGACTCATGGAATCCCAAGCGATTTCGTTGTCTCGGCAATACGATTTACAATCTCGAAGGCTCCTACTATCGGAGGAATCAACCAGCCGTAAAATACGATATAAGACAAACGGATTTGCACGGTCAAATTGATAACAACGACAAAGGAGGTCTTAAGGAGACATAATGGCTTCAAGCGGCGGTCCTAACCTCACTTTACGCCCTTGATTTTCAAAGTCATAGTTCACAATCCTTAAAGATGTTCACTTTCATCTCGTCGGTCTTCAATCTTACAGACATTTCATATAAATCCTTTCAGTTCTATTAGAAAATGTTTCCAAATTTCAATAAAAAAACAAATAGTTTAAATTTAAAGGGTGATGAAAAACTAATGTTCCCGAAACATAAAAGGAAGCATTTGATAAAACACTTTATGGAAATATCAAATTTTCTGAATACTTAAATCAAAAAAGTTCATTAAAATTAGACAGAAATCACACTTGTTGAAAATCACAAAAAAAAAAACGTTTTTCCATGTAAAGTTACATTTAATAAAATGTCTCTATTGTAGGATAATACATGCTCAAAGTCTCATAATTACAGATAATAAGAAACTCCGGATTTGAATATGATCACAGGCAGTATCAAGCCCTTAAATCTAAGGTGATATTTTGCTTCCCTGTGTTCTACTACTAGTATAACGGATTGATCTGATAAATCGTTGAAAATGATGCCCACAGTCACCTTTTATCATCGCTCTGCTGATCATCTACAGGAAATTCATCTTATCACACTAGAACATACTCGTAAATAGCCTCACACAGTGCGGTTTCTGAGGAGTCTCTTCCGCGAATGCTCAAAGTAACTAATTAGTTTCCTGTGCCGAGGTTTTTCTTAGAAGCCACAGTATCAGGTTCTTCAAAAAGCGTGTATTAAGATTTCTTCAGGGCCGGCAATACATACGATATACCCTAACGTTGCAGACATCCATAGGCTATAGTGACCATTTACCATCAGATGAGCTGTATGCTTGATTAGCACCTTCTTGGTATAAAGAAAAACGTAAATTCTTAAAAATTATATCATTTTGGTACGATTGGCAATATTGGGCATTAAATGTTCATAAATAAGATCGTAATTTAATTTTCAATGCTGCTTTTTAGTCTCCAGGTGTCATCTTAGGTTATTGTATATCAATGAGTTAAACCAACTGATGCGGTAATCGGGTGAATTTGCTTGAATATTTTCTCAACGGACGCCTACTTAAAAGGAACCTTTAAAATTTCATATTTCTAACCTCAGTGATTTTGAATGTACTTTAACAGATCTATCAGTCCAAAGAAGTCTTCTTACTTAGTTACTAAACTAATAAAACGAAAGGTTTTGTTTGATTGTTTATTTGTCTGTTGGTTTGAACGCGCTAATCTACGTTGGATATCACATTTCTTGAGGAAAATTATAGGCTATTCGACATCATGATAAACCTTGCCTTTTCATTCTAATCTATCACTGATGCCCCTTCGACGTATATCGTTAGCGCAGGCGGGGTTACCATTCCATTATCATCCATTAAAAAATAATCATAATACGAATCATTATTTTAACCTCAAATCGTAGTTAATAATACCTACATATATATTTATGTTATATGTAGTATATTAAAGTATACATAAAACCATAGATTAAGTTTAACACATGCGACATTCACTTTCTATGCATAATATAGTGTATTGAGGTTCACTGAGTAAGCAATTATTACGTTGAGGTTGGTAAGGTAAAGAGTACGTCAGAAACAGATTCTGTCATCCAAAACCCACACAAATGTTACCAGAATCGAATTTCCTAACGAGTATTTGTAACTATAGGCTGCAAATATTATATACTTATTTAATGTTTCTTGATTAATATGTACATAATATCGAAAATAAGTATTAAATCACTTACAAAATAAAATAGTTTAATATGTATAAATAAACAAATTCCTTGACGCGATTGCAGTTTTCAAGTGAATAGTCACATTGTTTCGCTGTTTTTTAAAGTCTACCTTACCTAAATAAAATAGATGTCATGAGTCGGTCAGCCCTGTCATCTGTAAGATTGGGTATCCTAGTACCAGTCTCTCAAAAAAAGTTGGTATGAAATTTGTAATAGATATAAAGAATAAAAAAAAAATTACAGATAAAATATATACTTGTTTTTACATATTTGAACTATTATATATACTTACTAACCTGTAATTGTTATGTTTTTGTGAGAAAAACAAACGAATTTTGAGGTTGACGTTTGAGGTCGCGACACTGAAAAGTTTGCATTATTGTTGGAATTGTACAATTTACTATTTACTTAATCTGTTTACTTTATTGTAAAAAAAAATTGTATAGAAAAACCTCGATAAATATCTTGATAATATACCATAGCATTACTTTTTTTTTAAAACTTAAATAGAAGTCTCTTTACAGACCCGCAACAAGTATCTGATGCCTCTGGCAAGCGTCCATACGATACGGTAACTGCTTACATACTTTTTGGCACCTCGATAATATAAGTTTCTAGCTTCTATTACTCTTTTAAGACCCTGTTAATTATTCCTTAATATCTTCTATATATAAATGTCGTCTAGTTACAAGTTTTTGTACATTTATTATATTATGTATTGAAGACTGCATTTTAAATATAATTACATTTAATCATATCAATTTTGTTCAACCTTTCGGTCACATATTTATTGTCCCCAATAATGTACATAATTCACTCGGCGGGCATATAACCTCATTTCTATGGACGCAGCTAAATCCTGTCTGTAAAATAAAAACCCAGACGGAATATCCACCTATTATTGAAATATACCTATTTGAGTTTATGCTGCCGTAAAAATAAATCAAACTGTATACAAAATGTTAAAATACTTCTTTCTTTCTTTCTTTTATCTTTAAGAATTTTACTAAAAATAAATTAATAACGACTATAATTTTTTATTGCTGGCATTGTGAATGTCATCAACGTTATCATCATATCAGTCATTAAATGTCCACTGTTGAATATAAGGCTCCTCCATAGAATGCCATAAGAAACAGTCCCGAACCACCTGCATCCATTGATTTCCTGCAATGCATTTGAGATCTCTCCATCTAGTAGGAGGTCATCCAATATTGCTTTCGCCTATACAGGATCGCCACTCAAGAAAATTTCTTCCCCATCGGTTGTCAGTTCTTTGAACTATGTGACCTTTTACACTTTAGCTTTCTTATCCTATTTCTTATTATACTCTTACATATATGTATATATTTCGCTCAGTATATATGGATCCAACGTCTAATAACAATAAGTGGCAATACTACCATCATCTCTCAGATTAATGTAATCACTAGGCTGAAATTTAAATAAACGCGCAGTTTGTGGTGAACTCATGACCTTTGAATCTGTAAAGTGGGGTAATATATTCAAAGGAAGACTACACAAAAGTCATCTACTCGGTCTTAATATCATCTATCCTCGAAGCAACTATGTTTGTATAGATGTGTTTCAAAAAGTAACATATGGCAGTGAAAATACAGGGTATGGAAGGATAACATTAGTTAACACTATTAACATTAAATAACATTAGGATAACATTAGTTCTGGGAGGAAAGGAATTGTTAATAATGTGAACTACCAGTCCCATTGCTAACAATATACCCTGTCTGGCTGATCTCCACATGGTCCCTCCTGGAAACCGTCGTGCTGAATTCCAGGCGTATTCATCACGATAAGCTAAGCACTGGTGCCTCGCCAGTGCATACCGTTAGCGCGGGTGGGCTTGTCATTCCATTATAATCTATTAAAAAATAATCTTAGTTCTTAGGAATAGCAATGCATGAGAAGTATTCTTAAGTGAAGTATGACTGTAGGCGACACTCACTGCTTTTAACCAGGCGAGTTATCAAGTTATTACAATACAAATGCATTAAAATTCAATATAACTATTAAAAATATATGTCTAAACGATTGTTATTTCAGATTGTTTATTCTTTGGACTACATCAATTACTTTGTTTTTATTTGCGGATATCTTCATTTCGGATAATAATTCCATTAACAGTATGAGGAAATGAAATATCGATAGTATGAAATTATTCCTGGAATTATGTTTACACGCCTATTTGCGTTACTAGAGTCGGTTTCCACGTAATGTCATAGTCATCATGGAATTTCTGTTCCACTAACAACACCTTGGAATGATTAAATCAAATGAATTAAACCTTAGGCTTTGCGTGCATTAATTTCGTCTTTTAAACAAAACAATTTTAAACTTAATATTTCAATTTATAAATTAATGAGAAACTTAATATTTTCGTAGAATTTACTGTATTTTCATTGAGGTTCTTGTAGTTAATCGTTTTGTAATAATGTTATAACAAACGTACACAAAATATTTTCACAAAATGTTATTCTTTAAAATATAGTTTATTTATAATTAAATATTTATTTTAGTTTCTGTTTAGCACTACTACTTCCCACTCACAACTTCATATGTCTCTGTGATAGGTTGACTGGAAGAAATCTCTTTTAGAGATAAGTTCGCCTTTGCTAACTTTTTTATTAACTTGTTGTTATTACTGTATGTTTGAAATGTTTGTACCGATTAGTGAATTCCTATCACGTGGACAATGTCGCGGGTAATTAATGAAAATTCATTACTGGCAATATCCGTGGCAGTGTGGTGGCCTGAAATAATATTTAATATAGGGTAAAAATAATAAAAGAAAATACAAAAGCAAACACATATTACAGATAATCAAGTAATGGAATACTAAGTTCAACAGTTGAAAAGCTAAAAAACAAAGTCTGTACAACTCCTCCTTTTGAAGACATGTTGAAAGAGCAAAACTAAAAGAATCGATCAAATTCATATAACAAAACTAGCAAAGGTTTTTATCAGCTACCTGGTTGCTCCTATAATATTTGAACAAACATTCCGAACAGCTGTTCAAAATATTTGTTCAAATAAATTAATAGGATTTCTCCCACGAACATTCAGGTTGTTAAATGGCCATTCTGTTTAAAACAGCATTGGGATATTGAATTACACAACAGCGTATAAAGGCTTCTTAAAGGTCAATGCGTACATAACACCCCTAAATTTGTATGCTTGTTTAGCACTATTGTATTGTAAAAAATAATAATATAGTTTTTCATTTACATACTTAAAGATCACACACAAGCCTAATGCTAAATAATAGAAAGGAATTGATTTTAATGAAGTTTAAAAACTCCACTACCAAGTCAACTTCTGCATGGAGTATCTTAGAAACTATAGTGAAGTCCTGGTGAAACCATTACAATGGTCTGACTGATATGACTTCCTCGTTATTTAACATCATTCACAGCAAGATTGCGAAATGTAACTTGTGATTTTTACCTAAAAATTTTTTTTTTCATTAACATTTTGTTCACTTTTACGCCAATCACAAATAAGTGTCGATTTTTTCTACGTTTTGCTATGTAACCAGAAAAGGAACGACGAAAAATAAAAGGTCTTGCTGCTTTTCTTACGCTCTGTTTTGTTAAATTATAGCAATATATATTACTTTTCAGTAGCGATAAATTTTAATGAACTCTGCTAAGACTTAGCATATGAAAGATAAATATATATAGAAAAAACACTACGCTAAAATTGGTTCTGCATAAATAACATGGTTATCTTAACCCTAACGTGAAATCAGCGGCTGAGTGTTGAGTTGATAAATCAAATACGCTTTCATTTCCACTTCGATTTCTGCATATGAATGAAAATTGTATCAAGTAAGACTTTTCAAGCAAAAGAAAAATTGCGCAAAAATGTATCTGTACGAGTATCTCTTTTTATACTTGAATTTATAAGGACTGTTTGTCCACGCAGGACAACGGTTTATTATTACACGAACCTTATTTCTAAGATGTAGTAATTGTTTCCAGAGAGACGGCGAGGAGGTCGAACTTACAGACAATATATTACGAATGATAGTTACTATACTAACTATCCTTTCTTATTAATTCATTTTATAATGTATGCTGCATAATATCATAATCATTTTATTGTCTAAAATACAACGTACCATTTTCCTTTCTCTTGTTTCTGACAATTCTGGCCGCTGAGTACTTATTTTTTCCTATAATTATGGTGTATATAATATTATCCCGCCTATTAAAACCCCATCAAGCCATTAAGGCTTAAAACTGGAAACATATTGTCAGACCCGACTATCAGTCACTCCTGATGGACTTGACTGAATAATGTACACGGTTGTTCGTTTATCTCTCTATCTCTTCTTAGTATATACTCGTATGCATATGTGTATCTAAAACGGATACTCAGGTTATAAAATGAGCTCCCTGCTGAAGTTGTTCCAAGAGATTACAGCATGGGGTTCTTCAAAAGAGGGGTAAAGAGGTTTTTTCAAGGTCGGCAACGCGTGCGTAATACCCCTGATATTACAGGAATTCGTAGGCTACGGTTACCGCTCACTATCAGGTGGACCGTATGCTTATTTGCCACCACGGTAGTATCAACCAAAAAAACATCCATCTGAGCTGGATAATTGTCGAACATCCGATCGTTCAAAGACGATCCACAGTTATAGGACCACTGTTATAAAATCAGTTTAAACAAGTTGATATATTTGTCCATATTCCGTTCATCAGTCGTGACTGATGGAAGTTAACGATGATATAGTTTCAGTTTAATATACAAATGGGCAGTACGCAAATCGTTCAGTACGTAGCACCCACTTAAACCAATTTCACACAATACTCCCACCTACTTATTCCAATGTCATAAATCATAAAGTTATGCGAACAGTTGGCTCTCCAGTTTGAGATAGGCACTTAAAGTTGTTTTAGTGTATTCTGTGTTGCAAGATATAACTTAGTTGCAACTTAAAGTTGATCGATGATATGTAAAGTTTTCCTTAGTATCTTCGAATTTCTGACAGTTATTACTACCATTAATACGTAGCAGTACATAGAAAAAAATATTTCAAAAGGCGGGTTTAAATTAATACCTGATGGAGTGACTACCATCGTGTAACTGGAAACGCATTTAACTTTCGAATCCCGTCGGAACAAAATAAGATTAAAAGATAACAAACCAACAACTTAATAAATGTATGTAATAAATGTATTGAAATGTAGATAATAAATGTATTTTTTTAATGGGTGATGATGGAATAGTAACCCTGTAGAGGGTCACAGTGAAAGATAATATTTTTTAAAACAACAATATATATAATACGTATAGATACAAGACAAGACAACCATTTGAATAGAAACAAAAACCGTGTAGAAAAATAATATCAACATATATATGTGGCCAGACTTAAATTTACATTACGGCCACAAAGAAGTTTCAATAAACCCTGCTCGTGTTATCGATTTACGCTGGCGGGGTACCAGTAAGAGATGATAGATGAGAATAAAAGCAGGCCAATTAGTCCATCGTGACGCATTCAAGAATAAACCTTAATGGTTTCCAGAGGGGAACCACGTAGAGGTCGGCCTAATAGAGTATATTGCTAGCAAAGATGATATTAAACTACATTACTAACAATTCATTTCCACCCTAATAAATGTATTAATATAGTTATGATACATTAGAAATATTACATTGCTATCACAGACTACTACTGCGTAGCAACATAATTCCTTTTATGGTTATCTAATATGTAAAAAAAATATCTACGCGTACACTCTTGTTACACGTCTCACATCCAATTATCCCACATGATATATATGTAAGGGACCACGATCTCAGAAATTTAGTTTGCTAATATATCTATTTAATATGAAAATATATTTTCCGTCTTAGCAACATGTTTGATTTTGTCTTCAGGACAAAGTTTGTATGTGCTCGACAATGAAAAGCGTTAATATTTTTTAGTATAAAAATATTCTACTTATTTGAACACTATTTATTGAGAGAGCCCTGTGCAATCTGTCATGAAAGAAACATAAAACACAAGAAGAAACGTGTACAGAGTACACGTCTCTTCTATGTGTGTATAATTGTAATTATCTATTGAGTGAGTATAAATTTATTTACAGATTATTCTAGCAGTAAAACTGAACATTTTTCTAAAAATAA
The DNA here is from genome assembly GCF_026898425.1 of Galleria mellonella. Lineage (NCBI taxonomy): Eukaryota > Metazoa > Arthropoda > Insecta > Lepidoptera > Pyralidae > Galleria > Galleria mellonella. The sequence continues at coordinate 2,406,399 of NW_026442068.1, read as the reverse complement.
AAAAAAAATAATCTAATTGAGATTTTAAGATTAAAGGATCCTTTAGTGAAATGGCTTAAAAAGAATAGGCCGAAAAGCAACAAAATAGTCTAAGACGACATAGATGGGAAGTCAATGAGTTATTCTTGTAATCAGACTTTTTTATACGACAAAGATTGTAAACATATAATACATGTTTACCACCTTTGATGGCATACAGTCCATACGAGAGATATTATGTAAATATTGCCAAATCAGAGAAAACTTTAATACGCCATTCTTGATAAACACACTATAGTCCCTAGAAAAAAGTCTTGGAATAAATCTCATTCCAAAGCGTGAACGATCATGGGAGAAAACTCTAATGTAAAAAAAAACTATTATACTGATGGGTTCCGTGGTTAGTTTGACAAATAAATTGCAGTGATTAAACATATTTCTACTGTCACAAATTAATAATATCAAACTTAAATTAACGCAACACACTTAATCACTACACGTACCTATAATTTAAATTAAATTTGTCGACTGTTAAACCGTCGAAAACTTTGTATAATTTGCAAGTTGAATATAAGGAAGTTACGGAAAACTAATCGGCGATTAAACAGTGCAAGTTCAAAGTAGCTGAAAACTCCGACGGAGTGTCAGATAAAACGCAAACTTTGTGCACTCTCATTTACAATAGGATATCTCATCGAACAAATAAACTTAATTAAAAATATAATAAGGATATGAATTAATTAATAGCCTCCAATTTTATTTATACTTAAACCTGTACGTTAGTTAGTTACTGTATGCTAGTTTTTAAAATGTTGGTAATTCTGAACATGTAGGAAAAAATGTGGTAACAACTAACTTAACTAACTAAATACTGGAGGAAAAGGGATATTAGTAATGCGAAAACTACCAATCACATTGCTAGCAATATACCCTATCAGGTTGACCTCTATCTGGTCCCCCGTGGAAACCATCGTGCTGAATTCCAGGTATATTCATCACGATGGGCTAATTGACTTATCTTTCCATTCTCACCTGTCATCCCTCACTACCCTCAGTACCCTGCTATCGTATACCGTTAGCGCAGATAGGGTTACCATTCCATTATAATCCATTAACAACTTAAAAGTACTGTAATAAAATAAACACGTTAAATGTAATTAAATTTTGTTAATATAACATATTAGTTTTCTATTTATTAGTTAGACAAAACAAAAGGCTCTTGCAAATAAAACTATGAAAACATTACCGTTCCAACTTAGCCAACACCTCTTGGAATAATTGAGATCGAGTTAGGAAGAAATAGAAGTGCATGAGGTGATTAGAAATCAGAGAAACTAACTAGTATTTATTTTTAACCAATTCCGAAAAAAGGAGGTTCTTAATTCGAAATATATCTTTTTTATGTTTATTACTTCATAACTCAGTCAATTATAAACCGATTTGGAAACTTATTTTTTATATAAACCGATATACTTACAAATTGGTCTCATAGAAATGTTATCAAATTCGGTTGAGTAGTTTAGTTTTTAAATCAAAATAACTATTTTAATTACAATTGAAGCGAGCTTTTTTGTAAAACACAATCTTTTATGTTTTATTTTTTTTTATCTCATTTATATTTCCGACAATTAAAAAAATTACTTTATAAAATATGATCTCTCTTTTAGTGCAATTTAAACGCATCTAAAACAAGTTTTCAACTAGAAATTATTTTCTGCACAGTCATTACGGGCAATTCAGAAGGCTTGGGGTAATCCAAAACATTCCTAATTGCCCTCTTGTAACCGTTTCCAATTAACCGAACTGTTTTGTGAACTTTGAGGTATTCGGTACGAAGTGGGGCAGCAGGTAATACGAAATATTGTACCGTTCTTAATTACCCGTCATTCTCAATTACTCCACTCTCCCCTAATGAATATTAAAGTCACGCGTTTGAATCTGACCGATACCAAAAACTTTGTGTGTCAATTGAAACTTTCAATTAACTTTCCAGTGATGGAAAACATCGTTGACAAACCAAATTCGTTTTATATAGAGGATGGTAAAGCACATCTCCTAACATATTAGATTCTAATATATTCAGCGAAATGTGTTGTATTGTGTTCTCAACCACGGTTACTAATCGCCAACTACATATGTAGTATATCTACTACATATGTAGTATCTACTACATATGTAGTTGCAATCATGAATATATATCTTTATTTTATTGCTATTGTAGTAAATTTTAAAAAAGGCCATTATCAATGCAATTATTACACTCCTCCCAAATATTTTTTCCATCTGAAATTAGTAAATACATTATTACTAATACTTTGGTGGAGATATCTTGAAGATAATCTATAAAGTTGGTCAAGTTATCTAAACTGAGACGCCTGAACTCACTTTGTGATACATTATACTAATTTATCAAAGCCAATAAGATATTATTTGAGCATGATTACTATCGAAACACTTAATCCAAATTGGAGAGACTTTTAGGTTGAATTACTCTTGAGAATATTAGAAACGTCAGAGTACACGTATCTTTAAAGAAAATAACTATAATACCTTCTCGCTAATGAAAATTTTTACACTAATTTTAAATAAAAAAATTAATAAGTATACTTTATTAACATTTCATCATCATCATTTCAGCGTTTAACTGTCCACTGCTGAACATAAGCCTACCCCTTAGTGGGCTTCGCCAGTAGTTACCACGCTTGGCAGGCGGATTAACAACCGCAGTTAGGCTTTGGAGATGTTTTAAGAGGGACGCTGCTGCCCATCCTTAGCCCTCGCTTAGTCACCTCTTACGACACCCACCGGAAAGAAAGGGGTGACTTATTCTATGCCGGAAAAACACGGCCATTATCATTAACATTTACTACATAGAAAATAAAATAATTTAAAATTGTGTTCCACAAAACTAAACCGACATCAAAACCGACTTTCGTAGCAAAACTAGTTATTTTATTTAAAAGCTAAACTACTGAACTAATTTTGGTAAAATTTTTTTAGGATACAATAAAATAATTTACAAAATCAGACAGAGTCAGAGGTAACAAACATAAAAAAACAACTTACTTGAGAACCTCCTTTTAAAAAAAAAATCGATCTAAAACACAAAAGAAACAGACCAATAAACGCAATCTATTGCTCAATTGTGTAATAGATTCAGAATTGGTGTTGTAATCGAGCAACATAATATATATATATATATATATATATATATATATATATATCATAGAAATTTCGACTGACTTAAAAAAAAGCAAAGGATTCACAATTCGATTTTTTTTTTACAGAAGCTTAACAATCAAAGTGGAGTGAACAGTTTGGTTTATAATAAACTAATTATAAATGTAAAATACAATAATAACAAAATATATAAATAAAAAAGATTGTACGTTTAAGAGAAAAATACACAAATACTGTCATTATATACTGTCATTATATATACCATAAACATTATAAAAGTAACATGTTTTGGTACGCTAAGAAATATTTAACTGTTGTCAAAAACATTAATGCGCCAGTCTAATCGCGATGATTATCATTTCAATGCGTTTCCATCCCCAAAGTTTAAGGTGTTATACGTTCGTACCCTGTAATTTTATACAAACGATTGAAGTCAAACATTCTCGTTAAGCAAAACAACGTAAAATAATGGTTTGTTTTCCTAAAAAAAAATAAACAAAGCTTCAGATTACACAAAAGATGATAATCCTGACCAACGTTCAAAAACGAGAAATATTCGGATACAGAAACGGAATTATTTCAAAAATAAGGATATAAATAAAAACAAAGATAACTCACATTAAATAAAACGTACAATTTAAAAGATACAGAAACGTAATAATTTCAAAAATAAGGATATAAATAAAAACAAAGATAACTCACATTAAATAAAACGTACAATTTAAAAGCAACGTAATTAAGCTCACTCTGTGTATACAAAGCTTGGTAATGATTGCTGGTGTGTAAATTATTAAAGATATTTAAAAACCGGTACACTTAAAAATAAAAAGATGTGAAAATGCAAAAATTTATTAAGACGTTTGAACGTTAAGTTAAATAGCAATCTTAAATATGTAAGACAATTTCATATTTTGTTACACAAAGAAAACCCGATTTCAATGCGTCATTTTGTCAAGTGTATATAACCTAATTTTGTCAAGCAAAATTAGTATGAACTTGGGACTTTGTCGCTTTTAATAAATAGATAATAGATAGATAAATAATAGACAGAAAAATATAATTGTTAATGAAATACTTAAACATATTTCATATTTTGAGAAATCGTAATCGCGCAAAATGTGTAAAAAATTTTGTGGTATTTTTTGTCAATTTTATACCAATATGAGTTTTATTAATATTTTTAAAATTAAAATACATATCTTAAAGAAAATAAGGACAGATATCTATTTTTTCCATTACCATACTTTTTTGAATAGAAATAATAATAATAAACTCTTTATTGTGCACTTAAGAAATGATTACATGTAATATTTATACATAATGTGTATATACAAAAGGCCCTATCGGTAAAAGCAATCTCTTACAGACGACCTGGCATAGGCAGAGAGCCTACCTACCTTAGGTGGCGCAAGTTAGACACAGTGAATACATAGAAATAATCAAATATAAATGTATTAGTCTATATTATTCTATTTTTATATACACTATTGTTATTTATATAAAAATAAATTTTAAATTATTACAACAACTTTTACTAGGAGTAGATAGTACATCAGTTGTGGTTTGGCCCGTTTTTGTGCTCAATTTATTTGATCTTGCGCGCCATTTAGTTTGGGGATATCTTGGCAAATATTTAGTGAAGCGGCGAAAGGAAACGTTGCAGCTAATGGTGGGCCGAGATTCGACGGCGTCCCATTACAACCACTGAAATTCTTCTCCAAATTGAAAGTCATTGTTCGATACTGGCAGTTATAGAGCAGTATTGTTTTATACCCCATATAATAAAGTTTAATGTACGATTTGCAACATTTAACTGAATAATATTGTCCGTAATACTATCTGCATGAAAGCAGTTTAACTCGTTCTTATGGAATTTCAAAAATCCTTCATAGCGTTTTGGAGAGAATCTTACCTGCCAGTTTTATTGATAATTAAGATCCAATTAACTGGGAGTTCTGCGTTCTACGTGACTTCATAATGGGAAAGATTAAGCTATACCTTAAGTTTCTAATAATTTATTCACCATATGTTTTTAAGTAATAATAATACTTACCCAATTATATAATTTCATTGATCCGTTCATAATGTTTTCTCACAATGACATAACAAGTAGACTGCAATGCCAAAACGCCTTAGCAAAAAAATTTACAGGCGGATTCTTAAAGAAATTTCTATCAGTTGACCTTAAATATAAGAAATGTTTTAATTTGTGTTGAAATATGAATAATACAACGCTAAAGAAAATTGATGATTTTCTCGTATTTTAAGTCGCACTCTAAAGCTTTGGATAAGAAAAGCTAATCACTTAATCTTTAATCGATAGCCATTTACGAAAAATGAAAACGTCTTAAGAAAAAAGAATATTCATGTACCATTTATCAGAAGAGCTTAAATTTAATCCGCAATGGATTAATTTTTTATATCACAATTTTTTTTATAGAATTATTTTCCCTTTTCCAAAATATTTGTTTAATTTCTTATTCAATAGGATAAAAAATTGAACTGTGCAATTTTCTATGTTTTATTATTTATATACCATTTATTAGAATGGTTATTATTTAATCCACTATAGATTATTTTTTATATCACAATAATTTTTTTGTTGAACGATTTTTTTTTTTTCCAAAAAAATGTACAATTTGTTCAATTTCTTCCTTAATTGAATGAAAAATTTAACTGTCATTTTTTTCAGTTTTCAGTGTTTTGAATCAATATTGTAGACAAAACATTCATAATTTTAAATAACTCAATCTATTCACGAACTCGAAAGATCCGTGACATTCGAATAGACAGATAAACAGACGTGGAAATGACAGTTATAAGGTACTGTTTAGCCCTTTGAGAATTATAATAATAGTTTATTGAATCAAATAATTTCAGGAAAATTCATCTCACACTAAAGTTAAAAAATAATAAATTTTTCACGTAATGTAGGTCACATAATTTTGGCATTCCCAATTTTGTACCTCTGAGTATGAAGTAAGTTGTTAATTCAGCTAATTTTATTATATTTGTGGTGTAATTATATGACCATTAATTATTTTTATTTTGCAATAAAAAGGGTTTTCTTTTGTTCATATTTACTTCATTATTTAACATTATAATCCAAAAAATAATATTAAATTTTCACAATATTGTACACCAGTCTACCCGCTGACATTGATGCTCCTTTCCACTTTGGGTTTAGCTGGAAAAGAACTCTTTTAGAGTTAAGCTCACCTTTGTACATTTGATTAGCTCTGTCATATTTATTATGTATAATTAGTATGTAAATACAATAAAATATTAAATAAATAAATACTTTTACATTTTCTAACACTCTAGTACCTGATTAAACTTGGTGTGAAAATATATACAAATTTGATTTAATTCTGTAAATTTTGTTTTTTTCCATAATATCACTTCTGGATATTTACTTTCTGTCTGTCATCGAATAAAATTGTCCAATTTTTATCCGCTGCAATAATCAATTGCCAATCCCCTTCGAGATATCAAAAAGCAAATAATTGTTATTTTCCCAGCAATTCTCTATCAGATTACTTTATCTTATAAACGTATCCGCTCGTAAATTAGCCAATTCAGAGAACAACTGACAGATAGTTTATTAGGGAGTCATTAATTCATTCCCATCTTTCTTTATTATATTCAGTAATCAATATTTTACTGTATTATCTAAACAGTAAGGATGATAATATCTTAAAATATTTCATAGTGGTATATAGATTCTATGCACTTAACAATGTATGATGTAACAAACCTCAAATATAAAAATAAGATCAACTTTCTGTTATTATATATAGATATATTCTATTAATTGTATTTAATAAAATTCGATATTTTTTTATAAGTCGTAACTATAAATATAAAATCTATTTACTTTTCTTAGTTTATCTTAGAATACGAATATGGCATAATCATAAATTAGGTTAAAATGACAAAACAAAATATAATTATTATATTATTATTTTGACAGCCCTTACATTGTTAGACTTAATTTGATAATAATTTTAATACGATATAGTATGCTGTCAACAAAACCTATAGATCCTTTTATTATGCTATTCTCGATCAATCGATGGATCAAACGATTTCTTGCGTATGGTGGGTAGAACAATAAAAGTCAGAGTCTCAAATCCCTTTTTAACAATATTTTCAACTTCAGCTATATTGGTTGAACTAAGAAAAAACCAGGCTGGGAATTAGAAGTCCTTTGTATAGAAACTTCTCAAATTCATGGAATATTACGATATTATTAAAGGATTGAAACTTATCACTTTTTCAAAAGATCAGAAAAGGATTGCTAGGCATAGAATTTCTCAGACATAGATACACCTTTAAAATAATCATTTTCTCTTATCAAAAACTCGCCAAAAAATTAATATAATTTTTAAATAACTTATTCTAAGATGTTTTAAAACATTTACTTTTCTTAAACGTTAATAAGAAACTTTATTTATTTCTTTAAATATATTTGATTATATTTTTTATTCCTCGAGTAGTTTTATTTTTTCAATCTAACAATAACTTTTTCTTTATATTTTCATTACTCGAAATTGGTAGCAAATTGAAATATTGACTCGATTAACCAAGTTTTGATTTATCATCATTTTAGTCACTGCTGAACATAAGCCTTCCTCATAAGGCAAGTTTTACCAGTAACATAGTTGCTAGGTTTGGCAGGTGGGTTGACAACGGCAGTTAGACTTTTAGAGATGTTTTAAGAGGGACGCTGCTGCCCATCCCTCTACTATTAAATTTCTTTATTTCGACGCCTACAAAAAGGGAAGAGAGGGCCTATTCTATGCTGGGATTACATGGCTAAGTTTTTATTTATACCAGGCACTATTGGACATAAGCAGACTGTTTTAAAGTGGGGTGCAATTATTTGTTTATGCAAAACTTCATTATCTCCTATTGAAAGAGATATATACATAATACTTGTAAGTAAACATAATATAAAAAATATAATCAAATATGCCATTCTATGCCTACAGTCGAATCGCCCACGTACTGTGATTGTTTTTATTGAGCGAACGTGATAAGGACTGTCTGTGATCCCTGCCGATAACTTGAGGCCGGCACACATATAAGTAATTCTTCGAAATAGTTTCAGGTTTTCATAAATATATTATAATGATATTATCAGCGCCTTTGTTATGGTTCCCTTATACGAACATATTTTTGATACTTATGAATAATATATTTTAGTTAAGTATGACTTTTATATACATGTATGTTTTTTTTTTATTATACACAGAGACAATACAGTCTAACGTATATATGGGTATTTATTTATTTACGAATATTTATCACTTTGCATCAGAGACTATCGGGCCGTCAGCTTTTTTACCATTTGAAGTTTTAAAAAAATTTACTATAAATTAATTTTACGAACATACTCTTTTTGTCGTTTCCGATAATTATTTCAACTTTATCTGTATGGTATGTATTTAACTTCTTTAGGAGGCGTACGATGCTTTGCGTCACAGCGTCTCATCTCGCACTGTGAAACTCAGCTATATACTGTACTCCCATTTGACTAGAATCCAATAAATCCTAAATTAAATAAAAATATCAAATAAATGAAAGCAGGAAAATATACTCTTTTTATCAGTCAATCTTCATAACCGTCCTGTTAGCCGTTGTAACTAATTCCTGGTAAATTCGTTACTATGAACTAGCTAACGTGATTTCATTTTCACCTGTCATACTCCACTAGTATTGTGCCAGCGTAAACTAATAGCGCAGATGGAATTAGCTTACCTTTTTCATCCATTAAAAAGCACTATTGACATATCAACAAAAACACAATAGCAAAGCTTAGAGATAATAAAAGATTTCATTATCATCATCAGCCTCTTATCAGTCATTATCTGTTCATTGCTAAAAATAAACCTATTCCATAGACTTCATAAGGCACGGCCTCGTTCCTCATTGCAGTTTCTTATTCTGGATCTAGGGTTATTATAGTGATTCCAATACTAGAAATATCTATAAAACATCTATAATATATTTAAATAAGTGTAATATATATATATATATATATATATATATATATATATATATATATATATATATATATATGTATATAACAATTAATTTGCTAGGAGTATCTATTGTGTATAAACCTTTAGGAGTGACATAATCATAATTAACATTCGACGACCATGGATTGCTGAACGTGAAGTCACCCTTAACGACCTGATCCCCCATAATAAGGAAGCTATAATGTGATTTACAATTTACAGCCCATTTACATAATTGGACGAAATCATTAGTGTCTCTTTGAAAAAACGCTCTTCTAGTGAAACTGATACTTCCAGAGAACTTTCCAGAGAAACATCCATCGTATAACAACGAAAAATGTAAAGCTTTTCAGCTGAATAGCTGGACTATTAATTGTCTAAAAATATTAATTTTCATTGGAACAACATTGCTATGATAATTAAGGATTGAGTTTCACAAAAACCCATCTTCAATTGTGACAAAACCAGTTGTTCTGGCCTAAAAATTAAACTAATAAACTAACTTTGAAAAAATTCTGTGGGACCAATCTGCTGAACTAATGGAGTTATGAGGTAAAAAATATAACAAAATACAACCGAATTGAAAACTTCCTTCTTTTTAAAAGTCGGTTGAAAACATGCTAATTCCTTGCAGATTATGAATAAGTTATATTCTAATAACACTATTAATTAAATCAGCTAATTATACCTATATATTTTGTAGAATAACTTTTGATTTTTCTGTTATTATTTTATATAACTAAATAACGAAATAAAATTATAACACAGTAGGCGAATTTAATGCTAGCAGTAGTTTCTTCCAGTTTTTTACTGTAGAGTGATATGATTTTAGTATAATTGCCATAAATTTTACGTTCTATTTAACGTCAAAAATCTCTTAGTACGAGTTCACCTCAATTCTTTATTGAAAAGCATTTTCTTACTTCAATCAAATTAATCAAATTCAATCAAAGATTATGATGATTTCCAAAACAAACTTAACCTTTTAATAAATTTATTTAAGACAGCCACAGTATAGAAACAATAAGCTTGGCAATTTCCATGCTGATAAACTGTAGTTTTTTTATTCTTTTTTAGATTAGTATGTACAAAAAAATTTACTATTATAAGTAATCTATTAATCTATTAATTGTTCTTGTGAATCAATCCTTTTGAATATTTTCGCCATACTTTCACAAGTCACAGATATGTCGTGGAGATAAAAGAATTGTAATTACAAATCAAAAACGTCTCTAAGTCGACAAACAACTGTCACGAACTGACACCAATCAGATACACTTTTCTTGCAATACGGTTTTAGATATGACTTAGAAATATCCTCTTAATTAATGTATAGATCTTACTGTACGAGTTAAAGGTAAATTTAATATTTATCGTAAACTACCGGCCCAAATGGTAAAAATGAGACCAAATCTTCCCTCTCGCTAACTTATTTAAATAAAGATTTTTAACCCAAATTTTTCATTTTCCATACAATTTTTATATATTTCCATTCACATAAGTCTAGTTTTGACAATTAGAAACGTAACAAAAAGAAGCATTAGCCAAATAGTGTGCGGGCGTCCTGAAATAATGCGCTTATATTTATTCTATAATTGACTTTTATTTGAAAAGATTAATGTCATATTACACTTAAATATATAAAAAAAGTATTATTTAAACCGGCATTATCTGTTTATATACTATACGTTGACCCGTAGAGAATGCCTATAGCATTAATTTCTCCTTTTTTACTGTTTTTTATTGGTCAATAAAGATTAAATAAATAAGTAAATTAATTTTATAATAAAAATTACGCGCATGGATCATTTTAGTTATAAATTACTATAATCTATGTAACCAAACTACCACCATATTATAAATTATACCCCATTTGAATCACAGTTCCGTAGTAATTAATAATAATCATTCAAGGCTTTGAGCGTAGTAGTAATTAAACAGAATAGAAAGGACAAGGTTACTTCGCTTGAAATTACTCCTTAGTTTACAGTAATTAAAATCGTATGAATGCATCTTTATCTTACTCGCGTTGCTGACATCATGCAGTATTACTTGCATGGGAACTATGTATAACATATTTCACAAGTCCGTATAGTCCCTGCATAGAATAGGCCACTCCTTCCTTTCCTGTGGGTGTCGTAAGAGCCGACTAAAGGAACTTAATACTCGTAGTAAAGGAATGTCGTCGTCAAAAGCGTCAGAAGCGTCGCTCTTAAAACATCTTTAAAAGCCTAATAGCGATTGCCAACCCGCTTGCCAAGGTAGTCAACTACTGGAATACTCCCCTTATAGGGAGGAAGGCTTACGTTGAGCAGTGGACAGTTAATGGCTGAAATGATATACAAAATAACACCATCCAGTTCCAAACTAAACAGAGCCTTTACTATAAGTACAAGACGACTAATACATACATTTCTTTTTTAATTATAAGTAGAAAACAAAAATATAAAAAATAATTAATAAATAATAAAACACCCAGAAAAACAGCAATACTCATGAACAGTAATGTTTGTATTGTGCGAAGATTGAATCCACGACCATCGGAAGATGAGACAGTATATTACCCAATACATCTCCAATGTCTTAGACTATGATATACCTTTATCATTTTTATAATAGCCTATAGATATACCGAATTCCACTGTTGGGCGATCTTTTAAGGCTCAATTTGTATTTATTTAAATCTTATCGCACCATATTCTTCCTATGTTCCTATAGACCGCAACGCCGATATTCATCGTTTTGTATCCAGAACATGACAGGCTTGGTCTCCCATTTTTCCATTCCTTTTTAAATATTTTTAGCAATTTTTTTACACAACTGTCAAACAAATTTACGACCCAATTAATGAAAAATAAGTAAGATTTACATTCATATAATATATGGGATGTTTGATAAGATTCGCAACGTATCACCACATAGTCCCTACAAACAGTCGTTTTACGTACGCAAATATTTGCTCTATCGAGAAATTAAAGCACGAACCCTCGCCAATAATATTCTCTTGTAACGTTCTGCCTCGAATATCGCATATGTAACGTTTATGGCGAAGGGATTGCTTGTTTATTGAATAATACATATATTATTCTGAGGTAATCTCGAGCTTTACCACAACTCATATATATATATATATATATATATATATATCTTTATTGCACAAAAAACACACAGTAACAACAATAAGTTAATAACAATGTTAGCAAAGGCGAACTTATCTCTAAAAGAGATCTCTTCCAGTCAACCTAACGCAGTGGCATAGGAAGTAGTGAGTGGGCAGTAGTAGTGCAAGACAGAAATTAAAATAAATATTTACATAAATTATAAATAATTATATATATATACACACATGCATTCACATATATACATACATACACATACACATATATATACATATACACATACACATACATATACACACATACATACACACGTTAAATACAACATATAAATATCAAATACAAGAGAACACAATGATGACAGTCTTCTAATCATTTTTATATTTAAATTAAATTGGAAAGATAAAATGATTTTAATCTTTTTTTGAAGGAACTGCTAGACGGGCTATTCTGAATATTCACGGGAAGTTTATTCCACAGCTGTACAGCACGATATGCAAATGAGTTACCCATAAAATGGGTTTTACAGCAGGAAGCTTCAGTACCCTTGGTTCAGACAAAGACGTCTAGGTTGGAAGGAGGAGGTAATAATTGGAACAACGAAGGTAGGAAGGAGAATTGGGATTATTAAGGATATTATATAGGACCGCTAGGACATGTGTCTCATGACGATGTCTAATTGGGAGCCACTTTAAACGAGTGCGGTATTCCGAGACATGATCATATTTTCGTAAGCTGAAAATAAACCTTAAAATTTTGCTCAAGCTTATTTAGCAGCTCCTCGGTCACATCTAAGAAACAGACATCGGCATAATCCAGAATGGGAAGAAGGTCAAAGGTCATGAGTCAAGACGACAAAAAAATAAACAGAATTAGTTGTAGGATTGCACGTCAAAACTAAAACTTGTTTTTTGCACAAATTTTTAAACGTTTCTAACTTTTGGTTATTAAGAAAAATTTGTTCAAAAAGATTTTTTTTACTTGAGAAAACCTTGACGTAACCACGCTCATTCCATAACCTGAGCGTTGATGGGAACCAAGATCTCTGAAACCGAGAGTGAGCTCCCTATCAATTGCAAGTTAAAGAATAATAGAAAGTAGCCATGAGCATCATGTTAAACAATTCGTCTGAGCACAATCCATTGTACAAGCGGTAATCCATGCAAAGTTAAGCGAAATCTCTCCTAAGTCTAAAGGATTCGACGAGTAATAAGTAACTTTATAAAATTCCCGTTGTGCACCTGCATAGACAGTACCCAACATACCTAAAGAAGTTTTCTCTTTAAAAACTTTGTCAATATAAATTTTCGGTGATATAATTAATGAACCAAATTATCTCGATGAAAGACTAGGAAGTCGCCCTTCCCACGTTGGATTCTAGTGTACTTGCCGAAACGTCTAATATTATATTCAATACAAAGCTAACAATTAACAAACAGCATGACATATTTATTTGACCTGGCGTGACCTGCACTTATTGATTGGCCGGAATAAAAACTAATCAAAGTATACCTTTGTCTAAAACCTGTGTGTATGACAAATTTCATGATAAATAATTGAGCTGTTTAGGTGCAACAAACCCATTCTTTATAACACCAGTAACAATATGATAGATTATTTTATTATTATAATTTCAATATATTATCTTACCATATTTAAACAGAATTTCTAGCTACAAATTCCCAGGTAACTTTGAGAGAAACAAGATAATAATGTTACCTAATCTATCTACTGGATATTTATTCAAACGTAAAGGGCAAAATAAATACAAATTAGATGTCAACATTCAGTTTATTAGACGTATATCTATTACAGTATTGGAATTCCATTGTAACATATAATATACTCTTTTTATATCTATTTTCACAGGAAATATATATTTTGTCACTTGAGCATTTAACGCCCAATTTCAACGTTTCTAAATATTTACAAGCATTACAACAAGCTTATAATATAAATATACATCTAACAATATATATACAATTTGTTCACACAACATTCTGACAAATTACATGAATAATATTTACAGATACCTTGAAAGTAAACAAGTATAATGTCAAAAAAGGACTTTTGAATTCAGCGTTTATACATATGTATTCTCTCGCCATACGAATATAGCATTTATGATGATTAGTAGTATATTTTTTATAATTATAATTAAATCAAGTTCATTATATAATTTAGTATGTAGTATATACATTTTTAATTTTCAACGTTACTGTATATGTATATCACATTTACTAGCTATTGTTGACATTATTGAAAACAACATAATTTATTATTGAAAAGTGGATAGACACTTAATACGTATTGTAATAATGTGATATACCATAATATGTATCGATTCAATTTCCAGCAGTTACAAGTAAGTTCATGTAATGAAAAATTTGTACAAATAAAATTTTGCCTAATAATAAATAAAGGCTATATTTTATGGCCAATTGAATATTGTTCTATGAAATCATAATTTTATAAGTGCTTTTGAAAAGAAATAGCTTCTTAATTCTCCTTTATTTTATTTTAATAATTTTAAGAATTCTTTATGCAATCGAAGGATTTACTCCCGTGTTTGTTTCTTATTATTTTCATCATGATTAAAGCAAATGACTGTTTTTGTGAAACAATGTTATGTCTATATTACCCATGTTTCTTTTATTGTGCATAATCAGAGACTTAGCAAAATAAAAAAAAACACATGTCATTTCTGTAAAGGTTAATGTTATGTTATAAAATAAACTTATTATTTTACAACTACTTTAGGCGCAAAGGAATTTGTATTAAACGTACACAGCTGGCTCTGTGGTGTAAGCCAGGCGTTAGAAATGCCCGTATTTCGCCTCGGTTTTGCGGTCTCATCTCTGATATTCCGAGCACTTACTCCTCAGGAATTTCATTCAGAATACAATATTTGCTAAGGCTACAGAGACTGTCAGTTCAGCATTTAATAAACAGAAAAAATATTATGACAGGGACTTTGCAAAGTTTTGAATGCGGCTTGTGTAAAATTAATAAAACAACATATTTTGTAAAACTTCACAACTTCGTAACAAATCACGTATGAGACATAATATGGATACAAGTCGTGATGGTATTTTAAAACCATATTATTAATAATATAATAAATGTAGTGGAATATATAAACACACATACTTAGTTCAATTAAAAAATTTGCATTCAGTGATAAAAAATGTTATTTGTATTAATAAATTATTTTTAACTAACATTATGACTATGATGGAAGATACCGAATCCACAATATATGTTATATCTGTATTTAAAATTTTTATTTTATCACGTATTAAAAATATATATAATAATCTAAACAAATAGTAATAGTAAGTCTTGTTGTAGTAAGTTTAAATTATATTCTGCAAGCTAAAAATATTGTATTACACTACATTAAAGAAGGTTTAATAATTATATTATAAGAATTATTAATGTTAAAACTTGTATAGACAATTAAATATTATCTAACAAGTAAAAACATAAATAATAAAACCATCAAAAGACACAAATATAAACACACGAATTTCAATTAGAACGAAACATCATTCCTGAGAAATTCGTCAAATTGAATGGAAAACCACATAATCGCTAGAAACAGGAACTGACAAGGCATGAGCGTTGAGTAATGGGAAGTAAGAAAGTTTAATCACAGGCAAATCTTTTGTAAAATGCCTTTCTGAATTTAAAAAGAACAGAGTTCCGCCACGAGTTCCAATCTGAATTTGATTCAAAATATGTAATAAATGTAATAGTCACAAGTCTGTCACAGCAGTGTACTTGTAAAGAGCGACGCGTCTTCAGAATGAGTGTAGACTTGCATCAGTGTTAACCACGTCACAACAGCTCCATTGTAAAATGAGGCGACGCATCGTTATTACGACTCTAAACTCACGGCCGTGTCCATCCTGTCACAGCAGTATTCTTTAAAAACAGCGACGTATCGTTACAATAAATGTAAACTCGCGTCTGTGTTAACCGCGCCACAACAGCGCTATTGTAAAATGAACGATGCATCGTTATTACGAGTCTAAACTCACACCCGTGTCAACCCTGTCACAATAGTGTTCTTTTAAAAAGAGTGACGTATCGTTAAAATAAGTATAAACTCGCGTCTGTGTTAACAGCGTCACAACAGCGCTATTGTAAAATGAACGATGCGTCGTTATTACGAGTCTAAACTCACGTCCGTGTCAACCCTGTTACAACAGTATTCTTTTAAAAAAAGCGACGTATGGTTAGAATAAGTGTAAACTCGCGTCTGTATTAACCGCGTCACAACAGCGCTATTGTAAAATGAAGGACGCATCGTTATTACGAGTCTAAACTCACGTCCGTGTCAACCCTGTCACAGCAGCGTTCTTTTAAAAAGAGCGACGCATTGTTATTACGAGTTTAAACTCGCGTCAGTGTCAAGCCTGTCACAGCAGTGTTCTTGTAAAAAGAGCGACGCGTCGTCAGAGCGAGTGTAGACTCGCGTCAGTGTCGCTCTCCGCGCCTCCAAGCAGAAGCGTGGACTCGCAAGGTACCGACTGTCGGGAAAGCGAGTCTCGCTTTCGAGACTCAGAGGGCGGGAGTTGGGCCGGCGGTAGTAGTCACAGTTCGATGGCGGCAGCACCTTTCCACGTAACTCCGGCGCGGAGTAGGTGATACAGCCTTAGTACGCACCATATACATAAACACTGTAAAAGATATTAATATATTAATAAAAGTGTTTATTAGTACTTGATGGAAAATCAAACTCATATTGATACTGTGCTACAAATACGGCTATTCTCTGTATATCACTATGAATATGTATTAAATACATTAAAATAAATCACGTAATAACGTTTGTTTGATATATTAAAATATTTATTGTCTATCAAATAAACAACTACTGTATATTCTGTAATAGTTTACATAAAACAATATCATATGAGAATATTTTCTTTTTTCATATTTGTAGGACATGATTTTTCAGTAGTCGGATTTTACTTTTGTAGAATAACATGCTTATCAAAGCAGCAGATTATTTCTAAACTGTATAAGATTATAATTATAGTATAATTTGTACTGAATTTTTACGGATCTATTTGGATTTGTCGTGTATATATATTTATAATATATGTATACTTACATTCAAAAATATCCTCGGTATTAAAAAAGATATTTCCGCCTTACACATGGCGTCGAATTGCTGAAACAAAAGATAATAAAGACAATTAAAATTTAAATTTCTGTAACTTTAATAAAGTGTTTTTTGCGTCTGTCCTATTTTAGTTTAAAATTAATACGAAGGCAATAATAAAAACCCCTATCAATTGCAAAAATTTATTAAAATTGCTATTTTTTTTTATACTACTTAGAATGGCAAACAAGCTGACGGCCCACTTGATGAAAAGTAGTAACCGTCGCCTATAGACATGAGCAGTACAATATTATGTAGTAGTTTTATGATTGCTCACTGGATGAAACTATTACCTACAGATATGAAAAGTATCATAGACATCGTAGAATCTATGACCAGGTGATCTAGACCCATGGTATCCCTCATACATTTCCATTCTTGAAGTCTAAGATATTATGCTACAATACTCTGAAATTTTATTGGCATATTACGATATGACATCAAACCAAAATATTTCTATGCAAGCCAACTGTTTCGTGAACAACTCTCTTACGACTGAAACATGAGTAGGACAGAGGTACCCTATATATAGGTATGTAAGTAGGTATATTATCCATGCCTATTATCCAAACAGATGACTTTTATAAAAAATATAAATGCTTAAAAACCTAACGTGCCTACCCCTTAATTAAAGAGTTAAAGTTGTAATTGATATTAAAGAAATAACCTTTAAAACGGATTTATTTAATTGGTACAATGAAATATAATACACTTTGACATTATTAACGATCGAAATGTGTACATAAATTTATAATTAGTGTTGACAACGACAAATAGCTGCAATCAATACATTTTACTTCAGAATTACCTAAGTAGTTACGAATGGATACAGAAAGACATTTAATGACTGGCCATTTTCATAGCGGTAAAAATTTACTGACTAAAAATTTTCAATTAAAGATTCCGTACGCGTTTTCTCACTACTACTACTCATGTGTGGATATCGTCCTCTGGCATTAAAAGTTTTTAAACCGCTTTCATTATATACAAACTCGTGTCGCAAAATGTGCGTGGACTTAATAACGGTCGGAGATTGATGGCTAAAATGAAATATCGTGCAACTACTACTAATGATAATAGTAACTAGTCCTCAAATGTTAACAGTCGTACGCATACTAATGGTGACGAAATTAGCCGATTCTCAAATATTGGCAGCTGCACGGATACTAATGGTAACGGAATTATACAAAATAATTGTAATCAACTAACCAGTGATGTAGACTTTTGCAAAATAACACTTAGTGCAGTAAAATAAATTATTTAACTTTAATAACCGGACGGATTTGATAGACATTTATTACAATAACAATTAATTTGTTACTTGTCCTAACTTAAAACATTTTTATGTTAATTCGCGTGGATAATACCACAGGATACAGCAAATTTTATATTAAAAAATTCATATAAACTTTAATTTTTTTCTACCCAACTCTAGAACCCTAAAAATTTGCGAGCGACTATAAATATTTTCTTTTCTCTCATCGTAAAACAGCGGTGGTGATTGCAAGCTTTCACGCAGTATTATGCACATTATTAAAATGTTCTTGCTTTATATATAGTATTTATATATAAGTATATAACTTATGTATTTATTAACTACTAGCTATTATCCACAACTTCGTGGATTATGAAAGCAGAAAACCCAATGAAATAGATGACGTATAAATATGAAACATATACCAGATAAAGTATAAAGTTAGATAATTAGAAGCATATCTATTGAAACGATATCCATTTTAGTGAAATAGACAGGTAGACTGATAGAAAAAACATAGCAATATTAATTGTTTTGGGTTCTATTGCACTTATTATACCTCTCATATATATTTTTTTATATACAAACACAAAAAGAACAAACACAGATTTCATGTGTGCATTTGTAATGCTTGCCGAAGGTATTATCACTTTTAATTATAAATGGTTACAAAATAACAAATATCCCTGCATTCATTAACCAATATCCAAGCCCTTTTAGTACCTCAGAAGATACACCACTGCACCCACACTGATCTCCTGTGAGAGGCATGCGCCTACCACTCATGAGTGAATACTCATTTCACTCACGCTCATTACACGCGTTTCTTAATTTAGACTGCAATACAACGTATCACATCTTGTGACACATCGTCATACAAAATTCGGCATCTAATGACGCAGCGAGATACATAAATGCTCTCATACCGCACTGTCATACAATTAGTGACCATAACATACCACCACACACCTAAGTTTTTCCTCTAATTAATATAATATGATTCACATTTTATGTAACGATTCTCTAATATATAGAAGTAAATACCTATGTAAGTACATTAAGTAAAACACCAAGGATAGAAAATCGTTAATCGATTTTAACGTCGAAGTGTGATATCGCTATTAGGCTATTAACTTGCTATTGCTTCCATAAAAAAGGCCAATGTAGCATGATGGATATGTTTATTACAATATTGACCTAATATGTAAGCACGGTTTTGCGACGTCATCAAAACTTAATTACTGAGGAAAGTGAAAACGAAAATTAAATCAACGTGCAAAATGTTATAATATTGTATAGTAGTAATGTTGTACCTACTTTTTAATATGATATTAAATTATATATAAAAGAGATTTTACGCCGGCTGGTGGAAACCTCTGGTGACCAGAAGGCTGGTCTATACTTTGGTCAAAGCATTTCCATTGCTATTCAGCGTAGAAATGCAGCAAATATCCTAAGCACCGTACCAGCTGGCAGTGATCTCAAAGAATTTTTTTTTATCTTTATTTTTTTTTATTTACTTATTCTTGATATTATAATGATGTTAATAAAAAAATATCTTATATTTGAAGTAGGTTGAAATTGCTTTAGTTTAGTCACATAATTTTATAACATTATGTTATTTCTTAGACTTTATTATCTAATTAATTTATTTATTTATTACCTTACTATTAACGTACTTAATGTAAATAATTACAAATAATATTGTAAGAAATATACAAATTAAATATGAAAAAAAAAATATATTATTCATACAATTATACAGTCATTATATACTAGTTTTTACTCGCGATTTCATCTACATAACCGAAAGATTATAGATTATTAAGACATAAATTGATCAAGATAAAATTAGTAATTTAAGTCCTTTCCCTGTCCAAATACTACGTGTGTAGTAAATTTATGTCAAAATTGACAAAATTCAATTGGTGAAGCCGTTAAAATGCCAAGAACCACAAATAAAGGATTGAAATTAAGTGACTTAAACTACTCCTAAACTATACGAGATATTGTAAATCTTTTTTCTAATCGTAAAATCACAAAAGTGTATACACGACTTCGTAAAATGATAGATAAATCGATTCTTATTATCTATGTTCATATCCCATAGTTTTGTTTTCAAATTAAAGTAGGTACCTATTAAATATTGTTACAGAAAATAAAAGTGTAGATACTTGTTAAAATGGATGATAGTGTTTTGTGTTAAAAGCCTATGGATGTTAAAAAACCTTCATTATGGCCGGTGTTATACACTATTTTTAATATAATATTATATTATGAATTATATATATATTCATACAATTACACAGTCATTATATACATAGTTTTTTTTTATACAACTTAGAATGGCGATTTCATCTATAGACATGTACCATGGACATAACAGAAACATTATAGATTATTAAGACATAATATTGATCAAGATAAAATATAAAATTAAAAAAAAGTATATGGCGCCAATGTTTTTGTTCAATGGTTTTTTTTTTGTTTATTTATTATTATTTTTTATTATCTGTGTAATTATATAAAGGGCTAAGTAAAATAAAATATCAGAAACTAATATAAAGCAGTCCGATTATCCGAATATTCGATTATTCGTGTTTTTCGTAGTAAATTCATTTATAGATTTATGATTTCTTAATATCGTATTATCTAAACGACGTATTTAAAACCCTTTACATAATTACAAATATTAAAATTACAAATATTAATTACATATTGATCCGTTTAACTTTGAAATCGATTATCCGGATTTTTTATTATACCCATGGTTTTATTTGAAGTACTTACATTTATAAAATGTGTGTCCTCGCAAATAATAAAAATAAACTTATATTCACGAAAACATTGGCTAATTTAATTCAAACTTTCTCAATATATTCGTATAAAGCCACGACAAATATTATGGATTCGAATATCGTTTTTACAAAAGCCATCCATTCGTATTTGTCCAATATGTGTTTTTAATTAACAACTGATATCGACCTCTCGTTTCCATTGCACGTACACTGGATATTCCATGGCTCCACGTGTATAGAAGGAAAATGTCAACAAACAGCAAAAATTATTACGTCCTTATTATGTTTTATTTGCTCTTCTAATACAGTTAATTATTTGTTACAGTATGTATATGCATTTATTATTATATATATGTATATATATTACATAATATATGTGTATTAATCTAATTATTTATTTTATCAACTGAGTGAGTTTACAGTTTCCCAATACACTCACCCAAGAAAGCATTAGTATAGTAACACATGTTTAATTAAATAGAATTATATTAATTAGATTTAAATCACAACATAACAATAATAGAAATAACATCTATATCTCTGAACACAAACAGTCTGTGGTCATCAGACGAAACTCCAGCAAGTTAGAGGTAAACACGTCTAATTGCGGATATCGGCTCAAAACATCATTGAGTAGTTTCAATGCAGGAGAGAGAGGAGCTTACTTAGCCAACTCTGTTCTTCTTAAAGGAATATCAAATAAGTGCCGTCTACGTGCTCGCACGTAGTTACTGGGTGCTTCTATTATATCTTTATAACATATGAACATATTAAGTATTAGTTTATATTTCCTTAACTCATGAATGCACCACCTACCTATTTCTCTATTTGCTCAATGGTTGACTGGTAAAGAACACTGTCCGGTATTAAGTCCGTTAAATGTACATAGAATTTCATTGTCCATTAAAGTTTAAATAAATAACCGTGAAATCCCGGTATAGAATAGGCCCCTTTTTCCTTTCCCGTAGATGTCGTAAGAGGCGACTAAGGAGGGCGAGGGATGGGCAGCAACTAACCACTTAAAACGTTTCTAAATCTAACTGCGATTGCCAATCAGCCTGCCAAGTGTGCCAACCACTAGCAAAACCCCCCCAAGAAGAGTCTTATGTTCAGCAATGGACAGTCTAAAGATGTTACGATGATGATGATGAAATAAATAAATATTATTTGCATTGAGGGAATTTACAAAATAAGAGACCATAATTTTTTAGTAGCAAAATTTTAAATGGCATTCCCTATCGCGATTTATGATACAAAAATTTAACTACCAATATAAAACCATTAGTAAGAAATTTTAGTTAAAATTTGTAAATTAAATTTTAATTATACACGTTTCCATATTTGCAGTTGGTAAGCTCGAGAACGCCGCACGTACTCATATATTATTCATTATAATTTTCCTAACAATAATTTATCATAAAATACAGTTTATTATTTAACAAGTATGGTATCATCTATTAGCATCTTTTTTATGCAACTAAGAATGACAAACAAGCTGACGGCCTACCTTATGGAAAAGGCCATGAACATCGCATAATATAGTGTTACTCTCATGATACCACTATGCTATTACTAAGGTCTGTTATACCGCCTTTTCCCGTTATCTTGTAATTTCACTTATTTTCATTATACCCTGAAAAGAGATAGGTTCAGAAAATTGCGCTTTAGATTCAACCCCACTGTTGCTATTGCGCACAAAAATCAACTCTACGGGGATATATTACTATACTCTGTGATAGGGACACAGCCATTGCAGTATACGATAATGAGCGGCTACAAGATCCTTTTACCTAAGAATGGTAATAGGGATGTCACAATCCTTCCTCATGATTCAAGGTATTTTTTGTTCAACATTATAAATTATATGGAATTCATAAACATAGTATAATATGTATAATATGATAAAAATATGTATATGCTCATTATAATTACATTAATTCTACCGCTGTTATTATTATTAATTTTTACCTATGATTTTGATATAGAATAAAATATGTTCCATAAGAAAAAAATTTTAAATGATGTATACAAATATTTTTCAAACAATATTTCAATAAGTATCTTTAAAGAAATAAAAAAAACAGTTCACTTTATAGACGAGGGTATCAGAAACATTCAATTTTCGGAGGGCAACAATTTTGAAATAAATATAAAACAACTTACGGTTTTTCTTGACAAAGATGTTAAAGGCAATATTTGAAGGTATTCCGTTGATAGTTGATAGTTGGAATATGGCAGTAAATTTATAGGGTACAGAGAAATACCACCTGAGTCCTCAGGAATGCCAACGCATAGGGGTATCATGGGCGAAACAGTATACTCTGTTATGTCCATGGTATTGCTCATGTCTATAGGCGACGATTACCACTTTCTATCAGGTGGGACGTCAGCTTATTTGCCATTCTAAGTTGCATAGAAAAAGTTGCCCTTATTACAATAAAAAAGAAACATATGACATAAGCATAAAAGTGAAGTGAATATAAATCATAAAAAATGAATATATAATTAGCGTTTCTCATTCATTTAACATAATTTAATTTTAATGAACTCTGTTAATATATTAAGGTCGAATGACGGCACACCGCAGTGTCCCGGCCTTCGTGTGGGCAATAATAAATAATAATTATGACAATTGTAAGTAGGTACCTAGAATTTTTAACATTTTAAGATATTATATACCTATAATAACATCGAAACAAAGCCAAAACTGTACATTAAATATTTTAAACAATGTTTTTAAAAGATGCAAATACGATAAACCGTAAAGGATGGCTTTTGAAATATTTGTCTATTTGTGTATTAGCATTATATCTAAAAGCGGCTAAGCTGATTATACATCAGTATAAATTTCAATATATTACGGTAGTTACATCTATAAAGCTAAATACGTCTCTCTCTCTCTCTCTCTCTTTATGTGTGTGTGTGCGTGCGTGGGAGCGTGTGCGTGTGCGTGCGCATGTGTGTGTACTGTGCGATACATAAAAGCGTGATTAAATGCTGAATAATATAAAATGTGATGAAATTTTATTATAGAACTAAAAAAAGTGAACGAAGTAGCGACTGCACAGGCAATAATATATTATTTTTCTTTTATGTATATTTAATAGAATCCCTTGTTATTGCGTTCATTATACGAAGTCATGATAAGAAAAATAAATAGTACCTACTTACATATTATTTATTTTCCTTATTAATTATTTATTTCCGCATTTAGTCAGAAAAAAGACGGTGAATATATACGGGTGGCATCCCATTCGCGATGTCGCCGTAGGGCGCGATGCGCAAAGGGTTTATTAAAGTACAACAAAATACAATTTGTCCGTTGTTTGTTAGGATACCAAATTAAGGACGGTCAGAGATTCGTACGAATTCTGTAATTATTTATTTAAATTACTTACAAAGTCCTTGAATGTGCATACTCTTTATTCTTTTTTTTTATAATAGATCGTTGTATTCACAGTAATTTAAAAATTTGCTACACAATAAGGCTGACTTTAATAATAACATTAATGTGGTACCAACAAAAAAATAAATTCTATTGGATGCAAATAGGATTTTTGATATTTTTTTATACAACTTAGAATGGCAAACAAGCCGACGGCCCACCTGATGGAAAGTGGTAACCGTCGCCTTTAGACATGAGCTATACCATGGACATAACAGAGTATATTGTTTAGCCCATGATACCCCCCATACGTTGCCATTCCTGAGAACTCAGGTATTATTCCTTTGTACCCTGTAAATTCACGCCATATCCCACCCTTCAAACCAAAAGCCATGCAAACACAACTATTTTAAGATTGAAACACGAATGGGACAGAGGTACCCAAGCAAACGACTTTTGTACAAAGTCTCCCTTTACCTTTTCTTTCTATATATATATATATATATATATATATATATATATATATATATATATATATATATATATATATATATATATATATATATATATATATATATAATGTTGAGGTCTGGGCTAGAATAGGGCCAGTCTTCAGCTCTTATAAAGTCCGGAACGTTGGTTTTAAACCAGGCTAGGTAGTTCGTGCCTTGTGACCAGGTGCAGAGTCCTACTGGAAAGGTATATTTTTAAAAAAGTATACTGCTGAGAGGGTTTACAATACGATCCAAGACTGTATCTTGACACACTTTGGCTGAAGTTTTCACTCCTTCTTCACAAAAATGTAGTTTAGTGACTCCTTGATAAAAGACGCCCCACCAAACCATCATTGACGCAGGATGATGACCATGTTGTACCTTTCCAATCACTTGAGCAGCTTCTTTATAACTGTGAGCGTACACTTTACCATTTTACTTATTGTAGTATTCTTCAATTGTAAAATTTTTTTCAGCGTATGCATATGGCGACAGAAAGCGTTTTGATCAATCCACTCTCTTTAATTATAAAAGATTGATTTAGGGCATATCTTGTATATCGACGAGAAGCACCGAGCTTCAGGTTTTGTTTTATAGTACACTACAGAGTCCTAGCGGAAATCTTCATTTCTCGCAATAAGATTTTTTGCTTCTTAATGAGGTTTCGACGAATTCTGGCTTTAACAACATCAACAGCTTTTGTAGTTCTAAAAACACGCGGCCGCTCCGATCTTTTCTGATCTTCGACAGAGGAAGTGTTGTTGTATCTGTTGATAATACGATATACGAATATACGGTCGATACCAGGCTTTTGAAGTGTCTGGAATATGACCGACGGCTCCATACCCACTTTGTGCAAGGCGATCACTGCAATCCTATTTTCTTTAACACCCCATTCCATATTGTAATTTGATATTGAACACGAAAAAATATGTAAAATGGCGCGTAATCGAAAGAAGTTTTCAAAATAATAAATGGGTTCCAAATTCAAAATAATTATAAAGTTGAAAAAAGAAAAGTTTTTAGTATTTATGGCCGAACTACTTATATAAACCCTTAGCTTACTTATAACATTGAAATTATATATTTACATAAATAAATAATTATTAATTAATAAATAATTAATTTGTTTGCCATTCTAAGTTGCATAAAAAACACGTTATTTTTATTAACTGGTATAGTTTAATAAAATAAAACAGACAGATTTTGTTTACTTCTTCGCTTTAATTTATTAAAATCTTATACCGTTAAATCATCTGTTCATGGCATGTTAAAGTTGAAACAGTTAAACCTCTCTTAATTAATTACCCGAATCTTAATTACCTACTTAACTTTGGAACTTAACAACCGAGTATTTCATGAAACCATTTCCTGATTATTTTTTGTCGACCGTTTAATTATTCATAAAATTAAGTGCTTCGTCTTCAATTTGAAATACTGAGAATTTTTATTTATCAGTGACGTAAATAAGTGAAAAAGTAAATAAATTCCTAAGAAAGGATAGCAAGTAAAAATAAAACATAAAAGCAGTACTCAATTAGATTTGGTTCTCTGGTGGTTGGTAGTTGGTAAAAATACAGAAACAGTAATTTCAATCGTGACAGAAGTAATATGATAGCAAGTCCTATATACATTCATTTGATAGGAGACCAACACGAATGTGTTTTTTTTTATGCAACTTAGAATGGCAAACAAGCTGACGGCCCACCTGATGGAAAGTGGTAACCGTCGTCTATAGACATAAGCAGTACCATGGACATAACAGAGTATACTGTAAATTCACTACTATATCCCACCCTCCAAATCGAAACACAGCCATGCTAACATAACTGCTTCACGATAGAAACCCAAATGGGACAGAGGTGTCCAAGCAAACGACTTTTGTACAAATTTTCTTTCTAGTAATTGCTATTACATTGTATCGTATGATTTTATTATGTTATATTGTATACTGTGTTTCTAATATATGTAAATATTAACTTAAAACTCTAAGTTGGTTTTATAATTTTTCTTAAAAGGGGTACAGTAAATGTCAAGTCTTTTGCCCATAAATGAATGAATGAGTATACTTTATTTGCATTATACAATATAGAATAGGATAAAACTCTCTAAGGGCATGAAAAAAATGGTAAAATTTCTATTTTTAATACAATTTCAGCATAAATAATATACTATACTATGTTACGCTAAAATGAACAGGAAAACTGCGATATTATACATATAAAAGGCTCTGTAATTGATTTTACCTTTTAATTTTTTCCTAGGTTTTCATACTTGAAAATTATTAATTTCAAAGAAAATAATCTTTAAAAAAAATATAATTCTGTTCTACGAGGAACTCGTGTTGTCCTACTGCTGAGCAAAGGAGATCTCATATCTCCTTTAAAAAAGTTCTGTTCTGCACCACCTCGAAACAATAATTTTTAAATACGTCCACTACGCCATCGCTTCCTTAACTGCTTTCTATCCGCTAGGTGGAAATCTTTGCACACCTTTCCAATCTATGCAACTAACGTGACCCGTCTAACTTCACTTAAGTCTAACCGACTTCTAGCCTACACCTATAATGTCTGTTTGGAAATGAAACATACTGTTGGTCTTTTTGCCATTAAAACACTTCTTTGCATTGTTCTCAGGCAAATCTATGTTTGTATAGTCTGAGCACCGTAAGTTAGAATAGGCAAAATACACATGTCGATGACTTTGTACTTTAATGACATCGGAATATTACCCCTTCATTAACGTCTTCATGGACCAGTAGCTCTTCCAAGCGTTTTCGATTTCCCCCTATTGCCTATTTTCAAAGGAAACTAATTGGCCCATATATACTCATCGACATAATGTACCTGTTACTTGCTCATATACCTTACGTTTCGTGCTATTTATCATTAATTGGGTTTTAGATTTGTTCATTATCTATTCAACCTCAAGTCTTGCCCTATTTAATTCTTGGAGCAATATGTTCGAGTTATTTGGTTGTTGAGGTAAAAAAGACTATATCATCGGCGAATCGGAGATTTATAAGTCTTTTATTGTAAAATTTTGTTTGTTCTTCTAAGATGTTGGCAATTTTCAAAATATCTCTTTTAGATCATTTGTAAATATGGTAGGAAAAAGTGGGTTACACTATTCGACCTCTTCCAAAATTTGAAACAAAAATGTAGCTATATTTTTTTTCTAATGAAACATCTGCAATGACAGGATTCAATCTACTTACTTACAATTCTTTATTCCACTGAAGTGGCAAATAATCTTACGACCCAGTTGACTATGAACGGTTGCTATAGCCTATGAACGCCTGTCATACCAAGGGGAATTACATGCGTGTTTCCGACTTTGAATAAATTAATAACGACGCGCGTGATATCCTTGGTGTTATAGGCTACAGTATTCCCGTTTACCACCAAATGGGCCGTATGTTTCTTTGCCACCATAGTTATATAAAAAAAAAATTAAAAAGACAAAACAATTATACAAATAAAATTATAATTATTCAATGCATAGAATATATATAGGAAAAATGAAATGATCTTAATTAGAGTAATAGAAGCCAATATATTTATTTTTAGAATTTTTGTCTGTCTATCTGTTTACATATTTGTTCCAGTATTATTCAGTTACAGTTTAATTCTGAAGGCTGAGTTTAAAATTATCTTATTACCTTCACAATAGTGGTTTATTTCATTGGTTTTCCATAATCATATCACGGTCAAATACTACTTCATAACAATATTGTTATTGAACTCAAAATGAACAAATCCATACACCGCTTGACTCGAAACGAAAGCGAGTCGTTACTTGTGTCAAGGACGAAATCGATTTTAATCGGCCACTCGGCTGCCTGAAGTGCACACTCGAATTTGAAAATCGTATTTACCGTCAACTCGATACCAAGTATCGAATGGATAGAATGATGAGAAATGTCGGATCGAAAGCAACCTTTCTGTATTCAAAGGGTTACCCAAGGCTATTTATATAGCCACACTCATATTGTGAAACTAAGAAATGACGATCAATGTTACAAAACGATGTCATGATTTTATCTTAGTATAACAAAAGTTAATTAAATAATAATTATTATTATAACACTATAATTAATATTTTGTTACATATATAATGGACTCACCATGTTTGCCGTTATTGTTCATCCGGAATTAAAAGCGACGTAAAGCGCCATACGCCCCCTAAAGAAGACTTTTGGATGAAGTCGAAACAATTGTCGAAAACGGCAAACACGGTGAGTTCGTTAATCTTGCGTTATATATGTATACAGACATCGTATTAAAAAAAAAAAACATAACTTTTAATAATAATCTTTGTTATATAATATTATATCTTATTTAATTAAACTGAAAAGTTATACCTTCAAACTGAATGAGTTGAGAACATGCTTGTCCTTTTTATTAAATCCTCTTGTTAAACAACTTGACCAATTCCTTTCGTTATTGGAGTAAATTTACATTGTTTACTTAATTTAACTATTTTACTAATATAACATATGTATGTATATGTAAATTTAACTTTATAATCTTTTGTTGCTAAGTTTTATTTTAATATTTTAGTATATTTAGAAACTAATCGTTATTCAGTGATATCAAATCTTATAGTTGATACTGCCAATAACTGTCATTGTCAGCATTAAAATCATTTAAAAATTAAAATAACATATAATTAATATATTATACAAAATACAGTTAATTAAAAAAAAAGTAGCCCTTTATTTGTATTAATTCTAATATAAAAGTTATATAACATTGGAAGCTATATGGAAATACAACGCATCTCTCACCCGACGTTTCAGGGCAGAATTATACAAAATTTCATTTATGTTTAATCTCTTTTATCCAAAGAACAAAATAATGTATTATGGTTAACATTAGCATATTTTGATTTTATATCGTATTTTCCTTTGTTTCATATAATTTCATACAGCTAACATACAATGCATTTTGGAAGTTATTCCATAACGCTCACTTTCACTTGAAGCGATTTTCCTCGAATTTCCATTACGCTTTGTTCCTCGTATGAGCTGAATAAAATTTATTTGTATCTCTTAAAAGACGTCTTTATTTAAAAACTCTGGCTGATTCAAAATAATTTCGCTACTTCTTTATTTTATAAAATAATCAGTCTTTCCTGCAATTTTATAAGAAGTGATATAAACTAACACATATTCATAGTAATATATCAATCAAAATTCAAATTTGTAAAATTACGTTTATTTATTACGTTTAGTTACTGTTTCAACAGAACTTAATGATGTTAGTAACAAATTCATACAATTGATCAAACCAATTAATCGATTTTTTATTTGTCCTTCCATCAGGTGGGTTAACAGCTTGTTTGCCATTCTAAGTTGCATAATAAAAAAATTATTAGATATTCACTCAGTATTTCCCTGATGCTGTTAATCGCATAATGTGGAGACGCATCAAATGCACAAGCAAGAAGAAAATATGGTAATCTGTCCACTGCTGAACATAGGCCTCCCCCATAGACTGCCATAAGGAACAGTCCTGAGCCACCTGTATCCACTGACTCTGTAAAATTCATTTGAAGTCGTCACTCCATCTGGTCTATACTGCATTTGCCCGTACGGGGTTTCCATTCAAGAACCTGTCTTCCACGTCGGTTGTCAATCCTTCGAACTATATGACCAGCCCTTTGCCATTTCAATTTGCTTATTCTTTAAGACTATGTCGATCACTTTAGTCCTTTTGCAGATATTCTTATTTCAGATTCTATCACGCAAAGAAACTCTGAACACAGCCCTATCCATAGCTCGCTGAATAACTTGAAGCTTTAATAAACGAACAACCGTGTGGATCATGTGTAGTTTTATGAATATTACATCACAAATATGTATTTAGAACACAAAATTGCATCTACAAATAGTTTTCTCTTCACAGTAAGCAGGATTTTGGTCCGCATAGAAAAAAAGAAAATTAATATTGGACCAGCACGAGAATTTACTTCCTAGTTTTTCTTTGGAAATCGAATTATTTTTTCTCAGAATGAGCGGCTTCGAGTAGTATCTATCTTATTGTATTATGATAATTAGTTTATGAGTTCCAGGAGGTTGTAGGGACAAATAGATCAGATACATTCGTAGTTTTACTCGCATTGATGACGATTCCGTGGAAAATATAATTGCAAAAAATAAACACTATTACGACTGTTTCATACAAGAGTGAATAATAATAGATATTAAATCTAATTCCAAACTAAGCAAAGCTTGTACTATAGGAACTGAATGAATGATTGCAATACTTATTTTAATGCATATCTATTACACTGTAAATACCCACACCAATACAAACAGATATGTTCATAATATCAAATAAAGAACTATATTTCGATCCTGAAATTACAAACTTAAAATTATTAAACGAATAAGCAACTTTCTTTTTCAAATTCTACGCTACTATTACAGAAATAAAATAAATAGGCATACCTATTAAGTTTTCGGTAGGTAGATAAAAGCGATACGAGAAAATGAAAAGCTATTTGCTTGAGTGAATTGCATTGTAATCGTTTGATGTTAACTGAAATGCATGTTTCGTATAAAAAGCAAGTGAGTGTACAAAGCAACAATGAATTGTAGTTGGCAATTTGTAGATACAATCCACCATTTTAGCCGAAATGAATTTTACCTTCGCGTAGATTTTCTTTCTTATTTATTTTCGAAACGTGAAATGGGCGCAGTCAAGGCTACATATTCTAAAGCAATTATAAGGGTATTTGTCTTAAACAACATACTATTATATAAGGTAATATCGAAATTACGAGCATTTATTTATTTATTTTATTTATTTGGGATAACAATAGCGTTTTAACTAATTAATTATACATTACACACTTACTAAATGTTAGCCAATTATAATTATCCACAGAGTAATACACAGGCACTCGTTGTGCATACAGACAAACAGTTTTAACAAATATTCTACTAATAAAACTAAACGTTCTTTTTCCCCTTTGCACAAGTTATGATAGTATCACAAAGGTAATGGTTTAAGTACTCAAGGATTGTGGATTCGCCGACACTAAAAACTTTAAGGGTCAATTTAAAGTTTCCACTAACGTCCAAATGACGAAAAACATCATTAATAAATTAATCCCAGAGACAGCGGTAGGCTCGCACTCTGCAATATTGGATTCTAATATGCTCAGCGAAGTGTGGGCATATCGTGATTCACCATTTACATTCACCGTAACGAAAACATTCGACAACTGTCTCTCTACCCCATCAATTGTATAATCCCCTTTTAATTCGATTTATTAAATTATTCCAAGATTAGAAGGATTAGGAACCTCTTACGTTACGATAATTTTCATTAGAAAACTTTTCCTATTAAAATTTGTAAGATTGCTTCAATAAAGGAGATTTTCCATTCAATATATGGTATTTTGTTTATACAGGTGACATCAAATTGAGTTATTCCTTTTAAGGAGGTGTTCTATCAGAGAAATCAAATATTCATCCGAATGAAACATGAATCGAAAAACGAAAAAAAAATTATACGAGTAGCTTCGCTTAAATATTTTTTTAAAATTTTCACTGTTGTTTTTATAAGAAGTTTTATTAGTTTTATTGTTAAAAGTTTCATAAGCGCACATTATATTTTAATGTAATAACTACCACTTTAACTTACCAAACGTAATTAGATCGAGAAATCTAGACTAGTTTCGGGACCAATTCGGGACTCATAATCATGAGCGGCTGTGGCGCTAGCGCGAGCCTAACTGCGCGCCTCAGCCTGCTGACATTTTTTAGTTTCACTTGTATTTCTGTTTCATAATATATATACCTGTCTGTTCACATTTAAAGCACATTTACCAGAGGGAGACTTTGTACAAAAGTCGATTGCTTGGGTACCTCTGTCCCATTCGTGTTTCAACCGTGAAGCAGTTGTGTTTGCATAACTGTGTTTCGGTTTGAAGGGTGGGATATGGCGTGAATTTACTGGGTACAGAGGAATAACACCTGAGTCCTCAGGAATGGCAACGCATGGGGGGTATCATGGGCGAAACAGCATACTCTGTTATGTCCATGGTACTGCTCATGTCTATAGGCGACGGTTACCACTTTCCATCAGGTGGGCCGTCAGCTTGTTTGCCATTCTAAGTTTTATAAAAAAAAAAAAAAAAAAAAAAAAAAATCAAAGAAAATCACAAATTACATATCTCACCTTGTTAACGTGATCTCTAAGTATGTTGGAGTACACCATGGCCATAGCTTCGAGCGCCATGAATGTCATACAGCCGACTACCCACGGTACTAGGAAAGCGATATTTTCCTGAAAAAATTTATAAAAGTTAAATACTGTTTTTCCAATAAAGCTCGTGAGGTTAATTCCATGCTCTTTTATTCACTCTTATTGGAAAGTAAAAGATACGCATAAATAATAAAATATATAACCATTCCATTATATCCAATATAAAGATACAATAATACAGATAAAACAATCACGTTTCAACAAAAATAAATCCTATATAAAACCGCTTGGCCAGCGACGAGTTTACTCAAGGGTCGACAACGCTCACGTGATACTTCTAATGTTATACAAACTCGTTATCTATGCCACTGTTTACCATACAGCAGACCTTATTGTAATTTATTTATAATTTTATTCATAAAAATATATATCATACCATTTTTTATACAAATATAATTTTTCTCAGTAAATATACCAGAATGGCTACTTCAAAATTCGGTTTCATTTTAGTAGGTACTAAGTAATGAAATTATCAATAAGGGATGTTAAAGAGCTTTTCTTTTTTTGCCCGCTAAAACTTCGTAATTAAGTTAACCTATATAGTAGCTACATCTGAATTTATTTAGTTTTATCAATATTTAATTCAAATCTATACTCATAGATAATTTACATGAGTATTTATAAGATTACTGAGAGCCCTTTGCGTTACCCTTATAAGTGGTTAGTTGCATAATGAACACAAATCTTCCACGACCCATAAAATAATCAGAAACTTCCCATAGAATTGGTAAATTGGGTGAAGGACAGACCTGAACATTACGGAGGATAGAACCCACGAGATTGGGTGACAGCCATTACCACTAAGTGTGCGGCACGTATGGAATGAACGAAAAGACAATTTTTGATACGATTCCTTCCTCGTACAATTTCCTGCGATCCGATGAGATTGGATTAATCTTTTTGTATTGCCGTATCGGTTTTTCGATTATTCTAACAACGTTTGTCGTCGAATGCGTATCTTACACAATACCCATCTTTTTATATAAATAGCGAGTTTATAAGAATTGTTCTTTACAGTCAACTTATGTGCCCTGTCTCAGAAAGTAATCCATTAATTTTTACAAATTAGAAAGCGTATCAGTTTGTATGTTTATTTATTATCTTATCAATTGTCCAAAAATAGGGTTCACTCATTTGTTCCGCAAACAAATTGTTTTTTTTTGTCTAATTTAGAACTAAAGGATAAATGCATTCAGAACTGTCAAAGGTATTACTTTTTTATGCAACTTAAAATGGCAAACATATTACTTGTCCATGATATCTTTCATACGTTGCCATTTCTGAGAAGAATTTCTAAGTTGTTATATCTCTATACCCTGCAATTTTATTGCTATACCACACCCTTTAAATCGAAACACAGTCCTGCAAACACAACTGCTTCACAGCAGAATTACGAATGGGACAG
Organism: Galleria mellonella; assembly: GCF_026898425.1. NCBI lineage: Eukaryota > Metazoa > Arthropoda > Insecta > Lepidoptera > Pyralidae > Galleria > Galleria mellonella. The sequence continues at coordinate 2,371,309 of NW_026442068.1, read as the reverse complement.
AGGTACCCAAGCAGACGACGTGACACATATATTATTTAAATCTAACGTGACAGGGGGAGCCTACCGCTGTATCTCTTATAAAAATAACAGTAAATATTTTATGATTAGCCACAAGTATTTTTTGTTAACACTGTTTACCAGTACCGAAGTTTTCATTCGTATAGCTAAGATGACAAACAAGTATACGGCCCTTTTACGATGAATTTGTCATCGTAGCCTGCAATATGAGGGCTGTCACGCACGCGTTGCCGTCTCTGCGAGTGAAAGTATGCAATAATTTCACTGCCATAATACCTCACCCTTCAAACCGGAACACTGCGAGGTTCACTGCAGAAATAAATTAGGCAGAAAAACCTTTGTACTAGAAAATTTGTTTAAAAATTTAAATAAAGAAAGTTTTGATATTCATCAAAAGGAATGCTACCACTATTGTTTACTAAATAAACTCAATAGGTATCAATGCTTACTTTACTTTTTAAGGTTTCATAAACTCTAACTCAAACTTTGACTCTGCTCAACGGTATCATAAGCCAGTATCCGGACTTGAATATATATTTTTACTATACTACTTAGAATGGCAAATAAGCTGACGGCCCACCTGATGGAAAGTGGTAATCGTCGCCTATAGACATGAACAGTACCATGGACATAAGAGAGTATACTGTTTCGCCCATGATACCCCCCATGAGATACCATTCCTGAGGACTCAGATGTTATTCCTCTGTACCCAGTAAATTCACGCCATATCCCACCCTTCAAACTGAAACACAGCCATGCAAACACAACTGCTTCACGGTTGAAACACGAATGGGATATATTTACTTGTAAACTTGTCTAGTTTCGCAGAATGGCAATAAATTATTTAAAAATTGTCCAATAATTAAATGTTATTACGTTTGTATAAATAGTGATTGTTACGGGAGCGAATTGGGAAACTGTGAAGCTCCCTTAGTCACTAAAAATAAATAAATAAAGAACGTTAGTACTGTCATAATTCTAACTAAAACTTAAAAGTTTTAAATTAACTAAAAACAATACCCTAGAAGAATTCACAATTTAATATAAAAAAATATATTGAAATTATTAAAGTGATATGAAACGTTTATGTTACTTTTAAACGAATGTACTATATTTTTTTATAGGCAAAAAATAGCAAACAAGCATAAAGTCCGTCTGGTGGTAAACGATCACTGTAGCCAATTGACGCCTGCAACACTAGGGACGTCACGTGTGCGTTGCCGACTATACTATTTTATTTATACTATCATTAATAAATACAAAATCTTAGTCTACGAGTGTTTGTGTAATAAAAGAAAACAATACTCACTTTATAAATCCCATAAAATAGAAATATGCTTAGCACAATCATGAACATCTGTGTTCCTATTATTGCAAAATACGCTATCTGTACACCTGAAACAATTGAAAAGTTTTATTAGCACGAGCATAAAAGTTTATAAACTGCAGCGATTTAACTGCGAAAGGTGTTACGAATTTAGTTTCAGTTAAACTAACACTGTAGTTTGTATATTGTTCTTTAGTAATGGAATGTTAACGTTAACTTTTCACTTTGAGTTATGGACAATTAAGGTTCAATTTATAATAACTCGCTCATAGACCTAAAGCTAGATAAAATTATCATTTGTGTTTTTTTATGGGTGAAAATAGTATGGTAATGGTAACTCCGCCTGCGCTAATGGGATACACTGGCTAAGCAACAGTGAAGGGTGATAGATGAGAATGAAAACAGGCCAGTTAACCCATAATGAAAAATTCATCAGAAATTAACTATGATAGTTTCCAGGGGGAACCGCGAGGAGGTCGACCTGGTTGGGTATATTGCTAGCAATGGGATTCGCAGTCTCCATTACTAACAATCCCTTTCCCCCTATCATTTGTGTTATCCTCATAGATAAATGACAAACGAAGTTATCGATGTTATGCACGTTTACATTACTGCATACACAGACAGGATAAGAAAAATATTGGTGTCTCATTCTTGAGCTTTAATAAACCAATTAAAATATATTTATCAATGAATTCGTTTATCGTTTATTTAAGAAAACAGGCAATCATTGGTTACATAATTTTTATTACTTATTTATTCAGAGACTTTTCTTCTTGAATATTTCGTACTTTCAGATGGCCCATATGGTATAAAAAAAAACCTATGAACTTCCCAATAATCACCATAATAATTGGCATTTTAAACAAACATCAAAAAACAAGGGGAAAAGGAGAGGGCATTTGTTTTTTTGTGTACAAATATTATCCCTAATTATCAGATTTATTTTCCTCCGATATTTATAAATATTCGTAATTTTTAATAGTCCAATACTGATTACAGTACATTTAAAAAATTACAAATGTTTATGATGTAAGCAATCAGAAATTATTAGTATTCGCTATCCTCAAATAATTTCGTCGACAAGCAAAATATTCTCTTTAGACACAAAATTATTTGCTATTTATATTACTAATCAAAATAATTTCTATTTCAGTCGTGGGGAAAAACACGACGGCATTATTGAACATCAATAGTAGAAGTAATACTGGTAATACCAACGAAAATCACTGACGCAGAAAACTAACTACATAGCTGGCACTGGCCTGGCACGTAATCGATTCTAGAGTGAACAAACAAATCGAGTCGGAATCGATCACATCGATTGCCCCAAGGGTATTGCCGAGTTTGTGTTAGAATCTGCTAAACCACGAGCACATGAGTACGGGTGCTACGGTCATGACGCAAGTATGTTAAATAGTTTCTCAAATCGATTAGAGATGAAACAGAAAGTCCTACTAAAAATAATACTAATATAGTATGTGAAAGTTTGTAAAGATGTTTGTCAATCGATTGAGGTTATACGGCTAAACGAATTTAGGTAAATGCAATTTGATATACAGACAGAACGTAGTCAGTAATACTCGTATTATAAATTGATGACCTTTATGGTACAGTAGTAAGTATGTCGCTTTGCATGATCGAGGTCCTGGATTCTATGCTCGATCAAATTAATTTATGGAAACGTACTTTTCTAAATTAGCTCGAGTTTGGGTATTGTGATTTGTGCTCCCAGATTTTTGTTGGGTGGTTCCTCATAACAGAGGGTATCCTGGTTTGAGAAACAGGTAACTGGTGTGATCGTGTGGCACTTATTATTATTACTATGTACTTGTAATTTTACTCTGTACGCGTAGATTTCAGAAGCACTAAAATCAATTAAAGAAACCTTTTAAAGTCTTTTAAGTTTTTAAGACCTTCAGGCAATAGAAGAATTGAAAACTGAATCCAAAATGGTAAACAGAGAAATTATCTAAACATTATTGTTCCTAAAGCTATTTAGACTACCTATTTCAATTTTTCTCAAATATCTCTCATATAAAGTAATGTTATGTATAAAGTTATGTATTATATGTGCATTTCTTATGTATTATATACTGCCTTAATATGTTACTATAATTGTCTTTATCTAATAGTTGGTTAGTAGAGAACGCCATAGGCCTTAAGCTCGCCATTTGTACAAGGTTTTATTATGCAATTAAGAATAAATAAATAAATAAAGATCTATTTACAATTTTATTACATTAGTAAGATTATAAATGTAATTATTAGTAATGCTTTTAGAATGTTTATTACGCATCGCGTTCAAATAGCTAAATGGACTGGTTTAAAATTTGCTATACAAACAGTCGATATCCTACTCGTAGATTATTTTTTTTACAAATTACGCGGCCAGAGCCGTGGATTACAAGCAACGAACAAATAAATAATACTACTAACAGTACCTCCATTCGTTCCCTGGTACGTAATCAATCTGAAATAACAAATAATCGAGAGAGAATCAATCACGTTCATCGTGCGATCATTGTTATTTCGTTACTCTTTACTGAGATCGCATGTGGTTCCCACACGAACGCCCTCTCTTTGATCAATTAACGATAAATCTTTCTGTACCTAATTTGTAACCAATATATAAAAACATGTTATACCTAATATTTGAGAATATTCCTCCAGAAATTCTAGTCGTGATGAGTTTGCTCTTTTATACATTATCATTTCTCTTAGTTATTTTATTTATACTTTATTTTACACAAAGATTAGATTATTATAATTTATCAAAACATATAATGAAATCGTAACTGATCGCTGTCTGTACATGGAAGATATATAAGAAAACTCTTTATAGGGGAGCTTTAAGAACTCAATAGAACCAAAAACAATGATTTTTGCAATTTTTGTCCGTTTGCCTTTACGATTGTGCACGCTATTCTCAAAAACAGCTTAACCGATTTGAACGCGGTTTTTACTAATACGTTGCGGTTTACTCTACTTAACATTTAGTGTTTGTTTTATTTCAATCGGTTTACGAATAAAAAAAGTGATATCAATCTAAAAAATCGCATATAAAATGCTATAAAATAACCGATCAATTGAATTGGCTGTAACTTTATGAAGGTATTAGGTATGTAATTATCATATAAGTATATAATACAAGACCGTATTCATGAAGGGTTCCAACGGGAATAATATATGGGAACATAGAAACGGGCAACGCCGCGGGAAACGGCTAGTTTTAAATAAAGATGTACAACAGGCGAGTTTGACACTGTAAGAGCTCTTTTCCAGCAAACACTGAATGGACCATTAATTACCAGTGAACAGTGTGTGTATAATAAAAAGAGAAGACAGTATGATTGTGATGTTTCTACTAAATAACTATGCTTACGTACCTACTCACACTACATTTATATTCAAATTATTCAGTGAACTATGGAGATGGTTATGCTCGGAGTTTCTTTGGGTAACAGAATTCGAAACAAGGATATCTGCAAAAGAACGTAACCGACATATCCCGAAAGAAAAGCAAGCTGAAGTGGCAATGAGCTAGTCACATAGCTCGAAGGACCAACAATCGATAGGGAAGAAAGGTTCTTGAATGGCGACCCCGTACGGGTAAACGCTGTATAGATACCCCCATTTTTTTAATGCATGATTAATGGAATGATAACCCCGCCTGCGCTAACAGTATATGCTGGCGGGGCACCAGTGAGGGATGATAGGTGAATAATGAAAAAAGCAGGTCAATCAGCCTATCGTGATGAATACACCTGGGATTCAGCACGATGGTTTCCAGGAGGAACCGCGTGGAGGTTGACCTGATAGGGGATGAACCCCCATTAGATGCAGTAACGACCTCAAATACATTACAAGAAGTCAATGGATGCAGGTAGCTCAGGACCATTATGGCAGTCTATGGCGAGGCCTATGTTCAACAGTGGACGGATAATGGCTGAGATGCACTTGGGGGGAAAGGGATTGTTAGTAATGGAGATTGAGAATCCCACTGCTAGTAATATACCCAACCAGGTCGACCTCCTCGCGGTTCCCCCTGGAAACTATCATGGTTAATTCCTGATGAATTCATCATGATGGGCTAACTGGCCTGTTTTCATTCTCATCTATCACCCTTCACTGGTGCTCCGCCAGCGTATCCCGTTAGCGCAGGTGGGGTTACCATACCGTTTTCACCCATCAAAAAAAAAAATGGCTGAGATGACGATGGTAACTTATATTACACTTACTAACTTATATACTCGTACTTAAGTTCTAAATACACAAATATCTAGATAGAAAAATAAATATATACAAAATATTATACGTACTTGTACATACAATAATTATAATAATATATACAAACATAATTGTTTACGAGGACAGTGGATACTCTTTTAATCTACTTTTGAAGATATACTTATTTTATCTTTCTCTAAAAACTAACTCGACTACTATGACAAATTTAATTATGTTACTTTCCATCAGGTGAACCTGATTACTAGACTTAGTTACTAAACTAATCCACGTGACACAGATAGAATCACCTCAACCACATTGGATTCTAACATGTTCGGTAAAAACTGGCTATGTGTGAGTGTGTTACGTTCAACATTACTACATCAGTTACTTTGTGAAATAAAAAAATAAACTTTAATTACAGTATCTCATGTAATATGTTTTCTTAATGTAATTTGCATGTTTAGATTAAGATCACGGGTACGGATGTGAATGCAAAACAGCCAAATCTTAGAGTATCCGGCAGTAAATAGTCTTCCGGTATCATTCGCCGGAAATATGGTAATGAAACGCAAGATACCTACAAAATGTCAGTTTCCCAGTCCGGGGAGAGATGTCGGTCATTATGTATTCAACCACCGAACAGTTCAGTTATATTTAACTAATGTCCCGTGGGGTTAAATAACCCGCATTACATTAATCATCATATTCGCTTTAACATATTTGAACAGTCACCATTTAACCTTCCTAGTTTCGGTTAAATTTGTTAGTGCAATGATAGATATGATAATTGTCCAAATGCCAATGATTCTTGAGTAGGATTCTTATGATAATATTAAGAAACCTACTATATATCAAATACTTAAAAGAAAACTAACCAAATGTGCTTCTTTTTTCCTATATTAAAATAATTTTTCTTTTTTTGGTTAATAAAATATGCATATATAAATAATATGCTCAAATTAGGCAAATCGCATATCTGTCATTACTCTATTTTTTTTTTATTCTAGATGTAGTGTTTTAGAAATGTTACCAATTTTTCACCTCATTTCTTTTAATACAAGAAAATATCTTTTCGATTTGCTATTTTGGTAAACGCACGTGTTAGATATTTATTTTAAAATATATTAATTTTCTTAAACACCTTGTGTTAAAATGTGTACATTTATTAATAAAAATCAGACTAATGACGTTAAGAAGAGCATTATTTCTATAACGTCTGATGCAGTAGGTAGCGATTGCATCAGTCGTAAGATGATCATTCCGATTCTTGATGAAATATTGTCTATAATTTGCTTTATCCTAAACCGCTCCATTGAAACTTGTACCTTTCCAAAGTGTTGGAAAGAAGCACAAATTATCCCCATTCCAAAAAAGAACAATCCTCATTCTTTCTCTGATTTGCGACCTATCTCAATCCTACCATTCCTTTCTAAAGTGCTTGAACGCCTTATTCATACTCAATTGACAAAATTTTTTACTGAAAACAACCTATTGAACCCTTATCAGTCTGGCTACCGACCCGGTCATAGCACAGTAACAGCACTAGTCAAGATTACTGATGATATTCGATCGGGTATGGAACACGGCCAACTGACCATTCTCACGCTCCTAGATTTTAGCAATGCGTTCAATACCGTCGACTTTGATATCCTGCTGGAACTGTTACGCTCTCTTAACGTATCTCCGCCTGTAGTTGAATGGATTCGTGACTACTTGTTTGGACGCCGGCAGCGAGTACGAATAGGTGATACATATTCATCTTGGTGCGATACGTTTGCTGGCGTTCCGCAAGGTGGCGTCTTGTCTCCTCTCCTTTTTTCAGTTCTTATTGACTCAATATCTGACCAACTAACTTCTCTCTACCATCTATATGCAGACGATTTACAAATTTATACTCAGGCCTCTATAGATAATTTAAAGGATGCTATCGCTTTAACAAACAAGGATCTTAAACATATAAGTGATTGGAGTAAGGCTTTTGGACTGAAAATAAATCCTTCCAAGTCTCAGGCAGTTCTAGTAGGTAGTTCTAAGTTAATACAAAAGGTCGATCATTCAACACTGGCACCTATAAATTTTGGTAATGTAGCTATCCCCTTCAGTGCATCAGTGAAAGATCTAGGTATAATTATAGATAGTTCCCTTACTTGGCGGCCACAAATAGAATCTGTCAGCAGGAAAGTTTTCGGATCTGTATGCTCACTTCGTAGACTGCGTAATTTCCTTCCTACTGCTACCAAAATTGCGCTATCCCAATCTCTTTTACTTCCAATTCTTGATTATGCCGATACTTGTTATCTGGATCTTACGGAAGACCAGCTTAGCAAACTTGAGCGTCTTCAAAATGTTTTTATCAGGTTTATTTTCGGTCTTAGAAAATATGATCACATTTCCGAGTTTCGCACTAAGCTCAAGTGGCTTCCTATTCGTTTTCGCCGGAATACTCATATTCTTTCACTGCTCCACAATGCCCTTTTCAACTCTTCTTCCCCTCACTATCTGAAGGAGCGGTTTGAATTCTTGCATACCGTCAATTCTTTTAATCTTAGGTCTTCTGAGGGCCTTCAGCTGAAGATTCCGGTACATTTCTCTAATTTTTATGACAAATCATTTACGGTGCAAGCTGTACGGCTTTGGAATGCTTTACCAGTTTCCTTACGAAATATAAAATGTACGGCTGGTTTTAAGGCAAAACTGAAGAACTATTATTTGAGCAAGTTGTCATCTTCTTAATGTGTTTATATGTCTGGTTAGCATACTTATTACTTGCATACTTTTCGTGAACAGTATTTATATATTTTTATGTATTTGTGTAGGCGTTTATGTCCATGTATGTATATGTATTTGTATGTGTATGGTATGTATATGTATATATATGTATGTGTGTGTGTATATGTGTATATATATATATATATGTATATGTATGTATGTATGTGTATGTGTATGTATATATATGTATATGTGTGTGTAGGTGTATGTATATAAATATAATAATGAGTAGGGATAATATTTATATTATTATATGTATCACATCTCCCATATTTAGAACTAACAAAATTTTTCATCGTGCCTCCCACCAAACTGTTTATAATTACTCCTCTCCATCCAAAGGTTGCCTGGAAGAGATCGCTCTTAGCGATAAGGTCGCCCATTGTTTTCTCATTGTGATTATTTCTTGTAATTATTTATATTTATAATAAGTTTACTATTGTAATCTTTTGGAGGAAACAATAAAGAGTATCTATCTATCTATCTATCTATCTATCTATTAATTACTTTAAATATAATAAACTATTAAAATTGTTATTATACCAAATTTTGTAATAAATTATTCTTGTAATGTAAATAAAACACTAATTTATATTTTAATTGATTTTATTATTATTTATTATCATGATACTTAAATAAAAAGTAATGAAATTGTAAGAACACGTGGTCTCACTGACTTGTTCACTCGAATTTGGCCCTGTGGATATAAAAGATTGTTATTTGGGTGGGGAGACACTTCTTATCCAACCGTTGAACAGAGCGGAGCTCCCTGCCATATCAAGAGTGAAAATGTATAGTAAACCACGTGGTCATTATATAAAATATATCACAATTATTGTTGATGGAAGTCCTAAAGAAGCTACAGTTAAATAAGTGTGAATGGATTAACAGCAGTTGGATATTTGTTATATTATTTGTTATATGTCATATACAAAGTAAAATAAGTAAATATATGATTTAATAGTATGATATCTAAAATAAATGAACTGTTACACGCATCCAACTATCCGCAATAAAATATATATCTTTCCGCAGATCACTTTCTTTTGTTTACATATACGAGGTAGGTATCTGAAATACAATACGTACGATACGATAGTATGTACGCCTTTATAGTTTCGCTAGCATTATTGAGGTTAACGACCGTGTTAACTCTAATCTACCTGTCCGCAATTACCAAACAGGAATTCGCACTCTAACTGAAGGAACCATAAAACCAATGCACGACACAAACTGTATGTATTTGAATTGACAGAAAAAATATATAAAAAAACATATATCAAACAGAATGTGGAAAAGAATAATATAAAAGTATGTATGTAAATAAGGCCAACTGACCAAGCTGCAACACGCATTTTGTGGCAAGAATAAACTAAAGGTCAGATAATAGCAATTAATATACCTTATACGTACTATTTTTTTTTTTTTTTTTTTTTTTTTTTTTTATACAACTTAGAATGGCAAACAAGCTGACGGCCTACCTGATGGAAAGTGGTAACCGTCGCCTATAAACATAAGTAGTACCATGGACATAACAGAATATACTGTTTCGCCCATGATACCCCCCCATGCGTTGCCATTCCTGAGGACTCAGGTGTTATTCCTCTGTACCCAGTAAATTCACGCCATATCCCACCCTTCAAACCGAAACACAGCCATGCAAACACAACTGCTTCACGGTTGAAACACGAATGAGACAGAGGTACCCAAGCAATCGACTTTTGTACAAAGTCTCCCTCTGGTGTCTTTAGTGGATCACTTTAGTGGATTCATCTTTCCGCTGAACACGGGTACGTGTCCCCGGAGACCACAGCTTCCCATATCGTATCCCACATCCTTTTAAATAGTGATATTCAATATGCTGAATATATATATATATATATATATATATATATATATATATATATATATATATATATATATATATATATATATATATATATATATATATATATATATATATATATATCCAGCAGTGGACATATATAAGCTAAAATGATGATGATGATGATGATACCTATTACACATTTATAATAAAAATTGGCGGATAAAATTTCGCCAATTTTTTCTCTAACTGCCCCATTAAGGACTATTAGCTTTACTGACAGATTCGCCAGCGTGAATCAATATATAAATTATCCTACGGTCTAATTCAAAGTATAACTTATCCATGTAGTCAACGTGACGTCTATAGGCGACGGTTACCACTTTCCATCAGGTGGACCGTCAGCTTGTTTGTTTATATATGTATACATTGATTCAAATCCGTTCAATACTTTTTGTATAAAAGAGTAACAAGCGTACATTCTTACAAACTTACTTTAATAATAATAAATAGTAGTAAAATAGTCGTGAACACATACATATATTTACATATTATATATGTGTTGTTACATATTATATATATTATTATGTATTATGTATGTGTTACTTATACAATTTCTACTCAAAACAATTCTCATAGAGCATAATTTTTTTCTAAAAATTATTAATTTTTTTTTAAAGATGTGTAAAATCGAACGATATTACGATAAGATACCAGCGCGGATTTTCATATTAACTGCTTGGATACTATAAATGGTAGATTCAATCGTGCAAGTGCTATAACGGGGCGCAGGATTAAATAGCCGGAAACTACAGTAGTTTCCCCAATTAGCCCACTCTCCTTTATCGACTCTAATAAAATTGCACCCAATTAGGATTAGCAATTTGGCCGTCGCTACCCAAATGGGAATTACCAGTTTGATTTTCGAATCAAAATAAATGTTCACGTACCACATACTGATTTGTGCAGTTTGAGATTTCAGTTGTTAAATATATTAAACGATATCCTTGATATACAAATAACGTAACAAAATAGGTCTAAACACTATGAAATAGACTATTGTATTATCGTATATATCTATACAGACTACAATTTATTATTTGAATAGCTTCTATAATGCCCTTGCACAGTCTAACTACAAGAGATTATTTTAGCTACAAAGTTCTGAAAACCGTAACTCAGAGTACTTACACTACAGTTGTTTCTGACAGTCTTACAGTGAAACCAGTATATTTTGCAAATAATCAATAAACAACGAGTAATCTAAAATATTTGAATTTAGAACGTTAAATCGTGTCTACAATTATTTCGTAACAAACAAGACTTTGCTCCGCAAAGAAAAAAGGCAACTTCAGTCGTCACACATATATGTATATACACATATACTTACCATAGACATAGCTAAATATTTTCCCCTCATATTTACACTGCGTCTTCTAAACGATATGCCCAATAAGTATCCATAAGAAAACTTATTCCGTTGTACTAATGAAGAGTTGCACAGGATGGCAACAGAGTTCATCTTTGGTGATAATTAATTAATATAAAATTATATATAATAATATACAATAACATTATATGAAACAATTTATATAAGGCTTTGTCATGCAAATTAATAAATGCTGTACCTAATGCCTGATACGCTGTTTTATATGCATATATATACATGGTAACAGATCATTATTCTTAACTAAAAACCAATGACAATTCTTTCCGGTAAATTTCGGGTTTTATTTCCTGTTTTTTTTTTTTTATTTAAAATCATGTAATTTATGATATGTCATATTAAAAGAAAGTAATAATATATTATAGGGAAATACTATGAAATACCAAGAAATAGCAATGTAATATTCATATTAAAATTCTATAACAACGCGCGAAATCAGTCGCATAAGGTCAACAGGACAAACGTACGAAAACTACATATAAAGAAGTGCCATTGTGCACGAGGTATACCGCGTTGTGTGGATCGTAAAATTTCAAATACATTGCGCGTCGTCAAAACTAAGAACCATTAACTATATGACTGTGGTGCCAGTATATAAAGTGGTAAATAATCTGCCATCTGATGTCATTCATCTGAATTAGCTGTTTTCGTTTTGGCCGATTTGTCCCTTCCACCATATATATAGGTGCATAGTATATGTGTATTGATAAAAGGAATTATCAAAATCAGTCCAGAATTGGAGACGTAATCACCACAAAAAAAAGCACTTACGATTTAAAATCTTTTTAAAAATAGCATAAAAAGAAGAAAGACAATGGAAGTTGAAATGAACCCCGACCTCTAAACTAACAGTAATTTCGGAGCTTACGAGTTTCCAAAACCGCAATTAAATTAGACGTAAGAAACAAAGGAATACTAGCAGTAACTTTATTCAACTTTCGAATGCAAAGCACTAAATTACGAGAACAAACTTGTAACTGGAGCCGCAACCTAGAAAACAACACTTTACTAACATTATCCGATGGTCAACTTTGGTGGATGATAATAAATTGTTTGCAGTATGTTTTAGCCGACTGCCAAAGAAAGAAGGAAAGTTTTATTGTTTAAAGTTTCGTAAGTACACAAGTATATTTTAATGTAAAAACTACCGATTTAACTTACATTTAATTTGAACAAGAAAATTCGACTAGTTTTGGAACTATTCGGGGCCGCCGCTTAAAATTAAGGGTCCCGAATAATCCCGAAAGATAATAAAGAAAATGTTATTCGATTCTATGTATATTTTTTACAAACTCGTCTTATTAGACTCGACTTATATATTAAGGAAAGTGCCTTGAAAGTGAGGAGATACGACAAACGGCGTCTTTTGCGGCAAACGCGCAGACTTGTGTCTTCTTAGGGTTGAATTGGACAAGATTGTGTTCACTCGAGATCGAAACTTGATCGAGGAAAGTTTCAATTTCAAACCCAAGTCTGTTCCTGCACCCATCGATATACACCCGCAAGATGTTTGCATGAGCAATATATAATGCATCCTCTATACTAGCATTCGCATAGCAATGAATTTTACTTATCTGTAACATATTATAGATATGCAGAAGAAAGAAAAAAAAGAAGAAATTACAAGAAGACTTTAGAAGTATAAGTAGGATATATATTATTAAAAGTGAGTTTGTTTATTTATTATAAAATTTAGTATGCACCTATCTACATTTCTCATGAAGAATAGCATCAACAATTTTTAATCCGTGTTATACGAAAGAAGCCACGTGTACAATTAATCATTAACACTTATGATAGAAACTAAAATGGAATTCAAAGAATATTTATTAAATCAAATTCCATGCTGTACCTCTGTATTTTTGTATGAAAACAATGCGAGCGTCATCCGATAGCAGCCATTAACAATGGCTCGAATTCCCGCCAACTGTGACTTGATAATGAGAATTCTTTCCTTTCACGACCTCTCAATCACTATGTGAATCCCTATATTGTCTGTTAATGAATTATTACAATACTGTTAGTTTTTTTTTTTATGAAAATTAGTTTAGAAACTATCTAAATTTATAATATTAAATCCATACGAAGAAGCCCTACTCCTTATCAAAATGTTTGATTCAAGTTAAATTCAGAAGAAAAAAAGAAAAAAAAATATATATATATACAAATTTATCGAATCCCAGTGATAATATTTCTAAAACTGAATATTGTAGTCATACTTGGAGTTTATATATATCCCAAGAATATTAATCAAAATTTCAAAATATTCACAATTTACAAACTACAAGGTCACAGGATATAATAATATAAATTAAACCGAAAGGTTTAAAAAAATCTTTTTCATAGAGATAATTAAAACAAAATAGATTTGAAATAATTAATTATCATACAATTACTACTTGCACTTATTAAATAAAAAAAGTAAACCCTAATATTAAATAAACTGACATATATAATTAGAATCACACATAGAATTAATTGAATCTGAAACTTTTAAATAATGGGGATTCACGCAGCAGTGTTCAAAAGAATGATGGCTTCTAAATTAAATTAATTAGATTCAAGTAGGTAACTATAATTTTATTCTAATCGCTTCATACTATATAATATAATTCATAATAACATTAATTAGGGCATCTAATGGACAAACTATGTCCACTAAATTCCCTAAATAATTTTACTTTAAAATTTTAATGATATAAAACTCGATATTACATTAAATAAGGCTTAGAAAACAATTACTACACGCTCGTACTCACATTTCATCCAAATTTTACAAGGTAATAAAACAAATATTTTATCAATTTCTAATACTCTGTACCCTCACGCTTAATTTAATTAATCGCCGTATTAACAGTTCATTTATTAAACATACTACGCGATATTTAATAGCAATTTCTGTAATAAAATAATCCATCCCTAAGGCGCAAAGAATTTGCGGTACGCAGCGTAGTCAAATATAATATATTATTTATATCACTTATACATATGTATGTCGAATATACATTTAGGTAGTTATTGTATACCGTTCTTGTGATTTAAAATTAATGGAATATATAATAAATTTTTACTTTAAAAATCTTATTTCTTTGTTTAAAAATCTATATTGTATACAAAAGTAAAGAGTACAGAAGTCAAGGAACTGACCAGTATAACAACGGATTTATTCCTAGATGGAATATCATCTAGCAATAAGTAGATAGAATTCTTCGTAAAGTTTTAACTTTTAATGCAAATAATAATAACGATAAATTAAATAAAGAATTTGATATAAATCTATTTCGCTGTACAATATCGACAGTGATACGTATTTTAAACAAGCATTTCTTTGATTATATATTAGTTTGTGTATTGTCAATTTTGTAATCTAATCTGTACAGCGAAAACGTTTATATTCTGTATCTTCACAAGCCTTGGTTTTCAAAGAAATAAAAATTAGGAAATATTTTAAAGCCTCTGCGTAGGCTAATGATGTTCTTTATAAAATGAAACACAGCGTCTACGCGGCACGTTCCTAAGAAGAATTGTTTCATTTATGTCCCCTCTCAGTCGCCGTATTTTATTGTATGTAATTTAAAGCGAATATCCCACTTAGCGCAGAGGAATAGCAGCTTAAGACATAATGGGAGTTAGAATGAATAAGAAATCCATGTGTAATCTCTGCGATGAGGATTTTTGTCTGTATGATATGTATAATATATAGGTACATTTAGATAAATGCTTACCATTATGGATAATTTATTTTGAGTATATGCAATTGGAGTTTTTATGGAATATATATATAGAACAAAGTCCTTATACCTTTGATTGTACTTTACTACATAATATAAAAATGTGTCTCATCACGAACATTTATAAACGATTTAGTTCGTATTTCTTTTAATTGTGTCAGAACACACTTAAGAAAGGATTTATTCTTAGGTTAATACTGTTTTATTCAATGCACTGATAATTACACATAATATTTGATCGAATAGAAACATTGTTTTCTTGGATTTAAAACCTAAACAATAGCTTCACATACAAATACGACGCGTCAAGCTTACTACAAGAAATTAAAATACAAGTGGTTTGTGGTTTTTTTTTTATGTTTCCATTTTTCATTTATGTTTCTTTGTAAGGGGTTTTTATTGGAGTTACTGAACATTTTTCCTTTTTAAACCTGCCATACTAACTAAAACAATACTAGTCTTCAGGAACGGCAAAGCATGAAGAGTACCATGGGCGACACCGTATACTCCATTATACCCATATACACTTCATATCTTTAGGCAACGATTACCATTTTTTATCAAGCAAGCCGTCAGTTTACCTGATGAAAAGTAGTAATTAAAATTTCAGTTAAGAAAACTTACATGACATATGTCAAATTAGCTAGATCTTGAGGTAAAAATACTCATTTCCACTGATGAAACACTCTCTTAGAAGGATAATTTAATAACAAACCATCAATAATATCAATTTTACTCCATATACACATACATGCATATTTAGGTATAATTAAATTGCTTAACACACATCAAAGTAACAACCAAGTTAAGTGGTGCAACAGCAAATAAATTTACAAGGAGAGGAAGTGGGATATTATAGTCGTAGGTCTTCCTGCAACAACGATGGAAGCACCTACATTAATTACGTTGTGATGCACTTAATAATTTGTTTTGTTCTTGATTATTATATATAACTGACTCACTTTAATATAACTTCATAAAACAAGAAGTTTCTTTTTTTATGCAACTTAGAATGGCAAATAAGCTGATAGCTCACCTGATGGAAAGCGGTAATCGTCGCCTAGACATGAGCAGTATCATTGACTTAATAGAGTATACTATCTCGTCCATGATACCCCCCATGTGTAGCCATTCCTGAGAACTCAGGTGTTATTTCCTCTGTACCCAGTAAATTCACTGCTATATCCCACTTTTCAAATCGAAACAGCAATGCAAACACAACTGCTGCACGGTATAAACACGAATGGGACAAAGGTGTCCAAGCAAATGACTTTTGTACAAAGACTCCCTCTGGTTCGTCTGTATTTTTTATGTATGTATTAATTTTTACCCGCTACATCGTTCGCATGACCTACGTACCTATTACTGAATGACAAACAAGTTCACTTTCACATTTAAAAAATAATATCTTCGCAAGTTATAGCAGATTTTGATAATGCTTTTAGATTAATAGCACTTATAAATATACAAGAAGATGATAAAGATTGATGCGAACTTCCCAACCATAGCAGCCAACTGCTATTCGAACATAGCCTGGCACTTGAAGCAGAGCCGTTTTGGATACCGCAACTAACGAATCAATTCTACAGTGAAAATTGATTTAGCTTGATTCATATTACAATGTACATACACAATATATGTACACATTACATTTACGAATGCATCTATATAGCTCTTTTTTTTCTAGGTTTGTAAATTCAATTTAGACAAGATTTGTATGAAAGGAAATGACTAAAAAAATGTACGTAAAAGTGAAAAGTTTGGTTTAAAATCTCCATATAAAAAATGAGTGAGTGAAAGAGAAAATTTTGTTTCATTTTTTTTCATTAATATGTGAAGCTGAAGCGTACAGCTAGTAAAATAAACTTAAAACTCTTAGAATATTAAATCTTAATCGAGTTATCGGCGAGCCCAAATGAGAGATTTTTTTTCTGAGCATAAGGTAAACACAAAATAATATTCATTTTGTGTTTATCTCATGCGTAGCAAATTCATCGAACTGAGATATAATGCTTCCATACCCAGTAATTTATAAATTCCCTACAATACCCTACCTTTAGTTCATATTGTTATATACCAACCTGCATGAAATTTGTGTCCTCAGGCAAATTAGCATAAAAAGTATACAATCAGGGACTGTGTATTGAAACAGTTTGTCCTTTTCTCTATTGTCTTTCCCTATGATCCCTTTCCCAATAGGACTAGATAAACAAAATCTGCGGTAACATTACGCGTGTAGATTTAGTAAATTTATTCAACATTCTATTTTTGTGAAAAAAGCAACAATTTAGTTTTTAACTAGTCGATGAAGCAAAAAATTACGATTTGTAGCAATAAAGTATTTTTAGATTTGACTACATTACATTAAAATGTACATTACGATTTAAAAATAAAAATACTACTTCGGATAATGTTCGCTTATTTACTATATTTTGTAATCATCGTTTCAGCCGTAAGTTAGTAGTTGCCACGCTTGGCAAGCGGGATTGAAATTGTTAGACTTTCAGAGATGTTTTAAGAGGAACGCTATCCATTTCTCTACCATTAAGTTTCTTTAGTCGCCTCTTACGATACTCACGGCCACCAAAGGAGGTGGAGGGGTGGCCTAAACTATGCCGGGACCACACGGCTATATATATTTTATAATACATTTAGAAAAAATTAAATAAAAACCTGTAATAGTTTATACAAGTTTTTTTACTTGTGACAATGAATTCCAAATGCCGCAAAATGCCAATAATCTTTAGCATCAACATTATATACTATGTATTTAATGACGATAAGTATAAATCTAAAAAAAAAGAAAAGAATAATAACTCTACAAGATATCTTGTTTAATTTAAATAAACTAAAATACAGTTAATGCTAGTTTGGAAAACGCGATTAAATTTAAATTGTAAAATTGTTTCTTAATACCTCTGCATCTTTTGAAATGTTATTAAACTGACTTACAAATTCCTCTGACTACCCCAACAAAACTATCTATTGTAAGCGTAACGTGTGAAACCAATTTCATACAAATCCATTAGCGCCACTGAGTAACATATATTTTTACAACTTCTTAAATTTTTAATATCAGTATAATAACTAATAACATAAAGGATATAGTATTTACCAACATAATAATTACATATACCCACTTGTGTATATCGAAACATCTTAAGGGACTCGGAATTGAACGTAATATTGGCCAATATCCCGTGTATTATCATAAGTTTGGCAAGCAATAAGTAAAAATACTTTGTATCCCATTTAATGGATACTTTCAAATTCTATACGCTTATCCCTCTTGAGAATAAAACAACTTTAAGATCTTGTACTGAATAAAAGACCTTTTTGTGATTCCTTGGGGATACCAACTTGCTTTAACTTAGAGAGAAGTTATGGATTAAAGGATTCTGTATAACAATATTTTATGCAACAATTATTATAGAGATATATGGATTTGAATATTATAAATGGAAGTAAACTGTTAACGAGTGGTAATTGGCGTCTCTTGGGGACTCTTAATTTTCTGATTGCTCAACGAATTTTCATAAAATTTAAAGTATATGTAATATTTGGGATCAAGAAAGACATACGACTTCTTATGAAATAACGGATAGAAACTAATTTTAAAAAGATTTATTTACGCACGACAGACAAATGATATAAGTAATTTAAATCATCTTAAAATTAATATTGAAAAAAATACGAGAATTTGCAATAATTAATCAATTGCAAAAATAATTCCTAATAATACATAAGCATTAAAAGCATTCGTCTTTATAAATTGTTTAAAAAGGTCCCGTTTTAATATTTTATTTCCATAATGGTTTTACATTTAATATATACAAACATTGAATATGTAAGCTTCTAATTCAAAGGATGTTCAATGAGAACTTAAATAAATAAAACCGTATTTATCTTTCGACACAAATGGCAATTAAAACATACGCCTTTAGTGTCCTTAAAATTTTATTATAAATTTAAGGGCACTAACCTTTAAATTTATAATAAAATTTTTATCTTTATAGAAAAATGAAATAATAATCTGCTATCAGTAATACATTCTCGAGCCACTGTGGTTCCAGAATCCTTAAGTGACTATAGTAGCTCGAGAGGCCGGCGTCGCATATCCATGTACACTTACTCTAGATTTGAACAGATCACTAGAGCAGAATATCCCTAGCAATCCCTTAAAACATATCAGTTATACAAATATCAATTTATCCTCGATTTATAATATCTAGTATATATAATACACAGATATATAGTATAAACTATTTATATACTAAAGTCCTTCCAAATCCGTTCAGGCGTTTATGGAATTTATAGATGATAAATTTCAAGATTGTGATAAAGTTACTGTTGTGATACCCAGTAGGTATGTAGAATGATAGTACAGCTTTATAATACAATATAATAGTGAAAGAATTTATGGAATCGCTTCAAACCTTCCAGAGAGATATTATCTCCACAAAGAAACGAACTTTTACCTCAACAATAATCCTTACAAATATTATAAATGTGAAAGTGAGTTTATTTTTTATCTCCTAACGCCGCAGTAACTCTAGTAATCGATATAAAACTAGACTTATTAGATGTAAATATAGTATGCACAAACTTTTTTAGGAGATTAAGAATCGCCTGAATTAATCAAAAAGGGAGATTTAATAAAATTTTTCTATATTCAACCTTATTACTTAAAAATTTAATACAATTTTAAACAGAAATAGAGGTTTTGATTAAGTTTTATTGCTCTTCTGTAAAATTTTAAATTTTGGGTTACACAAGGTTGGAATTTTAATGACAATAAACAGCATTTTGTATACTCACACGAACGAAGCCACAGACGTAACTAGTATTACTTTAAGATAATTAGTGACTGATGTATTTGGTCATATGTCCTGCAGATATCAATTTCCTAAATAGAAATATATTTTCTCCCATTGTGACGGGTTTCAATTATTGGAAGATCGCTTCAGACGTTGGCAAAGTGAGATAAATTACGTTTCGTGGCCGAAAGCAGTTTATTCGTTTAGCTAGATATTCCAGCATACATGTGCTAAACAAATTAACGAAAACGTACCCTATTACTGCAACATACCGATAGTATTCTCTACACTACTACTCAAAGTTGATTCAATGTCCACTTACGACTAGAATCGTTATGGTTAAAACCAATAAAAACAGTGGACAAATATTTGTACAAAAATCATCGGTGTGGGTACCTCTGTCCTACTAGTGTATCTGTCATGAAATCGCTGTGCTTGCATGTCTATGTTTCAGTTTGAAGGTTGGAATAAAGTAGTTAAATTATAGTACTTTTACCAGACATTTGCCTATGAAGAATAAAGTAAGATAGCAAGAAAAATTAAAATAAATATAATATATTTTGCTAGTACTCCTAATGGCATATCCAGTAAAATTAAATAAATACCTTGTGCGCATAGATTTTAGATACAGATAAAAAGTAATTCTCGAAATACATTTTAGTCCGTTGTTTTAAAATTGTTTACTAAAACATACTTAAATCAATTACTAACAAACAACTATAGATACAACATATATATAGTTAGAAATGGTGACATTAATTCCTATTGATTATATCAGCCGTACTGTTCACTGTTAAACATAGGCCTCCCCCTTGGGGGGTTTTGCCAGTAGTTTCCACGCTTAGCAGGCGGGTTGGCAACCGCAGTTGTGTATATATTATAAAATGAATGCTACTGCTCATCTCTCGAACATTAAGTTTCCTTAGTCGCCTCTTACAACATACACAGAAAAGGAAAGGTAGTGTATTCCATGCCGAGACCATACGGTAATTCTCATTGCTAACTAAAATCCTGTCAGATCAACATTCACTTGGTTCTCCCTCAAAAAATCGTATATATTTCTTGTTGAATTCGTCACAATGGTCTAACAGACCTTCATGTTCATCTGTCACCACTCCCTAATGCCACCAGCGTCTTCTAGCAGCCCGCACGGTTTCTTTGGCTACCGTCACATTACCACAATATCACAGTTTGGTACAAACCACGTCGAAATATAAAAACTACTATTTTCCTATAACCGCATCGCGTTAAATCCCTATAGTGTATTTAAAATATGTGGTTTAGTTTAAAATTAACTGACCTAATTATTTCCTGAATTTTTTAGTTATGAAACGCTACCAGTCGGTCAGTATACCGAAGCTCTCATATTTAAATAGTCATTAACATAACAATAGCGGTGTTATCATAAATTATCAGGCAATCAATATCTAGTTTATCAGACCATTGTAATAGTACACTTGATTGTGTGTACAGGTCTTGTTATGCTTATATCTGATGAATATAATAACAGCTTTACCAGAACAAAAGTCGTTTGCTTGGGCACCTTTGTACCATTTGTGTTTCTACCGTGAAGCAGTTATGTTTGCATGACTACGTTTCGGTTTGAAGGGTGGGATATAGTAGTGAATCTACAGGGTACAGAGCAATAATACCTGATTCCTCAGAAATGGTAACGCATGGGTGGTATCATCGGCGAAACAATATACTCTGTTACGTCCACGATACTGCTTGTGTCTATGGGCTTGTCATTCTAAGTTGCATAAAAAAATCCACTTCGTACTTACCAAATCTATACAGCAGCTATCCTTACTTTTATTATAAATGTAAAATAATTTTATTTATTTATTTGTTTATTACATTATAACGTTTACATTAGAGCATCTTAACGGCTAAATCAAATTTATACACGTACTATATGGAACGGAGAAGAATATAGGCTACTTTTTATTCCGATCAGTAAACATATCCCGGTCACGCGAACAAGGTCACGAGTAAAAGCTAGTATTGCTGTAAGTTTTACTGCAAAAGGCTTATTACGCTATCATGTAAATTTATTATAAGGTTAGCTTCAACCCGTTAATGTAAGCATTGAATTTGACAGAAGGTAACCTCAAGTTTTTCCTATGAGACTGAGGTATTTTATAAATATTTTTTTTAAATGTAAAAAAAAAACAATAAATAGACAACTTCTAGACGATGTAGCTAATTAATTTTTTTTTTTTTTTTTTTTATAAAACTTAGAATGGCAAACAAGCTGGCCCACCTGATGGAAAGTGGTAACCGTCGCCTATAGGCATGAGCAGTACCATGGACGTAACAGAGTATACTGTTTCGCCCATGATATCCCCCATGCGTTGCCATTCCTGAGGACTCAGGTGTTATTCCTCTGTACCCAGTAAATTCACGCCATATCCCACCCTTCAAACCGAAACACAGCCATGCAAACACAACTGCTTCACGGTTGAAACACAATTCAAGAATACAACTGTGAAAATCGCATTTAATTAGATACAGGATTTTTTCGTGATACCAGAACCAACGCATGCAGACGCAAATTCTAAAAAAAATTGTTTTAGCTCCTACTGTTCTTATCAAGACCTTACATATATTTTTTTCTTAATTATCTCCCACAGAAAATACATAACAAACTTTATCTACTTACAATTTTAATATATGTCATATAGATTATAAAATTATTATTAATTAAGATTAAGAATTTCGTTCGGAAGTCGCTTAAAAATTCAAGACAAGCACACTTCAAAAACCTTTAGGTGTTAATTAATTAAGCCGTCTTTTCTGTTTATAATTATAATAGTTTGAGGCACATATTATAATCAAAGCTACATAACTGTAGGCGTAATAACGTGTTGTAATACTGGCATGTTACAAATTAGTTTAATTTAATGTTGGAGCAGTTCTTGAAACTGTCACCCAATATTGCCCCTTTAATATGTATGGTTCAAAGTGTGAGATATAAAGGTTCAAATAAAAATAATTCTTTGTTTTATATGTATTTTCAATTAAAATTGTATGTATAACATATATTAGGTATAGTACTATTATATATATATTTTATTGCAGAATATTATATTTACTTACTAGTTTAATAAAATAAAAAATATGTAACCCATCTCCTTTACAACTAATATAATAAATCCGTCTTATTTATATTTTTCCCAAGGTTGACTATATTAGATTTCTGCATTAAACTGTAGCATTAAATTATTTTTTTAACTGACATTAAAAAAGTCTCCTTCGTTTCTCAATTCGGTTGTATGTTTTTTTTATGTTTGTTACTTCATATCTCCATCAGTTATAAACCGATGTACAAAATTCTATTTTTATATGAAATGCATTAGGCCCATAGGATTTTTTTATCAAAATCCATTTAGCAGTTTAATTTTAGAATCAATTCTTTTTTTGTACTGTCTCTACATTATATAAGTTTTGTAAAATGTAATAAATAAAGAAGTAAATATATGTGAAAAGATATTGTTTGGATATTTAAATATTTGTTACACAATAAAGCTTAATATGTGACAAAATTAATACGAGTATATTAGTTCCTTACTTAGTCTTTAAATAATGGCTACGAATCAGTTAATGCCTACGAAAGTTATGTGCAAATATCATAATTTAAGATTTTGTTCCACAAAAAACACCGATTTCAATCGTGCTCGACTTCACAGACTTCAATCGATCGTGGACGACTTTAATCGAGGCCAACTTCAATCATGACTGACATCAATCGATGCCAACTTCAATCGCGGCCGACTTCAATCAATGTAACTTCAATCTTGGCCGACTTCACTAACTTCAACCAATTATTTTGATTTCAAAATTAAACTACTGTATCGATAAAACTTCAATAAGACCAAACTGAAAGTACTTCCAGATAAAAAATATTTTTTTCTAAACGATTTATAAATAACCAAGTTATGAGGTAACTAACCAAAAAAAATACAACCGAATTGTGAATGTTTTCCTTTTTGGAAATCGGTTGAGAATAGGCTGCATAATGAGTTGAGGAACGTAGAGAATGGACCTTTTATACGGAATTCATTACTTGGTAATTGCCTGTGCCTTACTCCAGTACCTAGCTACTCACATTTTTATAGAAGAGCAAAATTGTTTTTCTTTGTGTTCATTGAGCAGAGTAAACGCGGGCGTGTTTTTACCGCATTATTTACGACGTGATGAATTAGGCTATCATTTTTTTCATGAACACAGTTCTCTGACAATTTTATTATAGCACCTAATTAATTTAATAATAATTCCTTATAGTTAACTAAGTGTATCCTATAATTTTGCTTACGAATATATATGGTGCAAGTACCAAATTTTTTTCAGATCAATTGAGCCAATTATGCAGGATTGAATAGCAACATAACCTTCAAGAAAAGAGTATATTGCTTTTTAAAAGGCCAGCAGCACACCTGCAATGACGCTGGTATTGTGGGTGATCATGGGCGGCGGTAGTCACTTACCATCAGGCATTTTATATTAACTTTAATAGACAAAATTTTAATACCTTGGGTTATATTATAATAAATTTCGTACAATCTCTAGTTTTTAATGCAATAGCAATATATCCTATGTTAGCCATAATGTATACTTATACTTCATAATGTGGCTTTCTATAGTTGAAAGAAATATTAGAATACATTGAGTAGTTTCTGAGTTTGTTTATTACAAACAAATATACAAAAATTCAAACCTTTCTTCTTTATAATATTAGTACCTACAGATAAAAAGAATTATTTTAGTTAATTCAGAATTAACGAAGATATAAAATAAAACCAGTCAACTACGAGTTAGACTTACATTGAGGGCCTAAACTTCAGAGATAAGGGTGGAGAAAGGCTATATTTTTTTTCGCATTTTGTATCGTAAGTCGAAATCTATTCTACAAATTGGAAAAACCACTTTTAGAATGCACAAAAAATCAACGAACCAATTCACACTAAGTATTCTATTTTAGTATAGAACCCTAATAATACTTACGAGTCGAAATTGAGTATCTCCTCTATTTTGAAGTCAATGAACTTTTAATCGTACCTTTTACTACATGATCAATATTCAAAATATATATTTATAAATAAATTTCTCAATAAATGTGTAAGTAAAATAAAATTGGGTATAAAGACTCTCCGAGATATTAATATCATATAGAAAGGTTTACATTTATATCTGTTACCACGCAAAGTACACATTTATTGCTTCCAAGAAGCATTCGAGAAGTTGTTATTACAGAATATAATCTCCCAGTGTTTATTTGTGCATCACAACGTTTTATTATTTTAGTGAAACCTACAATAATAATTGTTTCAACATTGTTTCAACTTCTTTTATATTGTTTCCAAATAATAATGTATTGTTTAAAAACATCACAAAATACAATACAGAAAAATATAAATTTTGTGTGTGTTGCCATGTTTACTTATATTTTTATATTATTTGCTGATTTAAGGTAAAAAATAAATTTTATATATTACCTGTTACGTGCTACACTAAATCTTAAATATTTGTATTGTTTTATTTGAATTTAGAATTTTAAATTTAAAATATTTGGCATTTGATTGTTATGGTGCTATAAAATGAACGTTTAAAAAATATAAAAAACAAATGTAAATGTAAACAATCAAAAGCGAACTCACCCCACGGTTGTTTAAAAAGGAATTCTTTGAAATCGATGTGCAGTAGCTTTGGCTGTTTATTTTTTTACTTTGCATTTTCTTGTTTTTTACATCGACCCGTCCTGGCTTCGCACGATTAGATAAGCAGAAAAACAAATTAGAATATTGCTCGCTGATAATGTAGCTTTCTGTAGGTGAAAGAATTTTTAAATCGGTTAAGTATATATATATATTTTTTTTTTATTTATATATTACTAACAAAAACCAAATCTGTCCTCTTCATAATATTAATGTAGTTTATTATGTATCAAACAATATATATATTAATAAAACTAAAAAAAATTATTATATACCGGTCAATTACGAATTAAGCTCACCCACGCCATTTCAAAGAAAATTATCTCACAAGGCTAATTAAAAATTTAGCCACCAACTTTTATTTTCGCACCAATCTTGGCCATGATTAATTAATAATGTTTCAGACTTAATTGAAGGATCGCTACACAGATATTTTCCGATGGCATAAAAATTCATGTTCTTTTGTGACCATCAATTATATCGCACAATAATTGTTGGGTGACAGCAAGAATGGCCTTTGTTTTTGATTAAATTTTCATTGTACAATTAAATCTTTAATTTATGAGTATTATACCAATAATTTACGCCAGATATAAATTTATTAGTTTTGAACTATTAAAAAGACATACTAAGCAATTCAATAAATTCGATTTTAGTCCGATTAATTGGCTCAATGTAATAAACAAAGTTTTCAAATTGACTGTATTATTTATTGTACCCCCAAATATTCATGTACTAGTTTTTAATAATATATGGTAATAACATAATTTATAATTCTTCCTAATTCTGTATAATGATGGAATAATTATCTAATATCGCCACTTCCATTTAATACCAAAATGTCGTAAAAACTGACAAGAAAAAGTCAGCTAAGTGCGCCGAATTCCGAAGAGTTCCGAACACAGTCTTATCTGTACGATATTGCAAACGCCTACAGCTCACGCTCAGTGTACCGAGGCACGCAATCAGGCTCGTGACGGTGACGCACCGTCGCTCATGACTAAGGATCACGAATTGATTCCGAAACTAGTCGAACTTTTTCGATCTAATTACACGTAAGTTAAACTCTTAGTTATTGCATTAAAATATATTATGTCCTTACGAAACTTTTAACAATAATACGCCGAGGCAAAAGAATGAGAACTAAAAATAAAATCCTATACTAATTGACCAACGTAATAATAGTAGGAATAAAGCATTAATTAGTTAAACTAAAATATTTGCTTGTAGAGGTCATGACTATGATAATAACTAATGTTCAGCTAATATAGAAATAAGAAATAATAATAAATGCCACACAATCACATTAATCACACAGTTATTACTACTAGATATCCTATAATGTAGGATATCTTAACTTGGAACAAAACAACAAACATCTGGAGGTGTAACGTAGAATACCTAAACCCGAAGTAATTTAGAAAAATCCGTTTCTTCAATTGGCCCGAGTGAGAAACAAATTTCATTACACAAGCATTGCTGTGTCAAAACAATCTCATATGGAATACGTTCCCCGTAATGTGTTTCCTCCTATATATAATCCTGCAGTACTTAAACAGAGCGTAAAGATGCATTTGTAGGCTATCAAGATGACGATCGCCAAATATAAATGAATTAATTAATTATAAATTAATTAAACGATCGATAAATTGTTGTGATGGCAATCTTCACGTTTGGACCACATTACCTGCTTACCATCAAGTGGGGAGTGATCACTTTGACTAGCTTCTATATATAGAAGAAGATTCAAATTTGACAACATAAATATACGAGTACAATACATACCATAATAAACATCGTCCAGCTCCTTATACCTCTTTGCATTGACGCCAATCCTCCAACTATACAACAGCACCACCAATATTGATATATTCTGTAACAAAAATAAAAAATTGTATATTTAGTACATCTTAAAGAATAATTTTGCAATTATTTAAAACCGACTTCGTATAGAAACAGGTCCTTAATTCGACAGATTTTTTTGTTAGATGAATTTTGACCAGATATTTGTGGTGTCGGCATAGAATGGACTACCCTTTTCTTTCCAGTAGGTGTCGTAAGAGGCGACTAAGAGAACTCAATGGCCGAGAAACTGGCAGCAGCATCCCTCTTAAAATATTGCCAAAACCTAACTGTGGTTGCCAACACGCTTGCCAAGCGAGGCAATTACTAGCAAGACTCCCCTTATGGGAAAGATTTAGGATTTAGCAGTGGACAATTTACAGCTGATATAATAATAATAAAAAGTGGCACATAAAATTCTTTTCAATTACTACTAATATAAGTGCGTAAATTTAATTTATATTCTGTGACCACTAGTTTCTATTAGGTAGCTGTCCCTTGTTCGTCATTCTTGGATTCCGCAACGAAACTAATTATTCACAAGAAGTCAAAATCATCGCTGATTGGTCGTAATAATTACATGCAAATTTAAAAAGGAGATTCGACAGTAATTTTATCTTTACCAATTATGCATCAATTTAGATGATCATTTTCATAATCGGTAGACTTTACTCCCATATTAGTTCGACAATGTGTCGGTGACGAAGTAACAACTTTTTGAGAACAAAATTGTAAAAATCATTTAGTAACAAAAATCATAGATAGTAATAGTAATCATAGTTCGTTAGATAGGAATAAAATAAATTTTATACCCATCTGTGAAGTACTTAATAGATATAAGACGTTGTAAAAAGCAATATAAAAGGTGAAGGATCCACCAGGGTACCGGGAGAGATAGATTATATACGGCGTGTTTGTAACAATGAAAAATGAATGTAATATTGGAGGGAAATCGGGTCGCGACTCAGATCTGAGAATTTTTTCGGTTGTCTACACACGCACTCGCTTTGGGACACGGCAAAATGGTAACACAAGATTAAAATATCCAAATCGTACTTTCTTGTATTAAGAGACATATAAGAGTATTAATATAGTCAAGTATTCATAAGATATGTAATAGCGAACCTTGGCCAATAAGCCGCATAGATATGGACGACACACTTTTAGAAAGAAGCTGATTTCAGAAGATTCTAAACTATGAAATGGTCATTATATGCCAAGTATAGTTTCGAATCTTAAACTCAACAAAAGTTTAAATCCGGCACTTAAAACTGTTGCTGCTAAAGAAAGGAAAATATTATTCACTATATTCACGAATATGAATTCAGATTATTAATTCATAAATATGCTAGTAGTCGTAAGATCGAAATCCTAACTTAGTTTTAGCACAGTCTGCAGAACTATTTATTTTAGATAGTGTCTCTGAAACTACTTTGTCTATTTCGGATTCAAAGTTCGAATTTGACTGGCACTATAAGTTTGTGGATCAATATAATTCCCGATTAACCCTTTGAAATCTATGGCAGTGGTAATGGCATATTTCATCATCATCATCATCATCATCATCATCTTACTGCCCTTATCGTAATTATTTGGGGACAGCGTAATCTCATTATAATAGTCCTTTTACTCTCTACTAATTGTACTTACATTCACATTTCAGATGGATTGTAATTAGTAAAAAACTATTCGTTACAATGTGAAATTTGTATACACACGATCATCATCATCATCATCTCAGCCATTATCCGTCCACTGCTGAACATAGACCTCCCCCATATACTACCTTAAGGAACGGTCCTGAGCCACCTGCCTTTGTATATACTTACAATAATACCGTGTTCTAAATTTAAATTTTTAATCTTAAACGTGTGAACGTACTCATTGAATTTTTTTACAGAGTATAATATACTTGTTTGGTGTACTACTTTTTTTACTGTAGGGACGTTCATTAAAATTCTGCTTCGGAAACACAAAGCAGATTTTGTGTTAGCGATCTCTACTTGGACTCGCCTCTGAGTGCTCTCGATGTATCTAACAATACCCACTTGCTGAGATCGACGAGTTATTGAGGCTTGTCATTAAACAAAAGAAATAAAATCGAGAAGATTTGCTTGTTTGTTTCTATATCAATATTTTTATGCTTTAACCTACTTCAAAATGGAGAAGGTTCTAAATCCTTCTGTATACTTGTAATGTTATAATTGTCCTATAAAATATAATAATAATTATATATTATATACTTGTATTGATAGTTATTTTATAAGTAGATCTCATCCCTATATAGGGTTTATTACTTATGAAGTGACATTTTATTAGTTTCAACTGTATAAATAATAGTCGAGATCGATCTAATAATAATAAATGATATTTTTTCACAATTAAATATTTTGTTTAGTACATACGTAATGAGTAACCTTAAACGTAACTTAGGTTTTAAATTACATACGCGCAGGTGGGACTGTGTGTAAAACCGCCACACCACTAAAGGTCGTCAACCTTAAACCAGTGGTACGAGTACTTCCTTTCATTTTAATAATTTTGACATTAAAATAATAAGTATTTTTTTTTCGGGTATTAATATAAAACACGTAATATAAACATAAAAAAACAGAAAAACAGAAACTCACTAGAGGTTTATCTGTCACTGTCCAAACACAATTACTCGTATATTCGCTTATTTGGTAAATAGTATGATTTTACAATATATTTTTTTTACATTTTTACGTATTTACATTATACACATATTTTGTCAGATATATTCCCAAGTGGATATATCACATACATTGTTAAATCCGAGCAAAATATATTTAGAGAGATTTACCATAAATATCCAAGATTATCTAGGTAAGTCCATTTTGTCAACTTATAACAACTGTTTATCTAGTATATACATATATACTAGATATTTACTCTATTGTTATATTCTTTTTATGTTCTTATTATTTAAAACATATCTTAAAATAAAAAATAAAACCTTTTAAAATATGTTAAAATTTCAAACATTGTTATAAAGATAGCAAGACAAAGTTCTTAAGAACTAAGAGATAAGAACTTTGCTCCATTATACTGTAGTATTATTAAATGCAGTAATTTGTAGAATCGTTTGCGGTATTACTCGTGTCTACCTTAAAGGCTTACTTGAAGGAAGCGCGCCATACGACAAAGTTTTCAACTTGCAAAATGCATGTGCAAAGTTGCAAGTTATAGCCACATTTTAAGATAGTTTTACAACTCTCCTAAGTCTTACAAGCTCAAAGGATAGGACAATTTGTTCGACGACGTGGCTATAAAATTGTAACATCCTACGGTATCAGGCCACTGCCTAGTTTAATTCCAGCTACCTATGATATATTTGTATTTTCTAATAAAGGTCGTAAGTGGCATATTAAATATATTTAATTAAATATTTTACATTCATGTGAAATAAAAGTAATTTTTAATATTAATGGTCAGTTAATGTGGCTTATTATCAATATTTCAATAAGGAAAAATGATAATTTAAATCCTTATAAGTACATTTATTTTTTCGTACAAAAAGTCGATCGTGTCTTCTATTATATATAAATTTTAGACGAAGCAAAATAGATGGTAAGGGCCACTGGGATTGCATTACTCCACCCAAAAGATGAATGGAATAGGTTCAAAAGGGCGCAGTGGTGAAAAATAGAGGGTAGGGCATTTCGAATTGTCAATGTCTGTGGCAATATAGGCAATCGATAACATCAATTGACTTTGGTTGGGAAAATCATTTTTATTGCATTTCTATAAGTCGGTTGATAGTTTTTCTTATAAAATTATTGTAACATGTTTTAAAAAATTATACTTTTATGATTTGTTACCAGAGGGAGATTTTATACAAAAGTCGTTTGCTTAGGCACCTCTATCCAATTCATGTTTCTACTGTGAAGCAGTTATATTTGCACAGCTGTGTTTCGGTTTGAAAGGTGGGATAAGGCAGTGAATTTACAGGGTACAAAGGAATAACACCTCTCATGCGTTGCCATTCCTGAGCAAGTCCTCAGGAAGTATCATGGGTGAAACAGTATACTCTGTTATGTCCATGGTACTGTTCATATCTATAGGCGACGGTTATCACTTTTCATCAGGTGGGTCGTCAGCTTGTTAAGTTACATAAAAAAGGCGTATATGCCACATGTCGCTCACAACGTTATACGTTATATTGGTCATAAATAACATTATTTATATATGCATACCTCAGGAATGGCAACGCATGGAGGTATCATGAGAGAAACCGTATATTCTGTTACATTATGCTCATGTCTATAGGCGACGGTGGGCCATCAGCTTATTTATCATTCTAAATTGCATAAAAAATATTAAAACAATATTCCATATTTGGATTATATTACATTACAAATCTTCATCTACCTACGACTTCGTCCATGTACCCAGATGTATTGACTAATTGAGATAAAAAGTACCTAATCCATGTATTTCTACATCCTAAATACTAAGTACATGGCAAATTTCGTGACGGTTTGTTGAGCCATTAAATCGTCTAGAAGTAACATAGGTACATATTCAAAGTTATATTAATTATAACATATAGTAAAATTGGTCGAGTATCCATTATATAGATATA
This sequence comes from Galleria mellonella, assembly GCF_026898425.1. Lineage (NCBI taxonomy): Eukaryota > Metazoa > Arthropoda > Insecta > Lepidoptera > Pyralidae > Galleria > Galleria mellonella. Next base: position 2,338,980 of record NW_026442068.1, on the reverse strand, counting down.
AGTACAGTATTTTTTTTTAATTAAGATATTTAGTGTATTTTGGGAATTCCGCTTGAATTCCTGAAATCGGAAATCCTCTTAATGAGGGTTGGAATTATTATAATCGAATGTTTAAAGGGCATTTTATTCTATATAGCTTTTATGATATTTTAGTTACGTATTAAACATGAGTAGGGTTTTAAATTCGTATGGAACAATCAGTTGCTAAACGCGTTTGATAGCATGAATGTATAATATTGAGTATATATTGACTCAGTAGTCATGGTCATGGACTTATTTATAAGTTCACTTCATATGTTATTTATTCATGTAAATAATTGAAATTACATTTGTCATAAAACATATTTGGTAATAAATGTGATTTTATAACATTTTGTTGATTATGTAACTTTGTGAAAATATTGTAAAGGTGATTTGTGACATACGAAAACGAGTTAGTTTTATACTATTTACAGAATTATCTCAAGAGTGTTTATACCAAATTTTCTATATTTATTTGAAATATGCTTTTTGATAAATATTTATAAAGGTTACCTATATATAGTCTATCTAAATACATCGTACCGCTCACCATTGCCAGGAAGTCCATCCTCATACCTTAAAACTATAATGGTCACGCGCAATACGGTTTCAGAGAAGCTTCCTCCTGCGAACACTCAGATTCTGGAATAATTTTCCTGCCGAAGCTTTCCCTACAGGCATGGGGTTCTTCAAAAAGAATAGCGTATTAAGGTTTCTTAAGGGTCGGCAATACGCGCGTGACATCTTTGGTGTTCCAGACGTCCATAGACTACGGTGACTGCGTTAACCATTAGACGGGCCGTATGCTTCTTTGCTAGCATATACGTACAAAAAAAATAGATTTTATTTTTTAGTGTATAATATTATATTATAATAATCTGAGATATGGAGAAAGACATAGACTTCTTTTACCTATAACGGGCACAAATAATTTGAACAATGCCTTCTTTTTGAAGTAGGTTTAACTTAAAATAAAAATCATAAATACAACGCGCCAAACTAAATTATCAAAATATAAGAAAAATAATATTTGATTTCTAAGTAAATATTCAGATGATGTTTTCATTCTTTGAAACAGTTTCTGTAAAAAAAAAAAACAGAAAATTTTATGTTGATTCTAACTTGTGTGCTAAATTCTAAGTTAATGAATAATAAATGAAGTACATATACTTAGCTATTTGATATTAATTGTAAGAAAATATACTTAGATGAATACTAATAAATACTTATACATTTCATAAAAATATTGAGAGAAAAGTTATTATTTTAACTGAAATATTAATAGTTAGAAACATAAATTCCCACTAATCCCCTGATAGACTTTAATATTATCATTACTAACAGTAGACTGCGAAAAAAACAGACTACTAACTACAAGACAGTTCAGTTGAGTATTTAAAGCGCCGAGAAGTAACAAACAAACTCACTTTCACATACAAATCTATGTTATTATATAAAATAACAGAGCAATTTTTTCAAATACTCGTAACTATGTAAATGACAAACTGATCGCCCATCTGATGGCAATAAATAATCACCCATATAGTAATAAAAAATACTTACACAAATAGACTTATAATAATTTACAAAAAAAAAATATTAAACTATATAAATATATATATTAAATAACGATTTACATATTAATGCGTTAATTTTTCAAGTGAAAAGAGAATTCTTTATCTAAGCCACAATATAAACACGTAATTAATTCAATATTTCAATGCAGAATTTAAATAACATGTTATATTTTACAATAACAAACTCCACATTGGGTACATTGTTAATTCTTTAGCTACCCTTGTCATTCCACAACTGGGAGAAACAATATTCCATTCTGTTTGCATGATCGCTAATACCCGTTCGTTACATCATTGCCCCGAGCGTACCTTTTGTTATTCTATTTATACGCATTTCTAACAAATATAATAATAAAAACAAGCCGCATCATTGCTTATATTGTATTTTTTTGTTAGTAGAACTAACATTTTATATGCTTGTTATGATTATTAGATACCTTTTTAACAATGCTTTTTACCGGAGAGAAATATTTTATTATAGTATTTAGAGTTAGAATATATATTTTTTAATGAAAATAAAAATTTTATAAGAGTATTTTTTTCTAATACAACTGTATTTTTATATACATCTATTGAAAATTAGTAACTTTACCTACCATCTAAACAAAAAATATTTATGGGTGATTTTTTTAATGAGTGTTCAATTGCCTCCTTATCTTGCTTTTATGTAATTAAATTTATATAATTAATTATGCATTTTGTTTATTTATATATTATTAACCTTTATAATCTGTATCATTTTTTTAAAGCAACAATATAGAATTTTCATTAATTTATTCAACATTAATTTTTCCTCATTATTTATCTTAGTATAATAATAAATACATACATAAAACTTTATGGTTTATCTCTAATAAATTTAACGAGCATTAACGCGACCATTTAGATAAACTATGATAATTAACCTGGCTTATCCTGACGTTTTGACCAGATCACACCTGTCGTGATCCCAAGTAATTATCATAGTTTATTTAAATGATCGCATTAATTTCTTTCTTTTATAAACCATGCAATGAAACAACCTCAAACTCTAAAAGTTAATATAAAAACCTTCTTTATTAATTTGCATTTTTAATTTTAACGTTGAAATAACCTAACGTAAAAGTTTCCTGGAATGTAACAAAGGCTACATGAAACTTAATGTAAAAATACAAAGGAAGACATCTTTTCAAAAGCAATTCTACAAAATAATTATGAAAACTCTTCATTGAAGTTTTCATTGCAATAATAGAAACGTTTAAAATTTTAGGGTTCCGTGTCAACATCGGATACCCGATACTTAATAATTATGGGAATTGCTTAGGCTTCGTCGGCTTTTCAAACATGAAGGCCTTCATTAATTAGAAGTACTTAAAAAGGGGGGAGAGGAATTAAATCTTATTAATGGGGAGGAAGGTCAATAAAAATCTCCTGTCAGCTTTTTATTCTTACTTCCATTTATTTCAACTAAGTGATTCAAAATTCATCATAATAAATAAATTTAATATTACGCCTAAGTTTTAAAGCAAAGGAAAACATTTCACCAAATCTCACCAAAAGGGGTGAAGAAGATAAATTTTTTTGCTGCAATGAACATGAATCTAACGATTTTCTTTATCAAAATCGGTTAAATAAAATTCAGTAAAAGAAAAAATATAAATATACAAGCTTAAATTAAAATCATTAGCATAAATAGAGCTAAAAACTCTACTCATACTTTGGAACAATATATGCTCGGAAATTTTGTGAAATAAAATTCAAAAACGATAAAAAATGTCGAGACGCCTGTAATACGGCTAAACGTGCAAAGGTACCTCCTTGTTTCTAAAACTAAATCCTTCTACAAACCTATTTTAACTATTACACTGTTTTATCACTTTTTTTAAATTACGAATTCAGCACCAATGAAAGAGACAAAACAGTTCGATACCTAAAATGGGTTTATGAAAGATTTGACGTTTCTATGAATAAAAGGGTTAGTATAGAACTAGAATAGTATTATATTATCTGAGGCATGGATGACTCATAATGTTTAGTCGTTTTTTTTAGTAACAATGTTGAGTTTCACTTTTAGAACAAACACTCCTTTGAAAGGATACTAACGATTTCAAATTAACTCTGTACACTCGAAAAACATTACCCACCTTTTTTAGCAGTTGGGTATATATATATATATATATATATATATATATATATATATATATATATATATATATATATATATATATATATATATATATATATATATATATATATATATATATGTTTTAGTACACTAGGTGTTATCTTGCAAAAGTCCATATCACTGGTTATTTGAATAGAAATCTTTTTCTTAGTTACCACTAACTAGTATGTGTGACATTTTTTTTATGCAACTTAGAATGGCAAACAAGCTGACGGCCCACCTGATGGAAAGTGGTAATCCGTCGCCTATAGACATGAGCAGTACCATGGACATAACAAAGTATACTGTTTCGCCCATAATACCCCCCATGCGTTGCCATTTCTGAGAACTCAGGTGTTATTCTTCTGTACCCAGTAAATTCACGCCATATCCCACCCTTCAAACCGAAACACAGCCTGCCAATACTCGAAGATTGACCACCACTATTATTACCAGATGTTCTACAACCTTCCATATTAGCCGTTATCCTCCGATTGCCATTTTGTTTACGCACCTTTTGCGACACCTGGTTATGGAATTTCTGATAGTATTAGGGTTGGTCAATCTTCGAGTACTGGCAGTCTCACACATACTATTGACAGCGGAATTAAACAAAATATTATAATTCTATTTAAATAACCAGTGAAAAAAAAAATTGCTACACTGTAATACACCAATGTGTTAATACTATAGTGATAGGTACCAACATGCTGATATCCAAACTAAGTTTCGTCTGTTGCCTAAATAAACTCTGTCTAGACACGGATAAATGGATTTAACATATCAATATTTACTTTGTTCTTTCTTCTATTACCCATAGGAAATATAATGAAAAGGTCTACTGTACCCCACGCAAAAGAAGCCACAAGTAGAAACGAGTTTTAGATAAACTGGGAAATGGGAAAGTACAATTTCATCTCCAATTCATCAGAGAGTTCAATTTTTGTGAAAGCCACTTACAGGCTATCTGCCGCGTAAATAGTAGTAGGTATCTACCCACACTTACGTTACAATATCGGACCTCAAAATAATCAGGACCTTTCAAAGGATAAGAGGATTATCCTGTATTTCAAGGGATTTTATAGCCCAGCCTCAGCTCATAAATCAGTTGTTCTCAGTGGTCGGCGCTCATTAACGAGGTCAAGTGGCCACATCACAAGTGACCGCAGTAGTCTCTTCACTATATGAATATATATAGTGGATGCCAGGCTGAGTGTTTCCGTATTTAACAATTTATACCACACCTTGCTTGTATTGGTATAAATGAGTACTTTACTTTTTCGTTGACTCAAAGCAGAAAATTCATCTTAACAAACGAAATACTGTAGAAGAAATATTTTTATAGATCTATTCGTATTTTTAATTTGTAAATTCTGTTTATAAGTAATGCAGATAACATGCAATAGTCAAAAGTGGTTAAAAGAAACACAATTTTAAAATAAATCTAAGCTTTTATTTCAAATTTAAATTCAATTAATATTTGTATATTTTTATCTTAGATTACAGATAGATTGTATACAAATAAATGCTTTTCCAAAACAAGTTAAGTTTTTCATCCATGTGCAATAGGATCACCATGTTTTATAATACATGGAAAAAAATACACGGTAAGCTTAAATAGAAAAATAATAAAGATACAAAATTTTAACGTATATATTTGAAAGATTAAGATAATCAGTGCATAATGATTCGTCATGGTGCAATACAATTACTGAATCCTTTGATTTATATCTAAGTATAAACACAAAATATGTTTTCGTTATTAATAATTGATAATGACCGCTATTTTAAATAATACATGTATATTTATTTATAAACAACATGTACCTACATATGCATATTTGTATTATATCAGAAAAAAACTTCCAAATTCAAATTTAATAATTGAGCTGATATGGGAAAATTTTAATCCAATTACATGCAACACTGAGTAAAAACGCTTTCTAAGAACAAGGAATAACGGAATTTTTGCATCTGTTTTAATTTTTAAAAGTAATTGCCAGCTAAGTTAGCTGACTAAATTTTGATACGTTTTTGATACTCGATACCCTATTTACATATTCTAAGATGTATAACTAAAATTCAAATTTGGAATAAAAGATAATTCTAATTTTACAAATTTATTGTACCGTATGTCAAATTTTATTTATAGAGAAAATAGCTAGCTTTAATACTCATTGTAAACAATTTATTAAGTGATCGATAATTTAAAATTTGTATTATCTCATATAATATGAAAGAAAGTACTCTATATACAGCGTAACCATAATAAATGAAATTTTAAGCCTTCATATTCAGGAATCAAATATCACAGTAGTTGGTAAACATACGAATACGATGGGCTATTCTATTTATTTTATTTGTTCAAACAATAAATCTTACATAAAAACTCAGTGAAATGGAAAACAATTGTCGAATATAATACAAACGGGTGCACTTTAAAACACCCCAGTAAATGACATAACTGAACAATCCAATAATTCGAAGACCAAGTAAATTAAGCTTAATGGAGTTTGAAGTTATTGGCATTTCGTTCACTCGTGCCAGACGAAGCACGACGCTTAAAGCAGATTGAATGAATAGAGAATGATTATTTTTCATTTTACTGTCGAATGATAATGAACGGAAAGCTTCTATTTTATAATTAGACAAAAAGTGCCAGATATTATCTGTGCGTAGATTTCAGAAGTAGAAAGACCAAAAAAAATAAATAATTTGTAGATGGCGTATCAAGATAAAATATTTGTCAAATTTTAAGTTAGACCTTAAAGAACATAACTGTGAAACTGCATCTAATTTAGTGCAGTAGTTTTTGCGTGATAACATAAAACATAACAAACATACAGACCGACAGACAGGCAAATGGCAGATTATTGTTTTCACTTCTATTCTCTTCATTAAAACCCCTTAATTTTTTTTTTTTTAAATAACTCCTGTACAGAAATTCGCTTGTTACAATTTTATTACAGTAGAAAGATTCTGAGTAGTACTTGCTTAAAATACTTCTACTTTATTTCTGTATGTCCAATATGTTAAACCCTTTTAATAATTTTACTCGCCTACTTATTTCTCGATTTGCCCAATGTTTATCTGGCAGAGAACACCATCCGGTGTTAAGTTCGCCAATATACATAAAATTACACTATGCATGAAAGTTTAAATAAGTAAATAATAATATAAAAAGGACAGATTTGATCTCTTGTAATGGATAAACTCAAAAATTACATGCATGAGCAACATATGATTTTAGATAATTCTGCCCACCCGTGCGAAACAGGGGCGGATCACTAGTTAAATAACATCATCATCATATCAGCCTTTAACTGTCCACTGGTAAATATAGGTGTTCCTATTGGCGGGTTTTCCACGCTTAGCAGGAAAATTCAAATTCAGTTAAGCTTCGGTGATGTTTAAAGTGGGACGCTGCTGACTATCTCTTAAGCATAAAATTAGTTTTAGTCGCTCCTTACAACACCCACGGGAAAGAAAGTTGAAGCCCATACACTGCCGGGACTACATGTCCGTATTTTTATTTAAATACAAAAAATACGAACTAATTAAAAACCTCCTAAAATTCTCTTAAAAAATAACTAATAAAAGCTCAACATCTAGGTAACAATGGTATGTCCATTGTTCCTACATTGTTTCGGCAACTCAGATTCTGTTTACTTGGCTTTCAGGGCCAAATGTTTTCTTTGTACTAAGCAAAATTTGAAGTTATTTATAACTTAATGCTTTGTTCAGCAAAGATAAATAGCGAATTCAGTTGTGATAAAGTTGATTTGCTATCAACGTGGAATTAAAATCAATCACAAAAGCATTCTTACACATATTAACCTTGCAAACACGAAAAAAATGTTTGCGAATATGACATACGATGCAAAATGAAATGATCTATGAACACATAAGATTGAAAATGTTTGAGTTTAGAACGCGGTATAGTGTGTCGATATAAGCAATGGTAGACCTTTGCCTCGCAACAAATAGTATTGTGACCGGGCTAGTCTAGTATCGTGTCTCGTGACCGGTTGATAGATCGACTAAAATGCGACTCGTTTACGAAGCAAGCTGGCAACCTAATGATGCGTTTAGGCTGACTCGCTATACTATTTTAATCCACAGGAAACGATGTATCGGTTGTAACAAATTTAATGTAAGAGCATCAAGAGGTTATTTATTCGACACTTTATTGCACCAAAATTACATTAATTATTAATAGATTTTGAATAAGTATACTATGATGAGATTGATTGTAAGAAAAATTATCAAAATCAATTTAGAACTGGTAACTTAACGTAGTCATAATTATAAATATAGAAGAAATGATCTTGCGGAAGTTATTTATAGTGTTGTTTAACATAATTGTTTTCCAAAAGCTACAAGTATACATCTCGTCTTTCTAACCTAAATTACATCTTCCTAGAAATAGATCCAAATTCAAATTAATTTTAGGTACAACATGTACAAAATTGAATCAAGTGAATCTACGAACAAAAATATATTCTCGATAAAACATGAAAAGGTATCTATTTGAAATGTTTTCACGCATCACCAGACAGTCGAGATAACTGTTTGTTTTTCTTGGAAAAGCGATATTAAATTCACCTCGTAGCGAGTGGATTTGGAAATAGATACATATAAGCAAATTTTTCTTATAACCCTATACGTTCCTTCTGACCTATCCCAAAAGTAGACGTCTAATTTCAATATTTTTCTTTTTTATGAATAATGATATCTGCCACACAAATACATCAATCGCCTAATCTTTAAACTAGGATGTTAGATATAGAACATCTGGGATAAATTAGGAACTCATAGCATCCAAACTAGAATCAATTCAATAGTGTTCGTTTTTTAATTGACCCGATTGATAATCGAACCTGGAATATTACACCATACGAGTATTATAGGAGCCGTCCTCGATTTATAAATATGCAAAAAAATATTACAAAGCTAAACTCCAAAGAAGAGGAGATTCCCAATTGGCCTGTATTATGCGTGTGTTACGCTATTTTCCCAATACGCCAGTATTATGGGTTTATACTACGTAATATCTTCGTCAATTATTAAATCGGCCTCAGTCATTATGTTATTATTTTTGTAATAGATATAGTTTGCTGTTATTGGTGTTGTGTTACTTTTTAAACCGCTGTTTTTAAGCGTAGCAAAACTCTGCTTATTTTGAAATAAATAATAACGTACACTGCAGTTTCACAGAAATTTTCTCCCATGAACGCTCAGGCTGTGGGATGAGCTCTCTGCTGAGGTTTTCTCTAGAGACTATAGTATAGAGTTCTTCAAAAAGGTAACTACAAAAAGGTACTACGGTATCTTCAGAATCGGTAACACGCATGTGACACCCCTGGTGTAGCAGGCGTCCATAGGCCACAGTGGTCGTTTACTGTCCAACGGGCTTGGATGATGATGGCTTGTGTGCCATATTTGTGGTATAAAAAAACAATACTTCAGTATTATCAAGCTCTTTTCGAATTTTTTTAGATCTAGTTTCTACGCTTGGCAGACGAGTTGGCAACCACAGTTTAGCTTCGGTGATGTTTTACGAAAGACGCTGCAGTCCATCCCTTGACCATTAAGTTCTGTTAGTCGTCTCTTACGACACCTACGAGAAAGGAAGGGCCCATTATAGGCCGAGACTACACAGCATATTGATGTGTATTATTCGTTTTAAAATAATAATAGTGAGATTACTAATCCATAGAATCAACATTATCTAACTGTGCCACTATTTAAAATTTTTGTTTTTATTTATGAAATTATTGTTTTTTTTTTGGAGCATTGTTTAAGCTACATTCATAATTTTATTTTTCGATGTATTTATATAACATATAATAATTTGCATGCCTACTGCACTTACGGCAATTAAACAGGTACCAAACTTAGTAAAAATAATTTTAAATTAGTACAAATATTTTTAAGACTATTTAATTCTAATAAACTCATTTCATTACAGATTTTTATCACTTGGTGCAATTTGGAATATTTTTTTATAAATTAGTTCTCTTCCAAAGGAAAGTACTCACCAGTGTATAGAGGGCACTTGCATATGCTGCGTGTTTGACATGCAGCGTCCGACAGCAAGAGAGGGTTGTGTCTTGTTCGTGGGCTGTCCACGCCTTCATCTGTAAACAAAACTAGCATTCACTTCATCACTTTTATCACAAGCGGATAATGTGGGCGACAGTATGGTCAGACAACGCTTGACTGCCGCCCAGGGGTCTCAAGGGTTTTGTTTTTAATGGATGGAGATGAAATGATAACCCCGCCTGCCCTAATGGAATACACTGGCATCCCTCAGGGATGCCCTGGGGGCACCCCTCAGGGATAATTGGTGAGATGAGATATGATAGATGAGAATGAAAATGCATGCAGTCAGCTCATCAAGATGAATACACCTGTGATTCAGCACGATGGCTTCCAGGGGTGACTACATGAAGGTCAACCTGACAGAGTATATTGGGCTGTTAGTCCACATTACTAACAATCCCCTTTCCCCCCCCCCCCGGTCTCAAGGGTTTCCAACCTAAAGTTTTGATAATTTTAAATACATATTTTGTCATCTAAAAATTATTGTAACTGGCTTTGTGCCTCGAAATAACTTAAAACTATTGTTCGATGATCCATGTCAAAGACCTTCGTGTATAATGAAGGTGGCCTGGAAACTTTTATCAGAGGGCACCACCCTCACACGAGTTAATCACAAAGTTGTGACTTTGTACACAATTGTCATCAACCACCAAACAATTTGAAGTTCCAGTCTGAAGGTGAGTTATGAAACTTTTGTAATTGAGCATAGCATGACAAAATACAATTTTATTGTTGCAATATAAAAGCAAAATATATGTAATAGTATGAAGACAATTTTAATTTTCCAATATCCAATGGACGTGCACGGCATGACGTTACGTCTACGTTTTATTACAAGTTTTCCGTCTGTTGCGTTGGTGTACTGTAATACAATATATTCCCTTAATCGTCTCTCCAATATGTTGTATATACTCAGAATAAAAAAGAATAGTAAAACTTACGGTTTTCTTAAATATTATTATTTATTTGTAAATTACATATATACATGTGTACTTAAATGTGCATATATGTTAACAGAGATTTAAATGAGTATCTGTTGAATTTCTCAACTCTTCTCAACTGATAACAACTTTCCGAAACTTGCAGTAAATTTAAAAAATGACGATTTAAAAATGCTTGCAAATAGATAAAGATGATTGAATTTGAACTTATAATGACTATGTAGTCTATGATTCGTAAACTGACCATTCGAAAATTAAATCGTGAGAATAGTAATAGAGTGTCGCGACCCTGTCCAGATAATAATAAAACCCCTATATGTATCAATCCGAAGACCGATTTTGGCTAGGCAGGCAGCATTCGGAAAACTATGCCACATCTTCTCATCTAAAATACCTCAAAATCTGAAGACGAAGGTTTTTAACCAGTTCCTGCTACTAGTGATGTTTTATAAAACCAAAACATAGTCCTACACTGTTTCTCGTATGAAAAATCTTCCAATTACTAAGCGAGCTATGCTCACAGTTGCTTTGTGTGACAGAATCGGAATCGAGGACATCCGCAAAAGAACCAAATTTATCGACATAGCTCGATACATAGCATAGAAGAACCGATAATGAGAAAAAAAATTCTTGAGTGACTTCCCATATGAACTAATGCAATTTAGGCGACTGCCCGCTGAATGGACTGACGACCTCAAATGCATTACAGGAAGTCAATAGATACAGGTGGCTTAAGACCTTTTTTTATGGCAGTCTATGGAGAAGACCTATGTTCAGCAGTGGACAGATAATGGCTGAGATGATGATGTATCAATCCAGAATATAATATATTGCATTTTGCTATCTGTACACCAAAAATTCTAATTTAAGCATGAATGATTAACAAATATCCAAACACATTTGTGGAGTACAGATAACATATTTATAGTTTTAATTTTCAAAATTCAAAAATTGTCACTTCCTTCAATTGTGTTTTCTTTTGACCCCCAACAGGACCCTAATTTTCTAAGATCCTTCTATTAATACACATATCTCTCCAAACTCCATTCCTGATTTTCTTTGTCGCCTACAATATTAATAGAATCCATGGTTTAAATATTCTATCGTAGGGCAACGTTAATACGTAATACTAATATTTATATGGCTAAAAATAAAAAAGAAATGAAAGATAATATTAATAGGGGAGAAAATCAATAAGCCGTGAACTTCCGCAATAATATTGTAACAAATGATTGAACTTTGAAACAAATATTGGATGAATCTAACAAGCAAATAATTAAATTTCGCTCATAACCTGAATCGAATACTTGGTGATCAAACGGGGTGTATTAAATTTATAAAACAAAATTAGAATTCATTAATTTAATTAAGAAAGGAGTTTATTTCGATTCGATTGGTTTTCGTATATTGCGCAATAAGTTCCGATATTGATGATTCTTTTTCAATAAACAGAACTCTTATAAAGTATTACCCCTTACAATCCGTGCCTAGTAATGGGACATTTGTAATTTGTTACAATATTTTTTTTATTTAAAACATATTTTTATATTATTAAAATAAGCGTGCCCAGGACTTTGTTCACTGACCAAGATGGATAAGAGATGACTATATCTTTCTCCATCACAAATAATTGTGCCAATTTTTATGATATATTTAGTACCAAGAGACAAAAAAACAAACAATGAAACATTCATATCGTTAGTGAGGAACAAAAAGTCATTATTTTTAAAAACATACAACTATCAAAATATAAATTTCAGAATTCAGTAATTTTATCTAGTAATCTTTAAAACTTAATCAAACATTTCCCGACTGCAGTTTAACACAAAATCATTTTAATGTACTACTGTATAATGTTATACATCTCTGAGTTTAGTCGTGGAACGCTTGACTATAATCCGAAGAGCTTGCAATCGAATTCCAGTCTCAACTTCCAAATTTTCCAAATTCAGTGGTTACAAATGATTGCCTCTTGCTTTATAGTATTGTTTACAACAGGTAATAAACATAAAAAATGTGAACAGCATGGCAATCAACATTGAAAAAAAAATATTTTTACGTTACATAACTAGGTACCAAAATCATGAATTACAAATTATTATTTTTTATTATTCATTAAACAACTCAAAACCTATTCCTGCTTCCGTTGCCGTACTTTATGGCAGTGTATGTGAAAGGCGTAAGTTTAATAGTGAATATATAATAAAATAATGATGATAAAGAAATGTAATAAGGATATTGAAACGGCACTTTCTTCAAACTACATTATGTACATTTTTATAAAAATGCCCTTTTTCAATAAAAAGAAACATCTGTTTTCGTTTCTTAAGATAAAAAGTGCTCCGTCTTTCAAATTGAAACAAAAAATACACATTTACAAAACTAAATACTGCATAAAAATTGATAGGGCGGCTTCGGGATTTTTTTTAATGGCTGAAAATGCATTGCAACCCCACCTGCGCTATCGGTATACACTGGCGAAGTACCAGTGAGAGATAATAGGTGAAGATGAAAAGGCAGGTTAATCAACTTATCATGACTAATTCAACAATAAATTTGTCACAATAGTTTCCAGGGGGAACCGCGTGGAGGTCGACCTGATAGGTTACATTGATAGCAATGTGGACTAACCTCCATATTGCTAACAATCCCTTCCCCCCAGCTTCGGGAATTAACATAAAGTACGTTATATCTACTACGTCTATGAGCATGTACGAATATCGTAACACTAAATTTTTATTCATTAAAATGGTTAAACCTGTAGAATACACTAATTTTCGTTCATGTGTCTACTTGGAAACTGGATAGGATATTAATAACGAAAGTACCCTCTAACTCAATTCCAAACGTCACAACATCGCTGTATCGCCGACAACTAAAGAAAATACAACGTCACGATATAATATTATCACTATTACAATATCTAAAAACAGATTTTTACGTCAAGGAATTTTATTAAGGTATTTCAACGCGTCTGCTCGTAAAGGTTCATGAGTCTTAAATTGCAAGAATGTCAACCTCAGGCAAAAAAATGTGTACCGAGGGTGAGCCGTGGCGCATCTCATCCATTTTTACTCACAATATCATATTGTTAACGTGAAAACATAATTTATACCACACCTGCTCCGGTAAATGGCTACTTTCTTCCCCAAAAGAGGAAAGAAAGTAATGATGTCTTTAGTTGATTTTAAAATAGCGGAAATTTAATTACGTTAAAAAGGTGAATCCATTTTGCACAGTAACATTACATTAAATTTATATTAAGGCTTTTGTTCCAGGCCCCCATCACTTTAAACATAGAATGTTAATAAGAAGTCTATGCAACCAGTTCAATTTAAAATTTTATTTAAAAATTATATTTAAAATATATCTTTTATAATACCCACCGATGTCATTTTTTTAACAGAAGCACTTTATAATATAATATTTTTCCATTTTATTCTTTTGGTACTTCTATATTACTGCCATATACTAATATAACGGCAGTGACGACTCTTACATAACATATTTATTATTTACTCTGTTTTTTTTTACTAGATTTTTTTAGATATAACTTATCATTAGTACGTCGGTTGCGTTTAACAATTTCTGAAAGTCGTGGAAATAAATTCTTATTAGTTTTAACAAATACACACACTTCAAATATGTACAATGAAGGTACTGTCAATATATTATATTATTTGAAATACGGCATACAACTATCAGTATTTGGGGGGAAGGGATTGTTAGTAATGGAGACTGAGAATCCCATTACTAACAATATACCCAACCAGGTCGACCTCCTCGCGGTCTCCCCTGGAAACTATCATGGTTAATTCCTGACAAATTCATCATGATAAGCTAACTGGCCTGCTTTCATTCTCATCGATCACCCTTCACTGGTGCTCCGCCAGCGTATCCCGTTAGCGCAGGCGGAGTTACCATACCATTTTCACCCAATAAAAAAAAACTATCAGTATTTTTAAGATTATTTCTTTCTTCATTGAATTTCCCCAAAATATTATTCCTTACCGTAAATTGTTTTTTATTTCTTTTTAAATGGACACAGGCCAGCATTATCCAATCTGAACAATTGCTCGCCAAATTCAAAATGAAAATTTGATGCATAAGAATTAAAAATATTAAATTCTAAATATCTAAATTAAAAAGAATTACGAATAATGAAAATATGTAATAGCAGGCCCTCGTTCAAACAAAAATACGTTTGTATGATTATAGTACACCAATTACATCGAATTAAAAAAAAATACTCTCAAGTAGAAAATTACTATAAAGAAGAAGTATTCATACTTCTTGTGTTTACATAGATTAATTTTCCAGTTTCATCAATAACTAACCAACACAAAGTGAACTCTGCCTAGTCTTAAATATTACTAACTGCACAGTACAAAGAACCCTATTAAAGCATTATACGCCAAACCCGTCGATCACTTTTGGCTCTCGATGAACAATGTAATTCTTTTGCATAAAAAAGCCTACCGCTTTTCCACCTATAACGCACACAGCTATAAAGTTGTCAAGGCCCAGATAACACCTAAACCGTTCCTTCCGGATAAGAATCAGAATGTCGGGACCCACCGGGATAGACAATCGGGTACGTTGTATTGTTGTGCCTAGAACTTTTTAAATTGGATAGCCTAATACTCTATAGGTGTAGAATAAAACGAGTTAACTAACATTTTGTTCACAAAATCGGTTATAACTTGAAGCTAAATAAAATCGAAGCGTACGAAACAAAATCGGTCGAGTTTCTATCAGATAATGTAGAGTAAATTTATAAAAAAAATATAATAACTAATGTTTTTTTCATGTAACTTGTAAAAAACGTTTTAAATATTTTATTTCACTTTTAACCAACTTCAAACAAAAGATGGAGGTTTTCAATTCGGTTGTAAGTTTTTTTCTATATGTGTTATCTCATAGCTTCGTTACTTATAAATCGATTTGGATTTTTTTTATCTGAAAGGTTATACTTCCAAATTGGTTTCACAGAAATGTTGACAAAGTCAGTTTAGTAGTTTAGTTTTTAAATCAAATGATAGGTTTTGTCACAGTTGAAGTCGGTTTTTTCTTGTAAAATATAATCTTAAATTATTGTAAATTTTAAGTAGATAATTTAAGATTCTCTACAACTTTGATGTATCTATGGTATTATTTTAAATGTTTCATTGTACTCAAAAAAGTTGTGAGACAAATAAATAAACATTATTGTTATTATGAATGTAAGGCTCAGTACACATTTTGAGAAACTGTAAGTGAAGTGAGCAAATTATTTTTAAACTAATTGATCCGATTAACTAAGTACTGCATTTGTTTCTAATTTCTTTTTATAGATAAATCGATGAACAATTAAGAGTGTTTACCTAAATTTAAAAATAAAAGTAAAAATTTTACTTACCTTAAAGAAAACAAAATTTTCCAATAATCTAAAAGCAACCATTTGCAGATTTATTCATTGTTAATTTGATGAAGGGTCAGTGAGCGAGATTTTCTCATACTTTTTTTGTCTATTATTACAGCATTAATTAATTAAACATTTTAAAAAAAAAATTGCTGACAATTTAAAAGCTCTGTTGTAATAAATTTAAGAAAAAGTTTACAGGACTTTAAGCTAATAAGCGTCATTATAATAATATTGAATGAATGAAATGAAAATGATTAATATTTCAACGACTAATGATAGCAATTAGCGTTAAATAAAAAGCGATTGCAATTATAGCAAAACCATTTTTTTTTTTTATTTAAAACTAAACCGAATGTAATGTATTTTGTATGTATTTTTGTATGGGACAGAAACCGACCAAAAGTCTATCCTTTCAAATAGAAAAATAATTTTTTAAATTGTTTTATTACAGACAGAGTTATAAGATAACGATCATTAAAAAAAAACGAATTGAGAACTTCCTCCTTTAATGAAATTGGTAAGAAATATAATACAAAAAGTTCTTTATAAAAAATCGATATAAAATCCATCACGTATCGCGTAAAAGAGCCATAAAATTTTGACGAATTTAGAATCTCTTTCTTTTGGGCGTCACTTAAAAATTATAAAAAATTCAATTACAATATCTATATATAGACTATCCGGGAACGATTTTAGATATTAATAAGGTCACGTGAATTAGCGTCGAAAGATCCGATCGCCCTTAGCAATTAAGATTTCCGGCTATGAAGTTTCGCTTACTTTGAAATATTAATTTAGACTATGTCTATAATGTGATTTTATTAATATTCCGATATAAATCTAATAAAGATTTATCAGTTTCTCTTAATAAGGAGAAAGGTTTTATTGCGAAATCGCTCACGATTCAGACATTTACTGCAAACAATGGAAAATGAGCGCTAGCAAACGGCACCAAGACAGGCTGAATTGAATTCATTCCCTCTTGAATAAATTTCTGTCTGATAAATCCGATATTAAGCAATTTCCGTTATAAAGTAAAATGCTTACACAATCCATTATCCTTGATGGACTGGTGTTGTGATTTAAACCAGAAATTTATCCGGGTATCTCGATTCGTAAAAAATGGTATTATTATCAAGGTGCTACCCTTCGACTTCACTCCCTTATAATTCTTTTACGGATATTGATTGATCGAGATGAAATATTTTAATGCCATAAATAAAGAAATTTATATTCTGCTTGTTGTAGCAAGATGCAAATGACTGCTAATATTCTGGCAGTGTTTACTTTTTGAATACTTTTAAAAACTGCTCGTATTAACAATTTTGGATTGGATGTTTATAGTTTCTCACAAATAAATATAATTATACTGAAGATTTTTTTTTTCTTTTATATCTAGTATTAATGATACTCATACCATTCAAACTATGCTATAACTCTAAGAGTATAATTCAGAGTAACAAATAAGTAACATAGGACAACATATTATTGTGATTGTGAAATATTAGTTAGTATGAATCATCACACAGCATTGATGTTACTATCATAAATATATATATATATATAGATTTTTTTTAACTTATCTGTTGGGCGCGAACTTTCGTGTTTCCTCTTTAAGTTTAATTTTCAATAATCTTTTCTCACCCGATACTTACATTATAAAATAAAAATATATTCCAAATTTTAGCTTTCTACTCTTAAAAGTTTTAGCTGTGCTTTGACAATCAGTCGGGTCGAACGGTTTTGAAAATAAATGAATTTCCATGCAAAATGGCACGCCCGACACATACTGAAAACTCATGTTCGTTGCCACGAGTAATACAATATGAATGAGTTGTGCTAACATCGTTCCCTCGTCTGACATGTTTATAAGTATTATGCAAGCATTATACCCAAAATGAAACATGTTGGTAACATTCCTTTCAACTCCTACGCGTAAAGTTTGAGAATGTTTTTTTCTATCTGTCACTAAATTGAGGAAATTTTTCATTTCTTCACGTATTATCTACAATTCCTTACTAATATTATAAATGTGAAAGTAAGTTTATTTATTTCTTTCTTAGCTGTTTATTTGTTGGTACCAATTGTCAGCCAATTATCATGAAATTTGATGTACATATAATATTTAGGATAGTGAAGGACATAGGCTAGTTTTTATGCCGGTCAATAAATATTCCTCGGTCACGCGATTGCGGGTAAACACTAGTACATAGTAATTTATTACATTTTGGACTTATTTATAAAAAAAATCAGTGTAAATTAGTCTTTCTGACTAACTGACCAGAAATACATTTACCAATTATCAGTAATATTGCTTTTATTGCTCTCCGATGAAGCGAATGATTTGTTAAAATGGACTAATCAATATACTATTACGTAATTATTTCAATAAAACAATATTGAAAGCAATTTTTATATGTCATTCTATAAAGTTTATAAAATTCAATAATCTTTACTAATATTGTAAATACAAAATCAACTGTTTGTTAGTGCTTTAGCGACTCAACCAATTATCATGTTTCGTATATATGTAGTGTTTTGATTGAACAAGGATTTATGATTTATATTAATTATTTAGAGCTATTGAGTGACAAATAATTGTCACTCAATAGCTAATGTTTTTTTTTTTTCAGGGGAAGTATGGCGCTTTGTGTCACAGCATCTCGTTTCGCACATTGTGTCGACTTCATCATATCAGCCTTTAATTGTCCACTATTGAACATAAGCCACCGCCTAGATTCGAAACAGTATGTGTACTCTGTTACGTCCATAGTACTGTTAATGTCTATAGGCGACCTTTACCACTTTCTATTAAGTGGGCCATCAACTTGTTTGCCATTATAAGTTACATGAGAAAACAATTGGTAACCGCAGTTAGGATTTGAAGATGTTTTAAAAGGGACGATGCTGCTTATCCCTCGCCATCCATTGTGTCGACTTACTTTAAAACAATTGTAGGAAACGATAAACATAGTAAGTTCATAAAATTACCGTTATACATATACATAGACATTCATCAACAGATCATATTAAAAAATTGGCATTAGTTTTAAAAACAATAGCTAATTTGTGGAGAAAGAACTCAATGTACATACGGGCTATTACATACCATATATAGTTGTTCAGAGGCCTCAAAAGAACAAGCTTACTATTACATTTATAATATTAGTAAGGACTGTAACTAGGTTTTGAAAAAGATAGTAAATATAAAAGTAAAAAATTATAAAACAAAAGAATGAAGAAGAAAAATTGGGTGGATTTTGTAAAAAATGATATACATAAAAGAAGAGTGAGCTCAGGTATGATGACTGATAGAGATCAGTGGAAAACGAAGACGTACTGCGCCACCCCTAATAAATGGGATATAGGCAAAGAAATGATGATAATATATTGCGACGATAGCTAAGAAATATAAATACCTAATTTATTTTGATAACGGTTCGTCTTGAAAATTAATTATAAAAGATTATTAGCTATGAAAAATTGAATAAATGTAAGCATCAAACAACAGCATAATGAATATTTCTAGGAATATGAAAATTTTAATTGGTAAAATTTATTTTAATGTTTTCTTCAAACGGAATCAATAACTTGGTGCTAAATTAAAAGGAATATTTTTATTATAAAGGAAATTTAAAATGTAATAGAAAAAAAATACGCAGATATCTATACATATGGGTTTACATATAGGTTGAGGTCTCGCTCCTGACTTCTTCATATACAATATAAAGTTTTATAATTAAATTAAATTTAAATGATAGATGAGCAAAAATTCATCTGAATTGCCTGCTCCCCGTTAGCCAATACCTAGGATTGCCAGGTGAGAGCAAATACAATAATTTTAATAAATGTTTCCGTCATTATATTTTTCTAAAAGATTTAACCAAACGTATTTATGTTTGGTCATATTTTTATATGTACCATACAATATCAGCCAGTAACCATCCACTGCTGGACAAAGGCCTTCCCCATGAGAAGAGTTGCCACGAGTTGCCTTGCTTGGCAAGCGGGTTGGCAACCGTAGATAGGCTTTGGTAATGTTTTAAGAGGGATCCTGTTGCCCATCCCTTGACAATTAAATTCCCTTAATCCCTTAGTCGCCTCTTACGACACTTACGGGAAAGGAAGCGATGATCCATTCTATACCAGGACCACATGACACTATTTTTTTATACACGGTAACATATGGTTGCCCATAAAAATGACGGTAAATTAGGATTGCTAGCAATCCATAATATACGTGACTTATATAAGAATACTTGGCTATAATTTTATATCTAAAGTTTTATTCTAGACGAATGGCGCTTACATAATTATAGGAAATAATTTCTTTTCAGGAAAAGTTACACTAAACCAAAATTTATTATTTTCTTTGAACAGCTATATAAGGTTTACTATAAAAAAAATATTCACAAATAAATAGGTTGCAACTAATTAAGAGCAGATGACATGGACGCATTATATTATATTTTTGCACATCTATCATTTAAACTAAATTTTGTTAAAAGCCTTTTATACCTGCAGATGTCAGCAACGGAATCTCAACCTAATAGTAAATGCATAAAAGTCACATGAGAAAACTATCTATTCAGGATATTAGAAAATAATGGTGTACTCATAAAGCAGCAAATGAAAATTTTAATAAAGTGAAATATTTCAAAATTAGTTAGCACCCATAACTTCGTCTGCGTGACCGGTATTGAATAACTGAAATATAAGTAGGCGTGGCACCATTTATATTTTTTTTTAATATATCAGCTGTTAAGTGTCCACTGGTGAACATAAGCCTCCCCCATAGCATAGCACCATACTTCATCTCATTTAATACGTGTATACTTTTTATGACGAATGAATTGTTAAGATGCCAAAAGGTCACAAATAAACTCACTTGAACATTTAAAGTATTATTAAAAAGTATTTACCTTCACAATTTGTAAAGCAATAAAAATCTACTTAACTTTTTACAAACTTTTATATGTAAGTTATTTTGTTAAAAATTTACAATCTATTATGCTAAAATTTGACATAGTTATGCAAGTTCAGTAATAATACAATATTATGTATATTAATGTATATTAACACGTGAACTACTCATAATAATTTCATTGTATTTATATGTATTTAATTCTGTCTTGATAAAAACTATAACCATATGTGTAGAGCCTGATGACGACGCTGAAAGGATATAAAAATTTATTTTGGAAAATATTTTTAAACAGACTTGTTTAATGATCCCACAAATTAAGGCAAGAAATTAAGTTTACATGAGAGTTCCGTAATTTTTAGATTAATAATGAACTCGCCTACACTTTTAATTAACTTTGCTAATCAAAGCCACATGGCACTATACGTTTGTTTAAAAACATGCCCACATCTCTCTTTGCATGAAATACTGTAAAGTGAAATTGGTTTGAAAATAAGGGTTTATTTTTTATGAATACCTTTACGATATTATGTCTTTGTTACTAGAATGTAATTTATATCTAATACACGTGTTATCAATTACGTCAGGAATTCAGAATTATTATATTACGAGTATATTAGATTTCAGAATAGTCACTTCTAAACCAGATTTTCAAAATTCTTTTTGAAATTCATCTTATCTTTCTCATCATTTTATCTTATATTTATTTGTAAACTTCGGCATTTCGCTTATGATTATTGGCGAAACATAATTTTATATTATTATATTGTGTCTAAAAGTGGGATACAGAAATATATATAGTATTTGTGTTTAAGCTAAAATATGGTCTATTTATATACTAAATTTCATTTAAATCCATCCAGTATTTAAGCACTAAATAACAAACATCATTGAAATATAATTAAATAATAGAAAAGAATAACTTTTCTACTATTTTTATGTTAAATATTTTCATGAATTTATTTTTAAGATTACAAAATTAATTTATTTTATTTTTTAAATAAAATAAAAACGACCGTATTCTTAAAGGTGATAGTCAAAGGCAAATTTGTTAATTTTGTTTATAGTACTCTAATTTTTTTTTTGTATAGAAGCATAACATATTATTTCAAATTTACGTCATAAAATTTAAAAACTTCAAATAGACTTGTTTACAAGTACTTTTAGATCGTAATTTTTTATGAATCTACTACAAGATACGAAACGTTGTTATCTACTGAAAAAATCCGCAAGAAACTCAACAGTTAAAGTTTTATAACCATGCCTATTGCGAATTCAAATATCTCACTGCGCTATAAAATTCCCCTGACGATATTACAAACGCAGCGACACAATACTTATATAGTCAAAGACTGAATAAAAAGAACATAAAAACTTTTATTTCACACTAATCCTACATGGTTTTTCTTGTTTATAATTATCGAAACTTTATAAAATTTACCTTTAACCCACTGCGACAACTCGTAGAAGATACCCAATTCACATTGCATACTATATAAAAAGTTTGCTCAGTTGTTTATATTACGTATGTATTTGTTTATTTTCGTGTGTAGTGCCGTGACCGCCGCTGGGACGCGTGCTTACGGCAGCGAAGGCGCGCGATCACTGAAACGAAACTGAAGAATGAAGCCCAGTAGGTGTCGTATTGTAAGCTGTCGTAGCACCCATTAAGGTTATATTACATATACCTGCTGTTTTTTTTTTGTGGACTAAAATGTTGCTTCGCAGACAAATTACTTCAATGGTGACAAATACATATAAATCACGAGATATTTCATAGACACGTAAAATAGAAAGTGGTTTAATTTAGAAATCGTGTTTTACTACTAATTATTAGTAGATTTTGCTTTAACTAACAAACTAAATTATCTATTTATTGCTCTCTAAAGAAAAACGACAGACTCGTTCGTCATAAAATGAATATAGCATCGTAACGGGATTATTTATATTTAAAATAGACCAGAAATGTCTAAAATAAATATATATAAATAAAAAAAATTTACCGGCTACAAAAAAAGAAAATATTATTATCAAAACAATCAATATGATTTTTTTTATCCGAATTGTTTATTGCTGCCTCCTCGGTGAGATCCGTTGCGCAGTGGTAGACATGTTACTTTAGATAAATGAGGTCCTGAGTTTGATCTTCGATCCGGCCGATTTTAACAACGAACTTTTCTTGAGTTGATTTTGGTCCAAATGTTCTGGGTTGTGCCCTATGATGATGATGATGATAATGATGATGATCTTCGTCTGATCACACAAGATATTTTGGCTTAAAGACGAAACTATCTGAGCATTTACCACTTATTATAGTTCTCATATTCGATGTTATATATATATATATATATATATATATATATATATGTATATATATATGTATATATATATACACATATATATATATATATATATATATATATATATTGGATATATATATATATATTTATATATATATATTTATATAATAGGAACTTAATGAACTCACCATATTTTGTCGTTACCGACAAATAAAATATAATATTCCTATTTCTCAAATTTATTGAATTAATTTTTCCGCAGTCGAAAACAATGATCTACCTTTTTAGCTCTCAATAAGTATCGATTTTATTTTAATACTCTATACAAATAACATTTCTTTAATTTAAAATGTTTATTTATTACTAAAACATTAGTATCGATATAAAATGAGTAGACACTTGTCTTTGTATTGCCTTGAGTTTGAGTCTTTGTATTTGAGCATTAACATTCCTTGAGATACCTTAAATAATGATAATAGAATTTTC
This sequence comes from Galleria mellonella, assembly GCF_026898425.1. Taxonomy (NCBI): domain Eukaryota; kingdom Metazoa; phylum Arthropoda; class Insecta; order Lepidoptera; family Pyralidae; genus Galleria; species Galleria mellonella. The sequence goes on along the minus strand of NW_026442068.1, from coordinate 2,315,079 downwards.
ATTTGTATCTTTCCCTCCTCAAAATGTGCACTTAACCTTGATACTAATATTTTACAGAAGTAGGTGTTATTTTGCGGAAGTCCATATTTCTGGTTAGGTTCTACTAATAATAAAAAGAGTCAATCCTCAAATGTTCGGAGTCGCACGCATACTAATAGTAGCGGAATTAAACAAAATAATTCTAATCAACGTTACCATTAATATCGAATAGATAAATTGTAATATATATTGTATATTTTTACTCCACGCAACTACCTTTTACTTTGAATTGTCAATGTTTTATTGGGGGGGACCTGGTGTCTAAGATACAAGTTACGACTTAGTTTAGGGGTCTAGATCTCCCACAAATTACGATACTTTTATTTTGTATAAATTAAATAATCTATACATTGTAATTTGTAGAGATGAATAAACTAATTTTTATTTATTTATTTATTTTATACTTTTTATACCTTATCATATGTCATATAAAACATAAATATAAAAAGATGAAAACTAAACGTATTGTAATTCCAATAATTATAAAGAGGAAAGATTCAATTTCTTTTGTTTCTAATAAATAAATACAAAAATACTTAAACGATGTAAAAAAAAATGTTTATTTCTGTTTAATAAAAATGTGCCGATGTTTAAAAAAATTAAAGCTGCATTATTAGCGTGTAACAAAAACTACTCTATTTAATAATAAAAACTGCTATACTGAATTGCAGCGGGTCGGTAGTTATAGGATGCTACCAAGGAAGTCGTAACTTATTATAATTAAATAAAATTATTCCATCTGAAGCTGAAATCAAAAGGCCGGAACTAACGAACATACATGAAACGATTTATGAAAATGCAAGAAGTAAAAAATGTATGTAAGAATAGAAGCCTTCAGTACTCGGTTATCTCTGCCTACCCCACAAAAGCAATGATGGGGAGATAGATATTGTAATAACTTTAGCTTTAAAAGGATAAAAGTTAATAAATAAATCATCACCATCATCTCAGCCATTATCTGTCCACTGCTGTACATAGGCCTCCCCTATAGACTGCCATAAGGAACAGTTCTAAACCACCTGCATCCATTGACTTCCTACAATGCAATAAATAAATAACGTATAGAAAAAAAATAGAAATAATAAATAGTTAATACAAATATATAAATATATATATTATTTTTAATGAGTCTTATTTTCTAATCTCCATTTTTATTTGCTTATTATTATATTGTGTAGCTTTGCATGCATAATTATGATTTGATTTGAAGGGACCTAGTCATTTCACTCCCACATATAACAATATATTAGACAGACCTACAGACGATAGAAGCCAATTGTTATTAAAGTAAGATTATTTATTAGTGTATTCTTTGTTCATACCTATAGAGAACGGTTATAAAAAAAGAAATGCGATACAGAAATATTAGTATCGTACATCAATTGTAACCATTTCCAAAAGACAATGGTTACCACGTTCCACCAGATGAAAAAATACCCAAATGCATTTGAAGTCGTCACTCCATCTAGTACGGGGTCGTTTTACACTGCATTTATCCGTACGGGTTCGCCACTCAAGAATCTTTGTTCCGTTACGGTCTTGGTGGGTCATGCAAAAGTTTAAATTTTTTATATTTAATGCACCCTGCAGTGTGCATAAAAAATATCTATACGATAGTGAAACTTATCAAAAACCATTGACTAATTTAGAATAAGTAGGCGGAAAAACAAACATACTGCGAACATGGACTTTGTTGTGTACTATTTAATGATAGAATAATAAATTACAATCATACTCCTGATGAAGGTCATAACCAATTCTCAAAGAAGATAAGTTAAACACGCCATATTATTAATTATATAAATTAAAATTGCTCAATTTCTTGATTAAATAATTACTTTGAATGCGTGGGTGCTAGGTGCGTAGTAACAACATTTTAATCGTTAGAAATGGCGGCGCATAAATGATAACTTGTATTTTGTAAAGTCCCTCATTGAAAGTTGTAGACATGAAGAATCTTTCTGTCATTTAAATAAATTAAATATTTCAAACGTACTTACACGAAAAACATGTAATTGTGTTTTCTATATTATTTAAATTAAATCCAGGTACAATGCTCTTTATTCTAAGTACATTCACTTAAAACTAATTCTACTTCAAAACTTAAAAGTAAATAGAAATCATAGTGTTTATACTCCCGCCAAAACTGCTTCGAGCATATATTGTGCAAATTAATGTCCTATTGTCTATCTCGCTCTAACATACAGTCATTACATAATATTCTCCCTTTCACATTTTTCATCCAGGAGTTTCAAAAAATTTAAGTCAATCATGCGCTTACAGTTACACTTTATTATCTGAAAAAGAAAGTCTTTATTTTCTCCACTTTCATTTACTTTTTAATGTGATAAATTCCATACTATAATATGCTACATCATTTTTTAATATTTTGTACATAGAGTTTATTTAAAAGAAAATATTTTACATAACTAACTATTTATTTAATTCTTCATTGCACCAAAAACATAATACAATATAGTAGCACTATACTGATTAAAGTAAAGGTACAAAAGGCGGTCTTATCGCTAAGGCAATCTCTTACAGATAATCTTTGGTTAAAGGAGTATAAACGGAATATATATTGTTAATAGTATATTAAATTTTTCAAAGTTTTATATATTTTACTCGTAATAACGCGCTTCATTTGATGCGACATCTCACCCTATCCACAATGTATTTATAAACATATCGCAGCATCCCCGGAGTAATCAAAGTTATGTAACTTTGTCGTTTATCGTATACATCCAATGTTATCTCGGAATTAACGGTACATGGAATATCACACTGAGAGCTACACATGTATACATTTAAAAAAGTTATTTTACTTTTTTTATGTAACTTAAATAATAAACAATTATTACCAGAGGGAGACTTTGTACAAAAGACGTTTGCTTGGGCATCTCTGTCCCATTTGTGTTTCTACCATGAAGCAGTTGTTTGCACGACTGTGTTACGGTTTGAAGGGTGAAATATGGCAGTGAATTTACAGGGTACAGAAGAATAACATCTGAATCCTCAGGAATGGCAATGCATGGGGTGTATCGTGGGCGAAATAGTATACTCTGTTATGTGCATCATACTACTCATGTCTATAGGCGACGGTTACCAATTTCCATCAAGTGGGCCGTCAGCTTGTTTGCCATTCTAAATTGCATAAAGAATATATGAACAGCACCATCGACTTTAAAGAAGATACTGTTACCCCACATGCGTTACTACTAGTGAGGACTCAAGTATTATGTTTCTGTGCCCTGTAATTTTACTGTCTTATCCTAAACAGAAAGGGCAATGGAAACACTTGTATTTGCTAGCAGAAACACAAGTGAAACAGAGGTACCCATACTGAATTTTCTCACTAGTACGTAATACGTATAACGCCATATATACGTAAGTATTACTTATGCATCTTAGATTATATAGATACAGCCTCGAGTCTCAAAAAAGAATCAACTAATTGTCAAATTAGCGGACACATTTTATTATCAGTGTTAAATAAAATTATTTTTTAACCAAACTAAATATGGAAGTTATAAAGGAAACGCTAATAACTATTTATCACACAAATTTGTATGAAAAATTTGACCTGCTTTTCTCGAAGCATTTGTATGGAAACACTCTATCCATATAATCTAAGCTATGCATATAAAAAAGCTATTTTATATCAATCACATACCAACTTTATATTGTTGTCTATTGTAAATACACAAATTATTACATTCAAATAAAAGAAAAATACAAACAAATCTAAGGTAAAAAGTAAAAAGTAGAAAAACGTAAACAAACAATAATTTAAAACAACAAACAACAAGCTTTTATGTAACGGAATTTTCAGGTTTAAGAAACCTACATTGTTCCGGAAAAGGACTGTACTTTTATCATTAGCAAACTTTTTGTGACCCATTTTTATACAATATTTTATCTTTTAGATATAATTTAAACTTCGAACCTCTAATAATATAACGTTCGACATGGAATAATTTTATAAGCTTGCTGATTTAGTTAATGTTACATTTTTATTATCCTACAATAGTGAATTTATAGAAGAGGAATAACACCTGAGTCCTCAGGAATGGCAACGCATGGGGGGTATCATGGACGAAACAGTATACTATGTTATGTCCATGGTACTGCTCATGTCTATAGGCGACGGTTACCACTTTCCATCAGGTGGGCCGTCAGCTTGTTTTGTCATTCTAAGTTGCATAAAAAAAAAAGAAAAAAAAATAATATAAATGCGAAAATTTGTAAAAATGGATGAATGTTTATTACCCTTTCAAGCGAAAACTACCAAACTGATTTGAATGAATTTCGGTACACGGATAATCTATATTCTAACTTAGATAATTATCTTAACTTACATAAATTTATAAGAAAGAATGTATTTTTACTAACATAACGATCACATTTTAAAATACATTTATTTTCCACTAATTTCTTAAATTGTCTCACAATCAAAGTAAAGCTTCGAACTTAGTAATTGATTTTGTGTATACAGACATTAAAATCGGCAAATATATGCGCGTCAAAGTAAATTAAATACGGTTTCGCTTTAATTAAATACACAACTGTTTCACTCACAAGCTCATATCCAATTGATTTATGTATGAAATATGCATACGTTTGTGCGGATCCTCGTTTCAAGCTCGTGTAAATGAAGAAGGAATATTATCACAAATATAAAGAAAATTTCTGAGCATTATGTGCTATTGATGTAGGCACCACATGACCTGAATACAAAATGAAGTCTTGAATCAATTTTAAGAAAAAATACATCTTCAACACGACTGTTATATTTAAATATGTTTGAGTATATATTACACGATATCGTCACCATTTCATAAACGTTGCTGGTGATTTTTTTATCAAAAATAAATTATACTATTAATTTAGTCTCAGGTGGAAGCAATCGGAGAAGGACTTTGTCCAATACTGGGACAACATATGCTATAAGTGATGATAATATGAGTAAGTAGGGGAAAGGGATTGTTAGTAATGGAGACTGAGAATCCCATTGCTAGCAATATACCCAACCAGGTCGACCTCCTCGCGGTCCTCCCTGGAAACTATCATGGTTAATTCCTAATGAATTCATCATGATGGGCTAACTGGCCTATTTTCATTCACATCTATCACCCTTCACTGGTGCTCTGCCAGCGTATCCCATTAGCGCAGGCGGACTTACCATACCATTTTCACCCATCAAAAAAATAGTCCCGTATTATGTTATTAAGACTAGATTTTTTTATCGTGGAACAAAGCATTAAATTACTACCTACCCACTTCTATCTGTTCTCCTTTAACCAAAGGTTGTCTGTAAGAAATTGGCAATAAGACCGCCTTGTATACCTTTATCATCATCATCATCATCATATCAACCTTTAACCGTCCATAAGCCTCCCACTTGGGAAGTTTTGCCAATTGTTGCCACGCTTGGCAGGCGGATTGACAACCGCAGTCAAGCTTTGGAGATGTTTTAAAAGAGACGCTGTTGCTCATACCTTGCCTTCCCTTAGTCCCCTTTTACGACACCCACGGGAAAGGCGGGCGCGGCCTATTCTATGCCGGAACCACACAGCTATTTCACTTGAATTGTTCAATTGTCATTGTATATTTTTATGTTTCTAGTACAATAAAGAATTAAATAAATAAAATAAATTCTATATGGTAGAAACCAAATAAATCGTCAATAACCAACACGGGCATAAACGCTATAGATATCAAAAATATTTATCAAAATCGGTTACAAATTGATAAAGATTTCGCATAATATAAATACAAATGAAACCAATTTTTTTGTCATGTAATACCAGTAGTAAGGGTAACACACTTTATTAGAAACTTGGCTATAAGTAGGTTCGAATATAGAAAACGGGAGCCACAAGATAAATTGCGTTACGAACCGCTGGTATTTGCACGTGGAAGCTCGCGTTTTAATTTATTGTTTCTATACGAATACGAATATCCGCACTTAAGTAAATTACAAATCGCCTGCGGTTGAGAATAACAGAGTTCCCTAAAAACTCGAAACTCAGAAAAGCGTTTCACGTATGAGAAAACCGGAGGCGGAGACCAGAGTTAGACAACGCAATTACTTGAATATATAATTACACCTACATTCCTATAAATTCTTTTAAAGTTATTACGAATGTCACAATAATATGTATTAATAATACATACGTACTACTACATACTAGGCCTAAGTAGTAGTATACAGATTATGGCTAATATGATATAATAAATAATACTATTTTTAATAATAGTCGAAATATTTTAAATACCAAATAAAAACAAATAATTTACAATTGAAGTTAACAGAATTACTTGAAAGCACAAAACACAGAAAAACATTTCTTGTATTGAAAAAAGCTAAAACTGTACGTAGAGATAAAGTTCGCAATTTTCTGAAAAAAACTAAAAGTCATAATTCTATTAGTTCTAAACCGAATTGTAAAATTATTTTTTCATCTGAAAGGATATACTTACAGATTCGTTCCATACAAATTTTATTAATATCGGTTAAGATACTTAACCGATAATAATAAAATTTGTATGAAATATAAATATTACTTTAATTTTTAGAGCAAAATAACAGATTTTGTCACAATTATAATAAAAAATCCTTTTATGGGACATAATCTTTATTAATTGATGTTACAAAAGCTATTGATAGATTGACAGATAACTTGTTTACGCACTAATTTTACACGTTTTTTAATATTTGTTTATTTATTCAATATAAAAATCCACAGCTCTTAAAAAAACAGCTAAGCTAACATGCTTTCTTATAAATACAGCCAATAACGAATTTTATATATATATATATATATATATATATATATATATATATATATTCTTAATTGCACTTGTAAGTTACATATAAAATAATCTATTTATAAATGTTGTGAGCAAGGGTGGACTTATCTCTGACAGAGATCTCTTCCAGTCAACCCAGTACAGTAAGAAAGCATTTCGTTAGCGGACAGCTGAAGTGCTACAACTATTAATACATAAACAAATATACAGTTAAATAAAATATTAAAATATATAATAAAATATTACATAAATACATACACTATAAATATATACAATACCTACCTACTTATATAGTATATGTTAAAATAAATTAATATACTACTTACATTAGAAATTTCGTTTAATGATTTTAAGATTTGAGAGTTCAATTAGAAAAATACAAAAAAAAAAATATTACTCAAGGGAAAGAAAATGTGATTTTAACCTCTTCTTGAAAGAGGTAATAGAGGGACTCTCTTGTATGTGGGAAGGGAGTTTGTTCCATAACTGGACAGCTCGATACGAGAAAGAGTTGCCCATAAAGTGTGTCCTACACACAGGAAGTTCAAGCATCCTGGATTGCAGTTGACAGAAGCGTTTAGGACGGACTGGTGGAAGAAAATATTACTAAAACTGTTTTTCAATCGCCTATATTTTACATATATACATATTTTTATCATTTTTATTATATACTTGGGAAATCTAATTCTACTGAAAGTTACAATTCTTATTATACTACTTGAAAATCGAAATATATTCCATGTAAGCATATTTTGAGAGAACATTGGCGCGCAAGTACATGCATTTGTAACATCTATTTAAATGCATATGTTTGAAGACAACGTTTCTGCTGTAAAATTTACTACCGCAGTGGGAATATCGGTTAGGGAATTTAGGTTTTAGATATCCGAAACGTAAAGATTTGTTGCTATAAACATAAAATGTTTACACATGTCTGTATTGCTCATGTGACGTTATCACCTTTAATTGCTGGAAACTTATCTAGAAAATATATATTTATGTATAGGTACAGATGTATTTGGTATTTTACATGAATTAAATTGTGTTCCACTAAAAAAACTACTTCTGTTGCGGCAAAACCAGTTATTTTGACTTAAAAATTAAATTACGAAACACGCTTTGGGAAAAATTCTATCTGACCAATCTATATAACTTTTCAGATAAAAAAAGAATTTTCCAAATCGATTCATAACTGACGGTATTATGAAGCAACAAATATAAAAAATACAATGGAATTGAGAGCCTACTTCTTTTTGAAGACGGTAGAAAATGTTTTTAACCTTGATAAAAAAATTTATGTGATCAATAAAGAAATATACTTTAAAAAACACGATAAATGGAAGACCTTCCATTTTAAAGTTGGTTCAAAAATATTCCTAACGAGTTGAACTAAGACAGTTTTGTTAAATTAAAAATGCTAACAAACTCAACCTTACTTTTTCTGATTAAAACTCTTTACGGCAAAATTCTGCGGTTTCGTTAACTGGCAACATAATAAAAATAAACAAATTACTTTTAATGTAACAAAACCAAAACCAAAACCAACAAACAATAATTTCAGTGGAATACAAGTTAAAAATTATTTTGTTTATTTTGAAATCGTAAGCTAAAAGAGAAAAAAAAACTTAAAAATATATACTTCACTTAAAGTACGAAATTTTAAATTAAAGAAATATAAAATAAATTGTATATGTAATGTTGACAATGATTTATGCAGCTATGACAGCCTTAATTTTCTCTATCTTTATTTTCATATGACTAAAATCTGAACTTGAAAGGTATTTTTACGTAACTCACCCACTCCTTTAGATTATTTATTAGACAAATACATTTTTTTTTCCTAACCATCAGTGCTTTTGGGCGCAGATGGCTTTCACAGCTTCATCGGACGCGTGTAAAGATAAATACATATATTCAACTATTCATGAATAATAAATAAATATCAAATCTATATAAAATAAGGTATACATATACTGTACATGGGGAATATTTAAGAAAAATTGATATGAGACTTTTTAATAAGAGCGAAATAGAAGCCAAAAAAGTAATTTTTAGAAATTTTGTCTGTCTGTATATTCCGAAGTCACGCAAAAGTTATTGCACCAAATTACTGCTTACTTAGTTATATTCCTGATGGTCTAACTGAAATTCGATATTTTTTCATCATTCATACGCTATCAAGAAGATAGAGGATAATTATATTTAATTCGATTTTTTCCTCTTTCCTACATCTGAAATCCACGCGTACAAAGTATCAAGCAAAAAGCCAGTATTAAAGAAATGTTAATAAATGTTATACAAGTAATTTAGTTAAGGTAAAAAATACAATTTAGGTAGAATTGTATTTTTTAAAAAAGTAGTAGTATACAATTAAGATAAAAAATTGATTTATCAGTATAAGTGTTGTATTGAACAAAGGGATTTTTTTTATTTCTATAGTTGTTGCAATATCTCTGAAAATGTAGAATTTATATTTTCGTGAAGTAGCTATAAGATCTCATATATATTAAGTATAAGTACTTACGTGTATGTATGATATTCATGTAATTATTTGCATATATTTTTAAGACGAGCGTTTCTTTTATTAGATATACGAGTACTTATTGCGCCAAATAGCTACCATCTTTCCCTTTTCTCCTCTATCCAAAGATTGTCCGACTTTTATATTTCATATGACCGACTTTTATATTTCATATGTGTAATATATATATATATATATATATATATATATATATATATATATATATATATATATATATATATATATATATATGTGTGTGTGTGTGTGTGTGTGTGTGTGTGTGTGTGTGTGTGTGTGTGTGTGTGTGTGTGTGTGTGTGTGTGTGTGTGTGTTTTGTTTCATTCTTTAAGTGGTGCAATAAATAGTAAATAAATAAATAAAACTCACTTTCATATTTATAATGTTAGTAAGAATATAAAATTATGTATATAATCAAACATATATTTTATAGACGAAATGTACATTTCTACTGCCTACTCTACGCCATACATAGTACTGTAGGTACATGTGAACAATGCATTTGGTTTTTCATTAATATTTCAGTCCCATTCACTTTATTCGAATTAAAAACCTTTTTGCCCAACACTGAACAAAGGACCAAAATTCGCATGATGTCCGCTACTGAATAATCTTTTCAAATCACGTTTCGAGAAAATCTCAATTGCAACTCTCATTTATCTATGAAAATGAAATAAACGTTAGAAGCAATTTAATCTGGCAAAACCGCTGATTAAATATTTATCTTTTAATGTAACTGCCGAAGAATGGAGGCTGCTTTTTGGTGTATGTACGAATATGTATAATATGTCTAGATTTTTGATACTGATGGATTTTAATATATTGTCGTTCGATTCATCTTAATTATAGAAGTGCTATATAAAGGGTTAACGATAATATAAAACAAATTCGGCTGTCAAAAGAGGCTGTAAAAATTTGCCCATATTTCGGTCGAGTTTTTGTAACTGTCTCAAACAATTGTTAGAGTTTTATGTTTACAAAAAAAATGTGTTGAACATTATAAATTTGTTTATAAAATATCCGACTGTAATTAAAAGGTTTGTTATTTGTTTTATTTATAATAAATTGTTTATAAGATTTTAATTAATTCAATACTTAATAATATTAAAAGCTAGTTCAATAACTTTTATCCGAGGCTTAGCCCGAGAGACCGGGGTATATTGATTGAGTAGGATAAATAATGAACTATGTCCTTCTCCATTCTAAATTGCACGAGTATACATAAATTGGCCGTTTGGTACCTGTATAGAATGGGCCACCCCTTCCTTTTCCGTTGGTGTTGTAAGAGATGATTAAGAACTTAATGTTCGAGGGATGAACAGCAGCGTCCCTCTTAAAACATCACCAAAGCCTAACTACGGTTGCCAACCTGCGTGCCTAGCGTGTCAATTATTGGCAAAACTCTCCAATAAGGGGAAGCCTGTGTTCAGCAGTGGATAGTTTATCATGATGATGATGATACCAAATTTAATGACAATTGGTTGAGCCGTTAAAATGCTATGAAGTAACAAACTCACTTTCACATTTATAATATTAGTATATATTATTTTTCTTTACATAGTAAGTCAGGTGTTGCATGTAAACTAAGAATTTACCCATTCTATAGAATCTATTAGGATAGAAATTTCGTAATTTAAATATACAAAAACGACAAAATTTGTTGAGCCTGCCATATTAATTTAACAGCTGGACGCGCCGTGTGAGGCTCAGAAACAGTTTCACTGGTAAAACACTGCCTTAAAAACATGCTAATGAATTCAATTTTATCCTGTTAAATAAATTACACATTTGAGTAAAGACGTAGGTTTTTTTCCTAAAAAAATTAAACTACATAAGTCTTACCTAAACAATGAGTCTACGTCTAAACAAAAGAAAATATGTCTTATTAAAAATATGAGGTTTTAAAAGTAATAAATTACATTACAATAGGTACTTTAGAGATTTTGGTACATAAAATAAAATTCTTGTACCGAGTAAATATTATTTGATTACTTAGACAGAATTTCATTAAATGGCATTTAAATAAACAGTCTTTAAAATTACTTCAATCAATCAAATTATTTATTGTGTTCTGCAATATTAACAAATTTTTTTTTGTAGTAAAACCGTAGGTATGTGTATCGTATCAACTATATATAGCTATTAATATATCTGCACATCCACTTCGCAATTCTATCGTCAGTTATTCGAGCAAGTGCCAGTTCTAAGAGGCAGCTTCTTTTGTTCAGTGAGCCCTGCGCTGAGTGATAAGACTTCGACATTAACGCCTTAATTGATACGAGGCGCAGTTTTAAAGTTCAAATTAGAGCACAAATTTATCGCTCTGCAGTTGGTTTTGGAGGCTTATCTTTTGCAGTTTAGATATAACGTAGTCGAGTAAGATGGCGGGTTAAAATAGCTTTGTATAATTTCACACCTAATTTTAGACTATTAAGATATAATGTATACAATTTGATATTTGGTAATAGACTAAATTGTCTTATTACTTACAAGTTGGAACTATAGCGTGATATCAATATAATTCCAAAATTGTAAGCATTCTAATTATTAATTTCGATATCATCCACCTTTAAAAATACTAACTAAAATTAATTCAAATCTATCCATTCATCTTCGTAAATTTTCCTACGTATTATAATATTAAAACATAAATATATATATATATATATATATATATATATATATATATATATATATATATATATATATATATATATATAAAAATTTTATTTGTCTATACACTGTTACTAACTATATACCTACTAATATTTTTTATAGTATTATTTTTGCACCATAAATGTTATGCTTTACTTTCAGGTTCTTAAAGTTGGACTGGAAAAATCTGTTTATGTGATAAGTCCACCTGTGTACATTTTTGTTATAACCTAATATCTATATATACTATAATTGAATATACAAAAACATATAAATAAATAAAAAATATATTAGCAAAATTTGTAAGATTTTTAGAGAATAATAAGTGAGAAAAGTTGTATACTATGAGTAACGTGATCAATTCCAACACAATTATTTTGAATCAATCATTTCATTATATTTATTATAAGTCAACGATAACAATTCGAATCCTTCAATTATTAGTTAAAGAGTATTTTAATAAAGCGTATCATATGAAAGTGATTTATATATAAATATATGTAGATTTTTATAAAAGAGTTTTTCATATGTACTTATTTTAATATCCAATATTTGTTCACATTAATTTCAATTCGTTTAGGGTAAGAGTAAATATTTTTGTAGGCTTAATTGAACAAATTTGTATCGTTCATGTGTAATAAAATACATGGATTTTTTACAATAAACGCTTGGGCAGTTAGCAACGTAGATATTCTCAATTATCTTATGTGAAAAAATATTCGTAATACCTTCCAATATATTGTTCAATATTATTTTTTCCTTTGATTTTAACATCTTTCCTTTAAAAAAATATCTATATTTTTTTATATCCTGATGCAATATTAAGTAGGTATCTATATAATAATCAGTTTATAAATTCAAATAAAAAATTAAGATTACAATAAACTGCAACTTAATTATATTGGATGGACCATTCCAACCAATTTACACAAACTTCTATGTTACTAAAACTTGCCTTACGTTGCGTCCTAACTAGTCTTCACTTTGCATAGGTACCGAGTCTCATTTTGTCTATGACGTAAAAAATTTCTCGTTTTTTCTAATCTAGCTATAATATATTCTCCAATATTGATAATTATTTTTTTATCGAAATAAAAATACTAATTTTGACAAATTTAAAGTTACTTTTGAAGCAATACCAAAGTGATAGAGCTTTTGAATTCACCTTCAAATTTTGTTTACCTGTATGAATTTCTAAACCAAATGTGGCATTATGACTTTTTTTTTATTCGATAATAAGAGTTTCACCCAGTTATATAAATAATTATGAACATTGAAACTTCCCTAAAGCCTCTTATCACTTAACAAGTCGTTATTCGTTCCGAATATTCATATTCTTTTTTGTTTCTGCGAAAGGTTATAAAAAACATTTCTTAACAAGAAAACTGTGAACTCTAACAATGATTAAAATTAATGAGTGTATTAAATTTATGTCCCAGGGGTTACCCTTGTTTTAGGGCTGCCTATCTGATGGTAATGACTCAATGTATTTTACATTTAAAATATTTAATGTTTTAATGTAAATGTAATAAATTCTGATAGCTGGTAAGCGTATATAAATGAATGCACTGCATGATCTTGAACCCTCGGCGTGTGAGTTCAATTCGTACTTCATCGATTTTTCTACTATTTTAGTGCCGATCTACATGTTTTAATATAAGTTACTAACGACCACTCTAACATGAAATAGGTATAAATCGATACATATATTAGAGTCGTAATTGGTTGCTGTCTGTACATGGAAGATATATAAAGAAAACTATTATAGAGGGCCTTTATAAACACAATAGAATCCAAAACAGTGATTTTTGAATTGTCTGTTTGTCTATACACGCTAATCCCAGAAACAACTTAACCGATTTGAATGCGGTTTTCACTAATATTTTGCGGTTTGTTCCATTTAACATTTCGTGTTCGGTTCATAAATAAAAAAGTTATACCAATCTAAAAAATCCCCACCCGTACGAAGCTGGGGCGGCTTAATAGTTCTAAATATAAACCTTCCGTACAAATCTCTAAACGACCATGAAACACTATATATAAATAACAGTTTAAAAGAGATATGCGAAAAAAGTAGCCGTATGGTCCCGGCATAAAATGGGCCACCCCTACCTCTCCCGTGGGTGTCGTAAGAGGTGACTTAATGGTCGAGGGGCGGATAGCACCGTCACTTTTAAAACATTATCATGACCTAACTGTGGCTGCCAACCCATCCGCCAAGCGTGGGAACCACTGGCAAAACCTAATTATGAAAGAAACCTATGATCAGCAGTAGTGAATTAACAGCTGATATATTAATAATAATAATAAAGCGAAAAAAGAGACAAATGCAGACAGTAATTTTGTTTTATACTATTTCATCATAATATTTTCAGCCATTATTTATCCACTACTGGATATAAGCTTCCCTCACAGACTACAATAAAAAACGAATACTAGACTTCATTATACTATTTAAAAATAATGAATTGTGCAAAACCCAAGCCGAACTATATAAACTCTACATTCTCAGTTAGTGTGGAGAATTTTATTAGTAGTTAGTAAATAATAATATATAGTGGGAACGCTCAATTAATAGAAAATGTAAACAAACTCCTTCATTACGTCACTGTCTAAACACAGGGTGTGGCGGTGTAAATTAATCACGATCCCCAGATATTATTCCGTGTATAACAAATTCTCTTCAGTTACTAACTGACGTTGATTCAGAAGTATATCAACAAACTAATATTTAAGTGTAAAGACCGGAGAAAATTAAACAAATACAATTTGATCATCGTAACAGACGTTTTTAATAATATATTTATAGATTAACTACAGGAAAATTCGTTTTGGAATTCGGAATATTCCGTTCATGGCTCATCATAATCTTCAAAAATTCACTGTTAAGTATGAGTACTATATAATATAATACATATATATACTTTTTTTTAATGGATGATAATGAAATGGTTAACCCGCTTGCGCTGTACGCGGTATACGTTGGCGGAGCATCAGTGAAGGATGATAGATGAGTATGAAAGCAGGTCAGTTAGCCTATCGTGAGTAAGAAGTATTAATCACAATGGTTTCCAGGGAGAACCGCGTGGAGGTCGACCTGATAGGGTACATTGATAGCAATGGAGCTAACCTCCCCATTACTAACAATCCCTTCCCCCCATCCGACTGGTATTGGCGCTTTCGAAATAGATGATATTTCTTCCGCCATCAATATCCAGAAGGACACATGTATAAATATAAATATATAAGGGAGTAAAGAATTGTTAGTTATAACCTCTAATAACCCCATTGCTAGCAATATACCCCTATCAGGTCGACTTCCATGTGGTTCCCTCTGGAAACCATCGTGGTAAATACTTATGGCATTTGTCATGATGATTTTCATTTCTCACCTATCATCTCCCACTGGTACCCGCATATATTGATAGTACACACAGGACAGCCATTCCATTACCACCCATTAAAAAATCCTCTTCCATTGCCATTCCATTCACAGAGAATAGACGACGCGAACACGTAATTTTATTTGAGAACTAAGTACGACACTGAAACTCAGTCCGTGTCTCTAGGTACTCGTACTGAACTGCTACTTGCATTATTACATTAAACTATTCTTTTTTTATGCAACTTAGAATGGCAAACAAGCTGACGGCCCACCTGATGGAAAGTTGTAACCGTCGCCTATAGACAGGAGCGGTACCATGTACATAACAGAGTATACTGTTTCGCCCATGATATCCCCCATGCGTTCCCATTCCTGAGGACTCAGGTGTTATTCCTCTGTACCCTGTAAATTCATTCAGTTTGTATGTATAAAGATACATATGAGATACGGCATATGTCAGTGAATTTACAGGGTACAGAGGAATTAACACTATATCCCACCCTTCAAACCGAAACACAGCCATGCAAATACAACTGCTTCACGGTAGAAACACGAATGGGACAGAGGTACCCAAGCAATCGACTTTTGTACAAAGTCTCCCTCTGGTAAAATAACTAACGCGACTGTATGGAACATTGACTAACTGACAGAAGTACCATATACTGAAACCATTGATGCACTATTGTAATTAATTATAGAAATATGAATAACAAATTATTAAATACCCAGAACTTATTTTCTTTAATTATATAAACAAAATCGTTAGATACTGAAATTAGTTACATAATACACTACTTTTTTACTTCATTATTCTCCTTCTACATATAAAATACATAATTTTAAACTTAAGAGGAGCTTATAATGAAATTACTGCGTTTAGCAATCACGAAAGAATATTATATTAAGAGTCAAGATGTTACGCTGAACGTAATTTAGCTATCCAATATTATCTGCTCCGGTGAACCGAGCGAATGAAGTAACTGATAACATCGCATATCTTCCAATAAACATTTATTATATCACACAAAATAGGAATAAACAAAATTATTGTTGATAATTAGTTATTTTACGGATACTTGTGGAGTTAAATTTGGATAAAATATATCCCTTGTTACAAAAAGTGACCAACATTCCTAAAGAAGTATCGCCTATGTTGTAAAAGTATAATAACTATGTTGTTCAAAATTGAACATAATGGCGTAGAACTGAATATCAATGGACGTGATGAAAAGATTTCCGTATTAGTTTCTAGCTGCGGTCCCATTGCTTGCAATACGGGTATTTTATCATAACAATTATAAAAACAATGTAAAACAAAATTTTAACTCAAAAACTTAGAATGAAATGAAAACTAACTATTATCCTATATATTTGATAATGTGAGTGATATTTGCAGAGCAGCTACACTTTTTTTTACCCTGTCTAAGCTAACGGTATACACTGGCGGGCCACCAGTTAGCTCAGCATGATGAATACACCAGGAATTCAGCACGATAATTTCCAGGGCGGACTCCGTAGAGGTCGACCTTATAGGGCATATTGTTAGCAATGGATCTGCATCACTAACAATCCCTTCCCCCCTGCAGCTACACATTTCTACTACGTGCGTAGTACCCATTATGCGCACGAATAAAGTTTGCAAAGGCATTAGCTACAAAACGTATCACCCTTGTATGTCTAATGTATTGTAATAAAAACCTTACGGTTCCGTTTTACAAATGCACCTAAAACGTTGGTGTCTTAAGAGGCCGTTAAGACTAAAAATCACACTAACGTACGATCATTACAAGACATTAGTGGAATTCCATTAGTTTAACTACTAGATTATAAATACCTATACGTATTTATTATAAATTCGGATTAAAAATTCTTCTGAATATTTATTTTCTTTGATATTTTAATGTAGTAATAAATAATAGATGTAAAATTACTATTTAGTGCTACTTTTCTGTCTAATCTATCTGTATTATATCAACTGACTGTCGGTGCCACCACTTCTCGGCGTTTCTTGGATTAATCAGGTTGTTACGGACGTTTACTATAACTAGAAAGTTAATCCACGACATTTAAATAATCAGTTTCACCATGTTATCATAAATGTGTATTATTGGTAAATGCAAAAAAAAACAACAAAAAACTGTTACAACTGTATGGTATATTCCATATAGTTTTCTATACATATGATTATATTTTTTATTATTATATTTTATTATTCATAACATACGGTTTCTACAATTTTACACAAAATTATACATATGAATACCAAACGTATACAAACATACACACACACACGCGCACGCAAACGCGCAAACGCGCATACACGCACACGCACACACACGCACACGCGCACACGCACACACACGCACACGCGCACACGTGCGCTCGCTTGCACGCACTCACGCAGTCTATTATAAATATGGTACACATATTCTCATACACATCTCCAACATACATCCAATTAAGTGTATATATATTTAACTGTGAATTACATTACACAAAGTACTTACAGTAACATTGTAATGCAAAATTACCTTAATCTGCTGTTTTTTTATGCTTTAAACTAAAACTTACTGCTGACGTAGTAAAATCGCTCATTTCGAGGGTTGAATACTGCATACTGAGACTAAGGTTGCAACCATAGTTTGGTATCCAGTCTCACACAATTTTACCTATATCAACTTATCTAAAATATATACCATCTATTTATTCGGTTATATCAACCGTTAAATGTCCACTACTGAGCATAGACTTTCCCCATAAGAAGGGCGTTTGTCAGTAATTCTCACGCTCATATACCATGCTGAACTATAATGTAAGATTTTAGAGAAAGTCAATAATTATTATTAATTTAATATCCGTATTGTAAATCTTTTAAATGTATGCTATAAAGCTTATTGACTTCATAAGTCAGAGTTCATCAAAGTCCATAAGAGTCGCCACCGCATGTTGACACATATCGTGGTCTAGACATTCGCAGACTTGTAATAACTGTTCACCATCAGACAGACTATATGTTTGCTTACCATTATAGTAATATAATAAAATGATCTAGAATTAGGTAATAAAAAATATATTTATACAATGCATGATCTTATAAACTTTTATTAAGCTACTTGGAATGACAAACAACCTGATGGCCTGAATCTGATGGAAAGTGCTAAAAGTCTAAAATAGATATGAACAGTACTATAACCTTTGCTATACTGTTATTGTGTCTATGATAATACCAATTTACAAAAGACAAGTAACTGTGAAAACTAACTTCGTAATAAATACTTCCTTCCTAATATTTAGATTGAAATAAAGGTCTATTAATTTGAACGTTTTGCGGGAAGTTGGTTGCTACCGTCATATTCACCCTCTTCCTAACATGTAAGATATTAAATTATTCATTGAATGTTATATGTAAAGTTAATACAATAAAATGAAATATTTCAGCGTTAAGAGGTAATTGCCTCGTGTCACAAGGCAATCACCTCTTTACACTGAATGTTTTAACTGAACGAATTTAAATGGCAAGTTTTATGTTAAATTTTTTTTTAAAATTAAACGAATAGAAAATTTTGCATAATACTTTATTTGTAAAGACTTTTCTCAGCGAAATTGCAACTGGACAATAGAAAAAAAGCTGGCGACCTATCTGATAAAAAATGAATATCTATCTACTACTGAACATTGGTCTTCCTCATAAGGGGAATTGGCCAGTAGTGGCAACTACTTTGATAAGCGAGTTGGCAACCACAGTTAACACAGCTTTTAGTGATGTTTTAAGAGGAATGCTATCGCCCCTCCCTCGGCCATTCATCTCCATTAGTCGCCACTTACAACATCTACGGGAAAGAAAGGTATGGCCTATTCTATTCTGAGAATACACGGCACACCACTATGGACTTCACAAAATATAGGTCCTGTGACATTCATGCGTTGCCATTTGATTACTAGAGTGTTATGCCACCGTATCCTGTAATTTCACTGCTATATTATACCCTTCAAACCGAAACAGCTATGTAAGCACAGCCATTTTACAGCAGAAACACAAATGAAACAGCGGTACCTAAGCAAACAAATTTTGTAGAGTCTTCCTCGTGTATAAACGTAGTCAATCTTATAATATATCAACCTTGCTGTAACCTGACCCAATTTCCCCAATTGTACTAGTTCTATCTAAAGTTGAGGTACAATTCGAGAAATGATTTACCTTTTGGCGATTTGTCTTCGTAATATTGCCACAAGCAGTGTTAGATGAACTGAAACGATGCTAAACCGCTATACGTGGTGCAGACAAATAAAATTGAAAAAAATAAAATAAAAAACTCTTCTACGCTTTGAATGCAGACAAAGATGTTTCAGTATATTAAATCACTAACATAAAAAGAGTTGCTGACGATACAGAACATCACCATGTATAAACCGGCTATAAAGTACCTATTCGTGTAAGAATTTCAAATCACTACGCCAATGTTTCATCTTCAAAATCATGAAGATGTAAGATTAGTTATAAAAAAAAAACAATTATTTAATTATAAGGACATTTGCAATAAATATTCTATAAGAATTTCATAAGGTTTTTTTTAAAAAATATGTTAAAGTTAATCTGAAATTTAAAATTAATTCTATATTGCAATAAAACGTAGATTATTTAACTTTAGAATTGGCAGTAATTAAAAATTTTGGGCATCCTTCTAAAATATTAAATTAAATTACTAACGCTTTGTCTTCTTAGTCTCATAGGAAGCAATACAAGAATAATCAAATAAAAAGTTAATGACAAGCAATATAACTTGAAGAAAAGCAAAGAATTGGAAGTAATACTCAAGTATAACATACAAATAACTTAAATCTTCAATAATAATTTTATTATAAATATGAAAGAATATTTATCGCGGTATGTCGACGGAAATATCGGCAATTATGTAAGCAACCGCCGTCCAAAATGCAGCCCCTAAATCAAGTTCATGTTCATCCTCTACATTCATAGTATCGCCTTCAGTGTGGTGAAACCAAAAATATCTTGCATTGTCATTGTGAAGGCCAGCTCCTGGAATACCAGTATTTGTAATAACATCTATATCAGGACCCGCGCTATTAGATTCTACTAAAGTAGAAGCATTAATCGATTCAAATAATTTCAAAATTTCAGCAATGATACATCGGGCTTCTTGGTTGGCTGCTACTGACAAGCCAAGAGGAGCAAATGTACCCACGTCAGATTCCATAATGAAATTTATATTGTGATTTTCATCTCGATGTTTTTCTTCATAAGCATAGGCGCCAACCAATCCCACTTCTTCTGCTGTCCAAAATATTGAGCGAATAGTTCTTCTTGGTTGTAAATTTAATCGTTTGAGAATTACAGGAGCCGCCCAACTAATAAATACTCCGCCACCGTCATCCATAGCCCCCTGACCAACATCCCAACTGTCAATATGGCCTGATACTATTACAAGGCTCTCAGGATTCTCTCTTCCTTTCAAATCAACAATAGTATTTCTTGATATTTTAGTATCATAGGAAGATGACATTTCGATTTTTAGAATGACTTTTTCTCCTCGAGCAGTTATTCTTCTAATTAAATCTGCATCTTCTAGTGTTATAGCAGCTGTTGGTATTTGAGTTACATTTTCGCCATATGTTTGTGCACCAGTATGAGGCGAATTAATAGAAAATGGTCCAAGAGAACGTACTAATGAGGCTACAGCGCCTTTAGCTGCGGCTCTAGTTGCACCTTGTGTCCGATATGGTGTAGTTGCTCCGTATGAAGTATACATTGGATTATATAAAACAATTTTACCCTTGATATCCTCTTCCTGACTATTTTCTAATTCAGCAAAATCACTTATAACTACCACTTCAGCGGTTATACCTTCAGGAGGTGTACTCACACTAGTACCCAGTCCTAATACAGATAAATTTTTAACTCTTGGTTGCAACATAGTAATACTTTCTTCTCCTCTAGTCCAATGCGGTACCTTGAAATAAAAAAATATATACTTAATTTTCTATAAAAACGTTAACTTCACTTCATATAATATAATAAAATTACACGACTTACCTCTAACTCCTCTGTAATAACATCGTTTAAACCTTCCGCACGTGTTATATCAATGATATAATCAATAGAATTTTCAAGAGCTTCAGATCCAGATGGACGGGCACCAAATTTGTCCACAAACTTAGCCAATCTAAAAATTAAAAACGGATCTTAAAGGAATTTATAGGCATCAAAAATAATATAAAGTAATTTAATCCCAATTTTTCGGTCATTTGTACAATCTGTCCTGACTGATCTGCGCACTGAACACTAAAGAGGAATATCTCTAAATTCCCATGAGAACCAGAGATAATGTATAGGCGTGGGCGAAACTGCAGGTAATATTATCACAACGTTATTCTATAACATTGTAGTCTTATATCACCTATATTGTGAGAAATTGCTAGTTGCAACATAAATTTAAATTTGACGTCATATACAACGTGAAACATTAATTTTACTACATAACAGGCTGTAAATAATAATATAATTTAATTTCTTTCATGCATAAATTACTAGCTATACTTCGCGCCTTTTCTCGCATAAATGAGGGTAAATGTTAATCCAGAAAATGGTATATTCGTGTACGAAATTTTTATTAGTATGATTGAGTAACAAACATATAAATATCCAAACATCTTCAGAAAACTTCACATTTGTAATATTTAGTAATATTCCACAGAAACGCATTACTGATTATTGAGATGATAATTATTCTATTAGGTTATCGTATCCTATCTTCAAAGTGTAACAAAATTCCACAATTTTGCTACTTTGACTATCTAACATTTAATTCAGAATCATTATACATAGTAACAAAAAAATCACAAAATAAAGATAAAAAAAAATCACTATTACAATTACATTACAATACGCAATTGTATTAAATTGTTACTCACTCGTCGTACGTTTTTCCCTTAAAATCTCCTTCTATAACATATCTCAATATTTCGTCCCTTACATTTTCATAGGATCCAATTTCTCTTATCAGATCGTCCCCCAATATTTCTCTACATGTATCAGACTGTTTTTCTATAACTTTTGCTTGGTTAAAACTTATAATTAGGAGTATTTTTAACAGGCAAATGTAGTAGATATTCATTATTGCTGTTTTCCCATGGACTGAGATCTAACGATATCGCTTTTCACTTTTAACACGGCAAAATTATCTTATCACATAGAAGATTGTCAGCTCTCGAAAATGTCTGTAACGATTTATACACATAACATGTGATCGATTCTGAAAATGATGTTTTGCATTCACTATAGAAATATTATCAATTTATAATCACGTCACGTATTGCGCAATAGTAACTGTATGAATGTTTATGTTTTAAGTATTTCGTTTTCAATAGTTGCAAGTATATCTTATAAACTAAACAAATCACAGAAAAAGTAACTTTAACATAAAAAAGGGCATTCTTTTTTTTCTAAAGTAAATAGAATCGACATCTGTCTAAGCTGAATCATGTGGAGTTTTTTTCCCTTTATTTCCTTTATTAACAGAAATTATTTCACTGAAAAATGTTATATACGTAAATATATAATATTAGCTTTTACCCACTACTTCGTCTGCGTAACTGTTTATGTACTGTATGTTTACTGACCAAAATAAAAAAATTGCCTATATTCTTCTTCTTCCCGTATACTACGTACTCATATATTCTTATAGCAAATTAGAAAGTGATTGGTTAAACCATTAAGGCACTTTAAGGTGGCAAACAAAAAAACTCGCTTTCATATTTATAATATTAATTATTTAATTATTATATATTAATAATAAGGATAATAATATATGTTTAATGTCATATACTATATGTCTGTTTTTATTGGATATTTTAAATTAAAACAAAATTAAATTGTCATATCATCGAAATTAAATATACTAATATTAATGAAAACAGTTCTTAAATTTTATTCCTGAACGATAAACACAATACCCTAAGATATTGTATCATAAAAGAATTTTCCCAACATTATATGCTCAAATAGCTGTTTTCCTAGAAAGCTAAAACTTTTATTTCAATCGCCTCGTAACGATAACATAATTTAAGGCCGTTATCGAAAGGTGGATCGCATGTGGTGCTTAGTGAAAATTTTCCTCTATTCTGGCTGTCGCATAGCAGATATCTTTATAATATTTCCGATCGCGTTTATCGCTTCCAAGGGCAGCAATCCCGAAAGAGAATGAACCGTAGATAAAGGGTTCACACTTTATGATTTCAATTTTCCGCCCAGTTTTTTTTTTTTTGCTCTTAGAAAATACTTTTAACACTATTTATTATTATTATTAAATAACGAGCTTTTGCCAGGCAAAAAACCCTGTGACACTACGAAGTTTCCATGATCTTTAATGCTCACACTTTTTTTAAGTTCGCTGCTAATTTCTATCAGTGATAGGAATTTTAAGATGTTTTTATAGCGATGTTTTTTATCTCTTCAGGATATAAAATGTATTTTCCAAAGGAGATATATCGTTTATGTACAGCCACAAATTAAGTGTGCCACAAATTAAATAAAGTAAGGCGCTTCTTCCACACTGTGACAAGATTTGCAAACACTTTTTGGTCATAAGCCCAGTTGGGTCATGTGTTTGTTTAGTTTACAGTATCTTGGATATATAAATATGTGTGTATTAAAAAGGACTCTCATTGGTGAGATACAGAAACACATATTATTATGTAATACACACTTATACTTTTATTCAAAAATTTCTTACTTTTAATCATTAGAATTAATTTATTAGAATAATTTTCTAAAAACCTCTTAATTAGGGCTATCGAGTTATTTAATCTTGGCAACAAGAGCCAGCTATTATGTGCTACTTCTAAGATTTCAAGCTGTCTGAGCGTTAGGCTTCAAGGTATGTCACAGTAAGGTTCTGATCCTATTTGGATATTCTTTGCCCCTTCCTTTGCTAATTGGTCAGCTGTTTCATTTCTATGAATGTTTGAGTGACCAGGAATCCATCTCAAGATAATGTTATTTCTGCTACCCAAGTTATTTAATAGCATTATGCAGTTGTTCGTAAATTTTTATTTAATTTCGTATAAGACAAGTGTAAGTAATGCTGCTGGACTATCCGAGTAAATAAATATATTATAATTCATGTACTTAAAACTAAAAACTTTTTTATCACTAGCGAAATCTACAGTACCTTATGAATTCTAACCAATATTAATCAATTTTAAACATATGTCTGAATTGTATAATTCTACTTGATTTATTTATCTATACACTGCACTAAAATAATAAAGTATTTTATTGGTTTAAATTATAGTGCAATTATGAATTTATATTGTTAAGGTAAAAGAAGTCTAAATTTTTTTCTTTACATTTCATGCATAATGTAGAATAATGCTTTCTTTAATGATTTCGTATCATTTTCGATACGAAACTTAATTATAATACATAAATAAGTCTTATAATAAGAATACAATTTTACGATTATTTCTGGACAAAAAAGCACAAATTTGTTATATTTTAACAATTTTGTTTTATTATTACCATATAACAAAATCACTAAATAGATAATATGTCGTTATAGTAGTTTTAGTACATTCATGACCACAATGATGTGTTCTCCGATGTTCTAGGTGCTATCCATATTTATAGGTGAAAAAATACCATTTGTTATCAGGTACATATCATTCCAAATTATATGAAAAATTAATAATTTAGATGAAGGTGCGATATTTTTATTCACTGACTTTTGTTCTAATCAAGTATGTTATTATTTTATTTAAAAAAATAATGGCATTTTCTATTACACACCAATAGCATTATTTATTACAGAATATGTGTAGATATTATAGAACAATAATTATACAATTAATAGTAATTGTTTACTGTTTTATACAAATAATTATCGAGGAATATCGACAGAAATATCAGCAATTATGTAGGCAACTGTTGTCCAAAAAGCTGATCCTAAATCAAGTTCTCGTTCATCCTCTACATTCATTGTATCTCCTGCGGTGTGATGGAACCAAAAATATCTTTCATTATCATTATGAAGACTAGCCCCTGGAATGCCAGTTCTGGTAATAACAGCTATATCTGAACCTGGACTATCATCTTCTACCAAAGTAGTAGCATTAATCGATTCAAATAATTTCAAAATTTCTGCAATAATACATCGGGCTTCCTGGTTCCCTGCTACTGCCAAGCCAAGAGGAGCAAATGTACCCTCATCAGATTCCATTATGAAATTGATATTATGATTTTCATCTCGATGTTTTTCCTCATAAGCATAAGCACCAATCAAGCCAAATTCCTCTGCTGTCCAAAATATTGATCGTACCGTTCTTCTTGGTTGTAAATTTAAACGCTTTAAAATTACAGGAGCCGCCCAACTGACAAATAATCCGCCACCATCATCCATAGCTCCCTGACCAACATCCCAACTGTCAATATGGCCTGATACTATTACAAGGCTATCAGGATTCTCTCTTCCTTTCAGATCAACAATAGTATTTCTTGATATTTTAGTATCATAAGAAGACGACATTTCAATTTTCAAAATTACTTTTTCACCTCGATTTATTATTCGTCTAATTAAATCTGCATCTTCAAGCGTAATAGCTGCTGTTGGAATTTGTGTTACATTTTGACCATACGATTGTGAACCAGTATGTGGGGAATCGATAGAAAATGGTGCAATTGAGCGTACTAGTGATGCTACAGCGCCTTTAGCTGATGCTCTAGTGGCACTTTGTGAACGATATACAGAAGTTTCACCATATGTAGTATAAACAGGATCGAATATCACAATTTTACCCTTAATGTCTTCTTCCCGGCTATTTTCTAATTCAGCAAAATCAGTCACAATTACCACTTCTGCTGTTATACCTTCAGGTGGTGTACTCACACTACGGCCCA
Source organism: Galleria mellonella (assembly GCF_026898425.1). Classification (NCBI taxonomy): domain Eukaryota; kingdom Metazoa; phylum Arthropoda; class Insecta; order Lepidoptera; family Pyralidae; genus Galleria; species Galleria mellonella. Next base: position 2,288,736 of record NW_026442068.1, on the reverse strand, counting down.
AACCTAATACTGATAAATTTTTAACTCGGGGTTGTAACATGGTTACTCTTTCTTCCCCTCTAGTCCAATGCGGTACCTTAAAATTTAAAAAGTAGTTTAATAACCTTTTTCACAATTAAAAGATTAAATTGCTTTTGCACAACTTATTAAAGTTATACTATATACCTCTAACTCTTCTGTAACAATATCATTTATATCTTCGGCACGAGTCAATTCAATCATGTAATCAATAGAATTCTCAAGTACTTCAGTACCAGATGGACGGGCACCAAACTTATCCACGAACTTAGCCAATCTAAAACATAAAAATTAAAAATTAAATGAATAATGACCACTACCAAAAGAATGTTTAAGCGCAAATTTCTTTCAGTAACCTGTGTAATTGCAACATAAATCTAAAGTCGACTCCAACTCGTTTAAAAACTTCTAACATTCGCCATATTTAAATGAAATGTATGCTATTAACGTAAAATATTTCTTTTGTACTAGAATGTTTTATAGGTATTTAATACATTTTCACTTTTTTCATAAATTGTTGTTATTTACTTTTGTTTGTAGTCAATCGCAGGACAAGTTATTTATACAATTGCTTATAACTTATTTAATTTGCTAATAAATATATAAATAGGAAATATAAGAAAATAAATAAATGAACAATAAATAAATTTACCAGAGGGAGACCTTGTACAAAAGTAATTTGCTTGAGCACCTTTGTCCCATTCGTGTTTCTACCGGGAAATTTCTTTTTTCAAATTGAATTTGCATAGCTGTGTTTCGGTTTGAAGGGTGGTGTAAGCGACGCACCTCGCACCTCGTAAATGTTATAATTGTAACCACTAGCGCCATCTGTTAGTATTTGATTGAATTAATGCCGGCGCGCATGCGCCGAACGTATGCCCTGTGGCACGTGTGTGCACGAGTTGTTAGTAGTTAGTTGTTGTTAGTTGTTTTGTGAATTGATTAAAAATAGTGTCTTGCCAGTGTCCGTTTCATTTTGATAACTACCAAAAAACATTTTCCAACAACGGTCTGTTACAGATAGGATATGGCAGTGAATTTACAGGGTGCAGAGGAATAATACCTGAGTCCTCAGGAATAGCAACGCATGGGGGGTATCATGAGCGAAACAGTATACTCTGTTTTTTTTAATGGATGATAATGGAATGGTAACCTCGCCTGCGCTATCAGTATACACTGGCGGGGCACCCGTGAGAAATGATAGATGAGCGTGAAAGCAGGCAACGTTAGCCCAGCGTGACGAATGCAACAAGTATTAGTCACAATGGTTTCCAGAGTGAACTACGTGGAACTTACGTCCCCTCAAATATACTCTAATATGTCCATGGTACTACTCATGTCTATAGACGACGGTTACCACTTTTCATCAAGTGAGACATCAGCTTGTTTTCCATTCTAAGCTGCATAAAAAAAATGCACGTTTGTAAATTATGAATCATTCAAATTACCTTTATTGTTTACATTAATCGTTGTAAGCAATAAAGATAGATCATTTGCATTTACTGAAATAACTATTACCACTTAACCATAATTATTTTTTTAAATACATCGTACCGGCCTTGACCGCGTAAATTGTAGTTATACGTATGAATTCTTCCACGTAACGCCTTATTGAAATAGACAACTATTTTATTAAGCTCAGACATGACCTGTCTCTGAAATTTGTTCTTTGTTCTTTCTTTTGTATACCAAATTTGATAGTGATTGGTTAAACCGTTAACTCACCAAAAGGTAATAAACAGACCAACTTGCATTCAGTTTACAACATTATAGTAAGGATTTCTCTATATAATTAAGCTATATCATACAATATATTAATGTCAATAACAGCGGTACACGGTAAAGCCGTAATGCTCCGTTCCGTTTGTAACATAACATTATATATTAAATAAATAAACAAAATATGTAAAAATAAAAGAAAAGAGTATTTATAATTAAAATTGTGTTACAATAAATTTATAAATTAATTTAATTATTACTCACTCATCATACGTTTTCCCCTTAAATTCTCCTTCAAGAACGTATCTAAATATTTCGTCTCTTACATTTCCATAAGAACTAATTTCTCTTATCAGTTCATCCCCCAATATTTGTTGGCATGTATCGGATTCTTGCTTTATAACATTAGCTTGACTAAGACTTAGAAAAAAAAGAATTTTCAGTACACATATGTTGTAGATATTCATTTTTGCTCCTCTTCTCAACTGTGATGAAGCGATATCGTTTTCTGCTTTTAATATATCAAAGTATCTTATCAAGCACGTAAAAGATTGTCAGCTGTCGAAAATGTCTATAAAAAGTTATCCACACGATATTTGATAAAAATGTAACACTCTCCGTCAGTACCGTTTCACAAGTCCCTAAGGGCGTGCGCAAACAAAGGACTTTTCGTGCGTAGAGGACAAAATTCCTCATTATGTCAGCGGACGACCTACATATATATACACGTTTGCGTTATGCAATTCAGTTCTGTGTTCTAAAGAAATTTTATTGCAATATATTAACTTTTCACACAAACGCTTATGACCATTACATACATTTTAAATGTTTTATATAATTTTGAAATGTTTTAATCGTCTATTAACTCACATTCACAAGATTTTTTTCACGACAAATATCTGGAAATACAATCCAAAATATATAAACCTACTTCAATTAAGTCAAGTTGATTAGATTCGTTAGAGGACCAAACTCAAAACTTCAATTACGCAAAGCAACATACCACTGTACCAGAGATGTCGTCAAATATATTTATTGGTATTATTATAATATCTTCTTTTGCATATACACTAGAAAGCCAACCCTGCTCGATGCAGATAGATAGAAAAACCTATACACCCTATGTTACTCACCGATAATATAACTTTCTACAGGTGACAATTTTTTTTAAAATCAATTGATTATTTTTAGGGTTTATTTATTGCAAACGAACAATCCATTTCCTCTTTATAATATTAGTATAAAAATATACACAAGCTTACTTCTATACTAGATATAATTAAAAGGGGTTTTTAGTAAATTCTTATTCTTGAACTCACAGTCAGTATAGAGTAAACTGCAGTATGGAGATATGTCATGGAAGCAGAAAACATTATGGGAATCCTAAATAGGCATGGAAAAAGGGCAAAAGAAAAATAAGATGGACGTTGTGTCTGTGTAAGGGAGACTTTGTACAAAAGTCGATTGCTTGAGTACCTCTGTCCCATTCGTGTTTCTACCGTGAAGCAGTTGTGTTTGCATGGCTGTGTTTCGGTTTCAAGGGTGGGATATGGCGTGAATTTACTGGATACGGAGGAATAACACCTGAGTCCTCAGGAATGGCAACGCATGGGGGGTATCATGGGCGAAACAGTATACTCTGTTATGTCCATGGTACTGCTCATGTCTATAGGCGACGGTTACCACTTTCCATCAGGTAGGCCGTCAGCTTGTTTGCCATTCTAAGTTGTATAAAAAAGAACTATTGTATACTCATGAAATATTAAAATAACTGAATCATTTAGTTATACTGGCACACATATGTATGAACATATGATACACATGGCTAGATGACCCAACTTATCTCAAAAAAATGTTTAATCAAGAAATACCTAACTCAGTGGCATCTACCTGTGTTGCAGTCATTTATGTAGCAACTACCTATATAGCACCCACCTGTCTGGTAGCAACCTGTCCGGCGCCTGCCTGTATAGCAACCGCCTATTTGGCAACCATGTGTCTGTAAACTACCAAATCTGGCAAGAATCTGTCTGCCACCTGCCTGTGTACCAACTAACCCACATTGAAGTATCTAATTGAAATGATGCTTATATATCAACTTCAGACTTTAAAGTGGATGTATCTACGCGAAATGAGCATGATTGATTGCGTCCTAACCTCTCAGCGATTTGATAAATATTTTCTTTGATAAGTAATATACACATTCCTATGCTTCTATCATCAATACTACTAGATAATATAATAACATAATGATAAAAATGATCGAGCGAAAATAACTTTAGCTACAAAACGGTTTGCATTGATTTGTTTTGTTTCGACATAAATTAAATAGTGTTTTATCATTTGCATTTGATTAAATTTTTAGTTAAGTACATTAAAATTATTTTATTTAAAATACTTTCTCTATTATAGTAATATAGTCATATTTTGTTTGTAATTCTCATAGATACAATCTATCTAAATAATCTTAATAATAGAAGTTGCAATACCAGTAACAAAAATGTTGCCAAACTGAATAACTAATTAAGAAGGTAATATTAAAGAGATGTTCAAAAGAAGAATCTTGAAGAAAAAATGGTCAAAGTATTACTTTTTATGATTCTAAAAATTTTTTTTTTTTTTTTGTATATATGATTTCCCCCTTTTTGGAGCAACTGACGCATGTGTTCTCTTCCAGTCAGGTCTATTCCAAGCTTTTATTTATTTTATTCTGTGATTTATTATTTGATCCTCCTATACGATATGGTGCCTAATGTTTCTTATATCTATCCCATGTAGTTATTTCTCGGTCTTCCCTTTCCTCATTAATATTTATACTGTTATAAATATTAATTACTTTTTAGAATTGTTATTATCATTTGCTCTTTGCTGACCTATTGTTTGAATTAACAATATTCTTTTTGCCTGCAAGCAATTAACGTATTACAATTATTATGTTGCTTGTAAGTAAAAATAATATTACCAATATATAACAATCTAATAAACGGCTTAGATGTATGAAGAAAACACCATTTATTAAGTTCTTGCAAATAATTTATTACTATCATTCTATAAGTCTATTTTATAAATCTAATCTATTATAAATAATGAAAGAATTTATTAATATTCAAAGGTAACTTAAATATTTAAGTGTCGTGAAAAATTATTCAATTAATAGGAATTTATTATCGAGGTATATCGAAAGAAATATCAGCAACTATATAGGCAACGGCAGTCCATAATGCAGTCCCAAGATCAAGATCACGCTCATCTTCTACATTCATAGTGTCTCCTTCGGTGTGATGGAACCAAAAATATCTTTCATTGTCATTATAAAGACTAGCTCCTGGAATACCATGTTTTGTAATAATAGCTATATCAGAACCCGGACTATCATCTTCTATTAAAGTAGTAGCATTAATCGATTCAAATAATTTCAAAATCTCTGCAATGATGCATCGAGCTTCCTGGTTACCTCCTACTGCTAAACCAAGAGGAGCAAATGTACCCTCATCAGACTCCATTATGAAATTTATATTCTGAAGTTCATCTAGATGTCTTTTCTCATAATCATAAGCTCCCACATAAGCAAATTCCTCTGCCGTCCAAAATATTGACCGTATTGTTCTTCTTGGTTGCAAATTTAAACGTTTGAGAATTACAGGAGCTGCCCAACTTATAAATAATCCGCCACCGTCATCCATGGCGCCTTGGCCAACATCCCAACTGTCAATATGACCTGATACTATTACGAGGCTATCCGGTTTCTCCGTTCCCTTGAGATCGACAATAGTATTTCTTGATATTTTAGTATCGAGAGAAGATGTCATTTCAATTTTTAAAATTACTTTTTCTCCTCGATCAATTATTCGTTTTATTAAATCTGTATCTTCAAGTGTTATAGCAGCTGTTGGAATTTGAGTTACATTTTCACCATATGTTTGTAAACCAGTATGTGGCGAATCAATAGAAAATGGTCCAACTGAACGAACCAATGAAGCTATAGCGCCTTTAGCTGATGCTCTAGTTGCACCTTGTGTCCTATATGCTACAGTATCACTATATGTTGTAAAAACAGGATTATAGATAACAATTTTTCCCCTAATGTCCTCTTCCTTACTACTTTCTAATTGAGCGAAATCATTTATTAATATTACTTCAGCAGTTATACCTTCCGGTGGTGTACTCACACTACGGCCCAGCCCTAATACTGCTAAATTTTTCACTCTCGGTTGTAACATGGTAATTCTTTCTTCTCCTCTAGTCCAGTGAGGAACCTTATAATTTAAAAAAATGAATTAATAACTTAATTTGCATTAAAAAAAATTTATATTGCACAACTAATTGAAATTATTTACCTCTAATTCTTCTGTTACAATATCATTTATATTTTCGGCACGTGTCAAGTCAATTATGTAATCGATAGAATTCTCAAGCACTTCTGTTCCTGATGGTCGGGCACCAAACTTATCCACAAACTTAGCCAATCTAAAAACAATAATAATAATTTTTATGTAAATTATTTATACTACCAAATAATTATGGAATGCTTCAAGCGTTAAATTGTTTCAGCTTAATTAAATAAATCTCTAAACCAAACTAAAACCTAAAAACTAGCTATGTGCAGCTGTATACATTGCAATGGGAAATCACAACATCAGCTGAGCTAGTTTCTATTACCTAATATGAGACGCTTCTTATATATAAAATTTCTGTATTTTCTGTCGTAACTACGCGTTTTTCTGGCAATAAATACTTTATATTCTATTCTAAAATAAAATTTGTGTAGTTTTCATAAATATTATAATAAAAACAGTATTTTTAACTAGCTATGTCCACTTATTACTTTTACTGCCAAACACATATAAGATAATAAACGAATTCTGATCTAGTTAATAAATTGGATCATTAATGAATTTATAAGTAACTGGCGATCCGCCCTGAATTACATGCCTAAGTCACTAAGAAGAATAGGTAGACGATCTCTAAATTTTATGAAAATAAAATACAATCCATGTTGTTGGTTGATACCTTAGTAAATATGAAAAAAAATTGGTTAAGTATTTTCTTTAATTTATCCATTAAAAACAATAAGTCAAATATTTTATCTTCATATTATTAGAATTAAATTAATTTAAACATAATAACTTAATAACTATTCAATGTTTACTCACTCGTCATACGTTTTCCCCTTAAAATCTCCTTCTGTGACATATCGTAATATTTCGTCCTTTACATTTTCATAAGACCAGATTTCCCTTATCACGTCATCCCCCAATATTTGTTGGCATGAATCGGCATTCTGTTTTATGACATTTGCTTGACTAAAACTTAAAATAAAGAGTATTTTCAATGCACAAACGTAATAGGTATTCATTATTACTCTTCTTGCATATACTGAGATGTACCAACATAATTTTGCATTTTTAAATCAAAAAAATATCTTATCAATTGCGTGAAAGATTATCAGCTGTCGAAAATGTCTATATTCATTTATCCAGACGATATTTGATAGACATGTAATACTCAGGGACCCTTGAAACTGTACTTTGAATGGACTACACGTCTTATCAAGTTGTAAAACTTTAGCGATTCTACGTAATAGCTTTTTACGTAAATATCAAGTCGGGAACTTCCTTTTTAATAGTCGCTATTTCATATATAATATATCTATATTACGGATTTTATTAGTCTGTAATAAAAGTAAACACAATTAATGATTTTAACCGACTTTTAAAAAAGGAAGTTCTATGTTCGAATGTATTTAATTTTATATATGCTCACCGATATAATCTCAACTGCCGTGTGGTCTCAGTATAGAATAGACCACCCCTTCCTTTCCTGTGGGTGTCGTAAGAATCGACTAAGGGGAGGGCGGGGGATGGATAGCAGCGTCCCTCTTAAAACATCTCTAAGGCCTGCATTTTTTCAATCCGCCTGCCAAGCGTGGCAACTACTGGCAAAACCTCCCAAGTTCAGCAGTGGACAGTTAAAAACTGATATGATGATGTTGATGATATGATTTTAAACAAGGTGAAGCTTGTACAATCAATACTAGATAACTGATAAAAATATTTATGTTTTTCATAATTAAAATATATTAAATTAATATGGATAGTCATGTTATATATTTTTGAACTGTATGGGATCCAAACCTGCGACCATCTGAAAGTAAAGTTGTGGAAGCAATTACACCATCAATGTTACCATTATTTTTAAGCATATTGAGTGTCATGATATTTTTTAATAACATGGATATATCATACAGTACATAACTACATACCTACGTAGTATAGATTCAGTTTCATATGCCGCTTGGTCCGGTATTTTATAATACAAAACAAAAAAGTTTCATAACTAGTTAATTTGTTCCATTGTCCGACTTTAAACAATTAAATTTGTAACGCTATTGTAGTTGAATGTACGGGAAAGAACTAAACTAACCGGCGAAACGGGTTAAGTATTTATTATAACACCTTTTTTGTGAAAGAGTATGTTACAAGTATTTTTCTAATAATACCTGTTGTAGCTGTTTAGTGAACCAAACTAGAAATCACAATATATTTGCATCTTGGTCTTAATCGAAGAAAAATTAGAACATTTATTTATGTTACACTATTTTTAACCGCAATCACGTGACCAAGAATTTTCATTCAAATCTCGTCAGCTGTTTAAACCAGACTAACGAATATCCAAACATTTCCAGTATGTGGAACGTCAATAGCGTAATTGTGATTGATGTTATTTATCTCATGAAAAATATAAAATGTAAAAAATTCCTAGTAAAAACACCTAGTAAAAGAACTTTGACTAGCAATAATTAGGTATTATGTAATTAGGTATATTGGCAATGTAACCAGTTATAATGTGTTCACTTGATCACTAAAAATTCACTTCTTGTTTTATCCATAATGAAGTTACAAGGGGATCAATAGTGCCGTGACTCGCTTCGGAACACAGTACGGGTGTGTACTGATTTGGCTACATTATTCAATAATAACCTTTATGATTTATAAAATAATGAAATAAATTATAAATTTATGTACTTATATGCAATCATATTACATTTCACGAATTATTTTACTCTATAAAACAAGTAATACTTTGTTACATACATATTTAGTGATATGTATTTCATTTAATTTAATTAATGAAATTATTCTAATTATACATTGGATATTACTAAGATTAAAAACTATAGATTAATAAATATTATTTTATAGGTGTACAAAAATCATCGAGGTATATCGACAGAAATATCTGCTATTATGTAAGCAACTGCAGTCCAGAAAGCGGTTCCTTGATCAAGCTCCTGTTCATCTTCAACATTCATAGTGTCTCCTTCAGTATGATGAAACCAAAAATATTCCGAATTATCATTATATAGACTGGCTCCTGGAACTCCTTTACTTGTTATAACAGTTATATCAGAACCTGGGCTATCTTCTTCTATTAAAGTGGAAGCATTGATAGATTGGAATAATTTTAGAATTTCGGCAATAATGCACCGAGCTTCCTGATTACCCCCTACCGCCAAACCGAGAGGGGCAAATGTGCCTTCATCAGATTCCATTATAAAATTAATATTATTACTTTCGTTTCTATGTTGTTTTTCATAAGCATATGCACCAACTAATCCTACTTCTTCTGCAGTCCAAAATATTGTTCTTACAGTTCTTTTTGGACGTAAACTTAAACGTTGGAGAATTACTGGGACCGCCCAACTTATAAACAAACCACCTCCATCATCCATAGCGCCTTGACCAACATCCCAACTATCAATATGTCCTGAAACTATTACAAGACTGTCAGATCTTTCTCGACCTTTTAAATCAATTATAGTATTTCGTGATACTTTATCATCATAGGACGATGTCATTTCGAGTTTTAAAACAACCTTTTCTCCTCGTGTAATAATTCTTCTAATTAAATCAGCGTCTTCAAGTGTTATGGCAGCGGTTGGAATTTTTGTAACGTTTTTCTCATATGTTTGCATTCCAGTATGTGGTGAATTAATAGAAAATGGAGCAATAGAACGAACTAAAGAAGCAATAGCGCCTTTTGCTGCTGCTTTAGATGCTCCTTGAGATCTATATGCTACAGTTTTACCATACGTAATGAAAACAGGATCATACAAAACAATTTTTCCTTTGATATTATTTTCGCCAATATTTTCTAATTCAGTGAAATTTCTTATAACTATTACTTCAGCTGTAATTCCATCAGGTGGAGTGGATACACTCATTCCTAGTCCTAGCAGAGCAATATCTTTTACTCTTGGTTCAAGCATTGTTAGTTTCTCCTCTCCTCTCGACCAGTGAGGAACCTGTAATGTTTTATATTTTTGTTATAATATATTTGTTTTAATGTAAAAAAATTGTTTAATTTATACATTTTTAAGAAATTCAAAACTATGGAAATTCAATTAATTATAATTAAGTATAGTATATTTATTTGTAAAAAATATAAATAATACTTTAGAGTGACTTTATATAAATAATTGATATTCAATTATTTCATTACATGGATAGATAGATAATTTATTTGCATTACTTACAGCACGCAAATTACAATACAAACATATACATAATACACAGTAAAAAAGATAAAAGAATGAAAAACGAAAAAAACCAACAAACAAAAAAAACATTAGCAGTTGTCTTATATTTAATATTGTCATGATATAAAAAAAAACCGATCAGATGTAAACTTTTACGGCAAAGTTCCGTGTATAAATATGAGATAAAATTATCTCATATAGAAATATGTGTATTATGTTTGTTACTTGAAATAGACACCTAACAATCATCATTATTCATACTGCATTTTAGATTTTTTTTTTTGTAAAAATCTGGTAACCAGAGGGAGACTTTGTACAAACGTCGATTGCTTGGGTACCTCTGTCCCATTCGTGTTTCAACCGTGAAGCAGTTGTATTTGCATGGCTGTGTTTCGGTTTGAAGGGTAAAGAGATATGGCGTAAATTTACTGGGTACGGAGGAATAACATCTGAGTCCTCAGGAATGGCAACGCATGGAGGGTATCATGGGCGAAACAGTACAGTCTGTTATGTCCACGGTACTGCTCATGTCTATAGGCGACGGTTACCACTTTCCATCAGGTGGGCCGTCAGCTTGTTTGCCATTCTAAGTTGTATAAAAAAAAATATTTTGAAAGTATTTTGATAATTTCTTAAAACTGTGCTAGTTGGAAACATTATTTTATTTTTTCTGTAATATCTTTATAAACTGTTTTTCTCTGAATTTTTCCTCCCAAATTTCAGAAATAGGGGGAATGGTAATTGTCAAGTTTTCGATTACAACTCAAAAACTACACAGCATGAAAATAATTTAAAATTAAGTTTTAGAATGTACAAATCAATTCCTTTTATATAATCCTATTTGGTCTAGTGGGATCAATTTGAAATTTTGGACATCCTAAAAAAAAAATTTAAAAAAAATCTTTTGCAATATTTATAAACTTCAAATAGATAACATTTGTAGATGCGGTAATAAAGCAGATACAGATATACTACATACTTATATACTATGACAGACAGAAGAACGGTTTAACAAAGTCACCCTAAAGTTTTCACTTTATTATTTTGTTATGGAACCCTAATTAATATAAATAGGTAATCTAATTATTAAATTACCTTGACTTCTTCTGTTATTATATCCTTTATATCTTCCTCGCGGGTTAATTCGATCATGTAATCGATGGAATCCTCAAGAACCTGAGATCCTGAAGGGCGTGGACCAAACTTGTCCACAAATTTAGCCAATCTACAAAAAGTAAGTATATATTTTACGAAATATACCATAAATGACTACATATCCGAAAAAAAATACTTAATTGTATTGTTAGGAATGTTCATCGAAGGCCTTTGGTCATTTTACATAAGCAAACTTCGCCAATTTGTGCAATAGACTGTCAGTTTGCAAATTAAAAAGGCAAAAAAAAAAAAACAAAAATGAAGTTTATATAAACAGACTACTTGATTACTACAGTTTCCCGATAATATATTTATTATTATTATAATTAATATTATTAATAATAACAAATAACAAGGAACTTAGTTTACAGATAGATATTGTAATATACGTGTAAATAGATACACCATACATGATATGACAGAAAGAGTAGAACAATCATAGAACTAAGTAATGTTCATAAAACTGAAAACATCTCTTCGGAGTACTTAGCAGAAAAATTATAGCAATATTTAAAACATAGTATACTTTCAATTACACGAGTACGCCATTTGAATTGAGTAACTATAAACATTTCAAATAAACTATATAAGCCTCCATACCCATTTTGAAAGACATAGGTTTGTTAACCTATGTCTTCCAGAGGAGAAGGGATTGTTAATAACGCGGACTACCAGTCCTATTGCTGTCAGGTCGACCTCCACGTGGTCCCCTAGAAACCATCATACTGAATTCCAGGAGTATTCATTACGATGGCCTAACTGACCTGCCTTTCCATTCTCACCTATCATCACTGGTGCCCTGCCACCGTTTGCCACTAATGCAAGCGGGGCTACCATTCTATTATTATCCAATAAAAAAACCATTTTTCATAAACTTAATTATGTATTAGTATACAATATTCTAATAGTAGTAATTTAAATAATAGTAGGTATATATCTACCGATACTAGATAATACAATCTGCGTACAAAACTACAAATATCTAAACCCAATAGTCCTGTGCGTTGATAAATTAGTTGCGAAATTTTGCTTTATATTAGCTGAAACCATACTACAGAAATGTATTATATCATTTTGATTAATTTCATACAGTACTTACTCATTGTAGGTCTTCCCTTTGAATGGTCCGGTCACGGCGTAATCTATTATGTCCTTCACAACGGTATCGTATGAAGCAATCTCCTCTGCCAAGTTACCGAGATCACAAGACTTTAATTCCGAATAAGTTTTCCTCTTCTTTGGAGCACCATAAACTTCACCACTGAGTATTAGTAAACAAGTGACTGATAGTAATATCATCTGAATCATTTCTATTTATAAATTGTTGTCTAAATATACCTAAATACGACTACTCTCACTAGACAGCGATAAGGGACTACATAATGAACATCTATGGTCGACTGACTGGCCATTGAACATGTAAACGTACGTACATTGTAAGGTACGTAGATCAATGTAATAGAGCTATCACACTGGTTCTATATTCGTCCTAATACATCTCATACTGTTACGTATAATATTATTCGATTGTCCTAAATTATATCATTTACTTATCTCAAGCTACACATATTTGTACTAATGAATAAATAAATAAAATAAATAAATAAATAAAAATATTTTTTTATTTAGGTAAACTTCATTATAAGCATTTTCAATATTCATTTTTTTAAGTCATTTCAGTTCGTAATACAGTTCCAACTAAGAAAAACAAGCATGAAACTCAATTGTTGCTATATTCAAACAAAAATTGAGTTTGCAATAAAAATATAAATGAATACAATTACTGTCACAAACTTTATAGTAATAAAAACTATCGTAGTATTCTTCAACAGACCACTCTTTACAAAAAAAACTCCTGTTCTCGATTATAACGAATAAGCCTGCTATAGTTGTGTTCAAGAATATTCAAGTGAGCTCAACGACCCATCCACCATGCCGGCCGCCTCTCGTCTGGATAAATTAAATTAAATGATTACTCGTGACTTACTTCAAGATATATCTATAATAAATTGGATATGATAATTAATATGAGTGGGTATATTAATTAAAACAAAATTAGAATGTCATATATGATTGTATAGTTGATTCAATTACGAGTAATTTATATACATTTTAAAAGTATTAACGTAATGTAATTCGTTGTGAACACATCCCCACGTCGAGTACCTAAAATGATTTGTGTAATTAACAATAAGTAAAGGTCAAGAAGTTCAATTATATTATAGTTTTGGTTAGATATTATGCACATGTATGAGTGCTTACATACATCTATTTCTGAACACTAATAGACTATTCGTTTATTAATCAAGACAAAACTACGATACAATGTAATAGGATGATGATCCTTTTCAAAAGAAAAAAGATCGATTTTTAAATCGATTCAAATTAAATCTGATAATTGATTTTTGATAATCGATTTTCCGAATTAGTGTCTTTAATATAAATCTTTCTTCTTTTAATCCAATTGTCGAATCAAAATCATTTTTAATAATGTTTTTTATACCTATATATTCAAATATCTGATATAAAAAAGACATTAATACCACAAAATTGGTAATAATAAATTTACATGTATTTAGGTATATTCAAGTAATTGTAAATAATTTTATAGCCCCTACCAATACACAAAAAATCGAATCTAGATTTTCAAAGGTAATATCCGTATCTGTATACTTATTTGTCACTTCCGTGGTATAATATATCGAATTAAAAATCCATTTTTTTATCAAAGAAATCAATTCTTCGATTAATCAATATTAGATCGCCATTCCTACAAAATAGCACTAGAAACATTTTAGACGCCTTTTCTTCAAACGCACAATATAACTTTATATAAATAGTACCACTACATTAAACAATTACTTTCTCGTTTTACACAATCATGTTGCCTTCATTACTCAAACGTAATCAAGACCAAACGCTTAATTAATATACTAAGTCACAATAAACAGCCCTAACGGAATGCCGTGCAATATTTTAATAAACAAACACACACAAAAAAATCTTATTCTTCTTCCTTAAACATTGATAAAAATGTCAATGAAATAAAAAATTTGTATTACTTCAATATTATTATTAAAATTTCAACATCTTAAAAAATGCTTTCCTTGATAGAGTGTTCTGAAAACAAAACAAAAAAAAAAAACAAAATCAATACATGCATTTAAATTTTTTAAATTTCATGCTTATGTTCTTGACATTACAGTACATAAATTATAAATATACATCTATAAATCAAATAAATTATATTCTTTATGCAAGATATAAAGAGAGATAATACTATAATCTCTTATACGACCACATTTTTCCAATATACTGAATCCAACATAAAATCCACCTAAAAATAAATGTTACCACAAAATTTAAATTTCAATAAAACATAAAACGGTTTTAAATTACATAATATTAATACCTACAGTGACCACACAATGCTCTCTGCTGTCGTATTGAATGACAAGTACTTATTTGAATAGTGCACATCCGGCGATGGCGAACATTCGTACAATTTACGTTCGCATTGCATTTTGCTTTATTGCTTTAAAATATAATAGCATATGCAGATTCAACAAGAGCGTTATGAGGATCTTATTTATTTTACCTGAAACCGAAGAAAAGTCGTGTATTTTAAATGTACATATATTTAAAATACATAACTTTTTATGATCCATTATTTTCCAGATATTTAGCGCACTACAAATATCTGCGCTAAATATCTGCAGCATAAGAAATAAATTGATATTATGTACACAAAAAAAAATTATAAAAGTAGTCATAGACAATACGCAAAATTGAGGGGAAAGGGATTGTTAGTGGAGACTAAGAACCCCATTGCTAGCAATATACCCAACCAGGTCGACCTCCTCGCAGTTCCCCCTGGAGACTATCATAGTAAATTCCTGATGAATTCTTCATGATGGGCTAACTGGCCTGTTTTCATTCTCATCTATCACCCTTCACTGGTGCTCCGCCAGCGTATCCCGTTAGCGCAGGCAGGGTTACCATTACATTTTCACCCATAAAAAATACACAAAATTCTTATAATTAGTTATAAACATTACGTACATATATTTTTAATTATTATATGTATTAAAATAATATTAAAATAGTGAATAATAATATTTTTCTTCACACTAGTACATATATTATATTTAACATCAGCGGTCCAGCCCGGCTTCGAAAGGAATTTCAAAATACGAATTCTCAAAAATATTATTAATAAAAAAAATCAAATCTTTTCTCTTTATGATATTAGTATAGATAAGATATACAAAATATTTTCCTTTATTTGCATTTACAATTTATTTTCTAATATAGATTAATGTACATAAATATTCCTTAATACATAAATAAAAATATAAAATTTTATTGCATTAAACATTTGATCACATAATCAAGTACCATCTATAGCCACTATCTCCCGAACCTTTTCCCTATTTCTACGTGACCGAGTCCTAGAATTTACTTAACAACTTCGAGTAGATACGTGTAAAGTACTTTCTTTCACGACCTCCGAACTTCATTTTAGCAAAATAAAAATATTCTATAATATTCTTTTACAAAATTTACTAGCAAGCTAATCTAATCACTACTTGAAAATCTAATGATTGTACCTTAATATAAAAAATTAAATAAACTACAGCTTAAATTGCTTCTTTCTTTATTACTAAAATTTTTAAAATAACTTAATTAATTTGTAATTTTTTTATATTTAAATTTATTTTGCATTTAAATTTTTAGTGGCAAGCAAGTTAATGAACTAAAATGTAATATTATTTTGCTTACCTATACAAATACAGGTACCTAGAATACCGTATATACCGAATACTTTAATAGTACGCTAACCATGGTATTTAATCTAGCATGAAACTTACGCCTAAACTAAGGGTTAAAATATTAATAACCCATTTACATCTCACACTTTGAAACGGTTCTTTTCCCAAAAGTGGAAAATATTAGCCTACTATTGCGCTATATAACGCTGACTAAGAGAACTGATTTTTTTTATATTCATTACAAGATTTTTGCCCACTTTACAAGTTTTATAAGCGTGGACTTCAGAAGTAGGCATACCAATGTAATAGATCACTTCCACATATCGTATCAAGATGAAATATATACCAGATTTTAAGAGAAACCTTTAACACAACTGTGAAAACCGTGTGTTGGAACAAACATAAAGACAGACAGACAAAATTTCAAAAAAAATCTTGTTTTTCTTAAATATCTTAAATATTTCTATCGTGCAACATGAGCAATACTCGTATATGCATTTATACATATTTAGACTAAAACTAATTCTCGTTATTTCTCTTTTTAAGCGATTTTAACCGATTTCATCAAAGGAAGTAGGCTTCGCTCTATAGACGTTGTATCAAATGAATCTATTCCTATTTATTTACTCACGCGACACCCCGTATAAGAGACAACGACAAAGCAACTTCAGTAATTAACTCTTTCGTTATTTAGAAATGGATTCATTTTCCACGTACCTAAAGGCCTGTTCATACACTGTCGATAATTCAACATTATCGTTGTTCGATCCTGTCTAATATTGGTGCAACACATTTTGTTCTATCAATTTTGTGGTGAACTGTCATCAGCAACTGTGAACATTTCATAATACTAAACTTCATAAGGGAGGTCATAGAGTATATCTAAGTATGCCAGTCCTCCGCATCAAAAGTTAAAATACGCGGAATTAAGTAAAATGATAACTAATTAAACAACAATTCCCAATATTGCACAAGCGTTAATAACGAAGTACAAAATTTTTCATTTTCTACCATTTACAACCTAAAAAAAACCAAATTCTAAACAAACATTCGTATTTGAATAACTACCCTGATTTAGTCAAATGCTCATCGTGTGAAATGTAGCGTAGTTTATTTTAAGTATGCACTTATCTCCGGAAAATTAAGGAGATCGTAGGAACATTAACATTGAGCGATCTATTTAAATGGTCACATAAAATCTGCTCAGACGAATTTCATGCTAATTACACAACTTCACCCATTTATGGAGGAAAGGTGTTTGTTATTACCGTCATTAGTTAGAGGTTAATTATAATGAACAGCAATAATTTTCTCCACAGTCCAATTTGTGGGATAATTGCCTGCGAAATTTTAGTTCTCGGTATGCACAATGATAAAAGGTATCCTAGCTCGTGCCATTGCAAACAAATTGTTAATTGGTAAGTTTAAATTTTAATCCATTTGGTTGGTTTGAGAAAACTACACAGAACTTTAAATTTTGTAAATGGAAATTTTAAAGTTCTATTGCTTGATAAGGTATTTGCAATCTTATTTTAATATAAAAACAAATGTCGCGACTTACCTTGTAAAGCTCAGCAAATACTATGGATTTAGAATCTTGAAATCACCGAGTTATAAATTTCATTGATATTGCGGCATGACATTATAATAGTACCTAATATATCACACGATCCTCGCGAAGGATGTGATAAAAAATTCATAAAGCTTTGTCTATATTTAGCTTAAGCTTTTGATGTTCCAAAAAGCCAGGTCTCTTAGTTAATCAATCCGTAAAAGTCTCGTCTGATGATGTATTACAGGATATTTTAACATTTTATCACGTTGTCTACTTTTAAATTTTTTTACGAAAAACAGTGATGATTATTTTACGATAAAAATTTCATCATTTTATTATAAAAAAAAATAACATTTTAATGGAAAGAGTTATCTCTATAATTAGCAACTAAATAGTTACCTATTCACAAGCTGATATGAAAGATTATATTAACACAAGACATATGTAATTTCTTGGAATGTCGAACATTTTTCTTATTTTTATTTTTTGCTTTTAGGGGTCACTTTAAGATAATTTGTAGATATATAATACCTGTTACTAATTTTACCCGCGACTGCGATTACATGACTAGAATACGAGTATTTACCGATATATGTACATAGTCAGTAGTTTTGTCATTCTCCATCCCAAATAATAAGTACATGTACATATAATCAATATATCAATAGAAGCGCCCAGTAACTACGTGCGAGCACCTCGACGGCACTTATTCGATGTTTCATTACGAAGAACAGAGTTAGCTAAGCAGGCTCCCCTATCTCTTGCATTGAAACTACTCAATGATATTTTGAGCCAGTATCCGCAATTGGATGTCTTTGCCTCCAACTTGCTGGAGTTTCGTCGAGTGACCACAGAGTATTTGTGTTCAGACGTTTTTTGTTTGAGTTAAATCTTTTTATATTATTTTTCGTTTAATATTTTTGTGTAATTTTTATATGTTATTGTACTCATGCTTTCTTGGGTGAGCGTATTGGAAGACTATAAGGCTCACCCAGTGGATGTAATAAATAAATAAATAATTAATTACATGACAATTGTCATTAAAAGTCAAGAATAACAAACAATTAAACTCATTTTCATATTTATAATATTAGTACAGAACCATAAATTGTATGTATCATTTAAGAATCTTTATACGAATCTCCAACAATAACCATTGTTAAATGTAGGTATATGAAAATTCCAACTGGGCGAATCTGCCCTCCTAAAAACCTCGTTATCTTCATTTTTAGTGTAGAATGCAACCTTTAACCCTAGTTTTTGAATTACATTTCTATTACATTATCAACAGACCTATATTAACCCACAAATGATAACGTCAACTATACTATTCAGTACAGCACTGGTCGTTAAGTTGTGTTGACACAAAATGATGTATTTGTCATTATTCTTATTTGTAATAACAGTTTACAGTTTGATATCAACAAACGCTACGTATGTTGTGAATCGATATGACGATATCGAGTGTAACTTGAAACCTGAACTAATTAAAGAAATAGCATCATACAAGAATGTGACGAGAACGATTATGGATGAAATAATCTCGAATGGATATGGTCGCACTATGTACAAACAGTAAGTTATATTTATTTACATTTTTCAAATGTATACCAGCTGTATTTTTTTTTAATGGATAGTATTGGAATATTAAGCCTGTTTGCGCTAACGGTACACGCTGGCGGGGCACCAGTGAGGGATGACAGGTGAGAATATATAGGCAGATCAATTAGCCCATCGTGATGAATATATGTATGGCTTCCAGGGAGGACCACATGGTGAGCATAGTGCTAACATTAAGACTGATAGTCCGCATTACTAACATTTCCTTCCTCTCATACCAACTGTATCTCGCGACTTTGCTTCTGTTAATCCTCACTTATATTGTAAATGTGTAAGAGAAATTGTTTGTTATCTTTTAGCGTTTTAATGACTTAACCAATCACGAAAACTAACATATACGCATTATATATGATAAAGAACTACTAAAAAATTGGTATAGCTAATAATAAGTGCCAAAAGAGTCAAATTCTGGAAGAAATCACAAGTACCTACGCCTAGTAATTTTAAAGTAACTTTCAAAAGAGAAAGATTCTTAACCGATAGGATTTATTCCGTTACTGATAACATTTTATGTTTGTAACCATTAAAGCTCCTGTTTTTCTTTAAGGAGCAAAAACTTGCTTCTTAGCAAAAAATAATTTATGATCTTATTTCACAAAAAAAATCTACTTCTATTGTGGACAAACAAGTTATTGTTTTTTAATAATTACTAAACCGATTTTGATAAAATTTCTATGGAACCAATTCGTAAGTGTATCGTTTCACATAAAATATTAATTTTCCGAATCGGTTCATAACTGACGGACTTATAAGGTAACAAACAAAAAATTCAACCGAATTGAGAACCTCTTTATTTTTAAAAAAGTTGAAAGTATGTATGCAATATGCAATATCATTCTCATATTATCTAATAACTGTCTACTGCTAACATAGGCCTCTCCCTATTGAGGAGTTTTGTCATTAGTCGCCAAATTTGGCAGACGGGTTCGCAATCACAGTTCGGCTTTTATATTTTTTTAAGAAAGACGCTGCTGTCCATCCCTTGACTATTATGTTCCCTTAGTCACCTCTTAGGACACTCATGGAAAAGGAAGATGTAGCCCATTCTATGACAAGATCACACGGCCCGATAATTTTAATGATTACAACTACAATATTTGTGTACAAGTCGTTAAGTATATCTATGATACATCTCATGGTTTATACACCACTTAACACAATCGCTTGGTAGAAAAATTATTATATTATTAATTATTGTAATATTTATTGTATAAACAGTCTTAGAGGTTTATTTTTAATTAGTGCATGATATATTTTATTCAATGGTAACACCGGAGCACCGTTGAGGGATAATAGGTGAGAATGAAAAGGTAGGTCAGTTAGCCCATCCTGATGCCTGGAATTCAGCACGAGGGTTTCCATTAGGGACCACGTGGAGGTCGACCTGTTAAGGCAATGGGACTGGTAGGCCACATTACTAACAATTTATGCCCCCTCCCCCCGCTCTTAGAAGTTAGTTAATAGTGATTAAAAAATAGAACCCAATTTTTATAGGTGGTAGAGCCACGCTGTAATACCATATGGTATTGCAGCATGAATGGGCCGGCTCGACCGGGGAAGTACCACACCCTCACAGAATACCGACGCTAAGTGGCCGCACTTTTAGTGCGACCACATTCCGTATGGTGAGTGAGGGAGTCCGGAGGCCCATCCTATACCCATCCCCTTCCTTATCCTAAAATCCTCCCCCAACTCCGTCCCCCCATCTTTCAATACCATGGCAGTGGAATTTAAAAAAAATAACGTACCCCAGGGAGGTACCAGCAGCCATGTTGCTGGAGAATCCTCCCTCGAGCAACCACGCTCGGGCTGCCCTGCGTATTCTGGGGGGGGCAAAATTCCGCTCTATGGGACCAAGGGCAAACAGAGCAAGACTTCTGCGGTATCCCCTTTGCTCAATGTGAGCCTCTGTAATATTAGGGGAATTCATTCAAACCTGAACGCTGTCCACCACCACCTAGAAACGGCGCGGCCGGCATTGCTCTTCCTCACGGAGACACAGATATCCCCTCCTAACGAAACATCATACCTGACCTACCCGGGGTATAAGCTTGAACATTGTTTTGTTTCGCGTGCCGGTGTATGTGCGTATGTCAGAGAGGATATCTGCTGTCGACGCCTTGGAACTCTTGAAGGTACGGACCTGTCCATTCTATGGCTGCGCGTAGATTGCAATGACCATCCCCGCATCTATGCGTGCCTATACAGGTCCCACAGCGGTAACACTGAAACCGACCAACTAATTGAGCACGTCCAAATGGCTACAGATTCCCTGCTTGAGCAGATTCCTTCCGCTGAAGTCGTGATTGTTGGCGACTTTAATGCCCACCATGCCGAATGGCTTGGTTCGCGTACAACCGACTATGCGGGAAGATCTGTTCATGACTTTGCTTTGGCTTATGGTCTGACACAGCTTGTTTCCTCGCCTACGCGAATCCCTGATGTGTTGGACCATTCACCTTCACTGCTGGACCTTCTGCTGACCACCCACCCAGACAACTATGTGATCTCCGTCGAAGCCCCGCTTGGATCGTCGGATCACTGTTTGGTGCGGAGCGAAGTGCCTCTTACGAGTCCGACTCCACCTCGTTCTACGGGTAGACGTCGCATTTGGCACTACAGGTCGGCAGATTGGGATGAGATGCGGATTTTTTTCGCATCTTACCCATGGAGGCAGATTTGCTTCACACTGGATGATCCCGACGCCATTGCCGATTCCATTGCTGATGTGGTGCTTCAGGGAATGGAATTATTTATTCCTAACTCTGTGGTGCCCGTCGGCGGGAAATCCCAGCCCTGGTATGGAGCCTCCTGTAGAACAGCATCTCGTCTGAAACAGGAGTGCTTCCTAACCTGGGCTAAAGGTGTGGCGTCGCGAGATCCTAACACCAGTGCTCTTAAAAAGAAGTATAACTCTGCCTCTAGGTCTTTCAAAAGAGTTATAGCCACAGCGAAGTCAGAGCATATTAGTAGAATTGGCAAGAGACTGGCTAGTTTGCCCTCTGGGACTCGAGCTTTCTGGTCTCTTGCCAAAGCTGCACAAGGGAATTTCTGTAAGTCATCTTTTCCACCTTTGCGCAGGGAGGATGACTCGTTGGCCCAGAACGCTAAAGAAAAGGCCGATCTTCTTGGATCCATCTTTGCGTCAAACTCGACATTGGATGACGGGGAGAAACCACCACCGACCATCACGTGTTGTAGGAGCTCTATGCCTGACATTAAATTCACGCATAGCTCAGTGCGTAGAGCACTTTTCTCTCTCGAAATCCATAAGTCGAGTGGGCCTGATGGTATTCCTCCAATTGTGCTTAGGACGTGTGCACCAGAGTTGGCTCCGGTTCTTACGCGTCTTTTTCGGCTTAGCTACTCATCGGGCATAGTCCCAAAGTTTTGGAAGACTGCTCTGGTGCATCCGATCCCTAAAAAGGGAGATCGCTCAGATCCAGCTAACTATAGGCCCATAGCTATCACTTCCTTATTCTCGAAGGTTATGGAATCCATCATTAACCGTCAACTGCTCCGGTACCTAGAAGAGCACCGGCTGATCTGTGATCGCCAGTATGGCTTTCGACAAGGACGTTCGGCCGGTGATCTTTTAGCTTACTTAACACACCGATGGGCAGTGGCAATCGAGAGTAAGGGAGAGGCCTTAGCAGTTAGTCTGGATATTGCGAAGGCCTTTGATCGGGTGTGGCATAGAGCGCTGCTTTCAAAGCTACCTTCATTTGGGTTGCCTGCGAGACTGTGCATTTGGGTCGCCAGTTTTCTCAAGGAACGTAGCATTAAGGTCGTAGTCGACGGTGCATGCTCTGATTTAAAACCTTTGAATGCTGGTGTCCCGCAAGGCTGTGTACTATCTCCGACTCTGTTTCTTCTGCATATCAATGATATGTTACAGATAAGTAATATTCATTGCTATGCGGACGACAGTACAGGAGATACATTATATACCGGTCATGCAAAGATCTCGCGGGCACATACCGATGAGTGCCGGAATAGACTTGTGTCTGAAATCGAAACTTCACTCCATCAAGTTTCGATCTGGGGTGAACAAAATTTTGTCCAATTTAACCCCAAAAAGACACAAGTCTGCGCGTTTACCGCAAAAAAGACGCCGTTTGTCGTATCTCCTCACTTTCAGGGCACTTCCCTTGATAAAAAGTCAAGTCTAGGAATTCTGGGCGTTGATATATCTTGCGACGTCCAGTTTTGCGGTCATCTGGAGGAGAAGGCTAAGATAGCTTCCAAAAAGTTAGGAGTGCTCAATAGGGTGAGACGATATTTCATGCCAGAACACCGCCTGAAATTATATAAAGCCCAAGTCAGGCCGCATATGGAATACTGTTCTCACCTGTGGGCAGGAGCGCCACAGTACCAACTCCTTCCGTTAGACCGCATTCAAAGTCGGGCGGCTCGAATTATCGATAGTCAACGCCTTACTGTCCGACTTGACCCATTGAAACTGCGCAGAGATGTTGCGTCTCTGTGCATCTTCTACCGAATTTATCATGGGGAGTGTTCTGAGGAATTGTTCGGATTGATACCTGCTGCTGATTTTCACCACCGTACAACCCGCCACAAACTAAAGTTTCATCCCAATCATCTGGACGAGTGGCGGTCTTCCACCGTGCGTTTTTCAAGGCACTTTCTTCCACGCACAACCATTCTTTGGAATCAACTTCCAGCAGCAGTATTTCCGAACCGATACGACAACATAACCTTCAAGAAAAGAGTATATTCCTTTTTAAAAGGCCGGCAGCACACCTGCAATGCCGCTGGTGTTGTGGGTGATCATGGGCGGCGGTAGTCACTTACCATCAGGTGAGCCGCATGCTCGTTTGCCCCCTGTGTTGTAAAAAAAAAAAAAAAAAAAAAAATGTAGGTTTTTCTCTTTGCTCGTTTCATTCCAACGTCGTCTTTCTGTATACAATACCTAAATACTCTGACTTTGTGATCTTTCTTAGAAAAAATACACTCTTTTTCGTTCGACAATTACAACGGCGCCCCGGTACTGTAAATTGTAGTAAATTCATTTCATTGAGTCTATTCGACAAGGTGATCTTCGTAAATAGCCCATTAAATTGTTACGCTACAATGCCTAATTTTAACAGCATTTACCAGCAGCACCCTATCAGAATTGTAATAAAATCATCTGTAAAAATTTTGTAAGTATCTAATTAGTTTTAGAAACTTTTTCACTAACCACACCACACTCACTAACCACTTGCCACAGATTAAAAATGTATCGATAGTCGCACATGCATTAAAATTTAATCTATTACATTTTACACTGATGGTGCCAGACGTATTTATTTTAATTTGGCTATGACGTGGTTGAGAGCCTTGTAAGTGTAAGGTTAGAACGTGGTCACTAAAATGTTCAGACAGGTGGTGGCGTGGTGGGTCGGTTTATTGAATTCCCTAAAATATGATTGAGCTTAATGATGGCTGGTTCACCCATCATACTCATGAACGTATGCTAACTGTAGGGACTAGTCTGCTCTGGTCACTGCAATTATTTTTTTTTTGTTTTAATTATATACTATATATTTTAAATTTTATCATCTGATACTGTTTAGTAGCTTGTATTCACACAAATTCCTTATTTATATAATTAAACTTTTGGAGAGAAACAACAGCTTAGAAAATATATTGCAAATGGACGGTAATGAAAAAAAAATAACTATACAAAAATGCTTAAATCTAGCTTTACTTGAATAAAAATATTTCTTACTTTCTTTCTTAATATATATGTATATATTTTTTTTATACAACTTAAGATGGCAAACAAGCTGACGGCCCACCTGATGGAAAGTGGTAACCGTCGCCTATAAACATGAGTACTGCTCATGGACATAACAGAGTAGATTGTTTCGCCCATGATACCCCCCATGCGTTGCCATTCCTGAGGACTCAGATGTTATTCCTCTGTACCCTGTAAATTCACGCCATATCCCACCCTTCAAACCAAAACACATCTATGCAAACACAACTGCTTCACGGTAGAAACACGAATGGGACAGAGGTACCTAAGCAATCGACTTTTCTAAAAAGTCTCTCTCTGATAATTTTAATTTATATTACAACTTACAAGCGGTAATTATTAGTTTCCGATTATAACGTTCAAACTAAAATATTCCTTTATTGATTAATCCCTTTCAGTGGTTTTAATTTCAAATCAATAATCAGTGAACTTTCTACACAAATTGTAATTAATATATAAAAATACTAGCTTTTACCTACGACTGCGTCCGCGTGACTGGAATATGTTTACTGAGCGGGCTTAAAAGTAGCCATATCCTTCTCCATCCCATGTAGTTCGTGTACACTGAATTTCATAGTGACTAATTATGCCATTAAGGCGCTATACAACAAACATAAACAAACAATACCACTTCACATTTATAATATCAGTAAGAATTGCATGTATTAATTTTAATTTCATTTATTCGTAAAATTTGGTATACATGTACTATATGAGATAAAAAACGATATAGACTACTTTTTGTTCCAGTTAACCGATTACCCGAACAAATTTACGAATAAAAGCTAGTGCATATATAATATTCACAATATTTGAAAATCACATCATATTCTCAGGAAACAAAAAATATTTAATAAATTATTAAATTTTTAAATTTAACATTCTTAATTATTAAGAATGTTGCTGATCGTAATTAAATATTATCTAAACTTTTTCAGGTATTCTGACTTCATTGACACTTTTGGGGCACGACCATCCGGTTCTATAACATTGGAAAAATCTATTGACCATATGATAAATCTTACCATAGAAAATGGTTTAAATGACGTGACAACAGAAGAAGTAGAGGTAACAAAATATATAATACAATAATCCATATTTATACATATATCCAATTACGCAGTAATGTGTGCATTGTTTCTTCAAACGTAGATTAAAGAACAACATTGAAGGATAAGAAGACTAGTAAAACAAACGACTATACAATTAACCACTAAAGATCCACAGCTGAACACGTTGAGAGAAATCATTATTTCTATCCCCATTATCATCATTGCCTTGCCTTTTCGCGTTTATTTGAGGTGGATGCACTATAGCTTCTTCTTCCACAAATCCACTGCCCTTTTATGCATATCGTCTCTCACAGAATCTGTCCACCTTTTCTTCGGTCGTCCTCTTCATTTGCTTTTCTATTTAGATTAAGAAAGGATATTTTCACTACTGTTATCACGCTGATCAAATGGCTTGGTATAGCATTGTATTTACTTAGTCATCTTTACATCTTTCCGATAATGAATGTATCTTATTAGCATGCAAAAATCTTACTTTGCCAAACCACTCTCTCTCACTCTCTCTCTCTCTCTCTCTCTCTCTCTCTATATATATATATATATATATATATATATATATATTTTTTTTTTTTTTTTTTTGTTCTTCATACAAATGGTATACAATACGAGTCACAACTATAGCTGTATTGTCATTGTATGATCATTTAGCAGCTCAAGATATTATATCTGACATTTCACTCTCATACACCATAATAAATGTATCCATATATCAATATTATATTCAATATATTATATATTCAATAAATAATGCAAGTGGCTCAGGACCGTTCTATTCGGCAGTCTGTGAGGAAGACCTATGTTCAGTAGTGGACATATAATGACCGAGATGATGATAATGATGATTTGATACATACATAACTGTGGCTGTAGTGAAATTGCTCAAAGATTAATACTTAACTAATTTTGATGTAATTTTTGCAACTTTTCAGGAAATCAAACAATATGTATCCTAAATAAAAATTATACTAACAAAATAATTTAATTATTTTATTATGAATTTCAGGTACCACACTGGGTACGTGGTCTCGAATCTGTGGTCATGTTAAGCCCTCGACAAAAGAATATCGCTGTAATTGGTTTAGGCACCAGTGTTAGCACACCTCCTGATGGAATCACAGCTGAAATAATAGTGATAAGTAGTTTTAAAGAACTAGAAAATACTGATGATAAGTATATAAAAGGGAAAATTGTGCTTTTCGACGCTCATTATGTCACTTATGGAGATACTGTAATATATAGATCACAGGGTGCATCAAAAGCCTCCAAAAAGGGTGCTGTAGCTTCACTAATAAGAAGCATTACCCCTTTTTCTATTTATTCGCCCCATACAGGAGCTCAATTTTACGAAGCAAATGTAACTAAGATTCCAACAGCAGCAATTACTTTGGAAGATGCAGATTTACTACGCCGATTACAAGATGACGGAGAGAAAATTATAATAAATATAAAAATGTTTAGTACCTACGATCAAAAAAAATCTAGAAATACAATAGTAGATTTAAAAGGTAAAGAACAACCTGAAAAGCTAGTAATAGTGTCTGGTCATATTGACAGCTGGGATGTCGGTCAAGGTGCAATGGACGATGGCGGAGGTATGATAATTAGCTGGTTTACTCCAGTTATATTAAACCTTTTGCAATTAAAACCCAGACGAACTATCCGGGCAATATTATGGACCTCCGAAGAGCCTGGTCTAATTGGCGCGGCAGCGTACTTAAATAAACATATACACGAACTCTCGAATATAAATTTTATAATGGAATCTGATGAAGGAACATTCAGCCCTAGAGGTTTGGATGTAGCTGGTTCTAAAATAGCTCGTTGTATAGTTGGAGAAGTTTTAAAACTTTTTTCTCCCATAGACGAAATGACAAATAGTGGTGGTCCAGGATCAGACATTACTTTATTTGTAAATAAAGGAATTCCTGGAGCTTCATTGTTGAATAAAAATGAACGGTACTTTTGGTTTCATCATAGTGAAGGAGATACTATGAACGTTCAAAATATGGCTGATGTTGTAGATTGTGCCGCCTTTTGGGCAGCAGTTTCATATGTTATTGCAGATATATCTGTAGATATACCGCGTTAATGATAAATAAACAACAACACACGTCAGTAGGTAAAATATAATAACAAATCGTACTATTGGTTGGCCAAGAAAAATATTTTTCATTTAGGTACTATGAAAATATTCCGATGAAATGATGTAGATTTTTTATGTCTCCCGTGAAATCAAACATTGAGCCTCCGGCGCTGACACTCTTTGTGTTCCGACGCGTAGTAACAAATTGCGCTCTCACAACAACCCTTTGAGATTCGAAACGTTGGCATCCTTCACTGAATTCTCTTCCGGAAACATCCTTACTTGGAAGTACCTCTATTATTTCGGAAACGTATCATCATTTGTCCACACAGTATGCTCCAATAATAAATAAATTACAATAATATTTTTTTTCTTTCTATCTTTTATTGCACATAGAAAAAAATATAAGAAATAAAATACGAATATTAACAGAGAAGTGATGTACTCGTACAAGGACTTGCTTAACACAAAAATATCTTCCAGCAAACTTTATTTTACCAAAAGGAGACTTTATACAAAAGTCGTTTGCCTGTGCACCTCTGTCACATTCGTATTTCTACCGTAAATCAGTCGTGTTTGCATGGCTGTGTTTCGATTTGAAGGGTGGGATATGCCAGTGAACTTACAGGGTACAGAGGAATAACAACTGGTTCCTCAGAAATAGCAATGCATAGGGGTATCATAAGCGAAACAGTATACTCTGTTTGTCCATGGTATGCTCATGTTTATAGGCGAAGATTACCACTTTCCATCAGGTAGGCTGTCAGCTTGTTTGCCATTCTAAATTGCATAATAAAAACTTTCAAAATTCATAGAAAAGCATCTTCAGTGGAATAGACAGACCAAAATTGTAATGGTCAATTTATTGACTCAGACTTTTCTAAGATAATAGTTCCTTTTAGCCATTATCTTAGATATTTCCAAGTCAATAAATAATTAATTGTCCCCAATTTATTCAAAATATACTGGTCGTTTCCAACTCTTTGTAAACTATTACAATTTTTGCTTTATGTCGAAAATTATAAATGTTACAAGTTACTTTGTCAAATTATATTTCAGTCTTCAATTTAATAGAACTTGTTCTATAAAGAGGATTACGGCCTGCAAATAACAATGAAATACTAAATATTACTTTCAATTTGAATTAGCGTAAATAAACGAAAACTTTCCAGAGTATAAATTCATTCATGAATTTTTGATTGTATAAATAAGGTTTAAAAACTAAAACCACGACCTAAAAAGTATGAAACAATATAATATTCTTATCTGTAGTTGTTATATACAAACTATTCAATATTTATTGTTTATTAAATAAACATCTTACACATGATTTATATATTTAATAAATGAATATGAAGATAGCTGTGGTCGTATACAATAGACGGGTTTTACTTTATGAATTTATTTTGTTTTAGCTCACATCTAAGGCTTGATTTTAGATTATATTCAGACTCATACAAGAAAAGCTACAAACAACAGCTAACAATATATGACCTATGTATGTCTTATACGTATGTATTTGAAATAAGCTATCTATGCTCTTTCATTTAATATCCAACACGGTATCGTTAAGAAATTTTCCTATTAATTATGACGTTATATCCTCTAAAAGGCGCACATATGCAATCTCATGTGTCATCACATATCTTATAACTGGAGGGTAGTTTAATAGTTTATATTAAGACGGGTGGAGAGATTTGTTCTTTTTTCAATAAACCAGTTAGTAACTGACTGCATTGTTTCACTGACGTTACACTGGCGACGAGTAAAAAAAAAAAACTAAACGATAATAACTATAATTAACCGTTTTAAGAGTAATTGTGTTATAAAAAGTTGATATTAGTGGTGAACATGCCCGTGGGTAAAATAGAACCGTTCGATTTACATACCAAACAATGGAATGCATACGTGCGACGTGTCAAACAATTTTTATTGTGTAACGAAATTAAAGAAAATCTGAAAGTCGCGATATTAATTACGTTAGTCGGTGAACCCACCTACAATCTCATGTGTGATTTGTGTGCACCGGCCAACCCAGAAGATAAAACGTTCACGGAGCTCGAAAAAATAGTGGCAGACCACCTCGAACCACAACGTTCAGTGATAGCAGAGAGACATGTGTTTAGGTTGAGACGGCAATCAATAGGTGAATCGCTGTCCGGATACTTGCAAAAAATAAAACATCTAGCGACGACCTGCAATTTCGGGTCGATGCTCGAAGAGAATCTTCGAGATCAGTTCGTGTCCGGTCTGAGCAGTGATGACATGCGATCGCGTTTATTTGCCGAAAAAGACATAACATACAAAAAGGCGGTGGAACTAGCTCTGGCATTGGAGGCTGCTGATAAACATGCCGAGGCGAGCGCTACTCATGGCGGTGCGGGCGGCCGGGACAGCGGCGCGGGCACCAGCGCGGGCGCAGGCGGCGTGTGGGCGCGCGGCGGCGGCGGCGGCGGCGGCGGCGCCGACACCGACAGGCCGACCGACGGCCTGCACGCGGTGCGCAGCGCGCGGCCCGCGGGGAGCGCGGCGGCGGCCACTTGTTGGCGGTGCGGTAAACCGCATCGAGCAGATAAGTGCCGTTTTAAAAATTATTCATGTGATAAGTGTCAGCGTAAAGGTCATTTGAAAGTGATGTGTAAGACGTCAGAGAATAAAAGACACAATTTCATCGAGGATGAATCAGACAGTGATTTATATAATATACGGGTGATGTCTTCCGGAGACAATCCTTATTTTGTGGACGTTATTATAGACAAAAAGATAATTAGATGTGAAGTCGATACCGGTAGTAAGATATCTGCAATCAACGAACATTATTATAGAGATTTTTTTACTCATTATCCTTTACAAAGCGATCATATTAAATTGTGTTCATACTCTGGTTCGACTATAGAACCTATAGGTTATATTGTGGTAAACGCCTGTATTAATAAAATTACTCAAAATAAATTAAAATTATATGTAATAAAAAATGGTAGTCGCCCACTGTTAGGGAGGAGCTGGATTCGTAGATTCAATATTAACCAGTTACATATTAATAGTATTTGTGAAAGAGATGATAGCGAGTTCCGTACTAATATTGTAAATCAATTAAAAAAAGATTACCCACAAGTATTTACAGATAAGTTAGGCACATGTAAAAAAACAATCCGATTACAGTTAACAGACACGGAACCGGTGTACATGCGGGCGCGACCGGTACCGCGCGCGTTACGCGCGGCTGTTGAGCGTGAGCTGAACCGACTGCAAAAGGAGAGTTCTATATATTCCGTCGAACATTCCGATTATGGAACACCTATTGTACCAGTAATTAAACAATCAGGTGAAATTCGTATTTGTGGAGATTACAAAACAACTATAAATCCTAAATTAAAAAGAGATCATTATCCCCTGCCTCGGATAGAAGAATTATTTGCTGCCTTAAGCGAAGGAGAAGAATATTCGAAAATAGATCTCACCACTGCCTACATGCAGGTCCCGCTGGAAGAGGACTCCCAAGCGGTGACTGCCATATCCACGCATCTAGGTACATTTGTATTTCGACGTACACCTTATGGTTTAAGTTGTGTACCTGAAAAATTCCAAAAAATCATGGAGGAGACCCTACGCGGTCTTCCGAATACAGTAGTGTTTTTAGACGTCATCTGTGTCACAGGACCCGACAGGTACAGTCATATACAAAACCTGCGTGCTGTAATCAAAAGATTAGCTGAAATGGGCCTCACTATTAAAATTAATAAATGTTCTTTTTTACAAACTAGTGTATCGTACTTAGGTTTTGTAATAGACAAAAAAGGGTTACATCCAGATTTATCAAAAGTGGAAGCCATATTGAAAGCACCACAGCCAGATGATGTAACACAACTAAAACCTTTTTTAGGACTAATTAATTATTACGGAAAATTTATTCCGAATTTGAGCTCCTTCCTCCATCCTTTGTACCAATTATTGAAAAAGAACTCACCATGGAATTGGAACAAAACATGTGAGAAAACGTTTCAGGAGGTTAAACAATTTCTGTCTAGTGACAAAGTTTTAATTCATTATAATGCGTCATTGCCTTTGTTACTAACGGTAGATAGTAGTAGCTATGGACTAGGGGCAGTTTTAGCGCATAGGTATCCAGACGGTACCGAGCGACCGATCAGCTGTGCTTCGCGAACACTTACGAACGCCGAAAAGAATTATAGTCAATTAGATAAGGAGGCATTGGCTATTTTGTACGGTGTGCAAAAGCACCATCAATTTTTATACGGCCGATCATTTGTATTAAAAACGGACCATAAGCCATTGACATACATTTTTGGTTCAAAAGGAGGTATACCACAGACGGCGGCGAGCAGGCTGCAACGATGGTCAATTAAACTAGCAGCTTATGATTTTGAAGTAGAATATGTGAGCTCTAGGAATAATAGTAACGCAGACGCCTTATCTAGGTTACCACTGCAAGGGGAATTAGGTCTAAAGGTGTCAAATAAAACCAATACAATAGGCAAAAATAATGAATCACATTATTTAAATTTAATAAATGAAACTTTGCCAGTTAATTATAAAGATATAGCTGTCGCAACTAAATACGATTCATTGCTGTCAAAAATATATGGTTACATTATGTATGGTTGGACGAATGTAACTTTAACGAAATTTGAGAAACCTTTTTACAATAGACGGACGGAACTATATGTGGAACATGGGTGTATATTATATAAATATCGTGTCGTAATTCCGAGTAAATTACAACAACAAATATTATCAGAGATACATGAAGGTCATTTAGGGGTGATCAAAATGAAATCAATCGCCAGGAATTATGTTTATTGGCCCGGGATAGACCTCGATATTGAGAGGGTAGGACGTGAGTGCGAGGCGTGCCGGAATGTCCGTGATGCCCCACCGCGGTCCTCACTGCATCCTTGGGAGTTCCCTGCGGCACCATGGCAACGATTACATGCCGATTTTGCACAATTGAATGGAAAGTACTATATTGTGGTAGTCGATGCCAACTCAAAATGGTTAGACGCAACACTGTTACGTAGTACTTCAGCTAGTGACACTATTCAATATTTTCGTAATTTATTTTCAATATTTGGTTTGCCTTTACAATTGGTGACGGATAATGGTCCCCCATTTCAGAGTCACGAATTTAATGATTTTTGTAGAAAAAACACAATTAGACATTCTACTTCATCACCATATAGACCACAAGGTAATGGAGCCGCAGAAAACTCTGTAAAAACAATAAAAAAAGCCTTAAAGAAAGCTATTTATGAAGGAAAAGATTTGGCCCTAGCATTGAGTCGATTCCTCTTTCAATATAGAAACTGTGAGCATGCTACGACTGGTGTGGCACCAGCAGTCGCTTTACTGGGACGGCGATTACGTACTAGATTAGATGTGGTGCGACCTAATACTAGTGATATCGTTAGACAGGCGCAAGATAAACAAATATTGAATGCTGGCGGGGTAGACAGAACTTTTGAAGTGGGGGATAGTGTGTTAGCAAGAGACTATTCGTCGCAGGGGGACAAATGGACCGAAGGCCGGATAACGTCTAAAACAGGGCCAGTCTCGTATACGGTTCAGTTAAATACTGGAAACTCTTGTCGTAGACATTCAGACCAATTATGGCCTCTAACACGTAATAGGTTCTCAATGTCAGGTTCAAATAGCAACGAAATATCAGATAGTACTAATAATCAGTCATTTGATAATGATATTCAACAAACACAACAGAAAAGAAATAGCTCGCACAGTCCGATAATAGGTGAAAATGAGAAACGGGAAGAAAAAGGGAATATATCAACCAATGTAAAGAGTTTAGAGTTTGAGCAACAGCCACCATTAGATCAGGGTAGTGATCGGGCTAGGCGCGCGCATGAAAGAGAATTACGCAAACAGGGGATGGAGATATGAGCCAATTTCTAGTAATACACGTATATGTTATGTGCGATATATTGTGTTTATTGCTTAATTTTATATATATTTATAAACTTAAGATACTAAGATTATATACCTATCGTTAATATATGCAACTATGTTTTACATTAAGAAATAAACGGATTATATAAACATAAAAAAATGTTACCACCACGGATAATAGTTGTATTTCAAATTAAGTTGAGATAACAGAGATATTCTCATAAAATGTATTTTTGTTCTTAGTATTTCGTTGTATAATTCTTTTATTTAACTTATGTATCATTACCGTATAAACAAACGATTGTCTTAAATTAAGTGGGGAGAAATGGAGGGTAGTTTAATAGTTTATATTAAGACGGGTGGAGAGATTTGTTCTTTTTTCAATAAACCAGTTAGTAACTGACTGCATTGTTTCACTGACGTTACAATAACAACGGTCAATCAAAACACTACCAACGATTCTTCATTTATCAAACTATAATAAGTAGTTTAGAAGTTATGAGGAACAGTTAGAAGAAGTTAGAAGTTATGAAACAGATGTCTTTAGACGAGTATGTATGTATGTTCATCTATTGTCATAACCCTCCTTTTGGCTTCACCGTAGTTAAGTAAAAATAATACTTTTTATAAATATGTTAAGACTATAATTTCTTTATGGTACAGTCAGAGATGTAGTGATAACTATTACTACAATAGCCATTGTAGACGTAACACACTCGCTTGTTCCTGTCACATTTCATAAGATACATGAATAATTTTTATGACCAAGGAATGGACAACAGTGTACCTGTTAAAAATGTATTGCAATTGCCAACCTGCTAGGGGGGAAAGGGATTGTTAGTAATGGAGACTGAGAATCCCATTGCTAACAATATACCCAATCAGGTCGACCTCCTCACGGTTCCCCCTGGAAACTATCATGGTTAATTCCTCATGAATTCATCATGATGGGCTAATTGGCCTGTTTTCATTCTCATCTATCATCCTTCACTGGTGCTCCGCCAGCGTATCCCGTTAGCGCAGGCGGGGCTACCATACCATTTTCACCATTAAAAAAAAAATCGCCAACCTGCCTACCAAGTGTGACATATAATAGAAAAATCGTCCTTTTATGGGGGAAGCCTTTATTCAGCAGTGAACAGTTAACGGCTTATATGATGATTAATAAATTTGAATTAAACAGGATTGGACTGAGGTCATAAGACATAGCTAGGTCTGAAGATGATATCGGTGTTTTCTCATACAACTTGGAATAACAAACAATCTAACGGAGCACTTGTTTCCTACATTCGCATATATAAGTACATATGAAAAGCCCTATGGACATATCGTTTCATTAAGCAAAATTATGTGGCAAAATTTAATTTGATTTAAAAAGACATAAAGAAGCAAATACGGACCCAACATTTATTTGGCGCGCTTCGTCCTATAAGGGTATAATTAGTACATACCTACATTTAGTACGAATATACTGGTGAAATGGCCGCAGTGTACCGAGTAATTAATTACAAGCCATCTGCCGCCATCGTGCAATTAATTCTGTTTACAACATATGTTGGAGTGTATTTGCAACATATTACTATGTTGTTCACATGTGTCAAGGTATGTAAATACCTCAGCAAATTGTTTAGTCTCAGTGCTATGTGACGAATGCCCTTAAATTTATCATTGTACTCTCTAAATAAAACGTTCAGCAATTTTACGCCATTTTTCTTTTTTAATAAATTGCTGTATACAAAATGTTAGCAGAGATAATTAAGCCTGAAGTATGGATTGAATTGGAATCCGTTGAGTATATTACATTTTTATTGTAATTTAAACACTCAAATGAACAAAAGTTTCTTTTTTCATTGGGTCTCATTGAAATAATAACCCAGCCTGCACTATATTCTAACGGGACACCAGTAAGGGTTGATAGTTGAGAATTGATCCAGATTAATCAGCCCATCGTGACGAATTTAACTTTAATTAAATTGTACACAATTTAATTATAGTTAAATTCGTCACGATTTAACTATACACAAACTGACAAAATTTTATAACTTCTAACCAAGGGGGGACGGGATTGCTGGCAATATACTCTGTCAGATCAACCTCCACGTGGTCGCCCCTGGAAACCATCGTGCTGAATTCTAAGTGTATTTATTCATTGCGATGGGCTAACTGACCTGTCTTTTCATTCTCACCTGTCATCCCTCACTGGTGCCTTGCCAGCGTGCACAATGTTAATGTAGGTGGGATTACCATTCTATTATCATAATTTAAAAAAATCAAGGATGTCCGTCGACTGTTGTTATTGTGCAGAACATAATACTCGACATGTCCATATTTCCCTCAGCATATTAAATAGAATCAAACGTAACAGTAACTTAAGTACAAATCCATGTAATTCTTCACACAGCTTCAAATAAAATTGACGATAATAATTTAAATATTTCACATATTAGATAACGTGACGAAGGTATATAAGAATATATGTGAAATAAATAAAATATGTTTTATGATAAAAAAAAATAAGATAAAACAAAAGCTAAATAACAGGATCAATCCGACGAGAAAGAGTATACAATTTTTTCCTTATTTATTTAGGTAAATAAATAACCCGCGGATATAAAAAATAACATTTTATCTACGTGATTAGAAAGTGACGTATTCATAATATACAAAGGTACTTCTTTTATGACAATTTATTTATTTATTTACCTTACCTGCACTATCGGTGTACATACACTGGCGAGGTACCAGGATAATATATATATATATATATATATATATATATATATATATATATATATATATATATATATATATATATATATATATATATATATATATATATATATATATATATATATATATATATATATATATATATATATATATATATATATATATATATATATATATATATATATATATATATAATCTGGCAATATATAATTTTTGTGTTTTATGCACGAAAAAAATATTAATTCACTCTTGCACCTACCTACCCACTTTTATTTGTTCTCCTTTAACCAAAGGTTGTCTGTAAGAGACTGCACTGGTGATAAGACCCCCTTTTGAACCTTTATGTATATATTTTAATATGTATTTTATATTACTGTTTTTCACATCAATTGTTCTGTTGTTATTGTATTTTTTATGTTATTGTTATTATGTAAATGTTATGTTAATATGTAATGTTATGTTATTATTATGTTCTGGTGCAATAAAGAGTTAAATAAATAAATAAACCTATTTTTCAAACTTTATTCAGTATTATATTAATAACTGATTCATTCTCATACAATAATTTATATCAAATGAAATTGAAAACCGTAAATCCTTCACAGAGGAAGAATTTGTAGAAATTCTTCTGCTTGGGTACCTCCGGCCCACTCGTATTTCTGTCGTTAAACACCTGTGCTTGCATAGCTGTATTTTAGTTTAAACGATGTAATGGCAGTGAAATTACAGAGAACCGGGGCATAACATCTTCAAAAACCTTTACGTTTTTGATGTCGTTTAATAATCATAAAATATTGGTAGGCACTCCTTATGCTTTCCGCCTACGATTTGATCTTATTTTCTACTGTTTTTTACTTCGCAGAATTGATACAATATGTATAATTTTACTGTTTCTTAACCGCGACATCGTCCGCGTCACCTAAAAATGCATTTCTCTTTTCTTTTAATTAAACAGCAAAGCAGAGGTTTTACTATGGGTCGATGTCTATATACTAGACAACTAATATATATGTTTAAATACATATATTTTTTATACCACTGAGGTGGCAACTAATCATATGGCTCACCTGATGGTAAGTGGTTACCGTAGCCTATGAATACGAGGGGCATTACACGCACGTTGCCGATACTAAAGAAACCTCATTATTCCTTTTTTGAAGAACTCCATGCTGTAGTCTTTTGGTAAAACCTTGGCAAGGAGCTCATTCCATAACCTGAATAGTCATGGGAGGAATCATCTCTGAAACCTTGTTAACGGCGAGCTGTATAATGGTAGAAGGTGACGTAATCATCATATCGAATTGAATTGTTTTAGAACTGATGGACTTATTAGGTAAAAAACATAAAAAACAAACAACCGAATTAAGAACCTTCTTTTTGAAGTCGGTTAAAAAATACCTTGATATTTGAATATACTTGTAAATACATATAATATATAAAAATCTAGCTGAAAATGCTTACATAATTTATAGTATTAGATATTATTACTTGTTCATAAATAATAATTTATTTACCTCTATAGGTCAAAAAGTTAGTATTCATAACCTATATATGCATTATTTCACATACGCCTTATACTCAATATCATACTCATTTGTAAATGAACAGTCATACGTGCCTTCTCATTCTATAACAGAATTTTCGATACTGCGTAGTTGTTCTATTACTTCGATAAGG
Organism: Galleria mellonella; assembly: GCF_026898425.1. Lineage (NCBI taxonomy): Eukaryota > Metazoa > Arthropoda > Insecta > Lepidoptera > Pyralidae > Galleria > Galleria mellonella. The sequence continues at coordinate 2,250,112 of NW_026442068.1, read as the reverse complement.
CGCTAGCTATGTAAAGGAATGCTATTGATTGTCCGTTTATTTACATATATTCATATAATACAAATAAATAATATTTTATACAATTACAGGGTGTGATTCTCTATGAGTATATTTACTATATTAAATTTTAATTATACGTGACATAATTGCTAATTAATTTTGCTATACACTTTGACGAACTGTTGTTGTTGAAAAAATAAGTTGCTTTACATTTGTTATTATAGTAAAAACTAACTAAACTTATTTTTTTTTTTATTTTTTAACCTAATCAGTTCCATCTTCTGTTTGTTGTTACGTTTTATTTCTGATCCTTTATCCTTTATTTTTTTAATCTAAATCCACTTTAAGACAATTAGTTTCTTCCAACGGTTACAGCGATTTATAGAGGCTTAGCATACCAATAACTGTCCTCTATATATCATTCTATATTGTAGAATTTATTGCTCGATCCCTAGCTCACGTCTACACACCCTATTTATCGGGCCATTCATTTTTGTGTAGATATAGGCAATACTTATGACTCCTAGTGGTGTTGGAATAAGAATACAATATATCAACCTTCCTTTTTATCCACGTGTCCTATGAGGCGACCAAAGGTAATAAAATACAATACGAATAGTACAAGAGAAAAAATATTTGAAATGCCCTTGTTAAGCAATTTACAATAGCAAACAAATTGATGGCTCTCCTGATGAAAAGTGGTAACCATCATTTATAGACATGAACAATAAGCATAAGCATAACAGAATACACTATGTCGCCCATGATACTGTTCGAGTAGATAACCTCAATGGTAAAAATAAAAATTCTTTTTTTATTATTGACAGTCTATTGTAGTGCGCTTGTCTTTTTTTTTATACAACTTAAAATGGCAAACAAGCCAACGGCCCACCTGATTGAAAGTGGTAACCGTCGCCTATAGACATGAGCACTACCATGGACATAACAGAGTATACTGTTTCGCCCATGATACCCCCCATGCGTTGCCATTCCTGAGGACTCAGATGTTATTCCTCTATACTCAGTCTGTATCCTGTCTACTAATAAAACTTGAAGACCGATGTCTTTTTCCTGTTATATTTTATTTTATTAAGCTTTCTCCAACAAATATCCTTTGCGTTGCCATATCTGAAGACTAAGATGTATGCCGACGTTTCGACATGGAATGTACCACGTCGTAATCACAATATGTCCTGTCGTGACCACGACGTGGCAATAAAGAACCAGGTATGTAGGTACTATTTATCTGTAAAGGCTTTCACATCGCGCTAAGTCCCTATTGTGTATTTAAAATATGTGTAAACAACGCGAAAGTTTAAAATTAACAATTATGTCATCCAGTTATTTTACAACGATTCTGATAGTAAAAAATAGTTGGAAAATATTATTTTTGTTTTTGATTTCATAAGATAGATTCATACAGATAGACCTATTCATATAAAAATATTTAAAATAAAACCTATTATATATTTTTGTATAAAACTGTTATTATTAAATTTAATAAAACAACCATGGGGACTCCTTGAATTTTTTAATAATTCTAAAATTTAAAACACATAGATATATTAGGTAGGTAAGTACATCAGATATAAAATTGAAAAAAAACATATGCACTTCTTCTTTCGAATCAATAATCAATCTAAATATATTTGGACCAGAATTTCGCAACTGCCATAACATAGCATATGCGCTGAAAATACAACTTTCTCTACCAATCAACCTCTTCTAAAAAAAGTATATTCGTAATTCAGATACCGGAAAATAATTTGCTTGTGACACTTCATGGTTCACTGAACTCTGAGCTTGGCCGGTACATGAATCATTCATGCATGGCACCCTTGCACATTTGAAAGACCGACACAAAGTTACTATAAAATCATATAAAAAATAAAATCCATTTTAGTTTTTATTGTACTTACCCGATCGCCGAAGCAAGGAAGTTGAAAAGATTTTTAGGAGTAAAATACTTATGTAGTTGTGAAAAAGAAACGCTTTAGAATTTTAACCCAACTTTGAAAATAACTACGAGTACATTCTAAATTTGACTATATTTTTTGTTGACATATGTTCTACAATAATTTTAACATTTTTTACCGACTTCAAAAAAAGAAGGAGATTCTCAATTCGACTGTATTGTTTTTAATGTTTGTTACCTCATAACTCCGTCGTTAATGAACCGATTTGGATTTTTTTCTGAAAAATACATGAATTAACCGAAATAATATTCATAAATATTGGTCGAGCCGTTAAAGCGGTAAGAGGTAACAAACAAACACTTTCACATGTATAATGTTAGTAATAATTTCGATCAACTTCGAATATCAAACGAAACAAAACAAAAACAATAACATGAACATTGTTTATTCATACAGGAATTCCCGCACGCTTAATTTCGGAACTATTCCGCCTTCTAGTAATATTAACAATGTATTTGTCTTTCATTATGTTAGTATTTATACAATATAAGTATAAACATTGCAAAGTAATTAAGTGCTGTTGTACTGAAAACACATTTATTATTGCTATCTACCTATCTCTCTCTTGTACATACTATCGATAAATTAAAAGGGATTTTGGGACTACCGTTGGGAAGATTAGCCCGAATTTCTGACAATTTGTAAGGCAAATCCTGTGTATTTACTATGATAGATCGTGCATCCGGTTGTCTTTTTTTCTGTATACAATGTGAAAAGTATTTTTTATACTTAGTTCCACGAATCTGTCGTTTATAATATTATAAATATAAAATTTGATCGTTTGTTAATTAATCTCGCGTAAACTCTGACCAGATTTGAATTAAATTTGTGTACTAATAAAACGTAGGTCTCAGACCATGTTCTATATTAGTACAATAAAATACCTGACTGTGTAACTACCGGGGGTAAAGGTTTGTTAGTAATGCGAATTACCAGTCTCATTGCTAGCAATATACCCTATCAGGTCGACCTCCACGTGATCCTCCTGGAAACCATCTTGTTGAATCCCAAGCGTATTCATCACTAAAGACTAACTGTCCTGTCTTTTCATCTCACCTATCATTATTCACTGCTGTCCCGCCAGCGTATACCATTAGCACAGACGGGGTTACCACTCCAATGTTAAAAAACTACTGCAGACCGTCTAAATTCATTTTTAAGAAACTGAAAGACTAGCTTGTCGAGAGAGATTTCAACAGTGACGAGGAGTATATTATATATTATATTATATATAAAATATACCCTAATTCTGAAATTTATTAATTTAATTATAATTTATCGTTTTGAATTATTATTATTATAAAATAATATCACTTATGAATATTTTTTTATTATATAGAATACTTGTTATTTTCTAGAATTTATAATTAAATAAAATATGACAAATTTGTAATAGGAATGATATAATTATATGAAACTGGACCTGTAATTTTAAATTTTATGTACCTGTACCTGTATCTTTATTTATACATAGAGTTCATTTTTATTTTATTTTCAAGGAAAATCTAAAAAAAAATACGAAGTAAATAAAATTATAAAATATATTTTTTAAAGGTTTAAAGGTACAATATGATAGTAATTCTATTGATAATTGATATAACCATTTTCTTAATAGATCGAACCGTCCTATACCTTCATTAAATACATATTATCTGAAGTAAATCAATTAGGGCAATGACGAGTCATTGACATTATTTAAGTATAATTATATGCCTAATCTATTGAGTAACTAAATAAATATACAAACTTATAGATAAAAACAACCATCGTCACGGTCAGTCTTGTTTCGAAGGTATCATAATGCGGACATCAAAATTAAAACCAGTGTCATATTTAACGAAAGTCAACAAAAACTTCATAAGGTATGTCACATTGTAGTTACGTTACCACACGTCCCGTTTTATCCGAGACAGTCTTGTTTTTATGCGCTTTCTCCTGTCGTCCCTGAAGTAAACTTGCGAAAAGCTAAATTGTCTCATTTTAAGAAAAAGATACTAACGATGTAAATATGTAATAGTAGAATAAATTCTGTCTTTAGTAAATGAATAGTAAACATTCAAGTAACGTTGTCAAATTTAATCAAAGGTAAAATATCTAATAAGTTTCTTTATAAGAATTATATTTTATTTCTTATAAAAAAACCTGTTAGATATTAGATCCTTTTTAAAAAAAAATATTAAAATATTCCTTATTTAAATTTCTTAAATATCATAGTGCACAATTATATTTTTATTTTTAGATATTTGTTATGAATATTATATTGTATTTGTTGTTATTGAAATTCAGTTTAAATACTATTAAATAAGTAAAATCACAAATAGTATTATTACCTATAATATTTAAAAGGAATCTCGCAGTTGCCACAATACTTGATTTGTTTTATAATTTTTTTATTCTTCATAAGTTTACACAAATATATTTATTTATTTATAAGAACAACCAACAAGATTTTTACTATAATTTCAGTTTTTATCGCATGCTAATAGTTCAGGTAATAGTGTTAGTTTAACCATTGGTCAAAAGGATATTATTTATTTATTTTAGCTAAAATAACATAAAAAGATGACGTACATAAATATATAGATATGATTGAATATATGTTTATTTATTTCATATTAAAGGAAATGGCTATTCTTTTTTTTTATTAAAATGAGATATTTTATCTATATAAGAAGGGCAGACTTAGATGTATTGAATTTTACAACTATGTCAATATCTAAACTTTTTCCCACAATATTCGTTCCATTAATGGTAGAAAAATATCCCAGATTAGTCCTAAATAGTTTTCTTGGAAATAGATCATATTATTTACTACAAGGTAATTTCTGCGGTGTATATATAATGACTTGTTCTAAAAGTTTAGGGCAGTCCAATTTATAAGCTTATCGAAAAAAGTATGGTCAAGTAACTGTCTCGTATTTTCTAGACTATTTCATTTTATGTAACTCAAACGTTCATTAAAAGAGAGCTTTCAAGCTTCTTAGCCATACCAGCGCTATAAGTAGCCATAGGAATCGTTTCAGCATTGATTCAATACGTTTTTATGCATCATGTAATAAGGGGTTCAAACATGACAACAACATTCGGGACCAGAACTTATGGGTGTATTAAACACAGTTATTTTACTAAATGTTAATTTTAACTGTTTAAAATTTCGAAATAAAAAACCCAGTAATTTAAAGCTTTTTGTTACTATGTTATTAATATGTACGTGGAAACGATGCTTATTACCTATGTACACTCCTAAATTGTATATAACATCAACGTCAATTAATATTGAATTACGTAATTTATATAATTGAAAGTCATTTTTTCGAGCAAGTAAGACGTATAAATTTAATTTTTTTTTTTTTATATTCAATGTGATGTTTTTATTATTGCACCAAATAGTAAACCGGTTTAAAGCCTCTTGCAATAAAACCATAAATTATCGTCATATATCACACGAATATACATAATAAACAACAAGTTAACAAAGTAATTAAACTTCTGGCAAGGACTCTTCGGTACAAATCAATGCCAGAAACGATATAATTGACCATGTACCAATCCGAACTCAGCAACATAATAAAATACCAGTCAAGTGTGAACTATACTCATATACACCAAGGCTCTGTACTTAAACAAGACGCGATGACAAATGGACGAACGGAACATACCGCACCACTAGGGTTTTACCTTCTTGGTGCAGAACACTAAAATTGTGACGATTTGAATATACTTATAAACAAGTATATCCGATTAAAATTTAGGTATTCTTACCTAATTTTTTTTTTTATTTATAGAAATGCTGCCGTTAACAGTGCGGCGACAGCAAAAGTTACAGAGGAAACAATTAAAACAATACAAGGAAAGTCATGGCAAGAAATACCGGGACCTAGTTCCCTGCCTATTATAGGGCAATTGCATCATTTCCTTCCAGGAGGTGTGTAATATTATAGCCAGCATTTATAGTTTTATATGATTTTTTTCTAAAGGATAATCCCCATGTTTTTTGATGACATATCAAGAATTCTTTGTATGACTCTTTCTTATCCTCAATAATTAAAGTAAATGTTATAATAAAAGTGGAACATTTAGAGCATTATAGTAATTTTGATAGAATAATTAAACTACCTTTATTGCACCTATCAAGTGCCCTGAAGGGTACCTGATAACGCTATAAAAATTGATCATAGAGTACACTGTTATTTAATTAGATTCAATAAAAAACGTAATTATTGTTTATCTAGGTGAACTACACAATGCAACATCATTCGAATTTGCGAAGAAAATGATTCTAAAGTACGGGCCCATTACACGATTAGAAACACTCGGTATACCACCAGTGATATTTTTGGGAGATCCCGAAAGCACTGCTCAAGTTAGTAAGAAAACCTAGAAAATAAAACCTACATTACTAAAATCTTGTGCTATAGCATTCATGTTCTGTATTCTATCATGTTATAGATACTTCATGGAGATAACTGGTTACCAATACGACCAGGGTTTGAGTCTCTAGACTATTACAGGACTAATTACAAAAAAAATAAATCATCTGAACATTATGGACTACTAACAGAGTAAGTGACAAAGTATCATTTCTATATTTACCGTTGATATCTGTGGTGTTCACTGAATTATTTCCTTTAATAAAAAGAAGATAATAATTATGTTATTCGCTTTCAGCCATGGAGAAAAATGGAAAAAATTTAGATCAAAGGTCAACCCAGCCTTACTGCAACCAAAAACAATCAAACTTTACAGTTCTGTTCTTGACGAAGTTGCTCGAGATATGATTAATAGGTTACATATTTTATTTTAGCTTCATTATAACCCATTTCGGTTAAACAGCTATTAATCCTTAGATTTATTATTTTATCTAGTTATCACAAGATATAAAAATTTTAGACTGAAGTCTGTTCGAGGTGAAGACAATATGATAAAAACAAGTTTTGACGTTGAAATGAATTTATGGTCATTAGAATCCGTCGGCGTGATAGCACTTGGAGACCGACTCAACTGTTTCGACCCGAATTTGCCCGAAGATTCACCAGCAAAGAAACTTATAAATGTTGTCCACGAAGTTTTAATACTAGCTGAGGAATTGGATTTTAGGCCAAACCTTTGGAGAATATTTTCTACGCCAAAATTTAAAAGGGCAATGAAAGTATATGAGGAACAAGAAGAGTAAGTCACTTTTTTTAAAGCTTTGATTAAGACATACAAACAAAATCACATCACAATTCATATTCAATGTTAATGAGTCTCTAATATACAAAATTTTACATTTCAAAATATTACATTCAATTACAACTGTTGTATTCTAAAAGATCATGAAATACAAGAACTTGTAGATCATTAACATCTTCCTATTCTTATCCCAGTTATATAAATTTTGGGGTCGGTGTAATATATTGTAAATACATAAACTTATACACTACCTTCTATATTTTAAAGTAGCCACCCGTTCTGGGTTCTCACTGGTACAAATAATACATACAAACGTTCCATACACAAATATTTAAATGATAGTGAAATCCGGTTCAAAAGCTGTGTTGCTGTGTGGTTTAGAAGTAGTAGTCGATAAACATTGACGCTGATGACTTTATTTTATACTATTAAGAGAAAAGAAGATCATTAATATACACTCTATAAATTTCTAGTTTGGCTAAATATTTTGTGAACAAAACAATGGAAAAATTTAAAAGCAAGAACGTAACCAATGATGAAGAAAAAAGTGTCTTGGAAAAACTACTGGAAATAGATGAAAACATTGCGCATGTAATGGCAACTGACATGTTATTTGCTGGAGTGGATACGGTAAGACACTATAAAATAAATTAGATAGTAGTTCAAAGTAAGAATGAATAGATGTAGTGATTCTATTCGGTCAGCATTAATTAATTATTTTTTAACATTAAATCTACATCTATCTATAATGAAATCTGATGATGACTATGAGATTAATTTATATTATTTGTACTATTAAAACATATGTTAATTTAGATTGATCCTATTTTCAATCATTTTTGTTTTAGACCTCAAATACAATTACAGCAATACTTTATCTACTAGCGACCAATCCAGAAAAACAAGGAAAACTCAGAGAAGAATTGAAGTCACAACAAGAGAAAAGACCTTACTTAAGGGCTTGTATCAAGGAATCACTAAGAATGTTACCAGTTGTGTCTGGAAATGCTAGGAAAACCACCAAGGATTATAATATATTAGGGTACACCATACCGAAAAATGTTAGTAAGATAAGTTTTAGTATTAATAATAATAATTAATGTTGTAAGTAAGTATAATCATACCAATCACCTGAACCTCAAGCAAGTATACCCTGAATTTAAAGAACCAGGCCATGAACATCTGAGGGCACAACTGGAAATTAAACGCGGTTCTCATATATACAAAAAAAAAACAAATATTCTCCTTTTATGACCAACGTATTCTAAAATGATAATGTTATGTTGAACACTTTATTATACATAAATTAAATAAATCCGCTATTTCCAGATGTTAATCGTGTTCCAACACGAAATAATGTCCAGGATGGAAACTCACTTTCCCAGACCCCACGAGTACATCCCGGAGAGATGGCTTGTAGGCAAAGAAGACCCGCTGTACTATGGAAACGCGCATCCATTTGCCCACAATCCTTTTGGATTTGGTGTTCGCAGTTGTATAGGTAAGTTTGTTGTATACTTTATATTACACTAGCTTTTAGAGAGAATTTCGTCTGCATAACCGGAATATACTCGTATTCATTAACCTAGATAAAGTAGAGTCAATGTCCTTCTCCATGTCAAATAGCTAGTACTTGTATACCAATTGCATGATGATTGGTTAAGCTGTTAATGCACCATTATTATTATTACATTTAAATTACTTTTTTATCTGTTATTTTAGGTCGTCGCATAGCGGAACTAGAAATAGAAACATTCCTTGCCAGACTGATACAAAACTTTAAAATTGAATGGTTCGGACCACCGCTTAGGATCAAGAGGACTTCTTTGAACTATACGCTTCCACCCTATAATTTTATTTTCAAAGATGTGTGATTGTGAATTTATATAACATTTTAAAAATAAGTATGATATGGGTGAAATGTGATTATCTCAAGTATTAATTACAACGACTACAGCAGGCAAATGCGTTTGACTACCACATTAAGTATTATAGTCATGAACATAGTTTAATTTATAATATTAAACAATACTATTATAACTATATATTGCTCAACTTTATTTAAATAAGAAAATATTTTTATAATGACATTTTAGAATCCTAAATACTAAAATGAAAAATTTTAATTTCTCATAGCTCGGTCACTCCATAACATACTCGATCTGTATAGCATAAAAACGTAAAAAATACTATTTTTTTTTTTCATTTTAAACATCGGGTCGAGCAGTCGAATTATTAAAAGGTATTTTTTTTTCAATATTTAATTGCTTTTTTTAAAATAATCTAAATTATTTCTATATTACAGTCTTTATACATATGCATTTTATTTGTTATACAAGTACATAGTTTTATGTAATTCCAACTTGTTAAGCAACTTCAACTACTAAATCTATTTCACAAAAATGAACCAATAACTTTAATTCTGAATCTAAAAATTATACGTTTTATGTTAATTCAATACATATTTGTTACTTATTTGTAAAACATTTTATTTTTATTTGTACTAACAGTTTATCAATCTTCAATCATCAATTCAATCTTCTTAATTTTTTTTAAATCTATTTTAACATAATAAATCCTTTGCATAAAACTTGTTTTTATTTATTAAAGAATTACACTTGACCTAGTACCATACAAATTCATATATGCATAAAAAATATATTATTTTATTACTAACAATTTTATACAACTGCCTCGCTGTAAAGGTATTCTTTAAAAGGGGGTAAAGAGGTTTCTTTTTGGTCGACAACACGCGTAATACCCCAGGTATTGCAGGCGTTTATAAGCTACGATAACCGCTTACTATCAAGTGGACCGTATGCTTGTTTGCCACCTCAGTGATATAAAAAAAATAAAAAATAAAAAAAATATTATTGAATATTTATACAGGAAATGCTATAATAAATTCATGGAAAGCAGAGACATTTCTTCATAATTTTTTTTTCTTACTTTTTACCGATTGGTTTCTTAGTCTGGACACCTCATCAAAACACATGCACCGATTTTAATGAACAAATATATATATATATATATATATATATATATATATATATATTTATACACTGCATTTACCCATATGGGGTCGTGTCTCAAGAAACTTGACCCATTGAATGTCAGTCTTTGAGCTATATACTTTTAATAGTTGCAAAATTTATTAAATGCATATCTTTGTGTCGAACATTAATAAAGATATCAGAATACGTCAATTAAAAATATATTATTAATCACATATAGATGGCTACCTGATCTATGTAAACATCAGGTGATATGTAATATATATATATATATATATATATATATATATATATATATATATATATATATATATATATATATATATATGATAAGTACGGATACGATGAATTGTTTGTAGATTCCAATGAACGTTAGCAATAATACTGAAGTGGTACCATTTATTTTTATGATAGCCAAGAGTGCATGTTATTAATACCCAATGTCTTTAGTCATATTAAATGAAGTTAACAATGAAAAAAATTAAGACTTAGATTTTTCTAATTTAAAAATATCGTTATTGACCTTTCAATAGAATATTTTTACAGTCTTTTACAAAATTGACTGGGTTGATTGGGAGAGAATGCTATATGGTATTAGTTCCACCTTTTGTACCAAACTTTTTTTTTGTAATATGGCCAATAACGAATAAATAAATAAATATTGTTTCTATTCAGCAGCCTTTATTTTACATATATATTGAGTTTTACCGATACAGACAACGCATTTTGGTTCATTATTTCAAATTCCTCAATTTTCAACTCTTGTTTAGATTATGAAATTTAAATTATTATCAATCTCTAAATTAAAGCGCATCTCAGACCTTTTTCTATAATGAAAGTACTCTAAAGTCTTTTCACACAATATTACTAGTATTAGGTACTCAGTATTAGGTAAAAAACTAAAACGTTTAATAAAATCAAGATAAAATACCCACATATACCTTGCTTAAAATATATACAATTGAAATTCGACGGTGAACTTCGCCTGTCATCTGCGTCCAGACTCAAAGGCCCACAGTTATTAACTGATGTCAGTATTAACTCTGACGCAATAGTGTATGTGTGTGTTTGCGGTAAATATAGTTTAGTGCTATTTCTGTGATTTGAATGTAGTGTGAATATTTGTATAAAACAACCAAATTACTAATGTCAGAATAAAATCGTGCGCATGCACATATTAAAAATCATATTGTCATTGTTATATCTTAATTATTACTATTAAACAACTGTTATCTAGTGTCTAACTAAGGTTGTATTTGTCGTAAGTTATATTCCGTATGATTGAATTTTAATTCTCTATAAGCAAATTTGAATAGAAGGTACCTAAAACGTTTATGTATATAAACAGTTTTGACGATAATATCTATTAAAAAATTAAAAATAATGCTTTACGAATAAAGGCAATTTATATGCAAAAGTTACCTATAGTAACGGAAGGCTAAGAATAAAAATGAGTATATCAAACCAAAGCTAACAACATGCAAACATCAAAGTTACGCCCGGTGTTTTGTTTGTCATTCAACAAAAATTTTGCCAAGTAGGTAACAAACTGTAAGTGTATAAAAATTATATTAATTTAAAATCTCATTTACTGTTTATAAGACTGACATAATATCTCACATGCATTGCAAAATATTAAACATAATAAGCACCTTGTTACACTTACCCATATTTTTGTACCCATTTAGAACAGTACCTGCGTTTTACACATTCTGGTCTATTGAGAAGACAAAAAGAAAAATAATATGAAATCATAAAAACAGACTTATTATAAAGGTCTTCTATTGGTTGAAGGGAAAATGTACCGGTTTTAAGGGTAGAATATGACACTAAAATTATTGAAATTTCTTTGTATCTTTATTTATATGACATGTATTTTGTTTTTATTTAAATCCAAAAACAAGATGTCTTATGTCTGTTTATGTAAAACATTGTAACAAAATATAAATATCATTTGCATGAACTTTTTGCAGAAATATAACTGTTAACAATACGGTGGTAAAAGAAACTGAGGAGACAATACCTCAGGGTAAATCATGGCGGGAAATACCGTCACTACCATCGTTGCCCATTATTGGCCAACTTCACCATTTACTACCCGGAGGTATTTAACAATATTATTTTGACCATTAAGAAGCACCTCTTTATTAGTATAATTAAATTTCTTAAAATGGATTTTTCCTTATTTTTTCTCTTTTACTATCAAATATCTTTTCTTCAAGTAAAGAGTAGAAGAAGAAGTACAGAAATTTTTAATAAGAAATAAAATAATTAGAGTTCACTTTCTATAAAATCGTCTGTATTAGAGATTTGAAAAAGTAAAAACAAACAAATGTTTTTCTTAAAATTATTAATATACAATTACTTGTACATAAATATTTTTACGGTTTTCATAAAGTAGTAACATACACATGAGATACTGACAGCAACCTTTACAATGATTTACAACTAAAGTCTATGTAGACGAAATTTACTATATTTACTACATATTTAGTATTTTTTTAATAAATATTGTTCTTTTTGTTCAGGCTTCTTGTACAATCTATCACCAATGGAATTTATGACAAAAATGAACGAAATGTATGGCCCTATAACTAGATTCGGTGCTCCATTTGGTGCTCCGCCACTTGTAATTCTGTTTGACGCAGAAAGTTGTGCACAAGTGAGTTCATATATAGTTATGTTATCATTTCAGTCATTTACTTCACCTTCTCCACCTTAGTACAGACACCTAACTCATGAACAGTACAAGGAATGGCACTATTATTGAAACCACTTGCATCCATCTATTTCCCAGCATGTTTAATTCAAAATAATTCCTTTAGATACAGAATAAAGGGGATAGTATACTCTACTTTGAACTTTTTTTTATTGAGATAGCCAAATATCGTATTCATTTCAGATTCTTCGAGGAGAAAACTGGATGCCAGAAAGGCCAGGATTTTTATCACTACAGTATTACAGAAATTCTTACAAGAAAAGTAGTACTCCTGACTGAGTAATTACACTTTTAAAAATAATCTTCATATCATGGTTTTAAAAAGAAACCGTGTAAATATTTGTTTCTCATGTTTTAATTTCAAGATATAGAGTAGATATATTTTTTCAGTCATGGAGAAAAATGGAAAAAGTTTAGATCTATGGTCAATCCTGCTATGCTGCAACCAAAGACTATAAAATTGTACAGTGAGACCCTCGATGAAGTTGCGCAAGATATGATTACCAGGTTTGATAATTATTTAATTAAGTTATATTCATTACATTAAAATAAACAACGATCACAAGATCATTATAATTACTATCAGCATTACACCATTTTAATGAACATGAATACAAATTAATTGATGTACAAGTACAGAACATATTTTACAGTCATAATTATTTTAATTATTTTAGAATGAAATCAATACGTGGGGAGGATAATACGATCAAAAATAAATTGGACGTCGAAATGAATTTATGGTCATTGGAATCTATCGGAGTCGTTGCACTGGGAGTTCGCCTTAACTGCTTAGATCCAAATTTACCGGAAGGCTCCCCTGCAAGGAAACTCATAAAAGTTGTTCACGATTTCTTCACAGTATCCGAAGCATTAGATTTCAAACCAAGTCTTTGGAGATACTTCTCAACGCCTATGTTCAAGAGAGCAATGAAAGTGTATGAAGATCAAGAAAAGTAAGCAAGTGTGTAAAATTTGCACATCTAAATAACTACTAAAAAAATTACTACAAAATATCACAAAACTGTGAGAAAACTATTACTATATTTAACTGAGTAACAGTTAAATATAGTAATATGTTATTTACAATAAGCCTTGGACGTGGCAGTTCAGAATTTTATATTGTATCATGTGAATATATTTGTTAATGAAACCTTTTCGTAATTAATAAAAAAATATACTAATATATCTATAAATGAAAGCTAATCATGTATATATTTTAGTACGACCAAATATTTTGTGAATGAAGCAATAAAAAAACTTAAAACGAAGAATACCAATGCAGATGAAGAAAGAGGCATCCTGGAGAAACTACTTGAAATAGACGAAACCGTCGCTCATATAATGGCATGTGACATGTTATTTGCTGGTGTAGATACAGTAAGTATCAACATCATCATCATCGATTCAGCCAGGCTATTATATCACGGTCATACAGGTGACGTCGTGAGTAAAGACAAGTGATTAAAAAAATTTTTTATACAACTTAGAAAGGCAAACAAGCTGACGGCCCACCTGATGAAAAGTAGTAAATGTCGCCTATAGACATGAGCAGTACCATGGACATAACAGAGTATACTGTTTCGCCCATGATACCCCCATGCGTTGCCATTCCTGAGGACTCAGGTGTTATTCCTCTGTACCCCGTAAAGTGAAGATAGACTTTCCCTATAAATTGCTATAAGAACGATTTACTACATATCTTCATCCAGTGATACTCTCCAACACATTTGAAGCTTCGCTGTTTATGAAGATCATTCTAACATTGTGGCGATGAAGCATAAATGTATTTGGATATAAAATATCTTCTGGCATGACTTTGGAATTCTTGACTCTTTATTTACACGTTTAATGACTTTACTACAATGACGATGACTTGCTCTCTAAAATACGTTACACATCTTTATAAATTTTCATTGCAATTATTATTTGATTTTTACATTTTTTTTTCTTTTTTGTTTTAGACCAGCAACACAGTTCTATTGACGCTTTATTTACTCGCATCAAATCCTGAAAAGCAGGATAAATTGAGGGAAGAAATTATGTCACAACAAGCGAAAAGGCCGTACTTAAAGGCTTGCATTAAGGAATCTATGAGATTAATGCCAGTCGTAGCAGGAAATTTGAGAAAAACAACCAAGGAATATAATGTATTGGGTTATAATATACCTAAAGGTGTAAGTAATAAACTTTATGTATTGTTATTAATTAAATGGCTTCAAAAAGAAAGTTTTCCATTCATCTATTTTTGTAAAGATATTTCAAAATAATACTAAACCGATTTTGAATTTTTTTTTCTAATCGATAAAACTTACTCCCAGATAAGTCTCATAATAATTTTATCATGACAGAATTCGCTGTTCTTTGTCAAGCCGAATATTTATTTATGTTAAAAATAAAGATTTGTCCCACGAAAAAGCCAACTTCAATTATGAATAAACCAATTATTTTTATCTAAAAACTGAATCAATTGTAGTAAAATTTCTATGGGGTTAATCTGTAAGTATATAATTTCAGATAAAAAATAATTTTCGAAATTGGTTTACAACTGACGGAATTATGTGGTAACCAACATAAAATAGTATCTGCGACCGAATCGAAAACCTTCATCTTTTTAAAGTCTGTTAAAAATAAACATTATTAATGATATTTTAATTTTTATCGAAATTCTATCCTTGTAGATGTTTGTCGCGTTCTCTCATGAGCTTATGTCTACAATGGAGGCTTACTACCCTAGACCTAAGGAATACATCCCAGAAAGATGGCTTGTAGGGAAAGAAGACCCCTTGTATTACGGGAACGCTCATCCATTCACCACTAGTCCATTCGGCTTTGGTGCCCGCGGATGTATAGGTATAAATCCTTACTAATCCTAGCACTATTACACCTAAATGCGAAAGTTGGTGTGAATGTATGTATAGACCCATATTTGTTACTCTTTCACACAAAAACTACTAAACAGATTTGTATTGAATTTATTATATGAGTAGATTATATCGTTATTTAGGACATAAAATTTTGTTTTTTTTTTACCTTTGGGTGCCTTAACGGATTTTTCCCCCCGGTCATGCTGGCGACGTCATGAGTAAAAACGAGTTGTTAAATAATTATTAACTAATTAATTTACCTTTTTTAAGCTAAAAGTACTACAAATTTTAAATAAAAATTACAGAGTTCTCCAAATCCAAAAATTACGTGCGTCAACCACTACGTATTATCTTCAGGATAGAATCAACCCCTGTCACTATCGTGGTACAGATATAAGCTTGTTTGGCTTATTAGTTACTCGAATGTACTATGGAGACAGCCATGTAGGACCTATATAGAATAGGTCACCTCTTCCTTTCCTGTGGATGTCGATATAGATGTGGAAGAGGCGAAGCAAACTCATGGTCGAGGAACGGGCAGCAGCATCGCTCTCAAAACATTACCAAAAGACTAAACTGCGGACGCCAACCCGCCTATTAAGCGTAGCAACTACTGACATAACCTCTCTTATGGAGGGGGCGGCTATGATTTAAAAAAATACATCCATTAAAATTTATTATAAACAATTTACTTCGTGGTTTCAGGGCGTCGCATCGCAGAGTTGGAGATAGAAACATTCATAGCAAGGCTGGTACAAAACTTTAAAGTGGAATGGTTCGGACCACCGCTTAACATAAAGAGAACAACATCATTGAACTACGTTTCTGAACCTTTTAACTTTATTTTTAAAGACCTCTAATTATTTGTTCACTTATTACGTTATCTGTAAGTTTTAATAGAATATATCATTAAGTCACTTGATGAAATATGTTAAAAATAAAAATTATTATTTATTAGTTCATACTTTCATTTAACTGATTAGGCAAAAATAAAATATTACACTAACCAAATAATAGATGTATGGAAACCTTAGAACTCTATTATTTTTAAACCATTTTTTTTTATACAACTTAGAATAGCAAACAAGCTGACGGCCCACCTGATGGAAAGTGGTAACCGTCGCCTATAGACATGAGCAGTACCATTTTAAACCAATTTGGAAATAACATTTCTTTATCTGATATACTCATATATTCCCATAGAAATTTTATTACAATCGCTTCAGTAATTTGATTTCTAAATCAAAATTACTAGATTTGCCACGATTTATTTATTTTATTTATTTATTCAAAAGAACACTAACAGCATATTGCATTATAACACATATTAAATACAATATTAATGTACATGCTTATTAAAGGTATTCCCAGCATTTACTTTATCTTAATTATAGATGTATGTATGAATACATTGTTATTCTTAAAGACTGAGGTGTTATACATTCATATATATATTTTTTTTTACCACAGAGAGACTTTGTACAAAAGTTGTCTGCTTGGAATACTTACGTGCTTCTTATTTCTACCATGAATCTGTTGTATTTGCAGGATACAGTTATATAATTTTTTTCTTCAATGATAGCAACCAATAAGAGTATCACGGGCGACATGGTATACTCTCTCATGTCCATGGTACTGTTCATGTCTATAGGCGACGGTTACCACTTCCTATCAGGTGGGCCATCAGCTTGTTTGCCATTGTAAGTTGCAAAACAAAATTGTATTTTAGTGGTCACAAAGTCATTTTTGTAATAAGTTGTAAGGTAATAGATGTAAAACCATTGTATACCTTTATTCGTAAATTTTTGTTATTTGAACTTATTACAATTTTATACGAATAAGCAGATATTATCCAAACTTGATAAATCACGGCAATGACGAATCAATGTCATTATTTAAGTATATACCTACTCAACATAAATAAATATACAAACTAACAGATAAAAAACAACTATCTTGACGCTCAGTCTTGTTTCGAAGGTATCATAATGCGGACATCAAAATTAAAATCAGTGTCATATTTAACGACTGTCAACAAAAACTTCATCAGGTATGTTACATTGTAGTTACGTTACCATAAGTCCCGTTTTATCCGAGACAGTCTTGTTTTTATGCGCTTTTTCCTGTTGTCATCGAAGTTCGGAAAGCCAAATTGTCTCGTTTAAAAAAATATAATAAAAATTACAATACTGACGATGTGAATATGTAATAGTAGTTTGAATTCTATCTTTAATAAATGAATAGTGGGCGTTCAAGTAACGCTGCCAGATTTAATCAAATGTGAATAATAAAAATATAATTCTTATAAAAAACCTATTAGATATTGTAAACCTTTTTTTTTTTTAAGTAAATTTATTTTACATCATATCGTAAAATTAATAAAGCAGCAACACCCTAGTGATTGAGAAAAGATTATATATATAACTAAAACAATTTGTACTTACTTCATATTGTCAATCGATTTAAAAACAAAGGAGATTCTCAATTCGGTTGTATTCTTTTTTTTAAAACAGCAAGTTAACAAAGTTATTAAACTTCTGGCAAGGACTTTTCAGTATAAATCAATGCCACAAACGATATAATTAACAATGTTCCAATCCGAACTCAGCAACAAAATAAAAAATCAGACAAGTGTGAGCTGTACTCATACACCAAAGTTCCGTACTTAAACAAGTCGCGATGACAGATGTACGGACGGAAAAAATCGCACCATAAGAGATTTACCTCCTTGATGCGGAACACTAAAACTGTGACGATTTGAATATACTTATAAACAAGTATAATCCGATTGAAGATTAGATATTCTTATCAAATGTTTTTTTTTTTTTTTTTATTTATAGACATGCTGCCGTAAATAGTGCGGCGACGGCAAAAGTTACAGAGGAAACAATTAAAACAATACAAGGAAAGTCATGGCAAGAAATACCAGGACCTAGTTCTCTGCCTATTATAGGACATTTGCATCATTTTCTTCCAGGAGGTATCTAATCGTAACATAGTAGCCAGTATCTATAATTTCTTATGATATTTTTTTAAGACTAAAGGATAATCTATATGTTTTTTGATGACACCAAAAATGCATTATATGTCTTTTCATCCTTAACTGTCTTAAAAGGTGACATAAAAACAAATCATACAGTATTGCAAGAGAAAGAAACTCAAAATAAAACTCTGCAGTGAGCCATCTGGCCAGTGTGATCATAGTAAGCTAACAAGGTCCACTTGTGAAGTGTGACTCGTATATTAGTAGAACGTTTAAAACATTATAGTAATTTTGATCTATCAAGTGAATGGTACCTGAAAACGCTATATAATTTAGTCATATGGTACATCATCATTTTAACTATTATCCATCCACTGCTGGACATAGACGAATGAATAGACGATGAACAATTAGACGTCCTTGATTCTGAACGTGAGCTATTAAACTTTACAAAGTATTAAAATGTCAATTGCAATTTCTTAAACCTGCCTTAAAATAAAAAAAAAATACATGTAGTTTTAAATCATCATCGCCACTATCATAGTAGCCATTGTCTGTCTCCTGCTGAACATAGGCCTCCCCCATAGACTGCCATAAGGACTGGCTGTCGGTTACTTTGGTTCTTTTTTGGATATCCTCGTTTTGGATTCTATCACGCAAAGAAACACCGACCATAGACCTCTCCATAGCCTACTGAGCAAGTATTTGAAGTTTTGCATACAGGCAATCGTGTAGGACCACGTTTAAGTTCCATAAGTCAACGCTAGCAACACGCACAGATTAAAGACCTTCGTCTCAAACCTTAAAATATTTATTATTTATTGAATAAAAAAAAATATTTATTGAAGCGATTAGTTTAATTTAATATTACATTTTTTGTGTATCCATCGGGGCTAACCCAGGCCCATTTTTTTGGAAGAAAGAGTTCTCCATTCTCGCCTTAGCATCTTTCCTTGTGCCGTCCAGCTTAGCGTTAAAGTCTCTATAAATACTATGTATTGAGTATTAGAGAAATGTATGGCTCTTATAATATTCTTATACATTGCCTCCACCTTATCATCAGATTGGCACGATCGGCGCATATACCTGTACAACCTTTACCGAATACCTTTTGGTAATTCTGAGTACCATGGGATTTGCGGACGATGATATACAAGGGATTTGCAACCCGACACCTTCATGGGACGGATGGTCACCCTCCCGATTATACAACAAGTTACCGGATTTAAAAATCATCGTATCCTCCCCTTGTTTCGAACTTCAAATATTCCTATGATATCCCAGTGTAACTAGTACACCTCTTCTTCCAACTCCACAATCTTTTCATCAGTACTTAAAGTTCATGTTCTGTGGTTAATAGCAAAATCTTTGCCAGTGATTCGTAGCACCTTCTGCTCCGTCATTAGCGTGGACTGGGGGACGTTTCCTTGTGATGTTTACCATTGGGGGGTTTTGTCAATAATAGTCACGCTTGGCGGGTAGATTGGCAACCTCAGTTGCCTTTGGTAATTTAGAACAACACCAAAGACCTAACTGACGGACAGAGGAACGCTGCTACCCATCCCTTGACCATAAGTTCCTTTAGTCACCTCTTACGACACCAACAGGAAAGGAAGGGGTGGCCCGTTTTATGCTGAGACAGACACGGCGATGCGGCATATGGTACACTGTTATTTAATTAGATTTAATACGTAATTAATGTTTATCCAGGCGAACTACACAATGCAACATCATTCGAATTTGCGGAGAAAATGTTCCTAAAGTACGGACGATTAGAAACGCTCGGTACACCACCAGTAATATTTTTGGGTGATCCCGAAAGCGCTGCTCAAGTTAGTAAGAAAACCTACAAAATAAAACCTACATTAATAAAATCTTGTGCTATAGCATTCACGTTCAATATTCTGTCATGTTATAGATACTTCATGGAGATAACTGGTTACCAGTACGACCAGGGTTTGAGTCTCTAGACTATTACAGGACTAATTATAAAAAAAATAAATCTGAACATTATGGACTACTAACTGAGTAAGTGATAAAGTATCTTTTCTACATTTACCGTAGATGTTTGAAGTGCTTACTTAATATTTTTCTTTAATAAAAAAGATAATAATTACGTTGTTAACTTTCAGCCATGGAGAAAAATGGAAAAAATTTAGATCAAAGGTCAACCCAGCTTTACTGCAACCAAAAACAATTAAACTTTACAGTTCTGTTCTTGACGAGGTTGCTCGAGATATGATTAATAGGTTACATATTTTATTTTAGCTTCATTATTACCCATTTCGATTAAACAGCTATTAATCCTTAGATTTATTATTTTATCTTATTATCATAAGATATCAAAATTTTAGACTTAAATCAGTTCGAGGTGAAGACAATATGATCAAAACAAGTTTTGATGTTGAAATGAACTTATGGTCATTAGAATCCGTCGGTGTGATAGCACTTGGAGACCGTCTCAACTGTTTCGACCCGAATTTGCCCGAAGATTCACCAGCAAGGAAACTTATAAATGTTGTCCACGAAGTTTTTGTACTAGCTGAGGAATTGGATTTTAGACCAAGCCTTTGGAGATTATTTTCTACACCAACATTCAAAAGGGCAATGAAAGTATATGAGGATCAAGAAAAGTAAGTCTCTCTTTTTAAATCTTTGATTAAGACATTACACATACATCTCAATTTATATTCAATGTTAATGTGTCTCTAAAACACAATTTTTGTTTCATTTCAAAACATTGTTTTCATTTGCAACTGTTATATTCTAAAAGATCTTGAAATGCAAAAACTTGTACATCATTATCATCTACCTTATCTTATCCCAATTATATAAATTTTGGAGTCGACGTAATATGTTGTAAATGCAAAAATTTATATACCATAGTATCTATATTTTAAACCAACTAAATAACAGTAAGGTCTGGATCAAAAGCCGTTTCGTGGTTTAGAAGTAATAAACAGAAAAACATAGATGCTGATAATAACTTTATTTTATACTATTTACAGAAAATAAGATCATTAATATAATATGCTTTATTAACTTCTAGTTTGGCTAAATATTTTGTGAGCAAAGCAATAGAGAAATTGAATAGCAAGAACGTAACCAATGATGAAGAAAAAGGTGTCTTAGAAAAGCTACTTGAAATAGATGAAAAAATTGCGCACATAATGGCATCTGACATGTTATTTGCTGGAGTGGATACGGTAAGTTACTGTAAGATAAATTATATAGGAGTTTATAGTACAAATGAATAGATTTAGTGATACTATTTGGTCAGCAATAAGTCATTATTTTTTTAACATTAATTCTACATGAATTAATAATGAAATCTGATGATTACTATGAGATTTGTTTATACTATTTGTACTATTTAAACATATGTTAATTTGTATTGATCCTATTTTCGATTATTTTTGTTTTAGACTTCAAATACAATTACAGCATCACTTTATCTACTAGCGATCAATCCAGAAAAACAAGAAAAACTCAGAGAAGAATTGATGTCACAACAAGAGAAAAGACCTTACTTAAGGGCTTGTATCAAAGAATCATTAAGAATGTTACCAGTTGTGTCTGGAAATGCTAGGCAAACTACCAAGGAATATAATATATTGGGATACAACATACCGAAAAATGTTAGTAAGATAAGTTTTAATATTAATAATAATAATTAGTATAGTAAATAAGCATAATCATACCAATCACTTAAACCTCAAGCTACGATACTCTGAATTTGAAGAACCTCTGAGGGCACAAACTGGAACACCCAGGTCCGAGACAATTAAAAAAATTCTTTTCTTAAATTGGCTCAACTGGAAATTGAACCTGGTTCTCTTATATACAAAACAACAAATGTTTTTCTTCTATGGCCATCGCATTCTAAAATGATAATATTATGTTGAACACGTTATTGTACATAAATTAAACAAAATCCGCTATTTCCAGACGTTAATCGTATTCCAACACGAAATGATGTCCAAGTTGGAAAATCAATATCCCAGATCCCACGAGTACATCCCAGAGAGATGGCTTGTAGGCAAAGAAGACCCGTTGTACTATGGAAACGCGCATCCATTTGCCCACAATCCTTTTGGATTTGGTGTTCGCAGTTGTATAGGTAATTTTGTTGTAAACTTTATATTACACAAGTTTTTAACGCAACTTAGTCTGCATAACCGGAATATAACAATTAACCGAGATAAAGTAGAGTCAATGTCCTTCACCATGTCAAATAGGTATGATTATTTATTTTGTATAATTGGTTATAATTTTTGTATAATTGGTTAAGCTATTAATGCACCATTATTATTATTATTACATTTAAATTACTTTTTTATCTGTCATTTTAGGTCGTCGCATAGCGGAATTAGAAATAGAAACATTCCTTGCTAGACTGATACAGAACTTCAAAATTGAATGGTTCGGACCACCGCTCAGGATCAAGAGGACTTCCTTGAACTATACACAGCCACCCTTTAATTTTATTTTCAAGGATGTTTGATTGTCAAGTTATGTAAAATTTTAAAAATAGGTATAATATATGTGGGCATGTCGCGTATGCATTACAACCACATCAGCAGACAAATGCGTTTAACTACCACATTAGGTATTATAGTCGTGAACATAGATTTAATTATAATATTAAAAAATACTATTTTTTAATTCATTATTCGTTACTAAACGCAGGGGATATCTGTAAATACTATATACTAAAATGAAAAATTTTACCTTCTGATAGCTTGGTCACTCCAGAATATATTCGATCTGAATAGCAGAACATTGCGAATTCTTTTCCATCGTATCGAATTATTGAATGTTAAAATTTTTCAGTATTTAATTATTTTTTTTTATACATAATTTGAATTATTTCTATAAAATTAATATCTACATATACGCAATTTATTTATTATATAAGTACATAATTTTACGTAACTCCAATTTGTTAAGCAAATTTAACTACCTAATTCATTTTTCAAAAATCACTTAAATTATGAACCCAAATAAAATTTATATTCTTCATCTTAATCCAATACATATTTGTCACTTACTTCTGGTTTGTAAAAGATTATAGTTTTATTTAAAAATTTTCAAGTTTTCATTAAATTAATTCCTCGGATGGTCGTAGACTGTTAATCTTCTTCGATTTTTTTATATCTTTTTTCAACATAATAAATCTTTTGCATAGAGCTTGTGTTTATTTATTTAAGAATTACACTTGACCTAGTACTATAGTATACCATATAAGCATTTTAATTTTAGGACTTACATGTTTATACAACTGTCTCGCTGTTAAGGTTTAATTTCGAATAATCTTATTAAAAATTTATACATGGAATACTATAATAAAATCATGGAAAGTAAAGACTTATTTCTGACTATATATGAGATGCTTCTCCTTTTTCTTTCTTTTTATCAATTTGTTTTTAAGAATTAGTGAAAACAAATGCACCGATTTTTATGAATAAATACAAACATATATAGATACATATAATTGTGAAAATAGAATTTATGGTAAATTTAAAAACGAATATTTGTATGAACATTGAATTTCGTGTCAGTTGACAAATGTTTCATTGAATGAACAAATTGTCCATGACGATATTCAAACGGGCAATCCGTGGATAACAGGCGATACAAAATAAAACCTTCAATTTAATTGAAAACATTCAAATAGAGCTACTATTTGTGACTATACCGATAGAACAATTAATGCACTAACGAATCTTTGCCATATCATTCTTTGCCATGTGTGCCCCGACATAGAATGGATTACCCCTTCCTTTCCCGTGGGTGTCGTAAGAAACGACAATGGGAGGGCGAGGGATGGGCAGCAGCGCCCCTCTTAAAACATCTCTAAAAGCCTAACTGCGGTTGCCAACCCGCCGGTCGGGTCGTCCTACATTTGCCCTTACAGGGTCGCCACTCAAGAACCATTCTTACCCGTCCATTATCGGTTCCTCGAACTGTGTAATTTTAAATATAGTTGTGAAATTTATTAAATGCGTATCTTCGTCCCAAGCATTGATAAAGATATCAGAATACGTCAATTCAAAAAAATATTATTAGTCACAGATAGTTATCTAAACATCAAGTGATATATAAAATATATATACAAACATAATAATATTATGTTATTGACCGTAATGTAAGGCGATAAGAAGCATTTTAGATTGCCTTAACGACAGCTGAAGGTCATATTAATTTACGGGCACAGTTTTTAGAACGGATATGACGGATTGTTTGCGTATTCCAACGAGCGTTAGAAATAATATGAAGATGTACCATTTATTATTATTATTGCAGTTAAGAGTATATGTTATTAATGTTCAGAGAGTATGCATTTTCTTTGATATTGTTGACATTACGTGTGATAGAGAATGAATATTAATTTCTTTGTTAATTTTGTTATATAAAATTATGCACATTGAATTTTGTTGTCTTCTTGCAAAACTAGTACCGCATTCAAGTAATAATCATACATTAGTTATGGTACGTTTATTTCTATTATCATTATATAAAATTATATTGTACTGCTTTAAAACTATTTGAAGGATATACAATTGTCTAATAATAAGTATTTGGCATTTGTCATATAGTAATTTTGTGGGAAATATTTAGAGACAAAAATCATTACCTTTAACACCTTTAACTTTAATCTCTGAGCACGGTCTAATTGCATCATATAAGTTTTGCAAGCACCACCCTAGATTGCAGTATAATACCCAAATACGGATTGAGCTAATGAGTAATATACTGCACATAAAAGATTAAAATCTGCAATATGTCTCAACTTTGTATACTCCAAATGAGTTTCCTGGTACCCGAAGCAATAAGATCAATATGGGAACACCAATTTATACTACTAGTCCAATACTACTCCCAGATATCGTACGTGAGTGTCTTTAGAGATAGTAGATTGGCATGAGCAGTTTCCATGAAATGGGAGACAGCATGTGTGACCATTTTCTCAAGTCTCTCCGTGAAATATTAAGACTGTATCATCAGAATAACTGACAACTGTACCTTTGTCTAATTCTAATTTACTCAAATCGTTTATATACAATACAAAAGACTTGAAGAGAAGACGCTACCTTGATACGTACCACAAACTACTAGAGTCTCAGCGCTAACTAAAATGCCTTTGAATATCATAAGGGTTTTATTTCTCACGCCAATTTACGACAGTTTTTTTAGGAACTTAAGTATCGAAACTGTACTGAAAGCCTTGGCTTGGTCGAAAAACAGTTTTTCTAGTTTTTTTTTTCTGCTGGATACATGATAAGATTTGGTGTCATCGATATTCGTGAAAAGTATTTTAACAAATGCATCAGCAAATGCTTCATTTGTATCAGAATTAGAATTTATAAATAAGAATAAGAAATTTATTTTCTCAAGGTATATAACAGCAGCTTCAAAATCAGTTTTTATTATTGTATTAAAATATGAAACATATTTATTACGAGACTAGCTGAGCCCGCGAACTTCGTACCACCTAATAATCGATTCTTTAATTTTTTTTTTTGTTTTTTTAATACTTATTCCGCTATTCGGTTATTTTTTGGACGAATAATACTTTCAACAGAATTGAGGTAAGAATCTATGTGTTGATAAAATGCGGATCTATAAATAGCAATAACATATACATTTGGTTCATTTTAAATAGCAAATGATTTCCTCCATCCAGTATTGGTTCAACTACAGAACATTTAATGTGCCTTTTTACATATATTACTATGCCATCATTTTAATTGCGACATCCATGGGACTTAATATAATTTTCGAACTCAGAAATTAGTTTATCAGTATTAAGCCAATATTCAATCCAAACTAGTATATCTACTTCTAATTCAAATGTAGTCTGTCAGGTCGAACTCCACGTGGTCCCCCCTGAAAACATCGTGCTGAACTCCAGGTGTATTCATCACACTAGTGGGCTAACGGACCTGCCTTTTCATCTCACCTACCCATCACTGGGCCCCGCCAGCTTATACCATTAGCACAGACATGGTTACTACTCCATTAGTAAATTTTAATAAAGAAGCATGTATGTATGAACTATTTACCTGCAAAAGTTTTTTTGTCGCGTTTAGTTCTGGATTGTGTATTTAAAATATTATTCCATTATCATGTATTACAAAAATGGTTTGCAGTGCAGTATTATCTTCTGAGTTCGCGGAAAGAATGTCGTAAGCGCCATGCATAACGCGTCGCTTATGCATTTAAATTAAAATACACCACTACTTCTTGCATAAAATTTTATGACGGTATTTTTCGTTACAGTTAAAGATATTTTCGTATAAAAGTCCCTATTTTAATACACTAGGGTTCAAAATATATATCAAATACCAAAGATTGTGTCTTAAACTTATAGAATTATTGAAATTTTAAGATCAAAGTAATTATAAATCAATTAGGTATGACGAAATTCTTCTAACGCCGGAACTCAAATGTAATGTTTACTGCACGATGGTCGACGAGCGAGAGAGAAATATATACAATGTAAATTCGATGATGGTCTTCGTCAGTCATCTGTATCCACTCAGAGGCACGCTGTTAAATTCAGTATTAAGTCTGCAATAGTAGTGTATGTGTGTGTTTGTGGAAAATATAGTTCAGTGCTATTTCTGTGATTTGAATGTAGTGTGAATATTTGTATAAAACAACCAAATTACTAATGAAAGGATAAAATCGTGCGCATGCACATATTAAAAATCGTATCTTCATTGTTTTATCTTAACAATTGAACAACTGTTCATTATCTAATGCCTTACTAAAGTTGTATTCGTCGCTGATCTCATATAAAACAATTAAATAGTAATTCTGTAATAGAGAAATTAAATATAAGGTATATTAAACGTGAATGTATTTAAAAAAAAATTATGGTAATATCTAGCAATGGATTACAAATAATGCCATACGAATAAATACAAGCTATATCTAACGATACGTATAATAACGATAGCCTGATAATAAATACGTGTATATCAAGCAGGAAAATATCGTGACGATAAAGTCTAGTACTCCTCCAAAGCTAACAACATGCAAACATCAAAGTTACGCCCGGTGTTTTGTTTGTTAATCAACAAAAATTTTACCAGGTAGGTAATAGACTTTGTGTGTAAAAATAATATTAATTTACTTCTCATTTTTTAAAGTTCATAAGATAGCATTTGTTTATTTAAGTTGCACAATGTGACATAATATCTTGCAAGCATTACGAAATCTTAAACGTTATGTTTAACACCACCTTGCACCTTGTTAACTCATCAACTATAACCCATATCTTTAACTAACAGATTTAGAACAGTACCTGCGATTTCACATATTGTAGTCTTTTAAAGAGATAAAAAGAAGGATAATATCAAATCGTTTGTACTTTTTGTATGTTTGTTTTGCAATAACTTAGCCAGTTGTAATTGTTTTTATTAATTTATTTCCCAAATCAATAAAGATTACTTCAATGATTTTTGTAACTCTGTAATCAATCAAACCAAACCAAAATCTTAAATTATTACTATTTTAAAAATTGATGTATATCAATCGCAAATGATATTAACATGTTTAAAACTGCCTATATTATTATTATTGCTTCAAGTATTGTAAATACAAACAGAAACTTCAAAGCAGACTTTTTACAAAGATCATCTGTTGGTTGAAGCAAGTATGTTCCGGTTTGAAGGGTGGGATATGACACTGAAATTATTGACATTATATTATACGTATTTTGTTTCTATTCAAATGCTTGTCTTGTGTCTGTACATACAAAATATATTTGCAAATATAACACATTTTTATTTCCACTGTGACCTTCTACAGAAATAACATGTTGTGGAAACAACACTAAAGTCCACAAAAATGGCTATACATGAAGGGGGCCACAGATATCACAGTACATTCAATGATGGTATCATAGTGATGTTTATGTCTATTGGCGACAATTACCATTACCAACCGGTTGGTTATCAACTTACTTGCCATTCTAGATATCATAAAAAATATCTGATAACTATGATTCTTTACATTTACAGTATATCAATTTTTTATATTAATAATCAACAATAATAAGTTATCAGTTATTAATTATCTGAAAGAATATTGTGATAAAATATAAATAACATTTGCATGAACCTTTTGCAGGAATATAACTGTTAACAATACTGTGGTAAAAGAAACTGAGGAGACAATACCTCAGGGTAAACCATGGCGGGAAATACCATCACTACCATCGTTGCCCATTATTGGCCAACTTCACCATTTACTACCTGGAGGTATTTAACAATATATATTATTTTAACTGTAATGAAGTACTACTTTAGTTTATTAATATTATTAATTTTCTTTAATGTTTTTTTTTCCTTAGTCTTGTCTCTTAGTGTAAAACTTCTTTTTTTTTTAATCAAAGTCTTATTTTCATCCAAAATAATGACAAAAGTTTTGTCAATAAAGAAACTTTTTAATAATAAAATAAATAATTAGAGTACATTTTCTATAAAAATGTAAATACATACAAATGTTTTTCTTAAATTCTCTAATTAATATACAATTGATTATATAAATATTTTTACAGTTTTCATAAATCAGTATACAGTATACAGATGGGGTACTGATAGCACGTTCCTTTACAATGATTTGCAACCGAAGTCTGCAGACGAAGTTTACTATGTTTACTAGATATTTACTATTAATTTAATAAGGATTGTTCTTTTTGTTCAGGCTTCTTGTACAATCTATCATCAATGGAATTCATGACAAAAATGAACAAAACTTATGGCCCTATAACTAGATTCGATCCTCTATTTGGTGCTCCACCACTTATAATTCTTTTTGACGCAGAAAGTAGCGCACAAGTGAGTTCACAAATAACTACTAATTAACATTTCAGTCATTTACTATCCACCTTAGAACATAGAACCTCACTCATGTACGGCACTTGGAATAGCACCATCATTAATACCACTTGCACACATCAATTTCCTAGCATTTTTTATTCTTAAATATTTTCAATTTATATTGTTCCATTAGTTTTATTGTACGACACCCACAGAAGAAAGAGGATGGCTCTACTTCGAACTTTTTTTTATTCAGATAGTCAAATATCGTATTCATTTCAGATTCTTCGAGGAGAAAACTGGATGCCAGAAAGACCAGGATTTTTATCACTACAGTATTACAGGAATTCTTACAAGAAAAACAAATCTGAGTTAGCTGGACTCCTGACTGAGTAATTACACTTTTAAAAATAATCTTCATATCATGATTTTAAAAAGAAACCGTGTATATATTTGTTTCTCATGTTTTAATTTCAAGATATAGAATAGGTATGATATATTTTTTCAGTCATGGAGAAAAATGGAAGAAGTTTAGATCTATGGTCAATCCTGCTATGCTGCAACCAAAGACTATAAAACTGTACAGTGAGACCCTCGATGAAGTTGCGCAAGATATGATTACCAGGTTTGGTACTTCATTAAACTTCATTTCATTAAAATAAACAACGATTACAAGATAAAGCATCATAATGAACATCAGCATTTCACCATCTTCTACATAATGAACATAAATACAAATTAATTGATATATAAAACATGTTTTACAATTATTATTATTTTAATTATTTTAGATTAAAATCATTACGTGGAGAAGACAATACAATTAAAAGTAAATTAGACGTCGAAATAAATTTATGGTCATTGGAATCTATCGGAGTCGTTGCACTGGGAGATCGCCTTAACTGCTTAGATCCAAATTTACCAGAAAACTCGCCTGCAAGGAAACTCATTAACGTTGTTCACGATTTCTTTACAGTATCCGAAGCATTAGATTTCAAACCAAGTCTTTGGAGATACATCTCAACGCCTATCTTCAAGAGAGCAATGAAAGTATATGAAGATCAAGAAAAGTAAGCAAGTGTGTAAAATTTGCACATATATAAACAATTATTTAAAAATTTCAACAAAATACTGCCAAACTGTGAGAAAATTTACTGAATTAAATATAATAGTATGTTATTTATGAGTATGCTTTTAAAGCGGTTGTTAATTTTTTTATATTTAATCATGTGAATCATTTATTAGATCTATG
The DNA here is from genome assembly GCF_026898425.1 of Galleria mellonella. Taxonomy (NCBI): domain Eukaryota; kingdom Metazoa; phylum Arthropoda; class Insecta; order Lepidoptera; family Pyralidae; genus Galleria; species Galleria mellonella. The sequence goes on along the minus strand of NW_026442068.1, from coordinate 2,219,297 downwards.
TCAGAGATTTTCGTAATAAAAGAAAATAATCATACGAAAATATGTGTTAATCATGTATTTATTTTAGTTTGACCAAATACTTTGTGGATGAAGCGATAAAAAAACTTAAAACGAAGAATGCCAATGCAGATGAAGAAAGAGGCGTCCTAGAGAAACTACTTGAAATAGACGAAACTGTCGCACATATTATGGCATGTGACATGTTATTTGCTGGTGTAGATACGGTAGGTATCATCATCGTTATTTTAGTAATTAATTGTTCATTATTGAAAATACCCTATATATAAGTGGGATATGGCAGTGAATTTACAGGGTACAGAAACATAACACCTTAGTCCTTAGAAATGGCAACGCAAGGGGGGTATCATGAGCGAAACAATATATTCTGTTACGCCCATAATACTGTTCATGTCTATAGGCGACGGTTACCACTTTTCATTAGTTGAACTGTCAGTTAAATTGCCATTTTAAATTGCATAAAAAAAAATATTGCAATTGATATTTGATTTTAGATATTTTTTTTATTTTTTAGACTGGCAACTCAGTTCTCTTTATGCTTTATTTACTCGCATCAAATCCTGAAAAGCAGGATAAATTGAGAGAAGAAATAAGGTCACAACATGAGACAAGGCCGTACTTAAAAGCTTGCATTAAGGAATCTATGAGGTTAATGCCAGTCGTATCTGGAAATTTGAGAAAAACGACCAAGGAATATAATGTGTTGGGTTATAACATACCTAAAGGTGTAAGTAATAAACATTATTTAGTGTTATTAATTAAGCGGCTTCAAAAAGGTTTTCATTTTGTCTATTTTTCTTTTGAAGATATTTCCGGTCAATTCTATATTAATTATTTCCAATTGATAATTTTTTCTCCTGTATTAGTCTCATAATAATTTTATCAAGACTAAAATTGCATTTCTTTTTCGATCTGAATATATATATATATATATGAAAAAAAAAACAGTTATATTGATCTAAAAACTAAACTACTGATAAAATTTCTATGGAGCGAATATCTGTAAGTATATTTTTCCAGGGTAAAAAAGTATTTTCCAAATTAGTTTAGAGGTGATGAAGTTATAAAATTCTAAATACAAAAAAATATGACGAATGAACCGCCTTCTTTTTGTTGTTGATTGGAAATATATATTATTAACGAAAGCTTCATTTTTGATGACATTTCATCGAAATTCTATCCTTACAGATGTTTGTCACGTTCGCTCATGAAATTATGTCTTCAATGGAAACTTACTACCCTAGACCCAAGGAGTTCATCCCAGAGAGATGGCTTGTAGGGAAAGAAGATCCTTTGTACTACGGTAATGCTCATCCATTCACCACCAGCCCATTCGGATTTGGTGTTCGCGGATGTATAGGTATAAATCCTTTCTAATCCTAGCATTATTACACCTTTACGCGAAATTTTATATGGATATATGTATAGACCGATATTTGTTACTTTTTCACACAAAAACTACTGAACGGATTTGAATTAAATTTGGGCATAAATAGGTTAATCCTAAATGAGGATTAAATATTAAGGATAAATAAAGATAAATATGTGTGATAAAATTTCTTAATTATCTCTTGGCGCTTTTATGGCTTAACCAATCATTATGAAATTTTATATACGTGTTCTAATTAAGCATGGAAAGGACATCCTCATTTCTAATAGTAAATAGTATTAATGGGTACGCACAAAGCATGTATTAAAATTATGAGGTGACATCATAAGTAAAAACGAGTGATTTAATATTTTTTTTATATAACTTAGAATGGCAAACAAGCTGACGGCCCACCTGATGGAAAATAGTAATCGTCGCCTATAGACATAAACAGTACCATGGACATAACTATAAGTATACTGTTTCTCGCCCATTATACTCCCCATGCGTTGCCATTCCTGAGGACTCAGGTGTTATTCCTTTGTACCCTGTAAATTCACTGCCATATTCCACCCTTCAAAACTTTCTTGAGCTAAAAATATAACAAGATTTAAATAAGACTTAAACAGTGTTTCGAATCTAAAGAATACGCGCCGCAACCACTGCGTATTATCTTCATACAGGATCTACTCCTGTCCCTATCGTGGTACAGGTGTAAACTTCGAGTTTGCCTCATTACCCGAATGTACTACGGAGATAACGCCTCCGTATCTTTCTTTTGACTTTTAATAAAAAATACATGTGAAATAAATTATTTGAGGATTATATTCTTAATTTAATTATATAAAGAACTCAATAAAATATACTGACGTATTGCTAATATTAAATAAAAATAACGAATCGTTTATATCCCAGATGTTCATTCCAGTTTATCAAAATCAATCATCAAACAAATTAGCGTGCATATATAGTCAAATAAACGAAATTCTATTAATATTATAAATGTGAAAGTTTATAACGTTGGATGGATTGATGCTTGTTACTCTTTCATGCAAAAATACTTTATATATTGATTCACGTGGGTGAAACCACGAGATACAGCTAGTGTCAAATACTTGCATGAAATAACCAATGCACACAAAGACTAATATCTATTGGGCATACATCCAAATCCATTAAAATTCATCATAAATAATTTATTATGAATTTTGATGGATTATGGCCTATGACCTAACCTAACAACCTAACAACATCATGGTCGAGGTATAAGCAGCAACATCCCTCTTAAAACATCACCAAAAATCAAACTGCGGTTACCAACCCGCCTGTTAAGCTTATCAACTACTAACATAACCTCCCTTATGGGGGAGGCTCAGATGACTTTTAAAAAAAATACACCCATTAATATTTATCGTAGGGGGAAAAGGGATTGTTAGTAATGGAGACTGAAAATCCCATTGCAAAACTAGCAATATACCCAACCAGGTCGACCTCCTCGCGGTTCCCCTGTTTTTGCGCTGGAAACTATCATGGTTAATTCCTGATGAATTCATCATGATGGGCTAACTGTCCTGTTTTCATTCTCATCGATCACCCTTCTATGGTGCTTCGCCAGCGTATCCCGTTAGCGCAGGCGGAGTTACCATACCATTATCACCTTTAAAAAAAAAATATTTATCGTAAATAATTTACTTCGTGGTTTCAGGACGTCGCATCGCCGAGTTGAAGATAGAAACATTCATAGCAAGGCTGGTACAAAACTTTAAAGTGGAATGGTTCGGACCACCGCTTAACATAAAGAATTCATCATTGAACTACGCTTCTGGACCTTTTAATTTTATTTTTAAAGACGTCTAATCATTTGTCCACTGTTTTTGGGCTATCAGTAAATTTTAATAGAATATAATGTATCATAAAGATACTTGATGAAATATTTTAAAAAATTATTATTTATTAAGCTAATACTTTTATTTACATTACATTGTACAAATAATAGATGTATGGAAAAATATAATTAGAACATTCAAAGTGCATTCAGAGATAAGTCTATAGTACAAACATAAAATATAATACCTACACGTACTAATATTTAAACGTGGTAATGATGACAAACAAAACGTGAGTAATATTTGTCGTCGTTACAACGCATCGGAATATTTGTTTTTCGTTATTAAACAGCGATAACGAAAAACATAAATATCCGTTTTATTATTTTTAAAATCAGAATATATTTGTTCTGTTTTTTTTTTATTATTATTAAAATGAACAATTTTGTATGTACATAATTTGTATAATAACTAAAATGTTATGATATCTTCACCAATTTTAAAAATACTTTTGTAATCATTATTTACAAAAATTTTATTTATTTCTATTTTTAATTTATAAATTATTAATAATAATTTAATTAATAAATTATTCGCTAATGTTTATTTATGAACAATGATCAGTTTGAAGTGTTGCTTTATAACAACACCATTTGTAACACAATTATTGCATCTTCGTTATCAAACGATCATTATATTTTTAAATGAAATAACTATTTTATTGTTTTCTTTAAATATATACTGCCATGCTATGTGGACACGGCATATGAAGGGCCTTTTCCTTACCCGTACGTAACTTCCATGAGTCGTTAAAGGCGACTAAGAGAACTAATAGTCGAAGAATAGGCAGCGCCAGCATCCCTCTTGACCTATAACTAAAGCCTAATTGCAGTTGCTAAACATTGGAACTACTGGCAAACTCCCCAATGTTTACGGGGAAGGCCTATATTCAGCACTGGACAATTCTAACCGTACAACTATTTTAATGTCTTATAAACGAGAATTTCAATAATCTGAGTGCTTTTTTTTTTCAAATATTGAATCGACTTTTTTCTTGAATAAAATATACAACATGAAACATCTAAACCACCGTCCCTTTGAAAAATACCTAAATCCAACCCACGTACATATTAAATCTGATCCAACTATACTCTATATTCATGACGTGCGAATACATGACATGAATAAGAACAGAAGAAACCTGTTCAAGGTTCATGACCAAGAAAATTATTCGTATACTACTAGCACTAGCCGTGACTTTGTCCACATAAGTTATTAAAAAATACCTTATGTCCTTAAAATTAATTGATCCATCATTATAAACTAGACTGCGGGTTATGGACATAGAGACAAATGTAGAATATCAGAGAGACCTATATCAATTTGCAAGGAATCTAAGCGTGTTACAATTTACAGAATATTCTGTTATGTCCATGGTACTGCTCATGTCTATAGGTAACGATTACCACTTTCCATCAGATAGGTGGTCAGCTTGTTTGCCATTCTGAGTTGCATAAAAACAAAATATTACAAAAGTAATTTATTAATATTAAAACCACTCTCACAGAAAACATTATCAATTTATACTAGGCATAATCGTTTTTTTATCAATTCTCTAAACTATTTTTAGATAACAACTTTTTTATTTAATAACTTTAAATCGAATCCGACATGAAATTAAAATCTATCGAGTCATGCATATTTATTTAATAATATGTTAAATATATTTAACATGTATTTAAATAGTTGCGTAATAATTTAGTATGATAAATCATCTTCCGTTATAAATATAGATCTCAAACTGTGTATAAAAATAAAAAATACTTAAATACTTATATTCACCGAATAACTTCCAATTTAAAAATTTATACAAAAGAAAGGAGTGAGACAAAAACAGTTCACAGACATATTTATAATGTTCAGTTCGTGATGAGATTTTTCCACTGAACCTATCTGAATTGTAAATCACGTTGCATCTGATGAAGTTACCTCCCAAGTCGACAAAGAAGCTTTGTGACAGCTAACTTTGCATCGAAAACAGAACTGCTATTCATAATATTATCATTCCAATTTACAATTGAACCACTTTAAGTATAAAATTAGGCATGAAACCTTCAATGTATATCTTTGGCTTTGCTCACGGCTTCTTGTCATTTTTGTCGGAAAATAAGAAATGAGTGTTCTGTTACAAGAATTCAATTTAATATTAACTTTACAACTTATTACCTAAATAATGTCAAAATATTCATTTTTTTACTGACAAGCTGTCGACTCGATAATTTTCTCCTTTCATGTCTTTATTTTTTGTCCACCTTTAATTTTACATCAAAAGAATTCTGTGGACCAATCTTTCTTTTTTCACCAAAAGGCCTGTAATTTTTTAAGTCGTAAATCTCAGTATGTGTCCATAAATCTGAACTATCAAGACTCACCAATTCCCATAGTCTCAAAGCAATTTTGATTCTATAAATAAACACAATAATCGGGTTGAATCGACGACTGAATTTGAAATTTTTGCGTTACAAAAATTGTGAATGTAATACATTCTCAATCCATCGGGAGGGCCGGTCATTTCTCTCTGCCAATCACTCTTTCAACAAAATGTATAGGTTTCGACGAATTTGGACTCGCCATTTTTCTTTTCAACCCTACATTTCGGTTCGAAGTGAGAATTATGTGAGCGAACTATCGCTTTGGTTTTCGTTATGTTATTCTATTTATCACAACGCCACTTACGGTCTCTAAAAATCCACATCTTATCTTACTCTTACTAATATGATAAAATTGTAACTAGACGATGTATATAGGAAATATTTAATAAAAATTTATATGAGTGGTTTTAATTAGAGCTATATAAGCCAAACAAAAGTAATTTTTAGAACTATTATCGACTTGCCCATATTTTTGTACCGGTTTTACGCAAATGTATTTGACCAGATTGAATGCAATTTTTACATTTATATTTTTTTTATACTACTAAAGTGGTAAACAAGCATACGGCCCACCTGATGGTAAGCGGTTACCGTAGCCTATGAACGCCTGCAACACCAGGGGTATTACGCGCACGTAAACACGCTACTGTAGTCTCTTAGGAAAACCTAGGCAGGGAGCTCACTCCATAACCTGAGAATATATAATATATAACTAAAAGTTCAATTTAATTTTGGTTTATAATTTATACTGATATACTATCCCTATGTAAGTACCTATTTTGAATTTATTATTAAAGAGTGTTTCCTGAAGAACTGTCAGTGAAAACCTCGAGAATGACAGCATATGGGTAGTAAAGAACGAGAGGTGTCACAATATCTATAGTACTACACACCATTTTTCATTAACTTATTTGCTATTTTGAATTCATTTATTTGTTTAATTAGGATGAATCGTGAGCGTATTAGATATTGGAAAATAAGTAGGAAGTATTAAGAGAAACTAGGTTGATACATACTCTACCACACAGTTTATCATATGAGACTTTGTTAGTAAACTTTGATACCCCTAACTTTGTCATCTCTTACATTGTAAGCTACTGGGGAGCTCTCATTGTATTAAATATCAGTATGTATACCTAGTAGAAACATTTTCTACTAGGAATATATAAGAAATACTTTGAAAGTATATCATTTTAACTTTCCATACAAATTCTGTGATCACATAATACATTTAGTATGAAAAATATTTCTTTTTATTTTTACATAACGTAATATAAATTCCGTACTTATTCATATTCTTTGCCATGTGATCCCTACATAAAATGAGCCATCACTTCCTTTCCCTTGGGTGTTGTAAAAGGCGTCTATGTGAACTTAATAGTGGAGGAATAGACAACAGCGAAAGCGTAACTGTGGTTGTCAATCCGCCATCCAAGCGTGGCAAATACTGGCAAATCCTTCTTTATGGGGAAGGCCAAATCTCAACAATGGACAGTTAACGACTGATATAATGATGATAATGGTTCATATTTATTAATTTTTTACTTATTAAATCAATTATATAAAAGTATAAATCTTATATAAAAAATGTAATATTTTTTTTACAACAGAGGGCAAACGAGCATGCGGCTCACTTGGTGGTAAGTGACTATCACTGCCCATGATCACCCACAACACTAACGGCATTGAAGGTGTGCTGCCGGCCTTTTAAAAGGAATATGCTCTTTTCTTGAAGGTTATGTTGTCGTATCGGTTCGGAAATACTACTGCTGGAAGTTGATTCCAAAGAGTGGTTGTGCGTGGAAGAAAGTGCTTTGAAAAACGCACAGTGGAGTACCGCCACTCGTCCAGATAATTGGTATGAAATTGGGATGAGATATTTTACTAAGCAAACACATTCAGTACATATCCAATCAATTCAAACATCGTAGCGACTTAAACGTACCGTACAACGTGGGTGATTTATAAAAGCTCTCATTGAAAAGTATGTGATAAAACAAACCGTAGAATCCAATATCCGATGGAATGTCGCCGCCTGTTCAAATCGAATCCCAGATCAGTCAATGTAGACCTATCTACTTGATAGCTATATGAATATAGTATGTTTTTATTCTTTAAATCGGTTTGTTGTTATTGACTTTTTTAATGCTGATAGCAAACTATTAAAATTACAGAAAATAGGAACCATCACCTACCGATATTAATGGTGACACGGGCATACATCACATGGCCTTTGTCGCCTTTGATACCGCCGTGTGGTAACGCGGTAAAAATATAGCATGTCGACACTCCTTAGTATAAGTAGCGACTGACTAAACAAAGCATGACACACACACATGTGAAAAAAGAACTCGAAATAAAACCCTATAACGAGACACCTACCTTCGCAATTCAAACTACTCTTAGGCCATTTTTACTACCTACTACTGTTTAAAATATTTTTGCATGGCTGTGTTTCGGTTTGAAGGGTGGGATGTGGCGTGAATTTACAGGGTACAGAGGAATAACATCTGAGTCCTCAGGAATAGCAACGCATGGGGGGTATCATGGGCGAAACAGTATACTCTGTTATGTCCATGGTACTGCTCATGTCTATAGGCGACGGTTACCATTTTCCATCAGGTGGGCCGTCAGCTTGTTTGCCATTCTAAGTCGTATAAAAAAAAATATCATCTGCTTTACTATGTTTTGTTTAAACCTGGAAATAATTTTCTAAAACTTTTTAATGCCAAACCCAGACATCCGTATGTACAATACATACAATGTATGTACATAATATTCTACTTTTCTTTTAGCAATCGGCTAAAAATGTAGTAATATGGTGGCAACATCGAAGCAATCCCGTTATTATCAAAATAAAAGGACGGCGATAGACCCCGACTTCTCCACAAAGTGTTTCCACAAAAACAATTGCCTATATCCGCTGACATGCTTTCAATTTTGATCCTTATTCAATTTAGTGCGGTTATTGCGGATATCACATACTGGGAGAGACAGCGGCTTAGACATATAATACTTAGGTGGCTATATCACAGCAAAGACCGCAGATAACAGCATTTGTTTGTTTTATGAAGATTTTACGGTAAATATTTTTCAAACTTTCATGTAGGTGCCTTGGTTTTGCTTAATTTTGTCTGTTTCAACTTTTTTTATTTCACTTGTTGATCATCACAAAGACTACATGTAAATATATATATATATATAATTTTAGTTACTGATTCTTTATTCGAATCATAAACGACTTTGAAAATCAACAACACATGTTTTTGACTGGCTAATTGCGAAGCGGCGCACGACGATACACAGAGGAGTAAGTTTACACCTGATAAGAGTACTGTAGTACCCATTTGTCACACCCGGAATGACAGAATTTCCTTGATGGATTATCCTACACTAAAAGTAAACAAACTGCCAAACTCACCTTATTTAAAGAGAGATACAAAAACGAATACACTTTTGAAAGCCGATAAACTAAGCTAACACATCGCGTCTATTAAGGTATTACTGTAACAAGGCAGATTACATAAAGATTACTGGCTGTTGACATTCTAATATGGAAGTCAAGGTCGATCTTCAAGCTAAGTGGTGACCGCACGCTAGCCCCCATTACGAATATTAGAACTCCAATCGGAGCCATGCTGCGAGCCTATAAACCAACTAATGGTGACTATAACAATTCAGTAGTACAACTTACCATTTTTTTTTAATGGGTGAAGATAGAATGGTAACCCCGCCTGCGCTATCGGTATACGCTGGCGGGGCACCAGTGAGGGATGATAGATGAGCATGAAACAAAGTATGTTAACCCATCGTGACGAATGCAACAAGTATTAGGCACAATAGTTTCCAGGGGGAACTGCATGGAGGTCGACCTGACAGGGCTTGCTAGCAATGGCGCCATTACTCCTCATTACTAGCAATCCCTTTCCCCCTACAACTTACCATTATGACATTGGCAAAATATCTTTAAAAATTTTAGAAAAGTGTTATAATTCGGAAATAAGCGATATGGAACCACCGTAATAGAGAAAAAAATCTCACAACATTATTAATTGCACTACCATTTTTTTTTTTATATTTAATACCTATTCCCAAAGACACATATAGACAAAAAAATATTAATAATTAACATACTTTCCTGTGACTGTGTTGCTATAATTATATATATACTTAATATGTCAATTTGCCATTAATTTATTATTATAATTAATATGATATGACAAATTGATAATGACTGGATAAAAGAAAATACTTCCGCCTCGGAAACGGAAGCCTAACGTTCCTACATTAGTCAGCTCATTACCAAAACCGATATAATCTGGCCGAAACGTCGAGATTACTCCAGGTAAATGATTATATTTTACCTAAATGATCGCGTTAATTTACATCTCTTATAAACCATCATGCAACGCAAAGTCTTTATAAGACCTTCATAAATGACATAACATGATTATGTAATTTATATTAGGTTAATTTTGAATAACCACCATGTAAATGATATTCAATCGGGGGGGTAAGGATAGTAAATAATTGTGTCTAACTGTCCCATTGCTAACAATATACTCTATTAGGTTAACTACCACGCGGTACCCCTGGAGACCATCACGGTTATGTAACTAGGATTGAATGAACCGACTGACCTGCTTTCATCCTCGCTTATTAGCCCTCAATGAAGCCTTGCGAGCGTATACTGATAGCGCAGGGTTTGCATTCCATTCTCACCTATAAAAAAATATTCAATATAAAAAATAATATACCAGAGGGAGAAATGTCAAAGGAAGAAAAGTCATGAGCGAAACAGTATACTCTGCTATATCCATGATACTGTTCATATAGGTGACGATTATCACTTTGTTTGTCATTCTAATTGAACAAAAAAGAAAGTGGAACATGTTGTACTACTGCCAACATTTCCTGTCTAGGCCACAAGCTTTTACCGATATTAACACTACGTGTACATTGCTAAAAGAATCGCCATCTTTTCACTGCGCATTTCATTCTGTGTACACAACTCAATGCGAAATGAAAGTTTTTAATTAAATTTCATGTACCTACCACATCCAGGGGAAGCCTTCCCAATTTTCTGGCTTAATGAAATACCCAATGGTATTTTCTGACCAATTTGTTATATATTTTCAGACTCAAATTTACATAGTTGTTTAATTGAATACTTAATTTTTTTTTTTAATTTTATAAAATTAGTAGACATAAGGTCACAGAAGCAAAATATAGGAAATTATTAGGAGAAATATGCACCACCAAAATCGGATCAAAATTGACAAAGATATTACATAAGAGATACGCAACAAAATGATAAAGTCCGTCCTCATTTATCAACCGACTTCAAAAAGAAGGAGGTTGTCAATTTGCTTTTTTTATGTTTTTAATGCTTTTTATTGCACCATTTAAGGAATATGTATAATAAAGTACAATAAATTATCTTATCGTTAAAGCTATCATTTTCGGACAACCTTTGAATAGAGGAGAAAAGACAAAAGGCAGCAGCAATTTAGCGCAAAAATATATTTAGTAAAAAAACACTCATGTTAATAAAGCATTTCATTATACCACTAATGATTTGCATGCCTTAAATACATATAAATATCTAATATAATAATAATATATTTTACACAAATTAATAAAATACATTAAAATATATACATACTATAATGTATAAATAAACATATAATGTTATACACCACAACAAGACAAGTAGGTATAGAAGGACAAAACGTATATTCCGTCTCTAAAACTGATTATATTGTGCGCGTTAATTTTCAAGACAGACCTCTATTTCAAATCCGTGCGCCACTGTATTATTTGAAATAATATATCGTAGTGAGAAATGAGATATCATGGTGTGCAAAGTGCCGTATAACAAATAGTTAGCTACTGCATAATTCACATCCTATTTATTAATCGTAATCCTTATCTAATATACGATAAATATATATATAGAGTCATATCAAAATCTATATCTGGAGTATTCTAGCTTTGTATGGATGTGAGACGTGGACATTAACCCAGAAGGAAATAGATAAACTCAGAGCCTTTGAAATGTGGTGCTGGAGAAGGATGGAGAAAATTAGCTGGAGGGATTGAATTAACCATGAAGAGGTCCTGCTTAGGGTTAAGGAAAAAAGGCAAATTATTAGAACTATTGAGGACAGAAGGGGAAAAATGTTGGGACACTTGATACGACACGATGAACTTATCAACATTATAATAGACGGTAAGATAGAAGGAAGGATCCCCTCCTTTCTTCTCAGAGGGAGACCGAGACAAAGTTACATCAGGCAGATCAAGAAAGTTGGTGTCGTGTCGTATCAAAAGGTGAAGAGACTCTCTGAAAATCGTAGTGAGTGGCAAGAGCTCCACCGACAAGAGCGTAGCTCTTAAATAGGATAGATAGATATATAAAGTATAATAGATAGTATAAAGATAGCTTCTTATTAGTTTTTAAAATCAATAAATCTTAATGAATATGAAATAATTAAAGTTTGTGTACCACAAACAACTTGAATTGTGACAAAACCAGTTATTTTAATAAAATCTAAAAGTACATTCTTTCAGATAAAAAAGAATTTTCGAAATCAATTTAGAACTGACGGAGTTATGAGATAATAAACAACAAAACCGAATTAAAAATCTCCCTTTCTTGAAGTCGGTTGATAAAAATATTAAATTTATTTGTTTGTTACCACTTAGTGCTCAAACAATTTAAAATTATAAAATTTTATAAACACGTACTGGAGAAAGACATTGCCCACTATCTATCTCAGTTAGTCAACATATTCTAATCAACGGCCGAAGTCACATGTAATCACCGAACGCAATAATAATAATCCCTATCAGTAAGTACGACCCAGTTTATAATCTCTATTAATCCCTATCGCTACGACCTAGTTCAAATACCAAGATGCAAATAGTAAATAATAAAGTGACTAAAAAAACGTCTTTCTGAAGTGAAATGACACCACGAGACTACTCTGCAAATATTTCCATTTAATCTTCTTGCAGTAACACAAAGGTACACGACACTTTATTATTTAATTAACGTAAAAGACTATTTACAAAACAGAGCGCCGAAACTGAGTATAAGTCCCACCCACCGGCAATCCCCAGATTAGACTCCTGGAAGGTGCAACGCTATTCTCTGGAGTGCTCAAGGACACTAGATGTTTCACGTACAAACTTTATAATTAGCAATTCTAATAAATAAGGCCCGTTACCCACGCAGAGGGAATAGAAATTCAGTTCTATTTTAAGCAATTAATTTTTTCCTCAAATTGCTCTTTGGTTAATTTCATTACATTAAAGAGTTGGTTTACAGACATTTATAATACCTTATAGACGAAGTATCTAAATATAAAATTAGATGCTTTTGAGTGATCCAATAATCAGTATCAACTTCATTTTTATTCCCAAGTTATTTTTATAAAAAGACTACAAAAGTAAAAAATAAAATAACAGATTAAATTAAATACAAGTATGTCTCTTCGTAAAATAGTATGATTTCCATATTTAGGATAATACTCCTACATGTAATGCTCTTATCTACTCTACATCATCTGAAGACTGACTGGTTAACTGGTAGATGCTACTAGCATTAAGTCCGCCTTTTGTACCTTATTTTATTTGGGTCAATAAAATTATTTAAATAAATAAATAAAATCGTCGCCACTTAAATGATTTCATCATTAATCTAAAATTAAAGTAAAGGTTCATCCTAATTTGGACTAGTGGCGGTCTTCCACCGTGCGTTTTTCAAAGCACTTTCTTCCACGCACAACCACTCTTTGGAATCATCTTCCAGCAACAGTATTTCCGAACCGATACGACATCATAACCTTCAAGAAAAGAGCATATTCCTTTTTAAATGGCCGGCAGCACACCTGCAATACCGTTGGTGTTGTGGGTAATCATGGGCGGCGGTAGTCACTTACCACGTACCATCAGGAGAGCCGCATGCTCGTTTGCCCTATGTGTACTAAAAAAAATGAAAAAAAAATCTAAAAGGATGAAAGTTAATCAAGCCCGATAAAAAACTTTTATTCTACGTAAATACTATATCATTATCAGCAATATTAAATACCTCAACCAATATTTACGAACAAGATACTCAAATTAATCATTCAATGATAATAATTTTCATCGTCGTTTAAGGCATTAATTGTCCACTGCTTACAGAAGCCTCCCCCATAAGCTGCTATATGAAACGGTTCTTAACAAGCTGCATACAGTAACTGATATCCCTACAATGCACTAAGCTCATCGCTCCGTCTGGTGGGAGTTGTTCTACACTGTATTTGCCTGTACACGGTCCCACTCAAGAACCTCTTTTCTCAATCGATTAGTTTTTCTTCGAAATATATTGCCGATCCTTAGCCACTTCAGCTTACTTATCCCTATATATACTATTATATATATATTTTTATGTTAATCATCTGCTCTCGATTATTTGGTTTGGTTTATTGTGGAAACTTTACTGATTTATGTTATGGTTGTGTATACTATTTATATGTCTCAAGTATTGTATGTTTCCCTTTTAAAGTAAAATAAATAAATAAATATATACTACTAGCTTTTACCCGCGCCTTCGTCCACGTGACCAAGGTATGGTCACTAACCGAGTTAAAAAATTGCCTATATTCTTCTGCATCCCATATATCAAATTTCATAGAGCATGAAACGTTGTATCAAGTAAAAAGTCTATTTTCTCAGCCGCTAATGGAATACATAGCAAATCTGACGATGCGCCACGCGTCTGGGCTCGATCTCGTACTCGGCTCAAGATTAAGCTCAAATAACGTCTTTGGTGTTTGAATAGACCGTATCGTATTTTCGTAAGTATTATTAGTAATCAACAGAGTTCATAATTTCTCTACGAATTCTATATAAGAGATAATATAATATGCATTTCAAGAGACCACGTAGAACGAATTAATATAAACCTTTTACACATACCTAATCTTGAAATATTTTCTCAGATTATTTTTTACATTAATCTTAACTAAGTTGCGTTTAGTAACAAAAATGATGTATTAGGATAACTACGTATTTTTTTACTGCTTGTTTATTTTGTAAGGTAGTAAAGCCGCCAATTGACTATATAATATCGACTACAAAGGTATACGTTTTACTGGGAAGTACAAAAAATAGATACAATTAATTCTTTTCCTACACTATAAAGCATATTATATGACTATCCAATAATAACATTTGAGTAAGCCAATCCCAATGGAATACATTAATTCAGTAAAGCCACGCCATGAGATCAAAATCGATTATGTATGCGCCAAGCTGATAATATGCATCGGTCCATTTTTGAATATCAAAAGAAATATTAGCATATAACTGGCGATTATTTTATTCTGACGACATTGTATTGGATCTGAATTAATGCTCAGAACGCTTTCACCATACATTTTTATCTACGGAATGGACGACAATAGTAACAATATTTATTATGTCATTTTCTAGCTTAGTCCTGTGTAGTCCACGCATAGAATAGGCAACCCCGTCCTTTCCCGTCAGTGTCGTAAGAGGCGACTAAGGGAGGGCGAGGGAAGGCCAGCAGCATCCCTCTTAAAATATCTCCAAAGCCTAACTGCGGTTTCCAATCCGCTTGTCAAGCGTGGCAGCTACTGGCAAAACTCCCCTAGGGGGAGTGTTATGTTCAGCAGTGGACAGTTAAAGGCTGATATGATGATGATGATTGTCCAGTCTTAAAAAGCTTACACATTTATACTGAAACAGCATTACAGAGTTTATTAATATTAGAGGTTTTCTATCAATTAGTAACTTTTGTAATATAATAGCAACCGTAAATAGTTTTTTTTTCTGTCGTCGTTCGTAATGTCACTCATGGGCACCACAAAATATTAGCGCTGTAGCAATTAAATTGCTGCAGCACATGCTGAGTGGCGGCCACGTTGGCAATAACAAATGTAAAGTTTTTTTTTTCTTTCTATTGATAATTTATGTAACTTTTTTTGTTATTGGCAATAAATGTTTTCTTTCTTTCTTTCTACTAGTGTACTGTATTACCTAGTAGTGTTCTTTCTTGTTCTTATAGTCCTCTCCAGCGAAAACTAGTCTGCTTTCACCTCACGGAATCTATTCTTGACTGTAGCCAGATGAAATAGTTTGTATGCATTCGTGATTCCAACCTCTATCAGATATTACAAAAACAAAACTTTTATCTTACGAATAACTTTATTTCCCTTTTCAGTAGCTTTGCCCATCATAATACCGTGCACAAATATCTCCTCATAGCAGCCCATTAATGACTTCTCACCAAGCCCATGTCTCTGCCCACAAGAATTCAAGCTTACTTTCACCACGCTAGTCAAGTGACTAGGTATAGAGCATTCTTTCAAGTTTGCTTTTTCTTACATTGTCGTATTGTTTTTTTTTTTTATTTTTAATGGATGATAATGGACTGGTAGCCCCGCCTGTGCTATTGATATAAACTGGCAAGGTACCATTGAGGGATGATAAGTGATGATGAAGCAGGTCAATTAGCCCATCGTGATGAATTAAAAAAGAATTAATCACGATGGTTGACGAGGAGAACTGCGTGGAGTTCAATCTGACAGGGTATATTGCTAGCAATAGGATTACTAATTCCCATTACTAACAATCCCTTCTCCCCCTCCCTGTCGTATTGGGTTAAGAAAGAAGAAGTAGTAACACGTTATATTCTTACTTTGTCACCACTCGAATAATTCATACTGCAATTCAACTAAAACTCGGCAATCAAATGAGTAATTAAAAAAATACAATAAATAAATGTACAACCTACACCTGTATTACCAATAACAACGTAGGTATCTACTGTCCTTTTAATTTGTCGATACGATTATCTGATGTAATCCTTCAGCGCTAACAATTGAATACTGTGTATTGTTCGATGGCTTACAGACGATTCTAAGATAAGTTGGTTCGACTTACCTTACTCTTGTCGAGCCCTTTGAATATTCATGTTAGAACTAAACATAACATACCTAACCCGAATGTAGACTAGTAGGTGTACTTGAAATTCATACTTTGGCATACGTTGTACGTAATAAAAAAAATAACCGTAATCGTAATAATTCATTTGCTATCTATACACGCTGGCAGAATGAGAAATGATGAGAATTAACTACCATAGTACCAGAAGGGCCACAGGAAAATCGTCCTGATACAGTATATTAATAGCAAAGGAGCCGTTAAACCCCATTGCTTTCCCTTCGATATATTCAAATTACCCACCCCAATATAATTACCCATCCATAACGTGATGATGGATCATGAACATGTTTGTCATTAATGCCACTAATCCTCAGGGTTCAGTCACGTATATCATATCATATTATACCTACAATACCTATAAATTTCCACTAATTACAACATCAAAACGTTATAACTAACTAAATAGCCAACTGAATAATAAATAACTAAGTTATATAGCGTAATTATGCATAGTGTAGTTTAGGACCAATGATTTATGAAACGATCCAGTAGAGTTTGTTTAGATTGTTCGATAGGGTTGCCAATCATGTAACAGGACTTGTCATTACTAGAGGTAAACTTTGTACAATACCTCTGTACCTCTCGTGCTTCTACTTCCGAGCAATTGTACTTGTGTAGCACACTTGGGTTTCAAGATTTTGTTCGCTATTCTCCTATAAAAAATATGCCTGTAAAATCCTTATATACTTCTTTATTCAGTTTACTGCTTTGTTTAGCCTCTGGATCATTATTCTAATCTTACTTCTAATTTTCAGTAACAGAAGCTACAGTTTTTTTGAAGTCTTGTCCACCAACCCTACACCTACATCTGAGATGTCCAAAACTTTACAGTTATGGCACCTAACCTAATATTCTAGAGTTGTTCGAGGGATCTTACCCTTGTCAAAACCGCAGGCCTCTATTGAAAGTTGCTCCTTACCAAATATAAGATCATAATCACGTAAAATAGAACGTCGGTGTTAATATATTGACATGTTAACAGCTGCGCTCTCACCATATTCTGCCTGGATTATCATTTGATATTGTTCAACAAAGTTACTATAGAAATAATAAATTGATCACAATTTAAAAGATTTATTGCTCATAAAAATAGTTACAGCAATCCTGTCATAATTATTCTGAAATAAAGATGGAAGTGAATACTATTAATTTTAAAAAGAATTATCCAAAAAGTATTTTAAGGTCCAAAACCAAAGAAAAAAAATATTAAAGACGGATATTAAAAAATGTAAGTCATGGCACACAGACATATCCATATTTCTGTATCAAGAATATATATAATAATTGTATTCAAGAATATATGTAGTAAAAAATCAGTCATAAAATAAAATTAAGTACCAAATTACTTTCTATATACAATATTCACATAAGTACCTGCGAGTACATGATATATCTTTCTACTTTAATGAAATGTTCCCAAATTCTAAAACGTACTAAAGTAAAAGTATAATATATTTATGATAGTTACTGTACTCACGTAGTTATGGTTTATTAGCATAAATTATGTAAGCAAAAGTCACTTTTAACAATTTCATAGTCAAAATAAAGTAACATCTCAATCATTGCTAATTGCAAATTAAATTGCCGGACGTTGTACCGCTTCGGTTGGCTCGTTCACTTGAATTTCACTCGTTAATATAAATTACAACAATAATAAATTTTAACGTTTATTAACAACCATTAGCGGAACCCCGACAATATCCTGTTCTACAAGCTTTGCCTAATTGTGTTTTTAAAACCACTTCAACATAGATTTTTAAACAAACAAAAACACTGATACATGAGTTGTACTCACCAATATGATATTCAATAAACCATGAAGGGTTAACACACTGTTATTTTAATATAATGTTTCTCGTACTAAATGATTCTATACATATACATACGATAAATTTGGCCAACTATACTATGCTATACTATATATATGTATAGTATAATGTGTCTTTTCCATTTGAAATACTATATAGCATACTATATTTCATAACGAGTGATTGAATAAAGAACCAAAAAATAACAAACAAACTTACCCTCACATTTATAATATTAGTATATATATCTGTGATAATATTTTTGTTTTTATAAAGTCATATTCAGTTCTAGCGATGACACGTTAATTGGTAAATGGTTAAAATGACGCATCTTTCCATAAAAAAATCAACCTTTTTGTAAAATTCCAAAATTTTATTTCTAAAGAAAATATATTATTAACTACGAACCAGGTAATTTCTACAAAAAAGAAACCTTTCATAATGGTTTTATATATATATATATATATATATATATATATATATATATATATATATATAAAAATATATATATATATATATATATATATATATATATAAAAACAAGATAATAGTAGAATCAAAAAGCATTTCAATTTAAATACTCTTCACTTTTGATATTTTAAATTGAGACGACAGTTAGAATAAATGTTTCTCTGAATTATGTCAGTCTTAAGCCTCAGAATGAAGGATGATAACACCGTGACGACGTGACACCTCTTTTACTTACAGATTCACGTTCTTTTATTTCTAAATTAAATATACATTTTGTCATTTGTGAGTATACAGCATTTTGTTTTTAATATAAATATAATTATAATTTTTTCAACTGGTACTAAATTCTGGAAGTCGCATTAAGCAATTAATTTTAGACACTGCTATCCAAGCAAACGACTTGTGGACAAAGTCTCCTCTGGTTATGTCCTAACTCAGAACATAGTATATTTTAAACGTGGGTACATCCACGAGATATGGCTAGTTATACTACGTAAGAAAATTTCCCTCCGACATTTCCGTTTTATTTTACTATACATGTTTTACTGCAAAAGAGCAGCAGCCAATTTTATTTCCATCGCTTGCAACTTTCAATTTCAATTTATGAATATATTTTACAAAAGCATGAACAATATCACCTCCATAATTAACTAGTTTTTTTAGCTATAAAATATACGTTCATAATATCGTTTCAAACACATTTATTATTAAGTAAGCAGTACCTAGTTTGTTGGAAGCTAGACATAAAGAATTAGAAATGAGTACATCCTACAAAGAGTTAACGATAAAAAATAAAAATACTATGGAAAATAGACGAGGAAAAATTTCGAAACACGGCACGTTTAACTTATAAACGTTATTATAGAGTCAAGATTGAAAAGTGAAGGGGAAGAACAACCCGAATTATATCAGGCGAATTAAGGAATAAAATTGAACTCGTACCATATTAAATTAAACAGGCATTCACGAAAAAATTTACTTCAATAATAAACGAATGGATAAATAACATGTACGATACTATAATAAATCTATTACATCCTCCTATTAGACATATATAAGTAAATAATGTCTCAAAGTGACAAAGATATGTCAAGAACATTCCTGCTGCTTACGATAATAACGCTCATCAAGGAATGCAATAACCAAAACAACACACACTTCAACATTTGGATGTATTTTGAATGTTGATTGTCAATTTTATATATCTACATATATACAATCCTCAGGAATGGCAACGGAAGGGGGGTATCATGGGCGAAACAGTATACTCTGTTATGTCCATGGTACTACTCATGTCTATAGGCGACGGTTACCACTTTCCATCAGGTGGGCCGTCAGCTTGTTTGCCATTCTAAGTTGTATAAAAAATATATATAATAAAGCATATATATCTAGATAAGGTACATTATTACACACTCTACGAGTACCTTTTTTTATACCACTAAGGTAGCAAACAAGCATTCAGCCCACCGGATAGTAAACAGTTACCACAGCCTATAAACGCTTGCAATATCAAGGACGTTACGACGATCCTGAAGAAACCTCTTTACCCCTGTTTTGAAGAACACCATACTATAGTCTTTTATAAAACCTCGACAGGCTTATTTCATAACCTGAGCGTTCGTGGGAGGAAACATCTTTGAAACTAAATTCCATCTATTTGCGACATCTTGTCGATTTAAAACATTCCAAATAGATACTCAGGTATTTTCAAAGCGTTGCAACTTTTGAATGGTTCACATTCAACTTTAACCATAAAATTAATAATCGCCTGAATCTGAAATCGTAATACGGCAAAATATTTGGACTCTTTATCCGTACTGAGATTTCCGCCGAATCCGACATTATGCAAATGCGTTTAATAAATTAAAGAAAAGTTCAGAAGTAATTTAAACTTTGATTCCCTTCCCAGGTGCCGTGATGCCATAGAACGAAATATTGGTCTTAAAATAAATATCTTTTGTTAGAACGGACCTAAGCTGTCCAGATATAAAATCAATTGTAAGTATTTTCCTGTTCAAGTAGTAAACTATTCAAATCTTGCTGTAACAGCGGTCTGAATATAAATTTCAGTATTGCTCGACATACATTTATATATATTTTTATATTTATTTTATTATATATATTTTTAGATAAAAAAAATAATTTATTTTATTTATTTATTTAACACTTTATTGGACCAATATTACAGAACTTGTTGAATAATTTTCAATAAGTATAGTGTAGTACAAAAGACGATCTTACTGCTAAGCAATCTCTTCCAAACAACCTTTTCGTAAGGTATAATTGCGTATCCGTAAAAAAACTGTTTATAAATTTGGTAAAACTTGTAAAAATAAAAACGTATATTTTGTTTTTTTTTTTTTTATAACACAGGAGACAAACGAGCAAGCGGCTTACCTAATGGTAAGTGAATAAAAAATAAAATGTCACCATATCTGAGATATCTGACAGACGGTTTATAACAACGACTTTAATTTGTAACCAATCTAACCTAAAGCACGTATTAACTTAAATGCTAATAAATACATCTATAGCATACTTTAATTGCGGTTCTATTGCTGCTTCAATTATCTCTTATATCACGCGAATTATATCTTTTTTCTCCTCTGAATCTAGTAATTATATCCGAATATCGTTATAGATATAAAATATATTACAATAAAACTTTCTCCCGTTGGACACAGATAAAAACCAAATGACTAAAGTTAACATCTTGCTTTATCAAATCCTTCGTCATTTATTCTAGAGACTTTTGTCATTTACTTATACATTGAATATGCATGGAGCTCTATACACCCCTATAGCATGTTCTTTACAATCACATTACCTATATATGTACCCTGTGCACATTGTACGTAAGACAGGATAATTGAATTCAAATTATATTTACAAAGAGTAGGATAACCACAAGGCAGCTGAAGAATTGCAGACATTAAAGGGATTGATCCTAATTCAAATTCAGTGAATTGATTAAAGTAATTTTAAATAAATTAAAAGGAACAAGTACTGATGTTTTTCGTCCAAATTTATTTACGTGTCAAAAAAGAATATCCCTGTAAAGAGTACATCACTTATTAAAATTGGTATACCTTTGTTTGTAACCTACGTAATTTAATTTATGGAAAGGATAATTAAGACATATTTGCTTTTAATTTGTTAAATTTTGGTACTATGCCTTTTTGTTGGAATATTGAGAACATTATTCCTGGTTTAACAACTGTTAAATTCCTCTCCGCAGTGTAATTAATCTAGCTTCCCGTTTCTCAAAATCCAAGTACATAATTATTTTATAATTTACTATATATGCTACATAATTTATGCATTAACTTATATAATTTATTTAAATAGTAACGAAGTACAAATTGATTCTATACTATTATGAAGTATTAGTCTATGTTTGAGAATCTATGCAACTTAATATTAAAAAAAAAATATTCTGATTTATGACAGAACTCGATCTGATTGTGTTTCGTAATTATGATTTATTGTGATTAAATTTAATCGTTATACTTGGAAAGTAATTTAATTTATATTATATATACTATTTGATTTAAATATTTAATTTTTTATAAATATATCATAGTTCGTTGCCTTAACTTATGTGTAATCGAAATAGGCACAAAAGAAACTAATATAATTTTTTAACATTTTACAAACTATTATAAAGGTATACAAAATCACTTTTGTAAACTCCACAACTGTGATAATACTATCTTTTTCTGCCGCGAAGTTGCTGAGCTTATATAGTTTGGTTTGACAAATGTAATAAAACTGAAATTATAGTGTATGGAAACATAAAACCATAGTACTTAGGAATGCTAACACAGGAAAGGTACCATGGATAACACATTGCAATCTATGATGTCCATGACGATGTTCATGTCTAAATATCATAAACAAAAAAATTTCAGCATTTATACAATTAAATACTTAAAATATGCAGGCCCTACACAGGAGTCGGGTAAACTCGTCACGCCGTAGATTCTTGTATGGGATGCTATTTATTTTAAAAATGGAAATGTCGCCACAAACGTCACATTATTAATGCGATGTCATCCAGAACAGAAATAGGAATTCTCAAGAACATATTTCTGTTTCTTTTCATAACAATAAAACTTTACCTGATGAATATAATGTGATGAATATAATTAAGTTTTTAAATTTAATCTTTTAATTGTTGTAGATTTAAACGTAATATTAATTCTGAGGTCTGAAAACAATATTTAGTGCTTTGTTTATAAACTCCTTATCGTTTGATTCCAGCATAGAATAGGGCATTCTTTCCTTTCCCGTGGGTGTCATTAGAAGTGCCTAAAGAAACTTAATGGATGAGGGATAGGCAGCAGCGTCTCTCTTAAAACATCATCAAAGCGTAACTGTCGTTGTCAACCCTCCTGCCAAGCGTGGTATTTACTGGCAAATTCCCCTTTATGGAGAAGGCCTATGTTCAGCGGTGGACAATTATTGGCTGATATAATAATAATTACAAACACTTAGATATCTACATAATCGGTTATACTAAAAGCAAGTCTATTAAAATATTGACATTTTATAAATTTTTGAATGTCATAAATTATCATGAAATAAATTTTAGACTACTACAATTGTGATAGTATCTACTAACTAGAACTATATAGTAAAAAATATACTTACTCTAGTTTAAAATCTATATAGATAGGGCAAAGTTTTATTAAAATGTGTTAACTGGAGCTTGTACCGTAGCTGTTACACGGCTAGTCACGATCCAATCAAAGTTTGTTCAACCTTCGAGTTCACGTCTTATCGATGTCATCTCAAACTCCCTAATAGCGCCACTTATCTGACTTGAAAACTAATGCATATACCTAGTCCAACAAGCTTTCGCGAGTATACAAAATAATATTTTAATAT
The DNA here is from genome assembly GCF_026898425.1 of Galleria mellonella. Taxonomy (NCBI): domain Eukaryota; kingdom Metazoa; phylum Arthropoda; class Insecta; order Lepidoptera; family Pyralidae; genus Galleria; species Galleria mellonella. The sequence continues at coordinate 2,195,461 of NW_026442068.1, read as the reverse complement.
AAAAATCTTATACATTAAATCACATATATAATACTCAATTAGATGTTAAAGCTAATGAAATTGAAAAAGGCATGTGTTAAAAGTTTTAACTATATTAACGAAATATTAAGTTTCTTTACCTTTGCTTAATACTCGTACAAGATTTTTAAATGAATGCAGTTGGAATACGCTTTTTAAAACTAAAAAAAAAATATCATTTTGATAATCAGGTGCATGATTCTTGCTAAATAAGAAATTTGTTACATACCTAAATATCTTAGTCTTCAGGGATGGCAACGTATCATGGCCTACACACGGTGACACTAATGTCTCTTTTGGAGAAGAGAAAAATGTTAGTCAAGCTATCTAGGAGTCTTATTACTAACAGTATATTCTATTAGATTAACCTCTACGCAAACCTTAACCTTAACATATATATGGCAATTAAATTATAGGCTACAGAGGCATAATACCTTAGTCCTCGGGGGGAAAGGGATTGTTAGTAATGGAGACTGAGAATCCCATTGCTAGCAATATACCCAACCAGGTCGACCTCCTCGTGATTCTCCCTGGAAACTGTCATGGTTAATTCCTGATGAATTCATCATGATGGGCTAACTGGCCTGCTTTCATTCTCATCTATCACCCTTCACTGGTGCTCCGCCAGCGTATCCCGTTAGCGCAGGCGGGGTTACCATACCATTTTCACCCATCAAAAAAAAATTTAGAGCAGGGAGTCAGTAGATGTAAGTGGATGTAAAGCTTAAGACTGTTCCTTATATCAGTCTAAGGCCTATGTTCAGCAGTGAAAAACCAGTGAAGGGTAATAGATGAGAATCATCTATTACCCTTCACTGGTGCTCCGCCAGCGTATCCCGTTAGCGCTGGCGGGGTTACCATACCATTTTCACCCATAAAAAAAAATACCTTAATCCTCAGGAAAGGCAACTTATGAAGGATATCATGGGTGACACCATTATACTCTGTTATATCCGTGTAGAAATACTAATACATTATTAAAAGACATTAAAACCTTCTTCTAACATATATACATATATTCTTATAACATATTACATGCATGAGATAAAATTTTATTTGCCACATACCCGTGTCCTTAATTTTTACATATACACTTACATAAACACAGTTTTTCAATCCCTTTGAAATTAATGGTTACAATAAATGCCTAATCTAGTTAAAAATCAGCTTAACCTGTTTCTCTACCTTATCAGTTTAATGGAAAGGGCTAATCGAATAATAGGGATTACCGCGCCACAGCGGAAATAAGTAGGCACAAAATAATTCAACCCACGTGAAAGGGGGATGAACAGAGCGAGACAAATTTTAAATTAAATTAACAGCCATGGGATGAATATATAAACTTTTAATCTCAACTGGCAATCCTTGATAACATGGCGTAAAATTGTTTAATAGGTAACGCTTTAATCCTACTAGTATTTGTAAATATCTAAATTTTTAAAGATGTATCGTATGTTTGTTATTCAAACATGCTTAAACGGATGAAAGGATATGAATTAAATTTGTTACACATATTGGCCATATTTTATTTTATTAATACGTAGGTTACTATCATTCTACAATTTACGTGAAAAATGCTATATGTTATGTCTATAGCTGATAATTATACGTATTTGAAGTTGTTAAATTTTTGTCAACCTATTTTCAATCAATAGCATATTCTTTTCTCTTCATTGGTAAATATTTTAACACCACTTTGTAAATCTATCGATAGAAAGAGATATACTCAGATAATTATGTAAATGCAATTTCAAGAAACCTTCGAAGCGATCGAATTAAACTTACTTTCAAGACAATCCCACTTCTCCAGATGGAATAAAAACCTAGTTTGAATGTAAAAGGCATTGGAACTAGAACAAATTGCACCGCTCTACCCTGGTTGGCTTCGACATCAAAGAATTCCGTTCTAGTTCAACTTGGTATTAGATTCTTCTTGACATATTTTTCAGATGAGTTTGTACTGCTACTAAAAGGATTATTATACATATAAGATCATAAAACTCTACTTACAAATTTCATCGAATATTTTTTACTGGTAAGGTAGAGTTCTTTTAATGAAGTTTAATTCAAGTTTCATCAAAAAAAATGGGTGTTTATATATATATATATATATATATATATACATATGCATTTTCCTAACTCCTTTCGAAGATGACTGTGACTCTTGAAACGCAAGTTATTCATACCTACCTCAGAAGTCAGAGACTTTATACCTACTTATTTATCCCATTTTTTACCTCTCCTTCAAATAGAACTTGATCTGTAAATATTATGTACTTCATATTAATTCTTCTTTTTATACTGCGAAAAACAAAGCCTATGGACGCCTGCAACATCAGAAATGTGTTAAGAAAAACAATGGCATGGAGCTCCTTCCATAGAAATGAAATATATCTTATTAATTATTAAATAATCAATACATACATATAAAACAGCGGCCTTCATGATATGGTGTAATAATTGTGCTCTTAAACCTGTATGACACCTTAGTAAAAAAAATTAATAATATTCACTGAATTCAGCCGTATACCGTCAATATACTGCTTAGGTAAGGAAATCTTGTAGGCCAGTTTACCGTGCTCGTAAAACCTAACGAGTGACGTATAAACTTGGTGCCTACGTAATGGGAGGTGCGCCGCTTTATTAAGACGAGCGACAGTATAGTTTCACTTAACCATTGCCAAATAGCTGGGATTCCAGAACCCTGGGGCAATTGCTTAGGCAGTTTACTGAACCAGCGATAATTACGCTCAAACACTAAGATATGATGTCGCCTATAAATAATTATGTTGATTAGTATTCATAACAGGCAGATAGAAGTCTAACGATAACGCTTTTAATACTATTACTACTAACCTATTAATGACATACTCGTAAATCTCATTATCTTATTTATTATTTATAGCGTAAATACATCCTAAACGGCGTAATCGTAATTCTATCCTAAGAACTTACGTGTTCTTATTTTGATTGTTACTGCTTGGCGTCCTAACCAATTGCATTGAAATTTGGCGTCTTCATCATATCAGCCGTTATTTTTTCACTGCTGAACATAGGCCTTAGACTGATATAAGGAACAGTCTTAAGCTTTACATCCACTTACATCTACTGACTCCCTGCTCTAAATTTTTTTTTTGATGGGTGAAAATAGTATGGTAACCCCGCCTGCGCTAACGGGATACGCTGGCGGAGCACCAGTGAAGGGTGATAGATGAGAGTGAAAACAGGCCAGTTAGCCCATCATGATTAATTCATCAGGAATTAACTATGATAGTTTCCAGGGAGAACCGCAAGGAGGTTGACCTGGTTAGATATATTGCTAGCAATGGGATTCTCAATCTCCATTACTAACAATCCCTTCCCCCCCCCCCTACTCTAAATTGGGCATACGTGTAAGTAATATTTAAGAATACGAGTTTAGACAGGCTTTATCGCGGTTAGTCAATGTGTTCTGGTTACTAGGACAAAAGCCACCTGAACAGCTAGTGGATAAACTTGAGATTTATTTATTAACTTCCGCACTGATAAACTATGTTTGGGTGTCTTACACAAAAGGACCTATTCAAATTAGTTTACCAAGTGTCATAGTTTGACGAAGGAGATCAACTAAAGGTATAGCTACACAAACTGGAAACGTTTGTATCGGCAAATAGTTGCGTTACAAGTACTTATACAATTTCGTATTCCGCTTTTGATGTTAAAACAATACTTGATGTCTTCATTGGAGGGTCGTCTATAAATTGGAAATATCTTCTATATTATCGAGACGTGTTTCAAGTACGGAAGATAGTTTTGGTATCAATACTTGTATACAACCCATACTGGTTCTTAATCCTGTCACTCTTTTTTTTTTATACAACTTAGAATGGCAAACAAGCTGACGTCCCACCTGATAGAAAGTGATAACCGTCGCCTATAGACATGAGCAGTACCATGGACATAACAGAGTATACTGTTTCACCCATGATACCCCTCATGGTTTGCCATTCCTGAGGACTCAGGTGTTATTCCTCTGTACCCAGTAAATTCACGCCAAATCCCACCCTTCAAACCGAAACACAGCCATGCAAACACAGCTGCTTCACGGTTGAAACACGAATGGGACAGAGGTACCCCAGCAATTGATTTTTGTACAAAGTCTCCCTCTGGTAAACGGAAACGGAAACCATAATAGTTAGATATAATTAGATAGTATAATTTAGAGGTTGCCATACATCTATATATATATATATATATATATATATATATATATATATATATATATATATATATATATATATATTTATGAAGTAGGTCAGTTAGCCCATCGTGACGAATTTAACAAGAATTGTTCACGATGGTTTCCAGGGGGAACCACGTGGAGGTCGATCTATAAGGCATATTGCTAGCAATGGGCTGTCAAACTCCATTGCTAACAATCCCTTTCCCCCCTATATATACATACTATATTGCATAGAATATTTATAAATTACTCTCATCTCTTTACGTCACGTACTTTATATTTACACATTCTCATCATGGATAGCTTAAAACAGCTCGATCGTAAATTTGGCTCTACTTGGATTCCTGGTATCCAGATAAAATTCGCTTGATATTGGCAAGTTGTTTAAGTATGTGTTACACGTAAATTTCCAGACAAAGTACGATGGTTTATGATGTCACGTCTCACTCTGACTGTGAGGTAGGGACCTCTTTAATAACAGCTACATATCACATTGATGCAGTTTATGAACCTTGTCACATGTATCTTTATATTTGTTAAACATATCATACTTAAATACGAATAAAGTACACAGAGAGTTGTGGGGCGGCTTGTAACAGCTAAATATAATGATACAGTGCCTAGTAATAATTATAATTGTCATATACTGGCTTAATTATGAATATAATTAAACCTAAGGTAAATTTGTATAGGGGATAAAGGATTGTTATTAATGCAGACTACCACTACCATTATGTTGTGGGTAGTATACTTATTACTATGTTGACGGTACTTGGATGAATAAAGCAGTTGCCATCTTGACCTCGCGTTTACTTTACACAACACATTACTAGCAATATACCCTATCAAGTCAAACTCATGATCCCCCTTGAAACCATCGTGTTGAATTTCAGAAGTAGTCATCACGATGGGCTAACTGACCTAAATTTCAGTCGCATCTATCATCACTGGTGCCCCGCCAGCGTATACCGTTAGCGCAGGCAGTGTTACCATTCCTTTATCATCCATTAGATAAATTTTCTACAGTACTGACATCTTCCGCTATTTTTTTTTTTTTATTACTTATGTGTTGATGTTTAAATCTAATTATTACAATTTCTTATTACTTGACATAAAATGAATTTGCGTTATATCTTTATCAATTCTAGTGCATTTGTTATTCAAATTTTTTACTTTTCATAACTGTGACATTGATTGTTAAAATATTGGGCATTTTTAACAACAAATAATAATTGGATTACTTTTTTTTAAATTGATAATTCATATTGTATTTAATAATTTTAGTAAGGCGTGACAAATATATGTAATTATGTATGTATGTAATGTTAGTCAAAGTTTTATAATATTTGTATGCTTAATAACGGCACAAAATATCAATCTAAACCAAATTTTATATTACATATAATATCACGTAACTTAATACCGATGTTTATGCAAATAAATAATTAACTTGACGACATTATAACACTCGTACCTTAGATAAAGAACTTTAATATTTTTACTTGCATTTATTTTTAATTATAATTATGTTACATAAATTTACTTACATTACTTACTAATATCAGATATCCTTCTTAATATTAAAATGAGTAAACTTAATATAAAATGAGTTTGTTTGTCACTTATTGCTGTTCAGCATTTTAACCAATGGTCCTAAAATAGTTATATTCGGTATGGATAAGAACATAAACTACTCCTTTGTCCAGGTCATATGGACGACATTGCGAAACACAGCCACATATGTTTTAATTAAGCAACCCGAAATTTCAAAATTGCACGTGTAATGTATGTTGCTAATATTTTATTAAAGGTTTATTATAGTCACGGCACTGGTGTGTATTACGAGTGCAGACAAAACAAAATTTTCCCATTAAAGCATATCCCAAAAGTTTAAGTGCGGCTGTTATGAAATTCTAAGGGATATTTTAATACTTTCCCCACTATGAAACACGAGTAGGTGGTTTTATTAAGGTCAAAAGTTAGTTAGGGATTCTCGTAGTGGCTGTTAAAATTTAATTTATTACACTTCTCGATTCTGCGGATTCCATATAAAGTACGAACTGACCCTCGCGTTTGTATCTTAATATTATATTTTTCTTGATTTAACGATGTAATAGGATTATCTATAGAAGCAAATAAATAAAAAAAAAATATGAATATACATATATGTTTGTAGAAAATAGATTACTATTTTCTTTCTACTTATAAGTACCCCATTTGTATATAGGTATATGCAAATAATTAAAAATTAGGTCCCACAAAAAGAACCAACTTCAGTTGTAGTTTACTACATATGCCAATTATTTGATTTAAAAATTAAACTACGGAATAAATGTTAACAAAATTTCTATAGAACCAATCAGTAAGTATATCCTTTCAGATGAAAAAAGATTTTTTCAAATCGGTTTAGATTTGACGGAGTTATGAGGTAACAAACATAAAAGAGCAATACAACTGAGTTGATGGCCCTTTTTCTTTTTTAAGTCTGTTGCAAAATTATGTATTTGTGTACGTTTATTAGTTTCCTAGTATTCATAATACAAGCTGCGCTTAGTTTGAAGTCCTTATTCTTATGATTTAAGAATAAATCTTATCGTTAAAACGTAATCATTACTTACTTAGTAGCAAAGATTTTGTAATTCCTTGTTCTTAGCTTAGTAGGCATCATGTTCTCTATTTTTTTTTTTTTCTATTTAATTAAAGCTGACCAGTTTTTCTCTGCAGAAATCAGTAATTTGAATCTGCTAGTAAAATAAAAAGTGTGAAGTACTTGTGAAACATAGTTTAAGAACCTTTACCTACGATAGCATTCTCTTTCTACGTTATTATTCTACGGTGTAAATTAAGTTAATTTAAAAAAAACTGTCTATTTTTAAAAACTAAATTGATAATAAGTATGTGATTACTTGCAGGTAATTAATAAATAGATGTATAAATTATATTATACTGAGATACCTATTTACTGTGGGTTTATGATTTGATCATGCTGTGTACACATATTTTTAGAAGGTTCGTTTGAACAAAACATTATTGTACCGTATAAATTAATATGATATTGTTAATTCTCCGTAATGTGTTCCTATTAAAATAAAATAAGAATAAATAAGCAGACAAACATTGTAAGAATTCTAAGTAAAGATTTAATACCTAGAAAGGGACCAAAGAAATCAAAAGTGTATTTGATTTAAACATCTAATTATATTATTATTTACTAATTACTTTAAAAACAGCACAAAGACTTTTTTTAATAACAGTCGGATATTCAAGCGATGAATAAACTTCCAAGAAGCAAAATAAAAATAAAGATTGATTATTGTAAGCTGATCCTGGTGCAAGTCGAGGGAAGACAGCGTTGCTCGTTTTAATAAAACTAGAAAGATTGATTGCCAGCAAAATTGCGCTAATTTTGTCAAGTTTGTCTTTTTCCAAACGGATCGCGAAAATTGCCAATTTCAGCTAAATTCCCTCCAACAAATATAATGCAATGAATTCCGAAAGCGTTCTAAATGTTTTGTTTTACACTAAATTTAATAACTGTAACAGTATTGTCTGTTTTGTAAACAAAAAAAAATTGACATATACCAATAGTAGGTAACCAAACAATGTAAACAGACTATGTACAATTAGAAAAACAATAAAATAAATGAAGACCACTACATCATATTACACAATACCATCTATCCCTAAATAAAATAGATATAGTATGGTAACCTACCGTTACTAATTCAAATTCAAATTCAAATTCAAATTCCCATGAACACCTGCGACACAAGAGGAGTTGCTTGTATGTTGCCGGCCTTTTAAATGTTTGTAGGCACGTTTTTTAAACTGATAGATATACTTAAATACTTTTTTGTAAATATATTAATTTTATACACAAAAATACACCCTATAGCTACATAAATTTTTAGTAGAAATTAAAAACTTTTAATAGAAATGCTTATAATATACAGCGATCGAACCTGCAATCTTCTGAGACCATATTCTAAACCGCTAAACCATTGAAGTCGGCCGCAAATTTTTCTTCAATTATTGTAACTACTAGATTCTACTAATTTGTACGTACGTACGTATTTCTTTTTACGATTATGAACGCTGGCGAACTGTTATTTGTAAAATACTTATTGGAGTCGAAGATAAATCATCCAGAAATGATAGACACTTGCTTTGTTTTCAAAAAAATACCTAAAGCCATTACATATTATCTGGTAAGCCACGTCAGAGGCTTCCGTGTACACATCCTTCGTACAAAGGTCACGTTCGATTACGAATCGAGATCCACTTTCTAGAAACTAACGTCTCATTTGGAGAGGAGAGAAATGTTGGTAATACAATCTAGGGACGCTATTTCTAGCAGTATATCTCGTTAGGTCGACCTCCACGCAGACCCGTGAAGTAATTGTTTGCATGACTGTGTTTTTGTTAAAAGGGCACGATATGGCAATGAAATTACAGGCTACAAAAGCATTACACCTTAGTCCTCAGAAAAGGCAACGCGCGAAGGATATCATGGACAACACAGTATATTCTGTTATGTCTATAGTACTGTTTTATAGGCGACGGTTACCACTTTTCCATCAGGTGAGCTATCAACTTGTTTGCCATTTTAAATTGTATAAGAAATGGCCCCCTGAAAATCATTGTTATTTATAATGAATCTATTATAAAGGCCTAATTCATCCTCACCTATCATTACTCACTGGCATACATTAACATATTAGCATAAGCAAGGTATATTTTCCAATTTTACCCATTGAAAATAAATTACAACACATTTCCAGATGTCCGGAAAATGCTGATAATACAAGAATCTTGCGCCCGCTTCCGTTTCCGGTAATTACACTTTACTTTATTGTCCCGTCCCAAAATCTCCCCGATTCCTAAATTCTCGGAATACATGTTTTACAAAGTTACAGTTTAGTAAATATTGTTTGTCTTTTGTTTCAATTTAGTTGATTTTTAACATTAATAAGACTTAAAGGGGTACTCAATTTTTTTTATCCATTCTTTACTTATGCCATTGTGTTATGATACTTTGCTAGTATGAATTATCAAGTAATTCTCTAAAGATGTCTCCGAAGAAGTTGCACGTACTCTAGATATTTAGTAGGTATTAGTCGCTTGCTACATTTACTTAGAGTAATCGTTACAAAACATTCATTCTTGGGTATTCCAAAAGCTTATTGTTTTTAAGTAGCTGCACAAAATATATTACAAACATAAGGCGAAGATTTCTTAAGTTAAAAGTTGTTTTAATGTTCTGAAACATAAGCGCATAAACCAAACTTGTAAAAAGACTCGTATAAGTATAAATATATGCAATATAAGACGTATCGCTGAGTAAAACAACAATAAGGAGAGCTTTTATGTAAGGAGAGCACTGAAATGACTTCAGAATGTTTACGTACACAGTAATTTCGATTTTGTCTTGTCTAATCTTAAAGCTGAGTCGTAAAATTTAACCTTCTCGGGATGGGTACGCATATCGAGATTATGAACAGCGTCCTTGCTTTAACTGTATTGTTATAAAATATATAAATATAATGAATAAAATAAAATAAACTCTTTTTTCAAAATTCAATATAGGATAACAGTATCCTTCGCGTTTATCTATTTCGCATAGTTCGCGGCATCATCTATTGAATGTAATTGAATTCATGAAAGATACTAATGAACTAGTAAGATACTAAATAATATTACGGAGAACGATTAAATCATCATTATATCAGCCTTTAACTGTCCGCTGCTGAACATAAGCCTTCCCCTTAGGTGATTTTGCTAGTATATACCATGTTTGGAAGGCGGATGACAACCGCAGTTTGGAAATGTTTTAAGAGGGACGCTACTGCCCATCCGTCGCCCTCCCTTCGCCTTTTACGACACCCTCAGGAAATAAAGGGGTGGCCCATTCTATGCCAGGACCACACTGCATATAAACGATTACATATTCTATGATATTAGTCTAATTTAATATTTTATAAAAAAAAATATAATAAATGAACATCTGCCGGGTCATTACTCAAGAACAGCTGGGCCGATTTTAAGTACGTTAATAGATATATATATAATAAAGGTCATGCTAAAAGGTTCACATTTTAATTGTGTCAGGTTTGCCAAGTACGTAACGTACTTTGGTGAAGTATATTACACCGACCATCAGAAAGCACTTATTTGTGTTTATTCAGCCATCAACTATTTGCTACGACACGTGTTTTACCTTCAAATATCTCTAGTTGAGAGTTATATGGTCTTACAGTTTTGTTTTTCATACGTGGTCTGCTGGTGGAGATAATAATATTTTCTGACCGTCATTATTGTGTTGTTTCCAGTTAAGCTTAAAACTTTTGATTTATGCAACGTACAATGGCAAACAAGCTGACGGCCCACCTGATGGAAAGTAGTAACCATCACTTATAGAAATGAACAGTATCATGGACATAACAGAGTATACTATTTTACCCATGATATCCCTCACACGTTGTCATTCCTGAGGATTCAGGTGTTATTCCTCTGTACCCAGTAAATTCATTGCCATATCCCACCCTTCAAACTGAAACACAGACATGCAAATACAACTGTTTCACGGTAGAAACACGAGTGGGACAGAGGTGTCCAAGCAAACGACTTTTGTACAAGGTCTCCCTCTGGTAAATAAAATTTTTATTTCACTTTTATCCATATACATAAAAAGTCTTGACTGACTGACATTGAAACTTGTTATTTTGACTGTTGTTCTTTTATTAGCAGGGAAATCCACTAGGAAAAACATTTCCTGAAATTTCCACGTGAACAGAAGCGTACTGGTTCCAAGTAAACGAAACTGTTGACCGCAGCTAATAAAGTAGGTATAATAATCTTTTTACTCGTATTTATCGTAGTTTTATTTTATAACAGGTCTCAGTTTCACAGAGTGAGGGCGTGTGACTGAAGTCTTCAATGCACGCTTCACTGAACTGTAATAAATTAAATAGAATGAACAATGAAATTTATAGCGACTGTGAACCGACTTGATAACGATTTCATTTTATATATTTAATAATATCATAATGAAATCACAATATCTCGGTCTGGAGACCATAACGTGATTCGATGATTTCAATATTACTTGAAATCGACTTTAAATGGTAAAGGTTCTCAATTCGATCATGATTCTTAAATAAAAATATTAAATTATAAAGTTAATATTTAAATTATAAATGTTAAACTTATATTGGTGACTAACTACCGCATATATAGCTAGTACTCGCTAATAGTTTTATTGATAATAGTAGACTTATATCTGTATAAATACTAGGTATAATCCGCGGCTTGGTCCACATGAATTAGCATAAAAATATTCTAAAATATCTGGGTCTGACTATGTACCAAAGTAACAAGTAATATTTCATGAACCGCCATACAACTATTGGCTGAAGCGTTGTTTTTTTTTTTATTACTATACATAAGTCTGAAAGTAAGTATAGTATAGGTAATATAGAAAATACTAATTACTAAATTAATATAATTTTATATCCTTCATAAAACCCGCCAATTAGAAAATGTTTCAGTTTAGTAGAAACATTTCATATTAATTCTCTGTCTAGATTTATATGATCTAGTATCTTTAAAAAGTTACACGTTTAAATTAATTATTAGTAGATATTATACAGCATCAACGACTCTAGAGTTCTTACTATTCATGGAGTGCAGTGATCATTTGCCTCCCTTTCACATTAAAAAAAGATTAAATAAAACACAGACAATACTTTGTGTAAATGAAAATTAACACATTTATCACTGTAAAGTTGTCAACAAAATAATAACTAAAACAGACGCAGTCTGATTACATGCATACCCTTATCAAGTTTTGACAGCTGCTAAACTCTCCTTTTAGTATATGATGTTTGAGTTTAATTAAATTTATATAAAATTCTCATTTACTATTTTCAAATAAAGAACAACAGTTGTTATTATTTATTATATTTACATAGAATAAAATTAATAAAAAATTTACTAGATTTATGCCAAATATTGTCATGTTGTCCTAGCATAGAATATACCACCACTTTCTTTGCTGTGTGTGTTGAAAAAAGCGACTAAGAAATCTTAATGATCGAGGGATAGGCAACCCTCTTAAAACATTGACAAGGCCTAATTCCGGTTGCTAACCTGCCTACCAAGCAATTACTGGCAAAACCTCCCAAGTGGAAGGCCTATGTTCAGCAGTGGGCAATTAATGGCTGACATGATGATGATGCAGGTGGCTCAGGGCCGTTCTTTATGGCAGTCTATGGGGGAGGTTTATGTCCAGCAGTGAACGAATAATGACTGAAATGATGATGATGATGATACCAAATATATTATATAAAAAGTTATATAGGTAATAACGAACATTGGTTAACACAAACGAATGACAATATTAATTTGTAATCTAATAATCTAATATTAAATTTAAATATGGAAGAATTGTTTCTTTTTTCTGTAGTAGATAAAACCAAAAACTATTAATTTTGTTTTTTTTTTTAATTCTATGACCTATAGAAAGTTACATTACCAGCGAGTAACATAAACTGCATTTCATTTAAAAAAAAAATGCCACACTACGCTAGTAAGACCCAATTTATATATAAAAACTAATATAAGAGAAATACTAGGATAGTATTATATTTTCTGTGGTAGAAAGTAGGATTAGCAATTGCCACTAGTTCTCATTTAGTCTGTTGACAGTAATCTATACATCCATCCATTATGTAGACCTTTCATTTACGCTTGAAAAGCATTGAAATTATTAAGCTTTCAGATGGTATATTCTATATTATAAACATTTATTGAATAGAAAAATATTTATTAAACAAAAAAAAATTGTCTTCGCTGATCAGTTTTATTATTTATTTATTTATTTGTACAGTTTATAGCTAAAATAATTTACACATTACATGACATATTACATTTAATTGTTATCAATTATTACCCGCAGTTTTACCCGCTGTTGGTGACAGACTTCCTTTCATACAAGTTTACCTTTTTTAAATTTACATTTTTATATTATGAATATGTCTTTGATACTTATTTTGTTTTTCTTCTTGATTGACATATTATTGTTGTATCGTGTGCTCGTCTTAAGAAAATATACTGGTAAAGCCTCTCTTAATATTATTTTATTATTGTCGCTGCCCTCCTCTCCTACCAGCGTAATTTTTACCCGCCTAAATAGAATATATTTAAAAATAATCAAAATATGCCATTTTCTACCAGCTAACTATAAATACTTTAGAACTATTACTTATACTGTGTCATTAGGTAGAAACAGAAAACGTTTAATGTGCCCATTTCATCTGAGTACTAAATTTAAGGGTCATTAACTAACAAAAACCCAAACATCTTTACACGCTTTCCCAATTATAATTTTAGTGGGATTAATGAATTGGATCTATTACTTTTATAAATAGCCACCAATTTATTATAATTCCCAAGGGAAATTTCTTACCGTAGATATCTCTTTTAGGACTGATTGTAGAAAATTATGAAATACCTATAACTGTTCCCATGGCTTTGCATGCGTATCTTTGGTCATTTTTTAACAAATTTTATACATATTTGATTATTATTATTTCTTAAAACAACTTGACTATTCATTTACTCTTCTAATATTATATAATCTTTAAATATTATATATTTAAATATAATTCTTAATCATTTTCGTCACAATATTTATACTTACTAAAAATAAAATATATAAAATCACATGTATACGTGACAATGTTTAAGAGATGGCAGACAAGCTGTGTTTGCCACTTGCCTAGTTATTGCATAATTAAGTAGGTTATACACCTACTATCATTCATTCCTGTTGTCACGTTACTAATGCTTCAAATTGCGTTACGTGATTCCCGGTAAATATCTCGATCTAACGAAATTAATCTTTGAAAGCAACGCGGCTTACTTTAATAATATTATGTAAAATCGATTCGTAAGCTTCATACAAACTTCATATAAATACATAAACTTCAAAATAAAAACCTCTTTATTGTTGAATATACCCATATTCATATAAAAATATTAAATACGGTAATTCTACCATATTATACCTTCTTGAGGCATACAATATTTATCAATATATATTATTAAGCCTCGTCAACAATAAAAATTATACATATATGCATTTATTAAAAAAAAAAAAGAAACAGAATCTATCTCTTAAACTATTCCATAAACATTTCAAATGTCAAGACATTCTTTAATTTTTTAAGAATTTTACAAGATATAGTATAAAAACATTTGTCAATGAACCAATTAGGGAGCGTTTTTTTAAATAGTATAAATATAAAGTATTTATCTAATATTTTGCACCACATAAGTGAGGGAAGAAATGTTTTGTTAGTAAAGGGAACTCCAGTGCCTGTTGTTAATAATGTAACCTGTCAGGTCAACTTCCACGCGATCCCCCTTGGTAACGGTTGTGATAAATTCCTAGTGAATTTGTTAGGATAGGCCAGCTGACCCAACTTCATACTTACCTACCATCCATGACTGATGTCCCACCAGGATAAAGCGATAGCATAAGTGTAGTTACAATTTCGTAATCATCCTCTAAAAATGTATAGTCGATTCCATTGGAACAAACTTGCAAGAAACAGAGTGTAAAATAACAATAAAATAACATGTGTAAAAAAAAATAACTAAAAGAATAACTAAAGAATCCTATATATGCTTTTTATACCAAACATTTTTTTATAATGTGAACAATAAATAAATAACGTCTGTTTAATGCATAAGTAAAACTAATAAAAATTAAAAAAATATATCAGATCTTCTCATAAATATGCTAACGAAATGTTACGGTACACAGAAAGTTACTTACATAGGTGACCAAAAAGTAACCTATATGATAAATGATTTCGACTTATTGATTTCACAAAATTTCTCACAGAAAAAGGATTATTTTAATTCGTATAAAGAAAATAAAGAGATCGCGGGGGCGAAACTACTGACAGCTTATTCCGATATCTATATCCGGTAGCTTATTTCAAAATTAAAAATGTGAGATACTAAGATCAAAGTGAAGGTACAGACAAAGTTAGGTTCTGCTGTCAGCCCTCATACACCACGCGAATACCAAATTAAAACTAAAATAAACTACCCATCTCTTAATTTTAGACATATTTACTTGTGTACAAGACCAAATCTTTTGACGGGCCATGCGTAAACAAAGTGAACGACGTACATACGTCTTTTACTTTGCAAAAGAAATTTCCATAATGCGAGAGAATTTATTGCGGTGAAGCTCCACGTGTCTTTTATAAAGGATAAAATATAATACATTCACGTCAAAGTATTGTAGCGTATAGCCCGGAGGCCTTTTTGTTATTTTGTATATATAGTACATTTGCAAGCAATTAAGTATTTTCTCTCACTGCTCTAAGAGATTATTTTAATAAGACCGAACCCTTTGTTTTACGTAATCGTTCCAACTGTTGGTAGGGACAATTGGGCGCCGGTGTCACAATGATGCCGTAAAAGTTTACTCGTTCCTTTAATTATTTACCTTACTAATGCCCCTAAACATTATAGGATCTGCTTAGGTGTCTATATGTATTGATAATGTCGCAAATAGAGAATCTGTACTCCGGTTTATCAAGATATTAATTAACGTGTATGTAGGTAGGTACACAAACTATCTAAAATAAATTAAAAGCACAGATAATATAATATTACATTAAGGAAATATTTTTATCATACTTGCAATTTAATACTTAAATTTTAGTATTTACAGAAAACTTTAATTAGGCACCATTTTGAAGGTATTTATTGACTCAAACAGCTTTTAACCAATGTCCATCCGGTTACCCATTTCGCTTAGTCTGATTCGACAAAAGATAAGTTTAACGACCTTCAAATGCGATGTTTAGTGTAACTTTAATTAATCCAGCTGGACCCTAATAACTTCCAACTGGCTGGTTTCATTTTCACTTGTTCCGTAGAGAATTGCCCCTTGTTTACTGCTCTGATGCTATGCAATGTCAGTTAATTTGTTTTCATTTTGTTTTGATTGAATTTCTTCTCCTTTACCTGGGGCTTGTATTAGATTCCCTTAGATTAGTACCTACCTATATATAATAACATATATAATTTAAAATTTATAATATTTAAAATTTATTTTTACATTAAATATATTTTAATTTCCAATTTTTTCTGGAATTTTTATATTTAAATAAAATGAAAATATTACAAAAAATAAACACCATGCTGAGAAAAGCAGCCGACACCGCTGCATGATTTATAGCAGTCAAGTACAAGTTATATATAAGTCTTTAGATATACAAAGAGTGTCCAAATCTAGATAGCTTCCTGTATTAGAATATAAAAGGGTATTAGGCTAATTTTCTTATAAATAATATAAATTTCCTAAATGTAAATATAGAAAAATGAACCAATCACACAAATACCAACAGATTGAAAAAAGAATTTCAAAAATTTGTGGCGTATTAAAACGATACCTACATATGTACATAATGTCTTCATTTAAAAGCCTACACAGTGCGTCCTTGCGAATTCCTTTTGGAATGGAAAAGCAAAAAGCAACTGAAATGCGCGCATTTAAAGGCTTATACACGACAAGCGGAAAAATGTTTTCTCTCTGGCTTTCAGTGATTTCTTTTCCATGAACGCGTAGGACAGAAGGTAAAAACGAACGGAAATATGTTAAGGGTCTGTCGTTAAATTCAACAATAGGTGAGTACAATTTAATGGGTCCATAACCATTAGTTATAATATTTATAGTAAGTAAGAATGTACCTAATGATCAAAGAATAAATCTAGTAACAGGCATTCTTAGAATATTCTAACAATTGAAAATCCCTTATTATTTGGAAGCTTATACTTTTTATGGTTGTAATAATAAAATTTAATAAAATGTTAGGTATATTTCTAATATATGTGTATGTCTATTTATCCGCTTACCTCTTCTAAATACTCAACGGTTTTTGATACTCGTTTCTTTTTTTATAGAAAGTTTGATCATCTTAATTTTATACCCATACGAAGTAGAGGTGAATAGGTAATAAATAATAAATAATTTATATTGGTATTATTATGTTCAAAATAGATTTTTCTCTCCTTTATGATCATAATATAGTTTATTAGTTCAAAATTTAAATTTCATGATAATTGCTTTTCTCCAATTTAAAATGCAAATATATATAAATACACACATTCTACATAATTATATATGCTTACTTGCCTTTTACATTCTATATTTTTTTTATTGAAGACAAAATTTTTCTATCTGTACGAATATGCACACACGGACGCAAATTTTGAATGTTAATTGTATTCTTAGTATTAATTTTCTAAAATTTACTCTTATCGCAACTCAACAATTTCTATAACAATATAATTTATATTAAACAATACATACATTTATATATGAAGTTTAAAGATTGAATAATCCATCCTCTTTTTATCTGTCTGTAACAGACGCAGTCCATTAGAGAGAATGTCGGAAATCCTCTTCTTTCCCACAAACATGACAATTAGGAGAAGTGGAACGAATGCGAAACGTAGGTATAGGTATACGTACTTATATTTGCCTAATTTATATAGGGTGTAACGAAAAAGATCAATATTTGTAGAACTAAACAACTTTCCCACTGAACGTGGCAAACACATAATGGATTGAAATTTGAAAAACAATTGAACGTTTAATGCAGACCGCGCGGTTACACGAAAAAATAAATACTCTTATGGAAATTTGAACATTCCTTTACTTATCTATTTATTCGTTAAGGAACTTCGTTATACAAGGATAATTTACGTCTGTTACAGCAAACTTAAAAGTAGAAGATATTTTCTAGCAGTCAATCACTGAGCAAACAGAGAATAAGTAGTCGTTGTATCTAGAAGTGATTATCCATAAAAAGTCAAACATCTCGCCTTTTGTATCACTTCTCATTAATATTTACTATGTTTGTTATTTCTCTTTTTACTTGGTGCAATAAAGTGTTAAATAAATAAATAAATAAATAAATCTATTATACGAAGTGAATTGCTATTAAAGTATATATTGTATTTTTCCTTTGCGCTAATTTTTTTTTAATGACAAATTTTAAAAAACACTAACTAAACACTGCAATAGTTGAAATAAGTTTGTAGGATGTTTTAGTTTTAAATTAGTTCAGAAGCAATTCCAGTTTACACAAAAATAATATGGAACCCAAACGTAAGTACTGATTACAACAATAAAATAAATATATTTTTGGTAGTCGTTAATATGAATAGAATGTACTCTAGACATAGACTAAAGTATGGCTAAACCACTCCCTGCTACGAATAATTGATTATTAGTAAAATATTAGTAACTAATGATTCGCGTCTGCTTCGCTCGGGAAGATAGAAAGATAAATTAATATTTTATATTAGCTTTAGCTTATATGGACAAAAGTTTTTATTTATATTTTATTTAATTATTTTGAAAATAATGTGTTACCATTATATTGCTCGCCGATAATGTAGCTTTGTAAAAATAAAAAAAGATTAAAAATGAATTCAATAGTTTTTAAGTTTTATCCATTATAAACAAACAAACATACATAAACTCAATATATAAAAAATACAAAAAATATACGTATGTGCATGTGAACTTAAAAATCAGTTATTTAATTATTCCACTTTATTATAACGTACTATATACATAAATAAATAAAAGCCACGCATACTTTGTAACACCCTGTGTGTTTACTTAACTAATGACGCATAGAATTGCAGCGCTAAAAGCTTATCCCAAGCTGACGGTATCTATCACGGACAAAGAGATAAAAAAGACGCCACAAATCTTCTTTATGCCAATCGTGTTCCCGGCTTTGAATGAAAATGCAATGAAGCCAGCGAGCTAAGCGCTGAATCAATAACCACACTGTTTATAGTATTGCAAGCTTTATATTCAAGTTATAAACACTTTAAAAGAATATTATAGATAGAAGTTACCTACTAACTACGCCTAATTTACCAAGTACAACTTGGACTTACACAATTGATGACCCGCATGTAGGCATGTCTAATTAGGCGTTTATTAATTTATCGTTGCAAATAAACATATTGATTCTAATTAACTTTACTTCAACATCATTCCAGCAGTTAACAGTTCACAACTATCCATAGAACTTTTCAATTTCATTTAATATCTGAATTTTAAAATATTACAGTCTTCGTCAATTATGGCTTCGCTCGATAACTAAGATATATATTGCTAAAGCAATAGATACTTACCTTAGGTATTTACTTACGAAGGATAATTAATTAGGTAATTAAAATAAATTTACAATGGCAATTTGGCTAGCCATAAACCAAAATATCTACTAAAATACATTTTACCTCCTTATTCTTAGAGCCCCGGTAAATTAAACTTAGCAACTTGGCATAAATTGTCACAAGAACACTTACCACTCACATTAAGGTCTGCCAAGTCCACAAGTTTAATTTATGGGAAGAAAGATCACTTCTGGGGCGTCCTATAGGCATAATGACAAGATAAATTCTTAGGGGCACATAGACAAAGGTTATAAAGGGATTCATTTTGAAGTAAGCACTTCATTAAATGTAGAGATAGCTTGCGGTTAGCATCTTTGCTGCTAAGAGTAGGTATTAATATCTACATAATATCGGCAGACTATTAAGCGGACGATATCGCTTAAAGCTTGTATATTGTAGGCACGCTTACTTACAAACTACCAAATCTAGATAAATATACAGTACTGGTGTTAAAGGAAGAAAGGTCGGGCGGCACTCAGGGGCGCCTATACATTTGAAACTGCTCTCCGTCTCTGACTTTTGCTACTGTATTGCATTTAAACAATCTAGCTATTTAGAAGTAATTGTGCTATGTAATACATCTTTTTACAATTAGCATTTGTTAGCCAAATGTTCTGGCCGTGTTTATTGTAATACAGAATACGTTAACTAGAGATACTTTGATGATCATGATGATGATGAAATCAGCCATTAACTGTCCACTACTGAACGTGAGCCTCTTCCATAAGGGGGCTTTGCCAATAGCCGCCACACTTGGCAGGCGGGTAGGCAACTGCAGTTAGGCTTTGGTGATGTGTTAGGAGGGATACTACTGCCCGTTTCTCGACCATTAAGTTCCATTAGCCACTTCTTACGACACCCATGGAAAAGTAAAGGGTGGTCTAATCTATTCTGAGACCACACGGCTATTCTTTACTATATACACGTACTTTAAAAATTTATAATTACATGCATTTAAAATAATGTATAGTTTATCTAATTATTGATACCTAGTAGATACTACCTAAGCTACCTGCATAGTATATTAGCAGAGACTTGGTTTTAAGTTATTAATATTTAACTACATACAAAAGTCCGATTCAAAATAATCAAACGGTTTAATTTCAACACGTAGTTATTTCCTTATACAATTTTTATTTATAGATTAATAATAGAAACGTGGCCCTATTGGTAATAATTCCTATCAGGTTGACTTCCACGTGGTTCACCCTAAAAACCATCGTATTAAAGACCATTCTAGATAAATTCGTCACGATAAGCTAACTGACCTGTTTTCATTAGAGGGAAGGAATTGTTAGTAATGCGGACTACCAGTCCTATTGCTAGCATAATCTCAGGTCGACCTCCACGTAATTCCCTCTGGAAACCATCGTGCTGCAATTCCAAATATATTAATCAAGATCGGCTAACTGACCTGCTTTTGCTATCATCCCTCACTGCTGCCCTGCCATCTTATACCGTTAGAACAGGCGGGATTACCATTCCATTATCACCAATTTTAGAAAAAAGAATTTTATAGTGATTGTTTAAGTCGTGAAGGCGCTATATCAAACAAGCTCACTTTCACATTAATAATATTAATAAGAATTATACATATCAATAATCCGTAAAGAAATATGACAGTGGAAAAAAAGTATATAAAAAAATATTTTATTCTTCAAAAAACTGCTACGAGAATGACAATTTTTTGTGTTATCTACATCACTCTTTGAAGACAGCAATAGTTTTCATCCATTTCATTCATTCATTCAATAGAGAGTTGGGAGTGAAAGGAGAGCGTAAGAGAAAAAACTAGAAATGTAGGAAGGGGTGTTTTTTTTATCGTTCACTGTGTGATATATAGCAAAACATAGTGAAAATCACTACAAGTATGTAATTGGGTAAAATTAAAAGAACTCGTTTTGGAGAATAAATTTTTGGCATTTCAATAAAAATAAAATATCGCATCTGGCAATAATATTTCTGAAAAGATACGCTTCGAAGCCAAAATCTTCAGTCTCTCTACTCTGTGCCCAATATAAAAAAAAACATATGTACATCTTTGTTTTGTTTTTATATTTTAAAAACTTTCTACCTGTTTCTTAAAATTTACTGATTGTTTCTATATTAAACTAATTCTAAATAATTCTCTATCCACATATTTTAATTGGAAACATGAAGATTTCTGAGGTATGACATATAAACGTTTTAATCTAAATTTTGTTAATTTGTTTTGAGGTTGTTACGATATGAAACAAATCTTAAAATATTTTTATAAGTACATTTACAAATTGTA
Source organism: Galleria mellonella (assembly GCF_026898425.1). NCBI lineage: Eukaryota > Metazoa > Arthropoda > Insecta > Lepidoptera > Pyralidae > Galleria > Galleria mellonella. The sequence goes on along the minus strand of NW_026442068.1, from coordinate 2,173,661 downwards.
TTTTATTTTATACCATATTAGATTTGTAATTAAACGCTTTTTCACGTATTGAAGCCTGACGGAGCGAAAATACTCTATGTTTATAACCTATATTGTTATAATGTCCCTAACCATTTAATAATTACTGAGTTTTATCTACTTATCTAAGAAGAGAACCATAGTATGGTATCCATAGTCATGGTACAATGAAATAATAAAAATTTTCTACCAAATAAATCCATAAAACAATAATTTGTTTCCCTATGTCATTTGTACCTTTAATTAACACATAAAACATTTAAAATTATTGTTGTTCTTGTAAAATTGCAACTTAGTTATTGGTTATAAAATAATACAGAAATATTGTTCCTTTACAGTTGCCTGGTGATGAAGATTCTGGTCTAACAAACCGTACTTATGTCTTTCAGAATGAAAGTCACACACTAGGAAATGCTTTGAAATGTATCATCTCTAGATAGTAAGTATTGCATTTCATTTTACAAACTTAGTTTCATCTAGCTCATTTATTCAAATGTCTATGTTTCCAACGTCATTTTCAATTATTATGCTATATATAGCTCTATCTTTTACCTATGATTTTGTTGTCGTAACCAGGATTAAATTAGATTATTAAAATTCCTGTCTTTCTCTGTCTCATATAGTAACTGAAATATAGTGTTATAACCCTACAAACATGTACACATATAATGTTATGCCCATATAATAGTTGATCAAGATAATAATGTGTTAAGAGGTAATAAACAAACCAACAGAATTGAAATTTTATGTTAGTAACGTTTAATTCAGTATTAGTTGTTTTTCAATTAAAAATATATACTAATTCATTTTAAAAAAAATCAAAGATGTTTTTAATAATAATCATGAAATTTATTATATTCATAAAACTATTAACTTCCATTACTATATATGCAGATTATTTTCATTACTATACATCCTAATCTTCACAAATGTCAAAGTATCCTCCGTCACCCTTCTCTACTATACTCAAAGAATGCAAAAATGATTTTTTTTTCTAACATAGGACAAAGTTTGCGATTGTACATTCTAAGAACTTGTCACAAACTAGTTTTGCTAATCCATAGTACAATGTAATTTCTATTTTGACAGACAAATGAGTAACACACAAAATTATTCCATATCTGCACAACCTATCAAGTGCATACAAAATGTGTCAGAATTATAATAATTACTAGTATGTGTATTACAAAATTATTATTATGTATAATTTCAAAAATATCAATATCTGTTTCAGTGAAGATGTTGTATTCTGTGGGTATACAGTCCCACATCCAGCTGAATCCAAAATGCATTTTAGAATACAAGCAAAAGGAACGCCTGCATTAGACATACTAAAACGAGGTCTAAAAGATCTTGAAAAAGTATGCGACCACACACTAGAATTATTTGAAAAAGAAGTAAAAGCATTTCAGAAAAGTTAATATTTCGTTTTTTTTTAACCTGCCTTGTAATGTTTTTTATAGATTGAAATGCATGTAGTCATATATGAATAGACATAGTTCAATTCTTAGTAATTGACACCAATGTAATGCCTTACAGATAACTCAGAGAAATCACTAACCTGCAAAGTAATACAATAATGATGAAAAATAATCTCTCATTCAATGGCCCTTTCATTTAAAGAAATAAATAATTGAGATATGAATATCAACTAATCATTAAATTATAAAGAATATTCTATCAATTGATAATCATAAAACCTATGTTAAATTGAAAATTTTCTTTTTTTGTATTTATAACTGTAAAACGGTGTTTCCCGATGTGAAGCCCACCAAGGGGCAATTGGATAGTTAAGGGGAGGCAATTAAAAAATGGACTCAAAGTGATTTAAAGCCTCTTGTTCCGGGCCATTTAAATGCAATGCTATGAGTTAGATATCGGTGCTAAATTAAACAAAAAAATGCCGTATATTTTATATTTATTAGGTATAATTTCGTTTGACGTTACCAAGAAATCAACTGGGCGATTAGTCATCAACTTAGCTTTGTCGGGAAAAATTATGTATAAGGGTATAATAATTTTAGAAATGTTCAAGTGGGGTATGGCACAAAAAAGGTTAGAAACATTAAAATCGACCCAGCAGTATTTATGACCTAACCTGACAAAAGGGGGGGGATGGGGATGCTAGTAAAGCGAATTAGCGGCTCCATTGCCAGCAATATCCCTTCTCTGTTGGATTTTACACTATTCGCTTTAGAATTAATTCATTGACCCAATTGATTCTTACATATCACCCCTCACTGGTGCCTAGCCTGCGTATGCCAATAACAGACTGGGTTATTCTTTTATTAATTAAGAACCTGATAAAAATTTGAGATATATTAACAGCTTTTACTCGAGATTTTTCCCGCGTGACAATGTTTACTGACAAAGATAAAAAGGAGCCTATATCCTTCTCCACCACCTTCAGTGTGTGTATAATTTCAGTGACCCGTCGTTAAGGTACTATAACAATTTCACGATTATTTTAATGAAACTTTGTACAAAAGTCGATTGCTTGGGTATCTCTGTACCATTCGTGTTTCAACCGTGAAGCAGCTGTTTGCATGGCCGTGTTTTGGTTTGAAGAGTGGGATATGGCATGAATTTACTGGGTACAGAGGAATAACACCCGAGTCCTCAGGAATGGCAACACATGGGGGGTATCATGGGCGAAACAGTATACTGTTATGTCGCCTATAGACATGAACAGTAGTTCATGTCTATAGGCGACGGTTACCACTCCATTAGGTAGGCCGCCAGCTTGATTGCCATTCTAAGTTGTATAAAAAAAAAATACTTTTATTGTTATTATTACATATAATTGTCTGTATGTTGAAAAAAAATTTATGTAATAAAATTACATAAATTTTATAATTTTACCTAGTATAGATTTTTTTAATATTTTCTTAAATACTACATATTTATGGAAACATTAAAAATCTAAACTAGGTAAAAAATTTCCGTTATTGTAGATAAAAATCTTTTAAGAAAGAAATTTTCAAAATTTTCATGTTTATTCTTGTAAATTTGTGAAGATACGATAAGATTTTTAAAAAACAAAATTGTTTAAAAAGTATCTTATAAATACACACCATTATAGAGATTAATTAAAATAAAAAACAAAAAATGTTAAATTTGTTTAATTACATTTAACATTGAGATGTTCTTAAACTTTGAATTCCGAGTATGGTGACTTAGTCAATGGGATATCTCGCCATAAATCGGGAGTGAGGTATGCATAAGTCTTGGCAATAGCAGCATAGGTAGCTTTAGCAAAATTGCCTAGTGTACCAGTGGAGCCACGAGCTGATGTGTAACAGTCTTGTACTCCCGCCATTTGAAGCAACTTCTTAGGGACTGGAGCAGATACAATGCCAGTACCACGGGGAGCAGGGATCAGCCTGACAGTGACAGAACCACATTTACCAGTTACCTGTAACAGAAAATGTTTATTAATCTCCATTCAAATACAAACATTTAATACGATTGTAAAGATTGAAAATCAGACGCTTTAAAAACTTCACTGGAAAAACCTCAAGAGGATACCACGAATGAAATGATTATCAGTTTTCATCATAAAAATTAAAATTAAATAATGAAATACAAAAAGTATTACATAGACAAAAGATTACCTTGCAAGGCACTGTATGAGGCTTTCCAATCTTGTTACCCCAATATCCTCTACGCACTGGCAGGACTGATAGCTTGGCAAGGATGATTGCACCTCGAATCGCAGTAGCAACTTCTTTGCTGCACTTTACACCCAAGCCAATATGCCCATTGTTATCTCCAATAGCCACAAATGCCTTGAAACGCGTACGCTGACCAGCACGAGTTTGTTTTTGTACAGGCATGATTTTCAAGACTTCATCGTTGAGAGACGGACCAAGGAAGAAATCTATAATTTCAAACTCCTTAATTGGCAAAGAGAACAGGTAGATACTCTCAAGTTTGTCGATTTTGCCCTCCCGAACAAGACGACCAAGTTTAGTTACGGGCACCCATTCTTTCTGATCTTCCTTGCCGCGCCCGCGACCGCGACCTCGACCGCGTCCACGACCACGTGGGCCACCACGGCCTCTATCACCACCACGTGAACCAAAACCACCGCGGAAACCGCCACGTCCACCGGCTGGAGCTGCGTCCGCCATTCTGCAATTAATGTTTATTACCTAATTTACTAAACCACCTCAATGCTCTAAAGACATGGTGAATAAATATATATAATCAGACGCGTTAAGGCCATCACCGTGTAAACACTATGGTAGATACCACGAATGAAATGAATTTAGAGTCTCATCATTTAAAATCCACGTGTTGAATAATATGAAGGTTAAGTTGCAGACTAAATAAAAATAATATAGTTTATATTGTATAATTAGATTATTGAAAACTTTTAAATTTTATAAAATACAGAGAAAGTTCTAATTCTAAATTAGATGGATCTAAATCACTTAACATAACTTACGTTGAACCGTGAGCGAAGGGAGACAGTCAAATAGAAAATGGCCGACCGAAGCCAAAGACCGTCGCTTGTCTGCCCGCCGAATTCAAAGTTGCCAGATGCAATTTTTATTTTTAACCAAACGTCAAATAACTGTATTTGTAGAAAATGTTCTCAAACTCGGTACGATTTTCTTTACTTGACCATAGATACTAATTTTGATTAATGCCTTTACCCAAACAAGTTATACTAAGTCTTGCCAAATCACAAACTTGTATACATTTTCACTATGTTTTGCCATGTACCACATTACAACGATGCGAGATTTGCTATTCGAATAATTTGTAATTACAAATTTCATAATTGAATACAAAATTAGTAATGTACAAACTTTCGTATTGGAATGATTTTACTAGTAACAATAGTTTTTACTTAATCTACTACTATCAAGTTCGTTCCCTGTATCCACTACTGTAGTAATAGAATGTTAATGAGATAATGAATGACGATAAAAAATAGCGGTTAACTACATTCCTTTTCCATATACATAATTAATTGCTAAAAAAAAGTACTTTGTTATTTACTTTAATGATGACTATCAAAAATTGGAAGTTTCACTAAATACAAATTGGTAACACTCTTGACCATTAATAAAATGAAAAAGACATTCAAGCGATCGAGTTGAATTTCCTATATTCTTACACACTCGTACATCGACTAATACAAATGACTGAAATTAGTAGTCAAACGACATAATTAATCCGATGAAATTAATAGTAGTCAATTAAATAACATTAGTAGCCCAATAATTTGAAAATCAATTGAATAATTCGATTGATTTGCTCAGTCGAATAATTAATAGTATTCTTTCTAATATATATTACAATTAAATCATATGAATATACACTGTGTTGCTATAGTCTGTGTTGTAATAGTATTTTTTATAATAGAACTCTGTAATTTTCTTTTTGAAAAAAAGCGCGGGAAACGTTTAAAAAAGCGGGAGTGTTTTTTGATCTTCTTTAAATTAATTTTATTTTTATTTATATAAGGATTAGTCTTTTTTATATATTGTGTATTAGATTGTATATTTAATTGTATATTTTGTAGTAATAGTGTTTGTTGCTGTAAATATTGGTAAGTAAATTACCTATATTAACATTATGGATCCACCTATAGACCCTGGGGGGACAACCCCCCAGGTGTCTGCAAATATAACTATTCCATTCAATAATAGTTTTGATATATTGGGTGAATCTAGTATGGACACAGATGGTTCTAGCGTTGCAAGTTCTAAACGTAAGCGAGTACGTGGTGAACGTCGCATTTGCAAACATTGCAATAAAAAACGAAGGAGGCACACCAAGGGTCTTGAATCTAAAATTAAAGATAGTGATTGTCAATGTATTGAAGATGAGAATCAAAATCAAGTATCAATACCAGTTGTAAACAATACCGAGTCTGTTAAACCTGCTTCTCCACCCAGTACTTTAAGCAGAACTTTGTACAATGCCGAGGATATAGCACCTTATGTCGTTCATGTACAAAAAAATGAAACACATCCTAATGATAACACTACATTACATCCTATTGCATTTGGTCGCTTTTTACACACTAATAAGATAAATAATATAGTGAATGGTAGCCTCAAAAGAATAGGAAGAAACCGTTTATCGCTTTCTTTCTCAAATTTTGAAAATGCAAATGCATTTTTAAATAATAGTAACTTAGTGACACATAATTTTAAGGCATTTATACCTTCTTTCCATGTAACCCGTATGGGAATTGTGAGGGGTATTCCTAAAGATTGGACAGAAGAGGAAGTAATCCAAAATATATCAGTACCGATAGGTTGTGGGAAAATTCTAAAAACCAGAAGAATAAAGAAAAAGACAATTAATGAAGGACAACCAAGTTTTATTAATACTGAAACCATTGTTATTACTTTTGATGGACAAATATTGCCAAAAAGAGTATTTATGTTTTACACATCATTAACTGTAGATTTGTACATTTACCCTACTATCCAATGCTATAACTGCTGTAGGTTCGGACATGTCAAGATGCAGTGTCGTTCAAATCCTCGGTGTTATAAATGCAGGCAAAATCATACAGGTGATAAATGTGAAGTAGATGAGGAAAATGTTTCTTGTATCTTGTGTAATGGTTCTCATTCAGCAATTAGTAAAAAATGTCCTGAATATGCACGTCAGAAAGCCATTAAAGAAACAATGGCCCATAGTTGTGTTTCTTATGCTGAAGCATCAAAATTTCATCCTCCAACTTCTAAACTATATTCAGATGTATTAACATCATCATCTCCTTCCAATAAATCTCATTTTCAATCTTCTTTCCTTAAAGAGAAATCATCATTACCACATATACAATCATCATATAAAAAAACAGTTACACTTAAACCACGCTCTCCTCAAAAAATACAACAAGGATATGATCGTTCTGCCCATGAAGCCATAGTTAAGGAATATAATATTCCTGCTCCCTCTAATGGTTGTGCATTATCATCAAATAATATTGACAATAATCAATCCATCATTGATATTATTCTCATGCTTATTAAAGTGTTATCGCAATCAAAAATGATACAAACAACTTTACCACCATCCAACGATGCCATGTACAATGTATTTTCTCAATTATTAACTTCTCACAATGGATTACAAAGTCCAAATAATTCAGTGGAACTGTCGTAGCATAACAAATAAGAAATCAGACTTATTTTATTTGATTAATAAATATAATCCTTTTATAATAGCTCTACAAGAGACTTGGTTAAAGCCAGGATATCCTTTTAGGATTTCAGGCTTTACAAGTCTCCGTGATGATAGAGCTGACGGATATGGCGGTGTTGCCATATTGGTCAAAAACTCCCTTCTTTTTCTTCTTTTTCGCTTCCTGTATATAGCGGCATTAATGCAGCTGCTATAATTATAAATGGTATCTGTTTTGTTACTTTATATATTCCTGATCCTACATGCCAAATATATTCACAACTAGAACAATTATTTTCAATTTTACCTAAACCTTTTCTCGTAATGGGCGATTTTAATGCTCAGCACCAATCGTGGGGCAGTTCTACTTCTAATTTTTATGGTGGAAAACTCCTGACGATAATTGACACTTACAATTTATGTATTATTAACTCAGATGTACCGACACGTAGAACTGCACCGAATGAAGGGTTTAGTGCTCCTGATATTTCAATATGTTCTTCTGATTTAGCTTCTTCACTGTCGTGGTATCCTCATTCCTCTACCTTCGGAAGCGATCACTTTCCCCTCATTCTTTCTTTTCCAATTTCCATTCCCTCAAGTCGAAAGAGTGGTCCTCGACTTAAATATAATTTATCAAATGTAGACTGGAATATTTACAAACAATATTTAGATAATAAAATATCGGAGTTACCTATTGTTTATCATGGAAATGAACATCAATGTTGTAATGACTTGATAATTAATATGAAGGAGGTTGCTGATTTATTATTTCCTGTTAAAAATAGTGCTTCAGGGAAAATTCCCTCCCCACCTTGGTGGGACAAAGATTGTACGGAAGCAATTAAAAATCGTAAAGAGGCTGAAAAAAATTATAATAATTACATGACATCAGAAAATTTTGAAATTTACACCGCAGTTTCACGTTCTACTCGAAAACTACTGAAAAAAAAGAAATTGGAAGGTTGGAGAAGATTTTGTTCTTCTATCTGTCCAGAAATTAATTCATCAGTCGTTTGGAATAATATTAAAAGATTCAGATCTGCCTTTAGTGATCATACATCACGTTCTGCACTCGATTTAACTTTAGCGAATAAATTTTTAGATCGCCTTGCTCCTAGTTATGTGCCGGAATGCCTTTACAATATTTCTCTATCCGTCTCTGACGAATTATCCGAACTTGAGTCTCCTTTTACTCTTGTAGAACTTAAAGGTGTTCTAGCTTGTATTAAAGACTCTGCACCGGGAGAAGACGGTATACCGTATTCCTTTTTTAAAAATGCTAGCGATGCGACATTAATTTACTTTTTAAATATAATTAATTCCATAATTATTTCGGGAAATATACCTACTTCATGGAAGTCTCAGATTATTATACCATTTCTAAAGCCTCATAAACCACCTTCTGAACCGTCTTCATACCGTCCTGTTGCACTTTCCTCTGTCTTACTAAAGCTAGCTGAACATTTAGTGAAGAACCGTCTAGAATGGTTTTTAGAAAGTAATAACTTACTATCCCCGAACCAGTTTGGTTTTAGGAAAGGTAAGAGCACCTTAGATAATGTGAGCATTCTTATTTCAGATATTCATATAGCTTTCTCACAAAATTTGTCAATCCTCTCAGCCTTTTTAGATATAAATTCTGCCTATGATAATGTAATAATTTCTATTTTAAAAACTAAATTACAAGCTTTAAATGTACCGGTAATGCTTTCTAATTTCATTATTAATATTTTATCAGAAAGAACAATACATATGGATCTAGATGAAGATACCAAATTATCTAGAACAGTATGGAAAGGCCTTCCACAAGGATCTGTTCTCAGTCCAATTTTATTCAACATATACACATACGATCTAGAATCATTCCTTGATAAATCCGTCAAAATTTTACAATATGCTGATGATCTCTTATTATATTTTATTGCGAAGTCCATAGAATCTGCTTCTGCCAAATTATCTGATTCATTAGATTTGTTAAAAACGTGGTTAGATGCAAATGGTCTTAATCTTTCTGTAACCAAGAGTAGTGTAGTTTTGTTTTCAAGAATGAGATCACCGCAATAAATTAAGGTGCTTTATGATAACTCATACATTCCTATAAAGACTGAAATTAAATTTTTAGGTATCGTGCTAGATAATAAATTAACAGGTCTGTCCCACTGTAATTATATTTCCACGAAATGTGAGCGTAACCTCAACATTCTTAGGTGCCTTGCTGGAGTTTGGTGGGGAGCACATCCCGTTTCACTAAAACTTGCTTATAATGGTCTTATAAGGAGTGTCATTGATTATGGAACTTTTTTGTTAGCTCCAGGAAGTTCATTTGCTTTTAAGAAATTGGATTTAATTCAATCAAAGGCCTTGAGGATTATCTCTGGAGCAATGAAATCAAGTCCAATCAATGCTTTACAGCTCGAAATCGGTGATCCACCTTTGGTTTTAAGAAGGCAATATTTATCTGATCGCTTCTTTTTTCGTTGTTTACAATTATCTGATCATCCGCTTATTCAAAAGTTATCTCAACTATATATCTTTATTTCGTCTTCATCTTATTGGAAACATAAAAAACCTCCATGTTTAATACAAAGTTATGAAAAATATAAATCCATAGAATCTCCCACTTTTACATCGTCCTGTTTTCCCATTTATAAATGCTCATATCAATCTTTAGTTTTATCTCCTAATATTAAATATGATTTTGGGTTATCAAAAAATGATTCAGAATTGAATGCCAAATTTATGTTTATAACTGACATTGAATGGAATGAATGGCACTACATCTTTACTGATGCATCAAAACCAGACAATAGCGGTTGTGTAGGTGTGGGTGTGTTTCATTCACAATTTAATATCGTTCAAAAAATTAAACTTCCACCGGAATCTTCAGTTTTTACCGGGGAATGCTATGGTATTTTAAAAGCTGTAGAATATATACTTTTAATGAAATTACATAAGGCAATAGTTTTCACTGACTCTATGAGCTCTTTGCAAGCTCTAGCCAAATATCCGTTTAAATCAAAACCAGTTTATCCCATTATTTGTGACATAAGACAAAGTCTTTATCTTTGCATGTTGAGAGGGTATTCCGTTTCTTTTGCCTGGTTACCAGGACACAGTGGTATTAGCGGCAATGACAAAGCTGACCTTATTGCAAGAGAGGCTGTAACTTGTGGTGATATGTATCCGTATCATAATTACTGTAGTGACCTAGCTTGTCTCCCAAAAATATATTTAAGGTATGCCTGGAAGGAATATTGGGAAAAAACAAGTACAATAAAAGGAAGATTTTATCGCCTTATACAACCCGATATTCCTTTCAAACCATGGTTTTGTAAATTAAAGCTTGGAAAGACCGCAACAACTATTATAACTCGTATGCGTCTAGGTCACGTATGCACACCTTCTCATTTATACAAGCTTGGTATTGTACAAAGTTCGTCGTGTAATTGCGGTGCTGAAGTGGCGGACTTGAATCATATATTCTTCTCATGTTCTAAATTTGACCACACCTCCCTTTTTAATCATCTCCGATCCATCCGTGTTCCATTCCCAACTTCTATTCTTACTCTACTTTCTTCCAATGATCCTATTATCTATAAAATACTATCTTCATATATATATGATAACAATATTAAGATTTAGTTATATTACATGAATACATTTATAGTTGCATCAATTGCTTTTCCTATATATTTATAAGTATATTCTCATATGTACAAGTATATCCTTCATATCCTATAAATATCCTAGACCTAATCCTTATCCTTTCTAAATTCGTTTGTGTTAGGTATTTTTATTACTATTATCGTTTCCCCGTTTTGTTCTTGGCAAAATACCCTAATATCGGGGTGAACGCCACAAAAGAAGAAAAAAAAAAAAAAATTTTCTTTTTTTTTTTTTAAATGTGAAAAATGCTCATATTCCTTTATTTTAAGATAAACCAAAAATTTTAAATTTAATTGTTTTTAGAGGTAAACAGACATACAAAAATTAGTGAGATGGATGTTTTAAACTTAATTTTTTTCATGAATCCGTCTGACTTCCCGATTTGTTTCAATATTCAATTTTATTTTACTTCTTAAGGTTTTATATCCACGATCATCCATAATACTTGCGCTTTGTAAAAACTAACATTTAATAAGTAATAACAAAAACTTTCAATAAATTACATTTGTTATTTAAAAGAAATATGTAAATAAACAATGGTGCTAAGCGATTAATTTACTAAAATTACTATCATAAAGACGTTTTGTCTTGTGACACTAAATAGCAAATGACGCTGTTTGTCGCAGTATAAGTAAGTTCACTTAACTATTAGAAAGCAACTGCAGTACAATTATACACATGTAGGTACATGACATAGTACAATTATTATACTACGTAATATCATTTTTTTATTAATTTGTAATCATTCAAAAATTAATTTGCGTAGAGTTTGCAGCATATTTATTTTAATAGAAAATAAAGGGGTATCATATTAATTTATTATTTATTAAAAAGCATCGTATGCTTTAAGATATTCTACTCGTGTACAATATTTCATTCAGATCCGTTCAGCCGTTTAAGTGATACTGAGTAATAAACATACAAACACCTTTACGTATAGTATTATATTATTTGTACTTTTACAAACTTTCACATTCTGTAAATGTTTAGATGTTTGGGTGTTTGTTACTCAATTGCTGTCATGCAAATTGCGCAGGCGGGTTTAGCTCCATTTTAATGGTTAAAAAAAAGACACGAAAAATAGGAAGAAAAGGTTGTGCAACGATATGCCAAATGACCTAAAATTATTCACATCGTTTAATCATCCACTGGTACCTCTCCGTTATACATACACCAGTCGAAAAAATCATTCCCTTTTCATCGATTAAAAAAAACATATTACAGAGAACATGAAAAATAAAAGACTTATTTACTTACTAATTACTTATTTATTTATTTATTTACTTTTAAAACATGGTATCAGGAACAGTTAATGTTAATAAGTTCGCACGTCTCCCGACTTATATCTTGTACTACGTAAGGGAATGTTTGCAATCCATGACAAGCTGCACCATACTCCCCGTCCTTGGTTACCGCAATAACAGCACCACTAAAACTTGGATAATACGACGCTATTCTTGCGATTGCAGTTTGTGCTGCTGTAGTCGGTGAAGCCCCTCTACGCATTTCCTCTACAGTTAGAAAGCTGAAATACAAATTGAACTAATTAAATATTAAGGTAATTACCCTAAACACTCATTAGGAAAGTGGTGGGGATTTAATAAAATAACATAATCAGATCGAACTTCCAAGTGGTCCCATTCTAAATCGTCGTGGTTATTTCGTAATGAATTCGTCACAATGGGCTAACCGACCTCATCGTTCCTCACTCGTACCTCACTAGTGTTAACCAAACATCTCGTTCACAATATGATTTACTCATACGGTTGAGAGAAAAGGTTTGTTAGTAATAAGCTCTTACAGTCCCACTGCTAGTAATCAGGTCTATCTCCACGCGGTTCCCCCTGGAAACCACCATGGTTAATTTTTATTGGATTCGTCACGATGGACTAACTGAACTGCTTTCATCCTCATCCATCATCGCTCGCTGGTGCCCCGCTAGCGTATACCGATAGTGTCGGCGGAATTACCATTCCATATTCACCTATTTAAAACCTATACGGTTTCTTTATAAATATTGTCATATCAAAAAGCACAACTAAACAAGTTGGAAATACAAATTTAAAATAATATCACCTGGGGTTGAACCTCAGCATGACGTCACCATCACCAGTGGCCGCAGCCCCACCAACGGTGTTATCAGCATATGCGCCAGACCCAGCTATTGGAGAGTCACCAATCCTCCTGAAATATTCAAGACATATTTTTTTTCCATAAAATAAAGGAGGCTAATACATGTGATTATCAATAATGGGATCTAATTGCTTTATTGCTGGCGATATACCCTATCTGATCGATCTTGACGCGGTTCCCCTGGACACAATCTGATCTACTGACCTATTACATCCTCACCTATCATCTCTCACTGGTGCCCCGCCAGCGTATACCAATAGCGTAGTTGGGATTACCATTCCATTTTCATCCTTCAACAATAAATTGCCCGCCTGATGATATAGAGTTACCATAGCTTCCAACAATATTTAGGACGTCAATTGCGCGTTCCCGATAGTAATTTTGCTACCATAATGCGGCCATTTAAGTAGATACGCAAACTGATAATTGTATAGAAAAAACATTGTTTGTTATAATGGAAAATATAAAATATGAAAATATAAATTAAATAGACATGTTTATACTAAATAAATGAAAAAGACATGAATTGGAAAATTTATGTCTAGTCAAAAAGTAAGAATATTCTAATACAATTTCAAGTGACATTTTATATATACATATGTACATTATTGTGCAAAACAAACAAAAAATGTATGTACTAAGAAGATAATGTCAATAAATTTCATAGAATACACTGTGACGTCCATGAGACCCTTCAGGTCCTTTCCATTACACCTTTTATTAGTATTATTTATGCCGATATCATTAAAACTTTACTTATGTTTTATAAGTATTTTACTCACCCTGGAATCTTAAAGTTTAATCCGTTGGTAGAAGTGCCCGCTGCCACATCTCCATTTCTGTCTACGGCCACCAAACCAATAGTGTCATGGTTGAATTCATCTACTAGCACATTTCTCTTTTGGCCAGTAACAAGTGTATCTAACTTATTATATGGTCCACAATATTCGTTTGGATTCGGTTTCACATTCTAAAACAATACATTTGGGTGACTCTAATTACTGAAATGATCTTTAGGTATAGGTAATTATGTAATAAAAAATGTATTTTAGTGAATCTGTTATATAAAAGAAGAAAGAAATGTTATCTATCTTCATAATAAATCCTGCAAGAGTAGACAGGAAATTTCTGCAACTGCAATAATATAATTATTGTAATTATTGGTTTGTACAAAGACGGGTAATGAATGGCACGACCATAAAGTTTGACGACCGGAGCCAGTAGCTCAGAACTTTAATTCCAATAACACAAGTAGACAAGTGATAAATGCAATAAATAGAATGAGACACCATACTCTTATTCTTTTTGGCAGCAATAACATAGATATCCAGGGAGGAGAGGAATTGTTAATAATGCGGACTACCAGTCCAATTACTAGCAATATACCCTGTCAGATTTACCTCCCCGTTGTTCACCCTGGAAACCATCGTGCTGAATTCCAGGTATATTCATCACGATGGGCTAACTGACGTACCTTTTCATTCTCACCTGTTATCCCTCACTGGTACACCATTATGGTATACCGTTAAAGCAGGCGAGGTTACCATTCCATTATCATCCATTAATAAAACAGATTCGGTTACCACTTGTCTAGGCCCTAGACTCTAGGGGGCATGTTTTGTAACACATTTATGTTTATTACCGTCCAGAAATTTGGTTGACAATTATCTTCATCACGCCACTTCGCCCACAAACTCGTAGAATAAGATGTAATAAGTGATTCTTCTTTGAATCCCATTTTCAAAGCAAACTCCGTAGCCTGATCACCAACGAGGAATGAATGTTTGGTGTATTCTAGAATATTCCTGGCCACTGACATTGCACTTTTAACTCTTCTTAGAGCACCAACTGCACCGACATTCATATTTCTCCTAAAAAATATAACAACACGATATTAATGACCAATCGTCGTATATAACGAATAATCTAATTTTTACAACATATTTATAAGAGATTATTAGTAAACATCATAATATCTTACCCGTCCATAATTAGTGCATCGAGAGTGGTCTCACCATTTTCATCAGGTCTGCCACCAAAACCAACTGCGGTATTACACTGCAAGACCTCACACACTGTAGCACCTTCTTCAATGGCATCCAAAGCTGAACCACCGTTACTTAGTATATCCCATGCTGAACGTCAAAAAAATTCTTTGTAATTTACAAGGGAATAATAGAATTTAAGATCAAAGAAAAACCAACAACAAAACGAATACAAAACTAACACGGAGGAAACCAAATTGACTGTAAAAATATTTATTTAAATTGATTCATTATTACAATATGAAGAAAATATAGGTTGAATTGAGAGCTTACTTCTTTTCGAAGTACCTAATTGACTTTTTAACAATATAATTTCTACTTTTAATGCAATTAAAGTCTCATTTAAGAAAAAAAATTATAAAGAGCATAATCCTATAAATAGGTAGAAGGATAAATAGGCAGAAGGGGTATAATCGACATAATATAATTATGATTTTATTAAATAGATATTCTGGATATAATAAGGTTAGACACTAAAAACCTACCTTTGATTGTAGAATTTTGAAAGTTCCATGTAGTGACAATTATAGGAACATTCGGGTCACATCTTGATTCGTGAAAATATAACGCCAGCAAAATAATTAAGACGTTCATTATTGTTGAATTGTTGTTGCGGTATATTGGCATTCCGTACGTTGGGTATAATGTCAGCAATCAGGTACTTATGTGGTATCTCAGCTTAGCTCATCTGATCTCATCTTGTCAAACTGTCATAAACCGATAATACAAGTGGCTATATCATATTATCTAACAGCCTTGATATTATTGGAGCAAATTCCAGATGGGCAGACAGAGTTACATGTACTTAATTTTACATTTACAATAGCATATTATGTAATATAGAAACAGGTATGTACAATACAAATACATAAACAATATGTATCTTTATAGTACTTAGGTAAAATCGAATGGAAATACAGATACAATGAGATTTTTTTTTTTAATTATTTTAAGGGGGTATTCTGGTCTAGAAATTTGAAAAGATAATTTTTTTGTTTTTTCATATTTTCAAAGCTTTTAAAGATATGTCTTTAGGAGGATTTGAGAAAATTCAAATTATTTTCGGAAATATGGCTGTTTTTCTGATGCAGCATCTAAACTGGCTCGGCCGGAACGGATCGAATAAAAGAGAAAGAGAGAAACGCGGAAAATACTTATTTCGAAGTCGAGGAAGGTCCAATGTATGCAGCAGGAATGACAGATTAAATAAATGTAAGTCTAAAATATCACTTCATGACTTAGACTGCGAGAAGCTTAACGCGAAACTTTAATAACTTTGAAACGCGTTTTTCTCGACACTGTCTTTTTTAAAACGATACCCACGATTTCTCAAGTTCTACTGAACCGATTGACTTTAAATTTGGTCTAAATCTTCTTTATAGACTTCTCTATCGCATGAACTATCCTCATCCCCAAATTTCAATATTTACTAATTTGTAAAATCCGGAAAACTCAAAAAGTGGTACAAACATTTTTTTTTATCAGGCAGTCGCCATTTTGTAAAAAAAAAAAATCAACATTTTTAGTTCCAACGATAGCGGCATTACTTTTTTTATCTTTACTATATTCTTGAAATATTAATAAATATAGAAAAATGGATAGTAAAAATCTTGATTGCCTTTTTTTTACGGTACTTCAAAAATTGTCTTAAATTCGTGCCTCTAGACCAGAATACCCCATAAGAGACCTATAAATTGCTTAAAGAAATTGTCCAATATGATGCCCACGGCCACCTTCTACCATTGTATAGCTCGCCATCGGCACGAAGTTCACCCCCATGCTTTAAAGCCTTAGATGGTACGCGCGTTTTCAGAGATGTTTCCTCCCACGAACGCTCATATTATGGAATGAGCTCCATGTCGAAGTTTTTCCAAGAGCCTACAGCATGGGGTTCTTCAAAAAAGGGATAAAGTGATTTCTTGAGGTTCGGCAACGCGCATGAAATGCCTTTGATATTGCAGGCGTTCATAAGCTACGGTAACCACTTACTATTAGGTAGACCGTATGCTTGTTTGCCACCTCAGTAGTATAAAAAAAACGATAAATGTGAAAATGAGTTTGTTTGTTACACGCCTTATTGGATTAACCAATCACTGTGCTAAGGTCAGTAAATTTATCTCGGTCACGTGGACGAAGTCGCGAATAAGCTTATACTACTTATATATATTTTAAAAATTAAAGAACCAAAATATCTTCGCAACAAATGGCGCCTCATGCTTTTTAAAATGTAACTATATTACCCTCTTATATCGGATTTCTAGGTGGCCTTCATTATACCTGAAACCTTCTAACATGGCTTATAAAAATGTTATAACAAGCGGTTTGTAAGTGAGGCGAGGTAATGTAATACATTACCTCGCCACACCTACCAATGCTCACAACTTCAATCTCCACACAAAAATTCATCAAGAATTAATCACGATAGTTTCCAGTAGGAACCGCAACTACTAATCCAATACAACCGTATTTTAGTTTTTATACACAAATATTAAAACTAATAGCTGTATTCTGCTTCAACAATAAATTAACTATATTATTCGAATATATTTTATTCCAATTACTGTTTTCAATTCCAAAAACTCTTGTGCCTCCTACCGCCATCTATCATTCTAGACTTTTTTTCTTCTCGGAATATACCCAACTACCCTATCTTTAGGTAAAGCAAATTAACAATTGACCGGTTTCGGAATCTCTATACTTATATTAAGTTAATATATGGAATCTATGTTTATTCATTTATCTGTATATATTATATATATTCGATATTTTATATATTTTTATATAGTTTCCCTTTTAAAGTACCACTACGAAACTTCTCTGTTTTCCCAATAGTTAACTGGTAAAGAACGCTTTTAGGTATTTTGTCCGCTTTGTGTAGGTAGGTACCATTATTATATAAATGAAAATTAAATATATAAATAACATGCTTATTGATTATCGATATCGGTAATAAGTAATAAGTCAAAACTTACCAACTAACTAAAAATAAACTGCTTTTATTATTTTAAATTCGTCAAAATAGAAGCCCTTAACCCTTCTTTGCGCGATTTTTTTATTAGTGAAATAAATCAAGATTATATAATTCACGTTCAAAATTAAAGGACAAATGGTTAAAAAAATAAATTTGACAGCTATGTTTTTTTTTTCCGTAATAGACATTAAAAAGGTATCCAGACACGATCAACTTAAACTTTTATATAATTATTGGGCATTCAATATTATGATGGTTTGCACCATTATGCAAAGAAGGATTAACCGGCGTAGGGGATACGTAAATATCTTTGCACCATACTACTTTCCGTCCTGTGGTTCCAGCATAGAATGGGCCACTGCTTCTTTTCCGTTAGTGCGTCATCACCATTTTTGTCAGATCTGCCGCCAAAACCAACTGCAATATCGCATTGCAGAACCTCACACACTCTAGCACCTTTCTCTATGGCATTCAAAACCGAGCCACCTTCACTTAATATATCCCATGTAGGGAGGGAAAGGGATTGTTAGTAATGGAGACTGAGAATCCCATTACTAGCAATATACCCAACCAGGTCGACCTCCCCGCGGTTCTCCCTGGAAACTATCATGGTTAATTCCTGATGAATTCATCATGATGGGCTAACTGGCCTGTTTTCATTCTCATCTATCACCCTTCACTGGTGCTCCGCAAGCGTATACCTTTAGCGCAGGCGGGGTTACCATACCATTTTCACCCATCAAAAAAAAATATCCCATGCTAAAAAAATTATTATCTATATTTTGTACGACAGCAATTGAATAATGGATAGTTTTGGTATGTAATAGCAATATGATACGATACGAGATATGATACGAGAATATGATACGAGAACAAAACCTATAAATTGCGAAAATAACATTTAAAATTTTGTTCAACAGAACAAAAAACGATGACTTTTTTGTTTTCATTAATAGATCCTCAAACCAAGTTCTGAAGCTAACGTCTAGATATTTAACCTACATATTTATAACGCATCACTATTATACCTTTCATTTGTTACAATTAAATAATTCTTAGAACTTTAAAATCATTATGAATTGAATACCTTTCATTGTAGAATTTTGATAATTGCATGTAGTAATAATTATAGGAATATTCCGATCACATCTTAATTCGTGAAAATATAACGCGAACGAAATAATTAAGACATTCATTATTGTTGAATTGTTGTTAAGTTATATCAATATTTCCTACATTAGATATCATATTAACTATACAACAACAGTTAACATAGCTATTTATATGGTATATCAGCTTAGATCATTTGACTGATCTCTTTCTGTCGAACTGTCATTACCGATAGTAAGTTATCTATATTATTAATATTACTAGCGACTCGCCCCGGCTTCGCATGGGTGCAAACGAGTATGCGGCTCACCTGATGGTAAGTGACTACCGCCACCCATGATCACCCACAACACCAGCGGCATTGCAGGTGTGCTGCCGGCCTTTTAAAAAGGAATATACTCTTAAGAATATACTATATAATATACCTACCTACTACAGAATGTCCTTATAAATAACGTTTACAGCTTTTTTATCATTAGACAATACAAACATGGTAAAGTGCTATAGGGCGAAGTGCGACTTTCGACGCGTTATTATATAGGCACGCGCCGCCGGTCGGACCGGTACCGCTGCACCGCTATGTTCATGCATTTTAAATCTGTAATAGCTTCAGAAATATTCATTTAACTTACATGCTGTAAAGGGGCGTATTGATCTATATTAAATGGACAATGTATTTAAGGCACTTAATTGGATAAAAATTATTGCTTAAAATCACTCCGTAAATTAGCCATTATTTACCGTAAAATGTAAAGGATAAAAAATTGTTATTGTGGGTTGTCCTTAAGAGATAGACATATACCATCGCGGACTTTTTTGTCGACCTTTTTAAGGTGTACAATTCTGCAGTAGCGTATTTTGATTTATCTCGTGGGGTTCAGCCAGCGTTTGCAATGTAAGCGAAAAGTGTTATTTACGATATCACATTAGAAACCTCTAAATTTATCAGCGTTTCTCTACAATATTATGTATGTATTATACATATAAACCTTCCTCTTGAATCACTCTATCTATTAAAAAAACCGCTTCAGAATCCGTTGTGTAGTTTTAAAGAATTAAGCATACATAGGGACGGAGAGGCAGCGACAGCGACTTTGTTTTATACTATGTAGTGATTTACCAAACTTGTTTTTAGGAGATACTTCAGACAGACAAAAGCGTTACGCGTATTTAATACCACATTTTCAACGGTAAACTATATAGATTTAAATAATATAAATACATAAACAGTATGTATCTATAAATACCAACTACCGTATCACTTCCCGCATCACATCTCCGTGCCTATACGTATAGTCGAGTGAGAGCATTGTTGTGTAAGAGAACAATTATCACTGAGCAAATATTTGTAAATAAAAGGATCAATACGTATAACCCTGGGCCGTCATAGATCTTGTTTTTACAATTTCCATGTAAATTTAAATGTAACGAATAAAGTAAAAAATAAAAAACAAAAAAAGTGCCATTTATTTATTTTCAAACTACCTTCATACATCGTATCATGTTAACAGTTAATGGTAATAACTTCAGATGTCTCGCGTGTATTGTCTTGTACAACATAAGGGAATGTTTGTATTCCGTGGCAGGCTGCACCATACTCGCCGTCCTTGGTTAATGCAATAACTGCCCCGGAGAAACTTGGGTAATGCGACACTATTCTCTGAATCGCGGTTCGAGCCGCTTTATTCGGTGAAGCTCCTCGTCGCATTTCCTCCACAGCTAAAAAACTGAAATAGAGATTGAACACACTGTATATTATATAGTAATTATACATTCAGAATTAATAAACTCGCAGGCTGATTGTCAAATATAATGGGATTGCTATCTAAACACGAGATAAATTAAACGCAGTTCTGACTTTAGGGTGCGGATAATCGCACGTCGTCCGGGAGTCTTTTAATAGTTAAAATAGAATGCTAGCATTGCCTGCGCTATTGCTATCGGGCTGATAAATGAGAATGATAGAAAGTCAATTGGCCCATCATAATAAATACGAAAAAAAAATACAATGATTTCCGGGAGGAACCTTCACACGAATAGGGTACATGCTAGCAATGAAAGTTTTAAAGACCATTATTGACAATTCCTGCCCCCCCCCCCCCGTCGCCCGGAGGTGTCGTGATAAATCACACGAATCACGCATTAATAGAGTCGCGCCAAATTCTTTTGTTCAAGAGTGGGACTGTGCCGCCGAAGAGAAACTGCGCTTCTTCTGTCCGTTTTAGCACTGTCATAGCACATTTTTCATCGAAGCGAAACGAGCAGATCGAAAATCCCAGGGCCAGTAGGCTATATAGGCTAGTAGTGTAGTGTGGTCTCTCATTAGAATGAGTCATGACTTGAAACTGTAAAGTCCAAAAATACAGGCAGCCACGGTCCGATTTTCGTAGGAAACTATACAGACTCAGCAATGGTCAATTAATTAAAGCAAAAGTAGTTCAATTTGCTTTTTGATGACAAACATACTGCCTGCTAGATAAAATAAATAATTTTCCAAATGGTAGTATTATCAATGAAACTTAGAGTATGTATGTAATATATGTATATACATCTACCTACGATAATATAAACAGTATCTAAATACGCTAAATCAAAATACAAATTCACAATAATATCACCTTGGAAGGAACCTTAGCATGACATCACCGTCACCAGTGGCTGCAGCCCCACCAACGGCGTTATCAGCATATGCGCCAGACCCAGGTATCGGAGAGTCGCCAATCCTCCTGAAATATTGAAAATCACTATTTTTTTTATAGAACCAAGGTAATAAACATATGTACAGCCTACCTAAGAGTGAGCCTGTCGTAGCACAACAGTATGTAATGTACATAACATTGTAGTGTTGAAACACTACAAAATAAATAATCCCTACTACTTTCAATTTCGATTTACAAATGGATTTTTTTAAATCTATAGATCCAGTTTTAATTATTATTTAAATCAACCTTGAGACTTCTTTGAATATTTGTCCTTGAAAAGTTCATCTATATTTATTTTAATATTTTAAAATTATCTACCTACCCTGGAATCTTAAATTTTGCACCATTGGTAGAAGTGCCTGCTGCTACATCTCCATTTTTGTCTACAGCTACCAAACCAATAGTGTCATGGTTGAATTCATCTACTACTATTCTCTTCTGTTCTCTTTCAGATTTCTTATAAAAATTCTTATGTTTACCATGTGTATCTAGTTTCCTATATGGACCGCAATATTCATTTGGATTAGGTTGCACATTCTAAAAAATAAATTTAAGTTTTAATGATTGGCTGAAAAATATTAAAAAACCATAAATTTATTTATAATACATATTTGTTACCATCCAGAAATTCGGTTGACAATGATCTTCATTATGCCACTTCATCCATAATTTTTTAGAATCAGGAGTAACGAGTGTTTCTTCTTTGAATCCCATTTGCAAAGCAAACTGGGTAGCCTGATCTCCCACAAGGAATGAATGCTTGGTGTGTTCTAGAACATGCCTGGCTACTGATATAGCACTTTTGACTCTTCGCAGAGCACCAACTGCCCCAACATTCATAGTTCTCCTAAAAATCATAACAATAACTCTTGAATTATTCAATTTAATAATATATGCCACATAATCACAGCAATCTCCTGGTCTACAAGCTTTCCTGTTTCATGAAAAACCAAGCAATGGATATCTGGGGACACAACCTACAACACCCAAACTTAAGCCATGTTAGTTTCCTAAATTGGCCCAGCTCATTTCCCGGCTAGGACCCTATAATTTAGTCAAATAAGCTGTTAAACTGTTTCACATCTTTAATTTTATTCCAATATATCTGAACATCAACTTATCAGGTTATATAATAAGTTTGATATCCTGTTTTCTACATCTTTACCTGCATACATCTGTATATAAAATATCCTATGTCCAAAATTAGGATATAAACTACATGTGTATCAAATTTCATTTAAAACCATTGATTAGTTTTTATTTCAAACAAAAATTTAGAACAATTCTTATTACAATACTTATCTTTTGCATTTATATACTATAAAAAGTATATCATACACCTACTGGTATATGATATACTTTATTTACTATTTAATATTATTGGCAAATATCTTTAATATATTCTCATTTTTCACATCATACCCATCCATGATAAGTGCGTCAAGGGTGGTCTCACCATCTTCATCAGGACTCCCGCCAAAGCCCACTGTTCCATCACACTGCTGTACCTCACATACCGTAGCACCTTTCTCAATGGCATCCAAAGATGAACCTCCTTCACTTAGTATATCCCAAGCTGCACGTGAAAAAAAGAAGTTACTTTACTAATAAATCAGTTTTGGACTAAAAAGAAAACACATTTTTATTCAAATAAACTTAAATTCAAGCATTTTTAATAGTATTTTTTTTATTTATTTAGCATCTAATGTCTGTTGTACAATCACACTTAAATGGCTGAACATATTTGAAAGAAATTTGGTACACAAGTAGAACATATCTATATAAATTCTTATATATCTCGTATATTTCACATCCTACTGTGATGAACGGTTGTAGTGAATTTACATATAACAACAGTAATTTAACTACACAATTATAGCTAAAAATGTTTTATCTCTATACATTTTTAACTTAAAAATACGATTTTATCATATATTAATAATTATTAATTTAATACCTTTAATCGTAGAATTTTCAAAATTCCACGTAGTAATAACAATAGGAATGTTCGAGTCACATCTTGATTCGTAGAAATAAAGTGCTAGAAAAATTATCACTGTGTTCATAGCCTTCTCTTTCTTTCCGTTCCAGCCGTCAAAACCTTTGGTAGACCAACTGATACCAAGACCAAACAATAGGAAAAACTACGATTCAGTCTTATTTGGTAGATTATGATTCTCTGATTCAGCCAGTCTACTCGGTAGTAAATAGGTATTATATTTCTTAAACCAGCATCAAATCTGACTATCTAAATACATTCTGTGCTATGGTTGTTTATATGATATGACGTAAATCTCAGAAGTACCAAGTCAAAGGGAAAGATTAGATTCTCAGCTAGTGATAAAAATGTAAATAAAAGTATATAACCAAGAGATATAAATAAATAACTGACTATTAAGGCTATCAAGCAAGTAACTACAGTCGATAAATTTTTAATAATCGGCTATATTGTATTTTGAGTATTTTTTTATTAAATTATTTTATAACCATTATAAACCTAATAATTCATTATTTAATTCCAACAACACTAATGACAAAGACAGATATCGTTTAATACATTTGCCAAAACAGATAAATTATTTTTATAAAAACAACATTAAAAACAAATGAAAAATGAGGTCGATTCTGAGGCTAATGTGCCGTTTTTCTAGTCTTCGAACGTAATATTTAATAATTTCGCGAAATTACTGTTTTATGAAGCATCATAAAAAAATTATACTAATTTTGACTTAAGTTTATTAGAAAATTAATTGATATTGGTCCTTACAATAAAAATTTCACATGGGTACCAAGTTTAAATTTTAGAGATAACTTAGAAAATAGCGCCTCAAAATCAACCCCTGTGACAGCAACTATAAAAAAATTTTTAGTTTCTCGCAAACTATTTGCGGGAAAGAAAATTAATGTAGTTGTTAAACTTAATTATTACACAATAATAAGAAATTTTTCTTGATTATTCTGTGTGTGTCTGGCATCTCTAAATAGATTTTCTAATAATAACTAGTTCTTAATTGTACAACGGTGAATATTCTCGACAATGGATATCTCTACGTTTTGCCGCGAACTTCCAAAAATTGTAAGAAATAATATTATCGTAATCTTTTGTTACAATCAAAACTAACCAAAAGTAGTTTTTCTTGTACTTCTAATTATGAACACAAACTTTTAGCTGAGTAAGAGTTTTTACTGCCATCAAAATAGCAGCATAATTTTTTTTATAGTTTCTGATTTATTTTATTGGTCGAAAATCGTTATTCGACTCGGGAACATTTCATTATCCAGGAACCTATCTATATCATGCATGTAAAGATTCACAAAGCAAAATCAATTCACAAGTAATTATATTTTACATGTAATATTTATATACTATATCATACTACTTATTTTTAGGAATTGCATGCTCATTTGAATGGCTCTCTAAGTATGTCTACAATGATGGAACTGCAAAGATATCTGGCAGATTCTGGTGTGAGAGATGAAACAAATGTTTTTACTGATGAATTTGTATTAAGTGCTGGGGACACAAGAACAATGGAAGAGTTAAGATTTATTACTTACAATATATCCTGACTTATACTAATATTGTTTCTCCAAATTAATCATATTAGTTTATTATTTTAGTTGTTTTCAAGTATTTGGCATTGCACATGCTTTAACATGTACTCCTGGGGCATTAGAAATTGCTACATATCTGACACTACAGGAGTTTGAAGCTGATGGTTGTTGCTACATTGAGCTGCGAAGTACTCCTCGAGATACACCTCACATGACTAAACAACAGTATATCACAGCTATTCTACAGGGTATAAAGTAAGTTTAATTAATAATAATTAAAAAGTACATATTGTTGGTTTGTCATAAAATTGGTATAATATATAGCAAATATGGCTCAGTTATGACTTTATCCTGTACCATTCCCAATGTTAATTAGAATAAACAATATACTAGGAATGTGTTAATCTAGCATTTAATTTGATATTATTGTATAATAAAAATTCAAACATCTTTATAATATTCATATATAAAATATCAAAGCTTATTAAGCCATTATATAATGGCATAAACTATTTTGTAACATCGGAATATTAAATTCAATTAATCTAAAATTTAATATGATTATTTAATATGCTGTTGATCCCCTACATTATATTTTTTATAGTATGTTACAATATGATTTTTTCTACAATTAAAAATAATATCAAAGTTACATTAATATAATTTGAATTAATTATAGAAAGTTTTCTTTACAACACACTATGGAATCAAGACTTATAATATCAGTAAATAGAAATTCAAATAAGGAAGAAGCTGAAGAGATAGCAGATTTAACAATAGAGTTTTACCAAAAACAACCAGAATTGGTAGTTGGGATTGAATTAAGTGGCAACCCTACTATTGGAGAATTTCAAATGTTTGTACCAACATTAACAAAAGCTAGACAAGCTGGACTAAAGGTGATTAAAACAATTCTTTACTATAAATTATACCATATGTTATTTACAACATAAGGTTTATATCATATTATTGATAGTTTTTTTTTTTTTTTTTAATGGGTGATAATGGAATTGTAACCTGCGCTCTCGGTATATGCTAATGGGGCACCAGTGTGTGATGATAGATGAGGATGAAAGCAGGTCAGTTAGCCCATCGTGACGAATTCCACTAGAATTAACCATGATGGTTTCCAGGGGGAACCGCGTGGAGATCGACCTGATAGGGTATATTACTAGCAATGTGTTCATTAGACCCCATTATTAACAATCCCTTCCCCCCAATATATTATTGATAGTTAGAAATTACAAACATTACTTTCTTATACTATTTGTGGAAAAAGATTTTATAAGTCTTTCATTTATTATTACATAATAAAAAAAGTAATTAATGAAAATAAATATAATACATATTTCCTTGTAACAAATAATTTTCATTAACAGGTAACACTTCACTGTGGCGAAATTTGCAATCCGAAAGAAATACTAGAAATGATTAATTATAAACCAGATAGAATTGGCCATGCAATTTGCATTCATCCAAAATATGGCGGTACTGACGAATTATGGGCAGCTTTGTGCAAGTCTTCAATACCAGTAGGTTTGTAAAACTAAAAAAAATTTAACTCGCTACATGGCACCTATATTGACACTCAAAAAGGTTTATTTACCTTTTGAACGTATTTTTTCCGTGGCCTAACAGAAATGCACTCAGCACTGATGTGTAAAGAACAATCAGTTGAAGTTTAATATTTTAATATTATATTATTTTATTATAATAAAAGGAGCATTTCGAAAATATCACAGAATAATATTTTTCTTTACAGAAGTGTGTCTTACTAGTAATGTTAACACCAAAAGTGTTCCCAGCTATGATTCTCATCATTTTAAATTATTATATGATGCTAACTTACCCGTCGCTATAAGTGTAAGTATCTAATAACTTGTTATTTAAATTCCTATTTTGAAACTGATTGAAAATTAAGTAGTAAGGATTTATATGTAAAATTTTTTCAAAGATATACCATCAATCTTTTTTTTATAAAACTTGAAACGACCTACAAAGTTATTAAACTTAACACATTGTGATATTCATGTGGTACTTGTACATTGCAATTCCTGAAGAAGTAAAATATTGTTTTCATATCTAATATAATCACGCCCATATCTCATTAATGCAACCATGAAATATAACTCTGCAGTAAGAAGATAAGTGAGTAAGGTTACCTCTGGTAAATATCAGAGAATTTTTCTTTAACAAACATCTAAAGTAAAACTTCTTTAAATATATGCTTGTCACTTTTGTTACAGACAGACGATAAAGGAGTATTTGCAACATCTCTTTCTCAAGAATATACATTATGTGCTGAAACATTTAATCTTGATAAAGCCCAGATAGCTCAATTAGCACTTAGCACTTGTAAATATGTGTTTGATACAAGCATACGCGAGAAGATTCAAGAAAATGTTATTGAATTTACAAATAAAAATGGCATAAAGCTGTTTGTTTAATCACTAAACTGTGTATTATTTTAAATTTATTCTATTGCATGTTATAGTGTTCGTAATGAATTAAAGCGACGTCATAATTCTGAGTACTAGATAACTAATAGATATGCCTGGTTGTTAATAATGTAGACTACCAGTCCTAACTGACCTGTCTTTCATTCTCACCTATCATCCCTCACTGGTAACCCGCAAGCAAATATTCAAGTTGAGCTTTGTACCTCATCTCAAACGCGTCCGAGGTATTGCTAGTTTTATATTGGGATGCCTCCATCCCTTTACCAGTAAGCGCAGTAAGCGCAAATTATCGCTCAACGCGAAGCTGACGCTATACAAAGCCTGCATTAGACGGGTGATGCACGCCAGCGTCGTCTTCGCCCCCATGTATTCACGTAGTACAAAATATTTTTTTACGATGGACCACATGCGCCTGTCGTAAGAATTTATTAACGTTTTTCATGCGCAACGCTCTCCATCGCTATCTCAAGATACCCACGATCAGGCAGTTTATAAAGCAAGCGTCTCTCCGCTTCTTAACCAACACCACCAGCCGTAACCAAGTCCCACTCGAAACCACCACTATATAACCACTTATAGTGAAATCGGTACAATACACCCCCCTACGGAGAACATCACTCTTCGACGTCGTCGCCCGAGACACGCACTCTTAAACCGCCACGCTCCAATCACGATAGCTAACACGACCCTCCTCTCTACCGCGGAATTTTCTCCACGCACCCCCGCAATCACACTCGCACACCGCACACACTGTTCCTGCCAGCGAGGACGAAGACCCATTGCGACACACGGTCTGCGCAAGATTAGGTTTGCGTCCGAACGCATCCCTACAGACGGCGGGTTCTTCCACAACCCCTTACGGGGCCACAGATGCGGGTCTTAAGTGTGCACTCTTTACCTGAGCCTCAACTGCGCAGGCTACCGCAGGCCGGTACTATTGTAAATAGTACCGTCTAAAAGACGTCCCTACAGTACAGTGCAGCGGAGGACCAGTGAAGGGTGATAGATAAGGATGAAAACAGGCCAGTTAGCCCATCATGATGAATTTATCAGGAATTAATCATGATAGTTTCCAGGGAGAACCGCGAGGAGGTCGACCTGGTTGGGTATATTACTAGCAATGGAATTCTCAGTCTCCATTACTAACAATCCGTTCCCTCTCTCCCTTACGGGGTTATAGGTACGGGTTTCGAGTATAGTCTCTTTACCCGAGCCTCAACTGCGCAGGCTACCGCCTGCGCATCACTATATTTAGGCCCAAAGGGCAAGCCAGCACTATTGTAAATAGCGCCGGCTGAAAGAAGAATAAAATTGAGAAGAATTATTAAGGAAATGAAAATGTCGTCGACCGTGCAAGGCCGGGTTAACCATCGCCCTGCGGGGGGGCTGCTGTGCGCAGAAGATCCCGCGGTAATGCACCTATCGCGTCCGGTGAACGCGCATGTAAGGAGGCCAGGTCCCTAAGATGTTGGTGGCAGCCATTGTCCGCCCGGCTGAATATTGTACTAGCCAGCTGACGGACAAATTCCTCCATAGTGGGGACTGCGAAAACTCGGGCAATTACATCATTACGGACGTAACGACCCGCGCCTGCGCACAGTCGCAGAACGCAGTTCTGTTGCACCTGCATGTGCCGCCGCTGTGAGTCAGAACACTGTGCGTACCACGCAGGGGAGGTATACGTCAGCTGCGAACGAATATAGATATACCAACCTTCGTTCGCAGCGAGAGATTGGATCGCAGGACCGGCAACACCAACCGACAACATGGCCCGTGTGGCTTTAGTCTGTGTGACCGCGCGGTTAACCTGCGGTGTCATACGTAGCAACCGGTCGACATTCCTACGGCCTCAGGAACTCGGGGCCGTAAGGTAGATCTACCTTTACGTAGTCCTCTCTGAAAACCATCAAAAAGTCAAAACTGCTTCAGTCATAGACTAAGGACTAGATTATGATGCCATCGAAGTCTTTTTTTTGGTCTTTGCCAAAAAAAAAAAATTAAATGTCATTGTCAAAATCTACCTAACCTTACTTAACCTAAAAAATTCCAGACAAATTATCTTTTTGAAGACTAGGCAGCATGGTCTCCGACCTTAGCCTGTTCCAAACGGAACAAACGTACTAAAAAAAAAAAAAAATTAACCTAAAAATTTCGTTAAATCGCTTTGACGGTACTAATTATTTATTTTTTCTCTTTTCGAGTTTGACATTCCAGATAAAATGAGTGATTTATCAGATTTCTCGAGCTCTAACACTAAAGGAGCAGACTCGGAATTGCAAGACTTTCTTTTAGCAGAGAAACAAAAAGCGCAGTTTCACGCGCAGGTAATTTTACGCAATAATTTCATTTTATATATATTCCTGTTTTACAAGTTATAACTAAATTGGTACTAATAAATTTATATTTATTATATACACAGTTATATAAATAACAGTACTTCTACAACAAGATAAATTTAGATAAACTATTTAGCAATAGAGGTCAAATTGCCGCCTTTGGACAGTATTAATATACTCAAAAGATTGGCCGCATTTCTTCTTTGTACAGACAGATTAATACTGATCAAAGTAGGCATCAGTCTTTTCGTCACTGAAGATGAGTGAGATATTTATTTAAATAATATTCTAAATTCTAGACTCTGAAGTCCCATTTGATACTTTTTATTTATATATAAAATATATGTTTGACTAAGAAATAGATAGGTAAAGTTTATCATAATAAATAAATTGAGGAAATAAATAAATAAACCTACTACTCTCTGATCATCTGGATACTAAATTAAGTTATAATACTTCATGTGTACAACCAACACAGTATGCAATTGAAACCTTTTAGTTAAATCAATGATATAATTACATGAAAACAAATTTTATTTTCAGATCCATGAATTTAATGATTTCTGTTGGGATAAATGTGTAGACAAGCCAGGAAGTAAACTAGATTCACGCACTGAAACATGCATCACCAACTGTGTAGAAAGATTCATTGATGTTTCTCTGCTCATTACCAACCGTTTTGCACAAATGCTTGAGAAAGGAGGTGGCATGCATTGAAAATTGTTTAGTTGTAAATATTTAAAGATAATAGTGATTCTATTCTACATACATTATGTAATTTTAATATATGTTGATACCATAACCTACAATTTAATAAGTAGAAAAATTCAAAACATCATGTCACAATTTTGTTTAATATATGTTTGTGAACAATTATTGACATTATATAAAGAATTTGTGAATATATAGATGAAAGATAGTGAACTTTACTCAATTAGTAAATTCTAAGTAATATTGATGAGTTACATTATGTTTCTATACTTGAATAGTATCTTTATAGTACAGCACATAGGTATAGTCCATGTACTCACACAAAAATTATCATATTTAATCTAATATAGTCATCTTCTGTAAGGGTATTTTCCTTACAAAACATGACCTGAAAAGGAATGTAAAAATAAATATATGGTCAAAAAATAAACAAAATTGTTGCCTTACTATTAGTTTTAATTCAATTTACTGCAAACATCATTTCAATAATCCTTAACTACTCCAGAATTATAAATTTATTTGACACACCATGATTACAAAAATTGTGGCTAAATATAACCACAGTCGAAATGACTGACAATGTGCAAATGTAAGTTTATACATTTAAAAGTATTTTTAAATAATTTTAATATATAAATATATATCATCCCTCTCAAAACAACAGCAAAGCCAAATTGTGGTTGTCAGTTCACCTGCCAAGTGTGGGAACTAGAAGCAAAACCCTTCTTTATTGAGGAAGCCTATGTTCATCAGTGGACAGTCAACAACTGATAGGATTGGGATATATATATATATATATACATATATATGATACAAACTACTATATATGGAAATAAATTGTACAGATCATACTTGATAACTTCACAGACTGATTAGATCTTGGTCTTTCACTACATGATTTGATTCATGAGTGATTGCTATGAAATAAATAGAAAAATATTTCTTTAGAGATTTCTCAATAACAAATTATGTTAAAATTTGTAGCACACAAGTATGTAGTATTTTAGTTTGCAGTAGTAAACATAAGTATGAGAAGACATATTGGGCATTAAATAATCTTATCAGTAAATTTATATAATTAATACTCTTGCACTCAATGTAATGTAATAATGCCCTATGTAAAAAATTAAGTAAGAGAGTTATCTACCAACCCTACCCAGTTTAGTATCTGTACGTGGATCCGCAGTAACAGCTTGAACAGCAACAAGTGCCTCATTTATTTTCGTTTGTAAATCTCTAAGATCCTGCACAAAAAGTAGCTTCAAGACATCAGCTGGCTGTTGTATAATGTTGGCCTCTGTCTTCGCCACATCTATATGAGGGGAAGTCTTTAGTATTTTTGCAATAGCTGCTAATCTGTACTTTGGATCTGGATGTGGGCCAACTCCAGTAAGTGCAGAGACCCTTTCTACACCAGCTTTGAAAGCAGGGCTTGAAACTGAAATATATAAATTATTAGTAAAATTCAATGCTTAGTAAAGAATATGCATAAGGGATAGAGTATTTACATTTACATAGTCTATTTTTCTAGTTATTACAAATAAAATATTTGAGTCAGTTATGTTAAATTCATAAATGAAAATCTTTAGTGACAACATTTAATAAGGTATATTGACTGGCCAATATAAGGTCCTAGATTAGATTTTTAGAACAATTTAACAAATGACATTTTTAAATTGGTTTGAATGAATGTAATCCCAATTATAATTTGTAGTATCATTTATGGAACTTGCTTAACATGCAAAAATGAATAAGGATATTAAACTATGACTAGATAATCACAAATTATACTTACAGTCGAGATTGTCCAAAGGGTTCGTTGAGACAACATTAGGTGCTGCCTGTTTTGGCTGTTCAATCTTAGCATTCTTATACTTATCAACTGAAAGAATAAATTTACTTTTTTTACAAATTATATTTGATTTGACAAAAACAATGAAACTATTAATTCTTCATGTATGTCGTAAAACTAAATAATTGCAGTTTATGTTGTATCTGTGTTACATATAAGCATATTATAACAATGTAACAAATAAATAAGTATATGTTTACCATTATCAGCATATTCTAATCTAACTGCATAAGACAAGAGCCAGTTCAGCTGTTCATTCGGTTGACCCTCAGTAGCAGGACTAACAAGGTCTCTTTGATAAATGTCATAAGCTTCCTTCCAATTATCTCCATCGATATTCCGTAGACCTTCTCGTTCTTCGATTTTATAATGTCTAATTTTCTGATCCTCCAGCCACAGAACCACGCTTCTATATTCCTTTTCGTCTGTAAGAAGTCACATAATAACAATATTAACAAGCTATTTTCTGTCGATAAATATCAAACCTAATTAGGTCGTAATATGGCAAAATGGTACTCGCCTTCACAATTAAAACTTTCGGGATTAGGATGGCCAAGAGCAGTTAACTTTAATTTAAACATTGTATTAGTATATAATGAGAATTTTCTGTTTTCGGTGAAATTCAATAAAATTAATTTTCAGTCATGTCAGAAACACAGATTAGGTTAGTGATGTACCGAGTCACGGTTATAGACATTTTGAGCCGATTCAAACTAACTCGAATTCTGACACTAATAATTCATTATCTACTTTGTATGTAACCAAATATGTAAAAAAATATTGAAACTGTACTTTACATACAAAATTGAAATAAATAATCATGAACCCAATATTGGTATCGAGTACCTGCTATTCTCGAATTCTAGTTAATATACGTTTTTGTCTTTGTTTCATTGATTTATTAATTTTTTCGTAATTTTACCAGAAGCAAAATTATTAAATATCGGAACATTTTCATATTTATTTTAATAATAATATAAGAAATTCAATTGAAAAAATATTTGAGTTTAATGAAATACTCGAAAACGCTTTTTCTGAATCTTCAAATCTAAGTCGGAATTTAATTATTTTTTTACATACATACATACATATCTGTCACGCCTGTCTCCCATTAGGGTAGACAGAAACAATGGAACGCCAAATGCTTCGATTTAAACAAACCTTTTTCGCTTCTTCCACATTCATCAATCTTTTCATACACGCTCGCCGGTTACGGGTACTTATTAATTATAACATAATTATTTTCTCTTATACTTAAATTATCGAACAAGTATGAAATAGTACCTACTTGGCATATTTAGTATGACGTATATACGTACAAAGGGCATACAATAGAAATAATATAAATTAAGAATAGATAGTCAAAACTGAAATATCCAAAGCAGTCGTAAAGCTTTTAAAAAATAAAATAAAAACAAAACTAAAGACTAATTCTCAACAGACGGGATATTAAAAAGGAACAATATTATATATAGTATCCTTTAAATCATCGGTTGCCTACTTTCTTCTTATGCAAATATAATTAGTAAAAAGTGGACGAAAGATACGCCATCAGTTGCTATTTTAAGAAGAAAGGAAGCAAACATATAATTTAAATTTTTTATTTTATCATTCTTTCTATGTAATTCCTTGTTTTTAGTATTAAACTGTTTTATCTCTTTTTTGTGTCATTCCCATTTATAATGAAATTGATAAAACAGTTCAATAGCTAAAATAAATTTATAGTAAATTATTTTTTTTTATGAATAAGGTTAGTGTCTTCCTATTTCTAAAGAACTAATAGTAACTTATGATTAGACTTTATGGGCCATGTCCTTTGCATGACCAATTTGGATAAAATTTTAAAATAGCAACAGTATCTATGATGAGGTTTATGCTCATGTCAAATTCATCACGAGTACCAGGCCACTGGCCTGACTCACTTTGAACAAAAATCATTCAAATAAGTCTGTGCACATTACACATATATACAACCATTCTTGAAATTTGAAATTTTACGCTACATAATAGCAAGATCTTATATAATTACAACTTACAATACTTATTTTAAAATATAACTTATGGGTGTCGATATTTTTGGAAAAGATATTTTAATTGCAGAATACCATAAATATTCTTTTATATTTTTACTGTTGATATTTCGAGCTGGTTACATAGCATCATTTAATTTGATTTATGCATTGACATTGCCGATTTTTAAATAACTTTTGTAAATTGTTACTTTTTTATTTCTATTGAAAATGTTATAAAATAAAAATTACGTTTCTCATAAAAATAATAACTTTCAATATGTCATGGATTAAAGAGAACTGTGTTTCATTCTTTCAACTTTTTTGTATTAAAGTAGTAAAAACTGGACGTATTCCTCAACACATAGCCTTTATAATGGATGGAAATCGTAGATATGCAAAAAAACACTCTGTAAAGAGTAGTGCAGGTCATAGCAGAGGTTTTGACAAACTTTCCGAAACTTTAAAGGTTTGTATACATTTTTCTGTAATAAACATGTAAAGACAACAATTACTCTTGTACATAATTTACGGATTTTATATTCATATTTAATGCTTTTACTTAAAAGTAATATATTTTTTTTTACAGTGGTGTTTAGATCTTGGTATCCCAGAGGTTACAGTATATGCATTCAGTATAGAAAATTTCAAGAGAACAGAAGAAGAAGTAAATGCACTTATGGACCTTGCTCGTGATAAATTTCAAAGACTTTTAGATGACATGTATGTATTTATTATTATAAACATTAATTTTACGGGAAAGAAAAACATTCTGATGTGAAGATTAAATGTAATACAGATTATAATAATTTGCAATATATTTTCAGAGATCAAATAAATGAATGGGGTGTACGCGTACATATAGCAGGGAGGCTGTCTCTTCTGCCAGATGATTTGAGAGCTCTAGTGTCTCGTGGTATGCTTGCCACTCAACACAATAATAAACTCAGGCTGAACATTGCCTATGCATATACAGGCAAGTATTGATAATTATTTATTTTCTTTTACATTTTTAACATCACACCAGTCTCTATCTCACCAAAGACATAAGTGATATATGATAAATGCAATCAATTATGATTTATTTTTTATATAAAGACTTATTTTCTACTATATATTAAATTCCTAATATTACATACAAATTTTTTAATATTAATATACTAAAAGGTATTTTTTTAATGAATGATAATGGAATGGTAACTGTGTATGCTAGGAGTATATGCTGGCAGAGCACCAGAGAGGGGTGATAGGTGAGAATAAAAAGGCAGGTCAGTTAGCCCCTCATGATAAATACACCAGAAATTCAGCACAATGGTTTCCAAGGGGGACAGGGTATATTGCTAGCAATAAGGACTGATAGCTCATATTACTAACAATTCCCTCCTCCCTCTTAGCGCCAGGAGGTAATAAACATAATTTCACATTTATAATGTTAGTAAGAAAGTAAGGATATTAATGAATTATTGATAACAACTTATAGGTCGAGATGAAATCAGTCGTGCAGCATCACATATAATAGATAGTGTTAAAAATAAAGAACTAAATGCAGATGACATTGATGATGAACTTGTGTCAGCAACTTTAGAACTCGGAGAACCTGAACTGCTGGTGAGGACGTCTGGTGAAGTCAGACTGTCGGACTTCATGCTTTGGCAGGTAGGACATTGTTTTATTAATTTGTATTATTTTATTACTTTTGATCATATATTCTTTATTTAAATATTTTATATTGTTTCTCTTATATTTAATATTTTTTTACTTGGTAATTATATTGAATATACAATCTTGGCAAGTTTATTGAAAATGATCATTAAAATATTAAATCAATAAGAGAAAAAAGACTATATATGTTTCTGAAATCAATTGATTAGTGATTTGGACCTGGTCTCTTATGTTTATTATAAATATATACATAAATGAGTCTATTTATTAAAAAGTCTATTTCCATTGTTTTATTTTTCTGTCAAAATATGCAATAAATGTAGATAAAACATGACAAAATATTATGACTAATTAATGAAGGTATGATCTCTTAGTAAAGGTGTCTATTAATCAATGACACACAATTATAATTCTATTCATATTATAAATGTGAAAGTTTGTAAGGTTGAGTGGATTGATGATATTTGTCACTCTTATTGAAACTCTTTATCTATTTTTTATGATTATGCACCTAAATCAAATTTGGGTTAAAATTGATTTAAAAATAAAGCAAAATGGCAGGAGATTTTGGATACCTCACAAAAAATATAGTAGAACTGAGAATAACTTTTTTAGAGTCTTACATCTAATTTTTAGTTATTTAAAAGGTGATTACATACTTTATTTCAGGTGTCAAACACAGTGCTATATTTCTCTGATGTGTTATGGCCTGAGTTTACAATTTGGAACTTGTTGGCGGCTATAATACATTTTCAAAGACATGCCCCACTGCTTAAAGAAGAAGGAACTATCAGTGATACTAAACAGACATTTTTAAATAAACTAGAATTTAGAAGAATTCAAGAATTAGAAAAATACGTTACTAATTGTTAAAAAATCAAAAATTTATTATTTATTGTTAAAAATTAAATATGTGTAAATACAATAAATAAGTACAAACTACTACTTTTAGGTATTTTTTTTTGT
This sequence comes from Galleria mellonella, assembly GCF_026898425.1. Lineage (NCBI taxonomy): Eukaryota > Metazoa > Arthropoda > Insecta > Lepidoptera > Pyralidae > Galleria > Galleria mellonella. The sequence goes on along the minus strand of NW_026442068.1, from coordinate 2,136,308 downwards.
GTTTTCGAATATGAAATAAGTAGGTACTAAATGAAAACTCGCTCTTCAAGGATTCAGTAGTATTGCAATAAAAACCATTGCTTGTATTTTTTCATATAATGTAAAAAGGCAAATAGCTAACATTTAACGATTATAACATAGCAAATAGTTTAACTCCAATCCAATTCGTGCCATGATCACACCATCATGAAATATAGAAAATGTAAACAAACAATAATAATTATAGTACTATTGCAAGCTATAATGGCGATGGCTTTGAGGAATCGACAACCGATGGGGAAGAAAGATTCTTGAGTCGTAACCCCGTACGAGTAAACGCAGTGTAGGACGCCCCCCCCCCCCTTTACTAGATGGGGTAACGACCTCTAATGCATTGCAGGGAGTCAGTGGATGTACGTGGCTCAGGACCGTTTCTTAAGACAGTGTATGGGGAGGCTTACGTTTAGCAGTGTACACATAGTATCTGATAAAAAAAATACATCTGCTAAGGACGCGGATAGTCATCAACTATCCAAAAAATTCCCATATGGTTAAAACAATATAAGTATTCTTCAATCCTTCTAAACCTTAAAGGGCATTTTCTACGAAAATCGATTGCGTGTACCTCTAAGGTGTTTCTGCCACCAAGCTGTAACCATATTAGTTCTCAGGAATAGCAACGCAGAAGTATACAGTATATACTGTTTTCCATGATGTTGAATATTACTATATATTTATTTATAAGCGACTGTAAAACAGGAGTTATCATTCCAAATTACAAGTTTATTCAAACTTGAAATTTATTACAAAACAAAATGAAATCTCCCTCGTTACATATTTCCATAACTTTTAACTACATGTGTAAAAAAGTTCCAACATTTTTTGTTTTAATTAGAGTAGCTTTCATTAAAATATTTTCACTACAGAATAACTTTTATATTTGTATTTCATTATAAAAAATAACTTAAAACGTCTACTAAACTTTTTAGTATGTGAACAACACTCTTTGCCGATTTATTTATTCATTTTATTTACATATACACTATGTGTAAGACTAATAATTCATGCAGCCGATTTGATAGTTCACATTTCGTTTTACCTCTTCGAACCGATCAGTTGTACTTTTTTTGTTATTTAGGCGACATTATACTTCTATTTAATATAATCTACATTTAGTATTACATAAAGAGGGATTACAAATGGCATGGACTAAGGAGAATACCGTTACATTCTTTCAAAATTTTTGTATGAATGTATTGAAAATTGGTCGCGTCCCTCGACACGTCGCCTTCATAATGGACGGAAATCGGCGGTCCGCAAAAAAAAATCGCTGTGAATACAAGTAGCAAAATATGCCATAGTAGAGGTTTTAGTAAATTAACAGAAGTATTACAGGTATGTATTAAATTGCCTTTTGAAAGGCATGATTAAAATTATGTAAAAATATAAGTGGACGACCCATTTTGTGAAAATAAAAATGGTTGTCTGTAGATATTACCAATATCGTGAAATACATATACCACGAACCTCGCAGTATATAGATACTTGTTGGTCTTATTACCACAGATATATCATACTTGTTTCTTAATAACAATATAGTAAACAGAAACTAGAGTTATACAAGTACAGCTAAGTCACCGCAACTATTATGATCATCATCATCGTCATTATATCGCCATTATTCGTCCGCTACTGAACATAGTACTCTTCCTGCCATAAGGAACGGTCCTGTCGTTCACATGATGGCTATTTATTTTATATTTATTACTATTCTTATACAAAAAAATATATTTTAGTGGTGCTTACATCTTGGTATCTCCGAGGTTACAGTTTACGCATTTAGCATTGAAAATTTCAAAAGGCCTGAAGAGGAAGTAAATGCTATTATGGAGCTAGCTTGTGATAAATTCCAAGACTTATTAAATGAGATGTATGTAATTTTCTTACTAACATGTCTTTAGTAGTTATATATTGCAGATTGATTAAATGTAACAGAGAGGCTGTTAAAAGTCGCCTGCATGTTATCTCTGTTCTATCCGTGTTTCTGTTGTGAAACAACTGTGTTTATACGAATGTGTTTCAGTCTGAAGGTTGGGGTGCAGGAATAACAGTAAAATTACCGGGCACGGAGGCTCTTTAGGTACTTTAGGTAGTACTTTAGGTCTTGAGAATAGCAACACATAAGAGGTACCATGAGTATTACAATGTATGCTGTTATGTCCGTAGCTGATGGTTACCACTTAACATTAGGTAGGCCATCAGCTTATTTGCTATTCTAATTATCATTAAAAAAAAAATTAACAAGTATGGGTATCTATCAAATGTCCATTTAACCATTCAATGTGATATGGAATTATTAATCGGCAATTCTCGTTAAATTATAATTTATTAGTAGACCTAATTACTAATTGTTTTTGTTTTCCCAAAACCTTTTGTCTTTCGTTCTCGAAGATAGTTTTAAAACTTCTTTATAGTGATTATTCTTACGTAGTACGTTATACTAAGTCTATGGAATGATTACAACAGACACTCCTTGGATTTCCTTATTATACATGGCAAATAGTTTTTAACGCATGGATTTAAGAAATAGGAGATCCAATGAAATATACCACTTATAGATGTCATATCATGATGAAACATACACCAAATTTTAAATTACACCTTGAAAAACACAACTATGAAAATCGCATCCAATTTGATGCAGTACTTTTTACGTGAAGTCGGAACAACCATAAAGACAGAGACAAAATTCCTAAAAATAATTGTTTTAGTATCTATTGAGATTATAATAATCTTTTATATTTTCTTAAATATCTCCCATGTACAGACATAATCTAGTTACGATTTTATTTTTATACTAAGTTTTTTTTTATATCACTGAGCTGGCAAACAAGCATACGGCCCACCTGATGGTAAGCAGTTACCGTAGCATATGAACACCTACAATACCAAGGGCATTACGCACGCGTTGCCGACTTGGAAGAAACATCTTTACTTGTTTTGTGAAGAGCTCCATGCTGTAGTCTCTTAGATAAAATAGATAGTGGTAAATTATATGCTTTTATCGTGTAAAATCTACACATTAAACAGTACTCGTAATTATTGATAGTCATTCATTTTCAGTAATTCGATTAATGAGATGGGTTTAAATATTCGGGTAATTGGTAGACTGTCCCTCCTGCCAGATGTTTTGAAAGCCTTTGCAACCAAGTGCATGCGTATTAGTAAGCAGAACAGCAAGCTTAAGCTCAACATGGCTCTGGCTTATACAGGTTAGTATCTAAATTTCTCTATACTCTGTTATGTCTATGATACTGTTCATGTCTATAAGCGACGGTTACCACTTTCCATCAGGTGGGCCGTCAACTTGTTTGTCATTCTACATACATACATACATATCTGTTAAGCCTGTCTTTCATTAGGGTAGGCAGAAACAATGGAACGGAAAATGCTTCTATTCAAACAAACCTCTTTCGCTTCTTCCACATTTATCAATTTTTCAAATTTCAAACTTTTCATACACGCTCGCCGGTTTGTCATTCTAAGTTGCATAAAAAAAAAGAATATAATTAATTAATTTAATTATATAATTAATATTAAAAACAAATGTACAAAATCATATAAATAAATGGCAACGTCCAGTCAGGACGACTTCCATGCAATTCCTCTTAGAAACTATTGTTTTTGTTTTACAACACACGGGGCAAACGAGCATGCGGGTCACCTGATGGTAAGTGACTACCACCGCCAATGATCACTCACAACACCAAAGGCATTGCAGATGTACTGCCGGCCTTTTAAAAAGGAATATCGTCGTTAACTTCTAGTGAATTAATTATGATGAGGCAACTGAACTGTTTTCATCCTCATTTATCATTTCTCACTGCTTTACCGTCAGAAGATACCGACAGCGCAGACGGGGTAATTTATTTTCAGCCATTAAACAAGTCTTCATCTATCATCATTCATAGGTGACCAGCGAATACCGATACTGAAGTGGAGTTACCATTTTAATATCATCCATTTAAATAAAAGGGCAATACATAAAATTATAATTTAAAGATCAGATATCCTGATCTTCAAAGTGAGATATTGCGTATTATGACAATCGGATCATTTGGAGAGTAAAGTAGTTGAACGGTAATAAGTACGTTGTCTCTATAGGTCGAGATGAAATCAGCCGTGCAGCATCATATATAGTAGATAGTGTCAAAAATAAGGAACTAAACGCAGATGACATTGATGAGGTACTCGTGTCGTCAACTTTAGAACTCGGAGAACCCGAACTGTTGGTGAGGACGTCCGGTGAGGTCAGACTGTCAGACTTTATGCTTTGGCAGGTACGATTTATGGCCATACTAATTGTGTAACTTGCGGCTTTGTTCGCGTGACCGTAATAAAAAGTAACTTACTTGTAATGTAATGTAAATTAGACTCTCTTTTCCGCGCTTAGCCTCTTGGGCCATTGTACGTAGAGTCGCTAGTGCTAGTACAGACAGCCCAGCTCCGCCCAGAAGCACAGAAGCTTCCTGGGATGAATGTCCTCAGGAATGGCAACGCATGGAGGGTATCATGGGCGAAACAGTATACTCTGTTATGTCCATGGTACTGCTCATGTCTATAAGCGACGGTTACCATTTTCCATCACGTGGACCGTCAGCTTGTTTGCCATTCTAAGTTATATAAAAAAAGAAACTCATGAAACGACCTCACCGTTCCGAGGATTTCTAAACGTTGAGCCCCCTCAACGTTTAGAAATCCTCGGAACCACAGCTTCACATTCCAGGATTAAGTAACTTACTTATGTCACATAGATGTAGTATAACGTGTTGTCCTCTATCATGCCAAATTTCATGGCATATTACTGCGCAAATAAGGAATTTTATGTCCGCAAACGAAATTTCAATTTGCCGTAGTCGTAAACTTGCTTGTTCGGACGACGGACAAAAAGTACGCCGAGGATCGTCACTCGTTTATGCAGATCTTTACTATCGCATTGAGGGTGATTAAAACTTAAATGATGATTATAATTCAGCTTCTTAATTTAAATACATGTATCTTTCAGATATCAAATACAGTGTTGTACTACTCTGATGTGTTGTGGCCAGAATTTACAATATGGAACTTGTTTGCAGCTATAATACATTTCCAGAGATATGCTCCATCACTCAGGGAAGAAGTACCAAAAATAAAATTATTTCTTCTTTCATATATGACCACGGTACTCAAAATGGGTTGCACATTCCTTAACCCTTAAATACCTAAAGTTTCAAATTTGATGCCGGGGTTTGCATTGTTTTATTGTTAAATAAATTTAAATATTTTGATTACCGTAATGCCTAAAGTATCAAAAATAATACCATTGTTTTTTTAAAATAAATATATAAAAATATCGTTTTGATTTTTTTTTTACTATTTTTCCCCATTAGTAAACACAGTAAAGGGTACACTTATATATTTTTTAATTTGATTTAAAAAATCAGGCTTTTAAGGGTTAACAATTATATCTCTTATGAGATATTGCACTGACATTTCATTTTTCAGACTAAAAATAAAACTACGTGATAAGGTATAGGAAAATCATAATAAAAAACATTACAAATTTAAGGTGGTATATGTATATTTAAGTAAATTAATTTTATTGCCCGAATTACTGCTCATTTGTTAACTTAAATTGCTTTGTACAAGTACCTACAATATTGATGTATAGTTTATTACATTTATGTAATTTATTTTCCTTTAATTGTATATTTTGAATATGTTTTTGTAGGATCATATGGCTCCCATCTGGATGCTGGGAAAATGTGTTTGTTTCTTTCATACCAGGATCTGAAATAATAAAAAGTTATTCAAATAATGGTTTAATTTATAACACCGAAAATTTAGTGATTGTCGATTTCCCAAAAGTGGCCACACATTTGTGAAAATATTTAAATATTCTTAATTATATTTAACCCTTCTTTGCATACTGGTGGAAATTTCCATCATAACATTGAATGCCCAAAAATATATAAAAGAACAATTTCACTTTAAGATGATCGTGTCTGGACCTTTTTCATGTCCATTGCAGAAAAAAACCATTGCTGTTAAATTTATTTTTTCAACCATTTTTCCTTTAATTTTGAACATGAATTACGAAATGATTACCTTAATAATACTTTGCCAGCATGGGAGTCTTGCTTCTCTTGTGTAGCATCATTAACTAATCTTACATCATCTGATGCATCAAATTGAAATAAGGGACCACTTTTTCCACGAGCCTGAAAGATTAAGAAATATATTACATGAGGAAACTTATTTATTAATACAAATATTTAGATAGTGTTTTTGCTCTCTGGAGATCAGTCACCTAATTTCCCAAAAAAAAAAAAAATGCATTGGTGTGGAATTAATGGTACATTTGAGAACAGATCTTCTTTGAAATAAACTGTAATTGACAAAGCAATGAAGAAGTACATTCAAAACTTTTTCAACTTCCTCTTGTATGTTTACATTCATGAACTTTTATCCATGCTAATGACCTACATTTTCAGTGCAAGGTCATCAAGCTTTACATAAGAACTTCAGACTCTCTCTTATTATCATGCACACTATTAATGTATTGATATTTTTAATATGATATAATTTCAGTTAATATAATATTAACATACCTTTGTAACAATAAAATCATAAAATGTATAATGATGTGGCAGAATAAGATCTTCCTTCACATACATGAGCTGGTCAGCAGAGACAGTCTTCAGTTCACTAAACTCTGGCCTTAAAGTGTCCAAACAACGCTGCAGGAATTGGTAAATGGAGTTCCCTGTAAAATATAAATAATATAGATTATAAAGTTCATTCTGTAATGTAAATAGAGTAATCATATTTTAATGAGAGGATTTACCATTTAGCAGATAGATATATTTTAGATACCTATCAGCCATTCTACCAAAATTTCAATTAAAAATCCTGTTTGAAGATAAAAACAAAACATTGGTATTATGTTTTATGCAAATTAAAATCAATATACAAGTAGGTACATTCAATTTCAAAACAGAAAAATGTACGATAAACAAACACAGGGTCATCTGTTAGTTACATGATCACCTTGTAATTATCAAAGGTATAGTACCAATACTATAATACTAATCCATACTAGTTAGTATTCCATGGTATCTACTGTTCAAGTTTCTTTTAAAGCTAAGAAGATAGAAATTTGGCACTAATAGAATTTACTTGAATGTTGGGACACAACATAAAAATTACCTTATCCTTATAAGGATAAGTTATACTTATTGTTACCCTTCCCACCTATGCTGATTATGCTCAACTGATTTTAATGAATTTTTTTTTCTGTATATTTTGCTACAATTTGAGAGATAAGGTAAGAAAAAATGGCCAAGAATATGTATAAAAAAATAATAATGTACCTTTTTTTAGAGTAACATTTCGTCTGTGCCCTGAGCCATCCCAATAACTAAATGTGACTGTAATTGGTTCATCTTTCAGGCTGGCCTGGGTCATAACCCATTCTAAACGGAGCTCCTCTCTCAGCTTCAAGTCTGCTTCCTCACGTTCTCTGTCAGGTAGAAATGATGTGTCCACATCAGGATTCTTCTTTATTTTCTTTAATACCTAAGAATAAATTTAATATATAAATATAAAAATAATTCTTAGTATCTGAACAGCTCAACCAATCATTTAGGGAAGAAGAAGAATTATTAGAAATGAAGACTAAGGGCCCCAATGCTATAGTTATGTACCCTGTCAGGATGATATTTACATGGTTCCCCTGAAAACCATTGTGCTGAATTCAATCTGAGGTCTACTCATCACAATGGACTAACTGATCTGCTTTCATCCTCACCTATCATTCTTCACTGGTGCCCTCCGGCATTTACCATATAGTGCAGGTAGGGTTACCATTCCATTGTCATCCATTAAAAAAGAAACCAATTATTATGTGTATTATTTATTATTAGAAAAGGCAAGTGGAGATGGAAGGGGCAACCCAATTCAGGTCTCTGGTTCTGGGTGGCCTCCAAACGTGTCTATTTTCCTCATCCATATCGTATGTATGTTTATACTAAATAAATAAACATTAATAATTATACATACATATGTGAACTGAATAAAAAGCTTGTAAAATTTCATCCACTACTTAAACAGGTACAGGGGGAGTCATTCAATTTTGCCCAGACCTCTGATACTGAGAGATAGGCAAACAGTCTAGTCCACCACTGAGTATGTGGACTAGACTCAGTTTGCCTATCTGCCTATAAAGCTATATATAACACAGGCTATATGAGGTCCCTAACAAGGTAAGCATGGGGGGAAAGGGATTGTTAGTAATGGAGACTGAGAATCCCATTGCTAGCAATATACCCAACCAGGTTGACATCCTCGCGGTTCTCCCTGGAAACTATCATGGTTAATTCCTGATGAATTCATCATTATGGGCTAACTGGCCTGTTTTTATTCTCATCTATCACCCTTCACTGGTGCTCCGCCAGCGTAGTTCGTTAGTGCAGGCGGAGTTACCATACCATTTTCACCCAACAAAAAAAAAAAACAAGGTAAGCATAGAGAACCAAATGTTAATGAATTAATGTTTTTTATTCCTATATATAGATATATCTCTAGCTTTCTTAATTTCATAATTTCAACTTCAACAATTTGTTTTATGCAATATATAAACTTAATGTTTCTACGTACTGGCTCCTCCTTTTCCCGCCAATTTTTTTCTGGTTCTTCTTTTTTTATATCTTCATCTGACCCATCATCGTCTTCTTCATCATTCATATCAAATGACAGTGCTTGAATCTGTGAATATAATAAACATTAATGATAACTACAACAAAAAAATTACAAGAAGTAGGAAGTAAAATTATTTTATTGAAACATTTATTTGAGTTCACCTGTCGTTTCTGTTTGTTTTTCTGTGCCTGTTTAGCTTCTATTTCCTTTTGTCTCTCTTTCTCTTTTTCAGCCTTCTTTTGTGCCAGTTTCTTTTCTCTCTCCCGGACTATATGTTCCTGTTTCGCCTTCATCTCATCAAGAGTTACCAAACCTATGGTAGAACTTTTTAATTGTTGCTCTACAGCATCGTAATGGGTTGCAAACTTATTTTCAATGTTATCAATTTTTAAATCCTCTTCTATTTTCTTCTTCCGCAGTTCTATTTCTTGCTGAGCTTTCTCTCGTTTCTTCATAAGGTGCATTGCTCGACCTGCCTCGGAGGCAGCACCTTTATAATGCGCCATTATAACGAAATACACTAGCCCGTTACTTTTACGCTTACAATATCGATTAAATTAATTGAGAAAACTTGGTTTTTCTAATAATAATGTTCTAAAAATGTATTAACAATGAAATGAAAATATTTATAAGTACAAAACGAGCAAAGGAGAAGCTAAAAAGATTAAAACTGATTGAATGAATGAACCTCGGTTGAATTGTCAAAGTGACATTTATTTGACATATAGTAACGTGCATGAGACGGAATGATTTTATTTGAATTAGTAATTAATATTTTCATAAATCGACAAATAAGTTAGTATTATACTAATTTTCGTTTCGAATGGTTTAACAAATAATATTTTTTTTTTTCGATGTAAACCACTAATAATGAAAATAAAATATTTTCTCTACTATTAACTTTACAATAGGTGATACTTATTACAAATTTACTTTGAAAAGTATCGTAAGTTGCTACTTTTTATTAAATATACTAAATAATGCATGACAATTAACAAAAAAAAAAAACATTCCAAGCGATTTGGTTGCTCTGACTACGTTCATATCGACTCGTAGATAAACAACTACCAATGAATTACTTTAGTGATTAGCAGTAAAATAAAATTTGTACTCGAAAGAAACTAGCAGTCAAACAAATAAAATTGGTATTCAAATGATTTGAAAATCAATCAAATAATTCGAATAAATTGCTCAGTCGTATAATTAATATTTGGATTAGTAAAGTAATGCATCGCTAACATATAGTCTTTCTAATGTGTGACTGATGTCAAAACATCAATTTCGGTAGATGATAGTGTACAGCATTTAACATTTATTTTATATATAATTGCAATAATGATATAATTACAAATAGCGTTATTTTTCTTATATGCATATACTATATACCTATATAGTGCGTATATATTATTTAGAAATGACAGTTGACCGTCGGGCCCAATGAACTTGTGAATTCTAAGGGAAAAAAAATGCTCATAGAGTACATTTAGAAGTACTTTATACACTAAACTCTGCGTGAATTGTTATACGGCTGTATAACCCTATCAAATTCAGATACAACCTGCTTACATACTATCTACATAAATTGTGTCGAATATATAATCTAATAATGTAAAATTTGTTATTGACAAATAATTGACATATCAAATATTTTGTATACACTAGACTGCTTTAAATTGAGGAAAATAACAACTGATGATGTATCTCTGTCTTCTTTTTACTAATTATATTTGCATAAGAAGAATGGAGGCAACCATAAAATTTACGATTTTTATTTTATCATTTCTTCTATGTAATTTCTTGTTCTTAGCTTTCTACTGATGATAATGATCTGACGTTATATGTGCATATGTTTAGACATCTTCCTTTTTTATCCTTATTTTATATTTATATATGGGGACCATAGTTAAACAATTATGTAACTTACTGTATTAAATAAAAAAAATATTATTATTATTATTATTCAATCTGTTTTTTATGTTTACATTTTTAGATGAAGGGTGATAGTCTAATTTCCCACGACGACCAGTCGACTTGGGAAATGTTTTGCTTGTATTAGTTTTAATAATATATGGTATATTATTGCGGTGACTGATGATTTTATTCTAGCTATTTTCTTTTATAATAAGATTAGTAACCCGAATGAATTGCTCAGTTGAGTAATTAGTAATCGGAATAGTAAAGTTGCGCACCGCTACCTATTTGGCAACACTGTCCTCTCTAAACTGTAACATTGTGTGACACTGTCTCTACAATTTTTAGCGGTTTCTATTATCGTATATATTGTTTTCTGATTTTTGAGATAAAGTTGTTAAAGTATGGATGAAGCAATATTATTTCCTTCTCCAAATTGGTTCCAAGTATCAGGTTTAGCTGTGACTAATGATGATTGGCTAGTTTATGGAGGTCCTACCAAGAGTCTTTGTGTTTTGGAGCCATTGCCGGCAAGCACTGGTTTGTTTGAAGGAAATCGGAGTTATAAAGCACACGTATTGAACCGGGCGCATTTAGACAAGTAAGATAATTAATAATATTATAATGTGAATATTTAATTATAATAATTACCTAATAAAGATATTGATAATGAGGGTAGAGGTAACCGGTATTTAAATTACGTATTTTCTTACAAATTATCCACAGTCTACATGTAATAATAGGATTTTTGTTATAACAAATAGTTGTCATGTGTAAAATGTAAGATATATAAAAATGACCATGTAACTATGCATGATAAGGCTCATGATAATCCTCATCCGTTGCCATTCCTTTGTATTAAAGTGCCTCTGTAACTTAGAATTACAGAGCTATATTCCTCTCTTTAAAATGAAACAGTTATGTTAGCAAAATGAGATAGGGCTATGCAGATAACTTATATAAGAGCCTCCTGGTAGAACAATCATTATAACAATATAATTTCATAACAATATTAAAAACATTAATTGTTTCTGTGTTCTAGAATTGTTAGTGTAGATATATCACCTGAATGGCCATTAAAGCGAGCATTACTGACAGGCAGTGCAGACGGTTCAGTTAAGCAATGGACAATACAACAGGTAGAAAATAAATCACAAATCAAATCTACACACAGCCATGAAGTACATGTACTTGAGAAAGAGGTAAATATATTCACATTATTGTATGTATGCATATGTATTTAAAAAATGAACAGAATTTCGTGCCTTCAGTCAAACTGTTTATAAATACTCTTCCCCATCTAAGAGCTATACTAAGAGCGATCTCTTCCCCACAACCTTTGGTTGTCTGGAAGAGATCGCTCTTAGTGATAAGGCTGCCCATTGTTTTCTTAGCTTAATATTTTTGTGTAATTGTTTGTATTTATAATAAGTTTACAATAATCTTATGGAGGAAACAAAAAAGAGTATTTATTTGTCTATCTATATAATTTGTTATTGGTTTTTACTTGTTACCTCATCTGCATGACTTTGTTTTATTGGTTGATTAGTCTCAATATATTGTATAAATATAACTGTCTCTAGTTGAAATACCTGTATATCAAAAGACAACTTTTTATTAGGTTCAAGTCATTGTACAATAACTTGAAAGATAGAAAAAAATGAGGACTATATTAAACAAGAAAAATAAAATACTAAGTATTTGATGGTATTTTTTTTTTGTGTTTGTTATCTTGTCAGTTATAAACTGAATCGGGAAATTCTTTTTTTATTAAAGAATAATTTTTATGTTTTATATCCACAATCCACAAATTAAAATATTTCATTATTATAATATGAATTTATGAAACTAAATATATGGACATTTTGTGTATACTTGGGATTTACTTATTTATATAATTATTGTATAAAATGAGGCTTCAGGCACTATAAATTTCCTAGCCATATTTTGTATGATAATTGAATGAACCATTAAGGTGCTAACATACAAAATTTATGATATTAATTTTAAGACAATCTAAAAACTATGAGGTATTGTAAAAAAATTAATTAATAAGTTTTTTAATGTCCATAGGAAGTTTCTGGAGTGGGTTACAGTACAAAGACCATTGCAGTATCAGTTGGTTGTTATGGGAATTTAATCAAATGGGATCTAAACTCCAACGTTGTGAGAACATGTAACCTACTGAAAAACATGAAACCAGTTTGCATGGCATGTTCTCCTCATATACCTTTACAAGTGGCTATTGGAACAAAACAAGGAGTTGTTTATGTTGTTGATTTGAATGGTAAGAAAATGAACTGTTAAAGTTTTTGTATATATATGTATATATGTCTCATGTTAATTTTGTTACTGTTACTTTAGTCTTAAGTAAATGACATTGTATGAGATGAGATCTGTTGCCTTTATGGTAGTACTCTAATTTATAGATGACATTTACACATTTATATCAACTTATATATTTTACTGAACTAAATGTTATTTTGTGAAAGTCTATATCACTAGGTACTCTATTAGAATTATTTTGTTTAAATCTGCTACCGTTAGTATGTGTGTGACTGCCAACACTTGAAGAATCTTATTACCAGAAGTTCTACAACCGTCCATATTAGTCATCAATATGCAACTGCTATTTTATATGCTATTTTGTCTAAGCATTTTTTGCGTTACGCCTCTAAATGAAGCATCTTCAGGCAAATTAATAAATCGCTGTCCTGGTCTAGTATTAACCATTCAGCACCCAAATTGAGAATGATTAGTTTTCGCCCATGTTGCCGTATTTATACCCTTTCAAATTGTTTGCCATTCTAAGTGCAAATACAAGATTGGTGTGGTTCAATACTTGAATAAAATCATGGTTAAACTTTCTTTGTATAAGTGCATAATACAAATTATTTAATACTGCTACAGTGATTAGTGGTATTAAGTAATTTGTTATTAGATGTGACAGTGATATCCCAAAGGAAACAGATCTGGAAACTTTCGTTTCTCAAGAGGTTGTTCGATGAGACATAGACATTAGTCATGTTACAAGTTTTAACAACTTGTTATCGTTTAACTAGACATTTTTGTACTGTACAGTTGAATTAAATGTATTTAATGTTTTGTAGATCCATTTAAATTGGTATACAAAGTGCGTGGTCAGGATGACGAAATTATTAATCTAAGCTGGTGCCCACGGTTTGAAGTGGTTGTTAAGAAAACACTAAAAGAGTTAGATAAAAAGGTTAGTGCAACAGAAAGAATGAATAAAATAAGAAGTGAAGCTGAAAAGAGTGATGGATCAGAGGAATTGGAAGCAAAGGGTCAACGGGAGAAGTTAGAGGAATCTGGAGTCATAAAGAATTTGCCTGAGGATAGCTTTGATGAATCCATAGTTGTGGAAGATGACCCATTTGATATTTACAAAGATCATGAAGCTGATGAGTTTGGTCACAAAAAGTATGTACCTGAGGAGATAATGGTAAAAATTAAGAAAGAAGAAAAACCTCTGGATTACTTAGAAGAATGCATGAAACTTAAAGATCAAATATTAAAAATGAAAAATCAGCCTGATGAGACTATAGAATCATTAGTGCAAGCATTAGATAGAACCCATGTTGATAGTGAAAAGAATGGTGATGAAGCATCTAGTAGCAGTAATGAAATACCTTTAGTACCAGATGCTGAATCTACTCATATACATAAGCATCTTTTAGCTACAGTTGGAAAATATGGGTAAGTAAAATAGAGCTGGGAATAATTTTATAATATTTTAGGATTAGCTTTACCTAATCCAAAGGAAATCTTGTAAAAAAATTACAAAATGCTAAATACTAAAGTATAATAATAGCAAAAAATTATATTATAACAAAATGAAATTGTTATTAAAAAAAAAAATCAGTGTTTCTCTAGTATATTATGCATGTATTATACATATAAACCTTTCTTTTGAATCACTCTATCTATTAAAAAAACCACATAAAAATCCGTTGTGTAGTTTTAAAGATCTAAGCATACATACATAATATAAAATGGTATTAAATAAATATTAATTTCTTCTTTTTAACTAAGTAGAATAAATAATGATTTATTTTATCTCTGTTTTTATTTTCAGTGGTGTAAGAATATGGTCTAAAACAGGTAAACTTGTGGGATCCTGTGGTGTGCCTTCAGTTAATACCAAGAACCCAAGAAACAAATCACCCCCCTGGGCAACATTACTGTGGCTCAAATCTGACCTATTACTTATAGGGGATGCAAGGAGTCAGTTGTTGGAATGTAATCCTTTGAAAATCGACTGGTGAGTTCTACTAGTATTTCAGATACAATTTTATTTGAAGTCATATTTTATAGAGTCATATTACAAAGATTATATATATTGCTTCAATACTAGCGATCCGACCCGGCTTCACACCACTAGACAGATTTTTCGATAATCAATGTAATACATACATATAACAACATACATATAAAACATATAATAAAAAAAGTTTCAGCCAATTCAACTGATCGGTTATTTTATAGTATTTTATATGTGACTCCTAAGATTGATATAGGTTTTTTATTTATGAACCAATTGAAATAAACTCTAAATGTTAAGTGGAGCAAACCACAACACATTAGTGAAAACCTGAGAGAAATTCTGAGAATAACATGCACAAATGTACAGACAAACATACGAAAATTCTAAAAAAAAAATGTTTTGGGTTCTATTGCAAAGAAAAACTATAATAGTTTTTTTAATATATCTTTCATGTATAGACAGTGACCAGTTACGATTTTATTATATTTATTGATATGTTAATTAATCAATGGTTACTAACTTATCGTGTAATGCTGTTTAACTAAGTACTTCAAATCCCTAGTCATAAATAACAGTTTTAATTTGTATCAACTAAGAATTGATTGTTTTTATGCTATATTTGTAACTGGTTTATTCATGGTTATGTTTCTACATATATATTTGTTGCCGTGTGTGCCCCGGCATAGAATGGGCCGCCCCTACCTTTCCCGTGAGTGTCGTAAGAGGCGACTAAGGGAGGGCTACGGATGGGCAGCAGTGTTCCTCTTAAAACATCTCTAAAAGTTTAACTGCAGTTGCCAACCTGTCTGCCAAGCGTAGCAACTACTGGCAAACAGTCAATAGCTGAAATAATAGTAATAAATATATATTTGTTAGTGAAACGAGCAGCTCAATTTATTTTGGAATGTAAATGAGATGTAAATTTTATTTGCATACTTTTTGTTTGTTAAATTTTTTTTATAATCTGAACCAATAATAAAAATTATGTTCCTACAGCAAAAACAAATTACAGTGGCAAATTGTCCACACTCTGCACAAACGTGGCTTATCCTGCATAGCATCGTCGGCGCCACGGGTGCAGTCTGATGATTTGTCTCTAGAGGATCATCCAGTGTGGACCATATCACAGGACCGTACCTTAGTCTGTTACTCGCTGGCCACGCGGCAAAAGATTGCTAAACATGCCAGCTGTGGTGGCTTCCTTTACACGGTACAGCCGTGCCCATATGACGCTGGCAAGTAAGTGGTATTAAGACTGTAAATAATCTATTAATTTACGACTATCGCCGTGCATGGTTTTTTTAATGGATGACAATGCAGTAATCCTGCCTGCGCTAACGGTTAACGCTGGCGGGGCACCAGTGAACGATGATAGGTGAGATGAAAAGGCAGGACAGTTAGTCCATCGTGATGAATACGACCATGTGGAGGTCGACCTTACAGGGTATTTTTTTTTAATGGATGATAATGGAATGGTAACTCCGCCTGCGCTAACGGTATACGCTGGCGGGGCACCAGTGAGGGATGATAGATGTGAATGAAAAAAAGGCAGGTCAGTTAGCCCATCGTGACGAATACACTTGGAATTCAGAACGATGGTTTCCAGGGGGGAACACGGGGAGGTCGACCTGGTTGGGTATATTGCTAGCAATGGGATTCTCAGTCTCAATTACTAACAATCCCTTTCCCCCCTACAATCACTAGTTACGTACTTTAAGGTCTTCATATAGTAGTTCTATACAGGGAGTACTCTTAGTAGCCATAACAGAGAATCAATAAACACCTTGAAGTTGTGTGTATATTGTAAAAAAAACTTTAAAAAATCAAAGATTTTTAATAATATATATGATATTTTTTATTAGAATCGCTGTAAGTGTCGGTGATGGCGCGGTTCGCGTCTGGGAGACCAGCGTGTCCGATGAGAATGGATCACAGCTGAACATTGGTAATGTGAACAGCTACTGGCAGAATGTGCAGGGGAAAGTGTTGACGGTCGCATGGCATCCTGTCAGAGAAAATCTACTTGCGTTTTCAACTGGTGAATCAAGGGTAATTTGATAATAAATTTTTGTAGTAAGATATATAAATATAATATTTTAATTAAGATATAAGATATATTTATAATAAGATATTTATTTATTTAACAAAGTATGTTTGTATTAGCACAGAATTTATCATTGCTTCCTACACTAGGTTGAGCCTGTTCTGTAGGAAGCAGTACTCGTGTTATCATATACATGCATATAGATATTAAATTAGCTTATTAGATATTAAATTGGCTTTTTAGCAATATTGACAATTGTGTAACTAATTTGTAATCCAATTATTTCTTTTAGATCTCACTACCAATACACATGTATAAACAACAACCTGACAAACTTTGACTTGACAACCTATACAATTTTTTTTTTTATTTTAATTTAATTTTGCTCTTAAGTTTTATTTTCTCTTTATTGTAATAAATTATGTATGTATTTGATTTATATGACTAATGAAAAGAAATATAGTGTAGAATGAATAAATTTTTGACATTGTTAATAATTTGCACGCCGACATAAAGGCAGAATGTATATGGGAAATATAAACCTCTTTCATCAAAAACTACCAACATTCTAGCAAAATAAATTCATTTCATTTCATAAATAAGTAGGTATTACAATTAAGAACATTTTTATTATAATTAAGAACATTTTTCCTATTACTAAAATAAATGTTGCGTATAAACATTTTTTTTTATTTATTTTACTGAACTAGGTCCGTATCACTGGTTATTTGATTTGAATTATGTTGTTTAATTTAACTACCATTAGTATGTGTGTGACTATTATCGAATTTGGCAAATAGTTTTATCCGCGCAGAACTGGCAAGAAATTCGACTTAAATTTTTTTTCTGTACCTAAAAGACAAACACGCTTGATGTTACTTTATCTAGCATGTTTTTTTTTTCTAAGTATTTATATTTAACATTTTTATGCTTTAGGTTTTTCTCAGTTTTAATAACAGACGTAAATGAAGGATAGTGTAAATTTTTTTTATTTCTTTTCCAGGTCGGTTTGATTGATACAAGTAGAACAGAAAAGC
Organism: Galleria mellonella; assembly: GCF_026898425.1. Lineage (NCBI taxonomy): Eukaryota > Metazoa > Arthropoda > Insecta > Lepidoptera > Pyralidae > Galleria > Galleria mellonella. The sequence goes on along the minus strand of NW_026442068.1, from coordinate 2,118,313 downwards.
CGGCTCGGGTGCTACTACCGGCTTTGAACGGCGGCATATACTCTCTGTACTGGGGCGAGGAGAACAATTTATACGCATGTGGAGGCGGTGATTTGGTTGTTTACAACACAAGCAAACCTGACGAAGGTGAGTTTACTTGTAGAGATATAGTGTGGTGTTTTTGGCACACATTTTTATGTAGTACTTGTTGGTGTAACTATAGTAAAAAAAAATTGAGTAGAGACCGAGTACAGACAAATACTGCAGGGGTTCCCAAACTTATTTTGTCTACTGCCCACTTTGAGAATAATTATTTTTTTGTGCCCCCGTTTTTTCACCTGCTTAAAAATCACTATTACTTCAAGATCAACAAATCACCCCCCAAGCCTCTAACACAATGATATAATTTTTTTCTGGGTCTCTTACCGTCCCCCTTTAGGCCTGCAGCGCCCACAAGGGGGCGTTATCGCCCACTTTGGGAAAGGCTGAAATACTGTATTGGATATCCGCCCTTTACGAGTAGATGAGTTAGCAAGTGGTTCAGGTGTGTGGTAATTTATATACTGCAGGAGACAATGATTTATAGATTTAAATAATGATATTTATTTGTGTGCCGCGACCCAGCACCGTCGGCGGTGGCCGTGTCGGTGGAGGGGCAGCGCTGGGAGGTGTGCGTGGCGCGGTGGCAGCCGCGCGCGCTGCTGGTGGGCAGCTGCGCCGGCGCAGTCGCGGCGCTTACACCGCACCACCCGCATACACTCCTCGCCGCCACTTTTATCTTCAGGTTCGTATAGACAGATTATATAAATTCGATAAACAACTTTTATATCGGTTGAAATTTGTTGTTGGTTACTGTTTGGTATGGAAACCTCCATTTTATTTTATTTATTAGGCGAACATAACAGAAGTTTACAAATACAAACTTAAATTGTAACATTATTTCTTTTTAATCTAATTATGGCCGAGTGGTCCCGGTATAGAATAGGCCACCCCTTCCTTTCCCGTGGTTGTCGTAAGAGGCGACTAAAGGAGGGCGAGGGATGGACAGCAGTGTTCCTTTTAGAACATCTCTAAAGCTGTCTGTCTGCGGTTGCCAATTTACCTGCCAAGCGTGGCAGCTACTGATAATACCCCCCGTTGGGGGGTTTAATTTATAGGAAAAAGGATCTGGGGCGTCCTGTAATGACAACATAAATTTTTAGGGGCACATAGACAAAGGTTATAAAGGGATTCATTTTGAAGTAAGCACTTCATTAAACGTAGGGATAGCTTGCGGTTAGCATCTTTGCTGCTAAGAGAAGGTATTAATATCTACATAATATCAGTAAAATATTAGACGGACGGTATCGCTTAAAGCTTGTATATTGTAGGTATGCTTACTTACAAACTATCAAATCTAGAGAGATATACAGTACTGGTGTTAAAGGAAGAAGGGTCCCAGGGGCTTGTCAGTGGTCAGTTAATGCTGATATGATGATACTGTATAATATATAATTTCCTATTTGCAGCAAAATGATCTACGCTATTGATTGGCACCCGCTCGAAACATCAAATTCGACTGAAGAATCTCCATTCAAGAATCTCATTGCTGTGTGTTCACAGGAGAAACAAGGTTCCATTGTTATACTGGAATATTGCAACAAAGAAGGTGAGCTATAAAATAATTCCAACATTGTTTGAATATATTTTTTTTACTTTGTTTTTATGTCATATTTTGCAATATACAATTTTTATATGATAGCTTCGGTTTTGTATTTGCTTATATAGGCTACAGTATATATAGTATGTATATACAGTATATATAGACTGTTTATCTACAGACAGACTGTATGCTTGTTTGTTACCTTTGTGGTATAAAAAAAAACTTCCAGTAATTGCAGAATATATAAAACATATTTTAATATTAAACTATTATTATAAAAACTATTTAGTTCGACCAGATGGCGCTGTTCCGCTTTATTTGTATTATAGTTATAATATAATTGATTTTAGATGGCAGCCATCAATTTCAAACTTGGAAAACATTAGTGGGTCACAGCGGTCAAGCACTGCATGTTTCATGGAATCCACACCATGATGGCCAGTTGCTAACCACCTCTCAAGACAGCACAGTTAGAGTGAGTAATCTTTTTATTTTTATTTTATTTTATACAAAAATCCACAGCTCTTAAAAAATAACTTACATGCTAAGTCTCTTATGAATACACCCAATAACGGATTTTATTTATACAAACAAAAATTTTAATTCCAAAGCGAGGTAGGCAAATTAGAGTGGATGTATGCAAGTAATATAAGCACATGTATAAAAGAAACCATATATAATAGTGAGTGTCCATAAAGTTCAGTTAATTGATATATAAAATAATTACAATCCATAGATTGTTTTTAGCATCCATAGAATGTTGTTGTTAATAAATTGTTATATAAAATTAAAGAATGTGTCCCACAAAAAAACTGACTTCAATTTAGAATGGCAAACAAGCTGATGGCCCACCTGATGGAAAGTGGTAACCGTCGCCTATAGACATGAGCAATACCATAGACATAACAGAGTATACTGTTTCGCTCACGACACCCTTCATACGAAAGAGGAATGGAACAGAAGTATCTAATTGACTTTGACTAATTTGTAGACGTAAATTTACATAATTGTTCCTTATGTAACGTAAGTAAGGGTGAGGAGAGGATAATTCATCTTTTTATTAAATATTGGGATGAAAGTTTGCATGCAAATAGTATGCCGTATGAAAATGAAATATACCACAGGTTAGGCCAATCTCCACGCGGTCCCCCCTGCAAATCATCGTGCTTAATTCCAAGTGACTTCACTACGATGGACTAACTGACCTGCCTTTTTATTTTCACCTATCATCTTTCACTGGTGCATCGCCAGCGTATACCGTTAGCGTAGGCAGTGTGACCATTCCATTATCATTCATTAAAAAAAAAACTATTTTGTTATGTTCATATGTTACAGATATGGAATGTATCAGAAGGTGTATGCATATCAATATTCGGCGGTCACGCGAGTCCCGCATTGTCTGCCGCGTGGTGCGCGTACCCGCAACTCGCCACTAAAGTCATCTCCGGCGGCGGGGACTGTTGTCTGCGGGTATGGGACATCAACGACCATCCTGCCGACTCTTACATTGGTAGGAATGTCTTTTACTATTATAATTAATCCAAAATCTTCTTTGGTGAAAAATTTCAGTTTCACTTGTAGAACGCTCCCTTCAAAGGATGCTAACAATTCCAAGTTCTCCCTTTATAATTAGACGTGTCTTGCCTGATGTATCAACGCATAAAATTTTTTTTTTGTGATTTTGTTTTATTGAATGAAAAACACGAAATCAAAATGTGCTCCACAAAAAAAATATGACTACAATTGTGGCAAAACCAGTTATTTTAATTTAAAAACTAAACTACTGAGCTGATTTTTATAACATTTCTATGAGACGAATTTGTAAGTATATCCTTTCAGATAAAAAAGGGACCAATCTGTAAGATTTTTTTTAGATTTTAATTTATAGGTAAAAAATAATTTTCCAAATCGGTTTACAACTGATGGAGTTGTGAGGTAACAAATAATAAATAAGAAAATACAACCGAATTAAGAACATTCTTCTTTTTTTAAGTTGGTTGAAAAGTGATAATCAGTTGGTTCATAGATATTAATATACCAGGGTTGCTAGCAATGGGGCCATAGAGATTCCGTTAAAAAGAATTTATCCTCCCTGTAATTCTTATATATATGAATGTTAGCATATAAGAGAGGGACAATCTAATTAAAAAGATCCCAAAATATTATATTTTTGTGTATACAATAGTCTATAATTTTGTTAATTTTTATATTATTATTAATTTAATTTCATAGAAATTAAACAAGAAGTGGCAACAAAGCGAGATAAGAAGAAAAAAGAGAAGAAGGAACCAAAAGATTTGGACGAGGAGGAGACGGATAAAAAGGTGGCAGCCACTAATGACGGAAAATTAAAGGTGTCCAAGAAATTTTTACTACCATTATTGAACAAACAAATAACGAATTGTAACATACAAGGCGCAAGGAAGCTACTGAATAAATATCTTCACAAGAATTCTATTACCAGTGATAATTCACAAACCAACGGTTGTGAGGATGTTGATACGGATTTCATTAAAATGTTCGGCAATATAAATGAAGTCAATGAAGTTTTGGATAAAGAATGTAAGTTTTGTTATTTTTATTTATTCTTCACTCACGTAAATGGTCGTGAATCTTATTAGGGGCCTTGAAAAATGAATTTAGTAAGACTATCTTAAGTCACATTTTCGATTGTGAATCGACTTTGATTCACAATTCGACAGTTTTTATTTCCATACTAATTTTATCAAAGTTGAAGTTATTAATAATTTTATCAAATTATTAAAAAAATCATTTAGTTGTACTGTGACGCAACTTTTTGGCATAATTTCATATCATTCATTCATTCCCTATCTCTTGCATTGAAACTACTTAATGATATTTTGAACCGGTATCCGCAATTGGATATATTTGCCTCCAACTTGCTGGAGTTTCGTCGAGTGACCACAGAGTATTTGTGTTCAGACATTTTTTGTTTCAGTTAAATCTTTTTATATTATTTTTGTTTAATGTTTTCGTGTAATATTCCTTTTTATATGTTATTGTACTCATGTTTTCATGGGTGAGCGTATTGGAAGACTGTAAGGCTTACCCAGTGGATGTAATAAATAAATATATATTGTGTTATAATTTGATAAGACAAATTACACCAAATTCCAATAATCATCAGCATTTACAATGAGTAAATTTTTTTTATACAACTTAGAATGGCAAGCAAGCTGATGGCTCACCTGATGGAAAGTGGTAACCGTCGCCTGTAGACATGAGTAGTACCATGGACATAACAGAGTATACTGTTTCGCCCATGATACCCCCATGTGTTGCCATTCCTGAGGACTCGGGTGTTATTCCTCTGTACTCTGTAAATTCGCTCCATATCCCACCCTTCAAACCGAAACACAGTCATGCAAACACAACTGCTTTACGGTTGAAACACGAATGGGGCAGAGGTAAGGTATATCGACTTTTGTACAGTCTCCCTCTGGTGAAGAACTCATTTTATGAATGAATTTAGAAATGTTTCAAATTCCAAAACCTAGGTTCGTCAAGTGATCTTATGGCATTCCTTCTTACTTTTTTTCTTTGTATGTGTAGTGGAAAGACATCTTACGGCACACAGCGTGGAGTCGTGGATAATGTTGAGTATATTTCGTGGGCATATTGACAGCGTCATACGGTTCGCAAGCGAGCGCGACCTCCTCTGCACGTTTCTGCTAAGCGTCGCTCCTTGTGTCTCTTTGAAGTAAGTTATTTTATGTTTATTCAGTTAACAATTCGAATTCTCGAAGTGGTGGTAATTTTAAGATTTATGAAGGTAAAAATATCTATTATAAAAACTGTCATGCTATTCGATTTATTATGAAATGTGGATTTTTTTTTAAATACTTATAATGGCAAACAAGCTGACGGCCCACTTGATGGAAAGTAGTATCCATCGCCTATAGACTTGAACAGCACCATGGATATCTCAAAATATACTTGGATGACCATGGCACATCTCATGCTATGTTATGTTTACCTACTCTATGATTGCACTAGCATGCTTCGCCCTTTAAACAGAAACAACTATGCAAGCACAGATGTTTTATGGCAGTTACACGAGTGCCATAGAGATAGAGACATCCTTTCATTGTATGAAATGAAATATGTCTAATTATTTTATATATATGTCTTATTATTTTAGATATTGGAAGGATACGACACAGCTGTATTTAGCACAAATTGATAGACTTATAGCTAAGAACGAGTCAGAAAAACTAAATAGTAAGTAAATTGTAAACTCTAATTTGTCAACAGCTATGTACTAGTTTTAAGTTATTGATTCTGCAATTTAATTTTTACTAATATTATAAATGTAAAAAAGAGTGTTCGTTATATCATGAAATTTGACACAAACACAATATGTGTAATGGAGGCCATAGGACTCTTTTTGTCACATATCAAGGACGAAAAAATACTTTATTAGTATTTTTTTGTATATGCACATATACATAACCGCAGGTGTGACAATATACTGTATTTTTTAATAAATGATTTTATTTCAAATTGGAATTCACAATGCCTTGTCTTGGGTGCCTTCCATATACTGTTTAGTATGCTGTAATACACTTGCGGCCTAAGCCGCGGTGTCTCAATACTATGAGTAATTTTTATATAAGAACAAAGGGTATATTGTTCTAAGCACCTTAGTAAGGCAATAAAATGTTTGTTCCAGATAATAAAAATTATGGTGGCCCGGTGTATCGTAAAGTGGCCATATTGCTCAGCATACACGACATAAAAGGTGCTGTCGATGTGCTCGTAGAGGCACGGCTATTCAACGAAGCTTATATTTTATGTAGAACGAGGTAATATAATATCTGGATTGTTAGTCAAATACATAATGTGTTACTTAAATTTATTGCAATAAGGTGCTATATGGACAATGAATTTTTATCGTCTGAGGATTATCCTAAAGACTATATTATGTAATTGTTCTTTATCTATATAGACCCTAATGTTGGAATATATAATATAAAAAAACATAAATCAAGACCAAGACAAGTTTTACTTTGTGTATGTTGATTTTTTATTGTCGCCAATAGCTATAATGAACTGTATATATTTTTACAGATATATGGACAGTATAGCTGAACAGACGTTGATACAGTGGGCTCAGTATTGTGCTTGTAACGGAATGTATAACATGGCTGCCGTTTGGTAAGATTAAGGTTTAATTAACAATAGAATTGATTGTTTTTTCTTTTATTTATTTAAGGTATCAGTCTGGTTATAAATATTCATGTACTTTGTAGAATAGGCAGGTTTTTGTTTATACTTTTGACTTAGTATTCAATCTGATTCTGCACTTAATGGGTGATTTATATATAAACTATGAAATTCTTCATAGTAATTTTAGCATTTGCATAAATATTTTATTAGGCGACGACTTGTGATTTGGTCATTTTTTTAATGTATATTTTGTCCTTGTGTCGGAGTGGTATTTCAATTATGTGTAACTTAATAATCATGACTATTTTGCATGTTTGCAGTTATTTAGCTCTTGGAAATCTGTCACAAGCGGCAACCGTTCTTGGTAAGACTCAGGATGAAGAGTGGCTCTGTTTAGCGGCGGAGTTGGCTAAAACGGCTGGTCAAAATACTTTCGCCGACCATATATCAGAGAAACGGGAACAGATAAAAAATAAAGTTGTCGCAGTGGACACTGAAGAAGTGTTAGAACAGTTACCAACTAGATTTGAACTCCTAATGAAAGAAAATGGCCAAAATGGAGATAAAATTAATGAAGAAGAGAAACCGGCCAATGGTGTTTAATTTGATCTCTGTCAGTATTTTATTACTTCATACTGTGCCTCTCGATAAGTTTGATATTGTGATATTAATAGCTAGTAATGTGGTTATAAACTATCATTTCTTTTAATCTTTATTAAAATAATACTAGTAATAATTCCAATAAACAGGAATTAAACAAAATAATAGTAATCTACCCGTGATATGGACTTTTCGCAAGATACAAATAACTCCTAGTTCAGTAAAATATTTAATCTTGATTGCAAAGTCAGAATTTTACTATTTTTATCATTGTGTGCGATGTAATTTTAAATTTAACATTCTAATTTTAAAAAAGTTACGTATTGCTTTACGATGGCCATTAGAATCTGTTTTATATCTTTGTTATGTTTTGCATCTATAGGACAGCGAGATCAGTGTACTAGTGTATACTGTACTGTACTGTACTGTACTGGCATCTTGATGTTAAATCGGACAAGAATTGGAGTTAGATAGAAAATGTGGGCATCCCACAAGAAATGGCTATTTTCTGCATAACTAAATCCTTGTCTTGATCTTTTACTATCAATACATCTTGTATTGATTGATGTATTATTATTGTCTTATTAAATGTGTTTGTACAATTTGCTCCTTTTTTATTTTATTGAGTTTTTAGTATTATTTGTGATTTTAAATTCCTAAATCGGCTTACTAAATTGTCAGCAATTCACAAATAGACAAATAAACAAAATAAATTGGAGTACTTTCCCACTACAAGAAATTGGATTTTTTTAGCAATTAGAATGGCAAACAAGCATACGGCCCATCTGATGTAGTGGTAACAGTCGCCTAAGACATTTTCATGTTCAACAGTTTCATTGTACCCCTTCCCCCTTGCATTGCTCCTGAGGACAAAGGTATTATGCCTCTGTACCCTTCAAATCGAAACAAAGCCATGCAAACAATTGCTTCACGGTAGAAACACGAATGTGACAGAGGTACCTAAGGAAACTACTTATTATTATATTTTTATAAACAATAGCATTAATAAATTAAAAAAAAAAAGGTTTGCATAGGCCCTGTGTCCCGGCATAGAGTATCTCTTCCTTTACCGTGAGTATCGTAGCAGGCGACTAAAGGAACTTATGGTCGAGGGATGGGCACTAGCGTCCCTCTTAAAACGTCTTCAAAAGTCTAACTGCGGTTGCCAACCTGCCTGCCAAGCGTGGTAACTATTGGCAAAACTCCCCTTATGGGGAAGATTTATGTTCAGCAGAGGACAGTTAACGGCTGAAATAATGATGATGATGAACCTTTTCCATCTTTTCAATACTCTAGACTTCTAGAGAAAAGGAAGTAATAGGTTTACTGTTAAATTCACTTGATGCTGAAGAACCTATCACTCAATGAGATCCCTGCAAAAGTAAATTGGATCGTAGTGGAAGATAATAAATCGTATTATGATTTATATAAAATAGCTATTTTAATCTCTGGGCATTCTATGAACTCGAATTATAGTATCCAAAGTCGTTGTGGTAGATATTTATTATTTTACTAAATGACAGGACAAATGGTTGTGTCCCTTATTGGGTACACTTTTTCTTAGCTGAATAAAATTACCATCTCTTAAGTTAAAGTAAATTTTTGGTTTTAGCATGAAAAATCTTGTGTAATATGTCTGAATTTCTAAAGGTACATCACAATTGAAAGTCACGAGTAAAAATCAATCATTTATTGAATAGTTAGGTACCATACCATATTTTAATTAATAGATCACAAATTTGTATAAAAAGAGATTAATAATATTTTTTAATATTGGATGATAATGCTATTTTTCGACAATACGTATATAAAATAGCAATTTACACAACTTACATCAAGTGCAAGCAAATGCTAAATTATATTTACAAAAGAAAATATCCTATATTTGCATTTATTATCTAACTAGAAGAATATTATAGAATTAGGCACCATGTTATAAGTACAAACAATATCTAATAATACTAATATTGTACGATATTTTGAGACTAAAAACCAACCAACATTCACACTTGATGGCATCATTTATCACTACTAACGACTTTCTTTGTAAAATGCTATCGGAATGTTTCTATCTAGCATTCAGTCTTATAAGCATTAGTTATGGCATAGATAAAAATATGCAATTAATATATTTTTCATATTGTTACAATTCTACTAACTTTCTACAATCATTCTCGACCCTTTATGTTACTATTTTAAAGGTATCCCCGGTTAAACAATAATTTCAATGTTCGTTAATTATTATAATTAACATTTATAATCAGCATGCACTTCAATATAATTTTAATGAATATACTAAAAGTTCAACTTTAAACAGTGTTATCAATAATTCGTTAATATTTTGTTAATTAAATATTTAACTTTAATTTAATTCCAATACTCGTTTCTAGAATTTACTCAACCCACATGCTCTGTGGGATCTTCATTTTCGCGGTTGGACTCTTTGCCTCTTTTCTTGCAAATGTTAACCAGCTTTGCATTTATTTTCTTCAATTTTTGATTCTCTTTCATTACGTCGGTTAGCTGCTGATTCTGTAAATAAAAGTACAATTATTAGAATTGCTTAATGTTAGTTGGCGGTAGGATCTAAAATAATGTTACCCGATTAGTTTATAATGAAATTGGTAATTTCTGAAATTATCAAATTAGTAATCTCTTTTGATATAGGCACAGAACATAATATATATGGCCTATACTTCCGAGGCTATATTGGAAGAAATATGACTTGACAGCGCTACAGCAGCCTACTTGTGACCATGGCCGGTGTAACTTGGCCAAATCATCGAGATAAATCCGGTAAATTATCATCACCATTTCAGTCATTAACTGTCCACTGTTGAACATAGGCTTCCCTCATAAATTGCCATAAGGAGCTGTCTTGAGTCACCTGCAAATTATCATAGTTCATCTAAATGATTTCGTTTGCAATTGAGATCATTTTGGGATGTAATATATAACTGTTAGTAGCAGTCAGGCGTCACCTGCACTATAGCACTACCGGTGGCGATGTACATGGGCTGGGCCGCGGCGCCGGCCGTAAGCGAGCACAATTGCCGCTCCAACGACGTTTTCTGCTGTGTGAGCCTCTCCACCGTCTGTGGAATGATTAAAAATCACTAATAATTTATTTGAAGTCACACTGGCGTTGATTATGAGGCATAATTTCACTAAACTTATGTCTAAAATCAATATTTCAATTTGATATCACAGCAAAGTCTTTATTGTAAGGACGAGTGTGAATTTTCTAACATATTGAAGTCAAAATTATAAGGATGGTTGATAAAAAAGTAATTTCGTAAAATTCTCAAATTATTAGGTTACGAGATAAGCTTAGAGAAATGATACCTAAGAATCGGTTCTATTGTTTTGTAAATGTTTTCTTTAATGACGTCAACTGAATGATTTTTATTGAAAATAGGATTCTCATCGACGTATCAAAACCCAGTATATTATATTGTAGTTATTATTATAAATTAGAATAATAATAAACAAATATATATATAGTCTCGTGAATATACTTTTTTGTTTTCGATTCAAGTACTCGAAGCTATTATTAATTTTGGTCTAAAATGTTCTTTTCTATTAACACCCATATACTCTAATAAGTATCAGAAATTACACCAGCGAAATAGAATTCAAAGACAAGTTAAATTATGAACATAACTTTTAGCATCCTACATCATTGCTTTCCCTGGAATATATTTAGGTATATGCACTAAAATATACTTGTTTAATAAACATATATACCATTTTGAGTCGTTTCAATTCTCGAGATTGCGTTCCGTCGGTCTGCCGTGTACTGTCATCTCGCTCTACCTGACTGCTCAGGAAGTCTGTAATAAGAGTAATATTATTTTTGTTATTTATATTGTGATACCAAAACAAAAAGAGACAGGATCATAGCGACGAACTATGATTAATTCGAATTCGGATAAACAACAATTTGGAACTGTTCATAAGGATTAAATTTGCTATATTTTCTCCTTCTTAATATATTTGATATTACGAGTATTAAATATAGAAATTATAGCTTTACTAAACTAACAAAGTTTTATTGTGCAATAAAGAATAAATAAATAATATTAGTATTCAAAATACTGAAAAGTTTTTTATACAACTTAGAATGGCAAACAAGCTGACGGTCCACCTGATGGAAAGTGGTAACCGTATAATTTATAACGTTATTCACACGACTTCGTCTGACAATAACAAGATTTTGTTGACCAGGATAAAAAGTAAATTATGTTTTGCTTTGTCTTAAATGCTATGCATATGTCAAATTTCATGACGATTCGTTGATCTGTTAAGGCGTCAAATGGTAACACATTTATATTCACATTAGTCTTAGTGTATTTATAAAAATAATGGCCCTCAATCTATCCAGCAGGATGATAGACACAAATCACTTTTCAGTTACGAACGAATACATAGAATTACAGAATAATTACCGTCGCTAGTTTCAGTGGTGGCGTCGTTGAAATCCACCATGGAGGAGCCGCGGTTCTGGTCGTGTAAACTCTGCCGTTTCTTGCGTGTAGACTGCAAAATACCGCTATGATTTTCTTCAAACTCTTGCAGCTTTGCCTGAAATGGAACAACGTTATAACAGAGATGAGGTTTCACGATCAAGACTAACTATATTTTTTTATAACGAGCATAGGGCTCTCCTGATAGTAATGAATTATCGGCGCTCATAGACATAGCGAACACTTGAGAACTTGAAGGTATGTTGCTTACCTTTTAAGAAGGCATGTGCTCTTTTTTTGAAGGGTTCAATATTGTATCTATACAGTTTATTGTAGATGTATACATCTATAATCATATTGTGCAAAGTAAAAAGTATACCTCCAACATTGTCTTCGTTTCCTTCAATTTACGTAATTGTTCGTCCTTCTCCCTCAGATATATGCCGCAAGTCTCGCACTCCTCATCTAATTCCTTGCATCTTGCTCGAAGTTCTTCTAACTCTTGTTTGCATTCTTTCAATTGTTGTTTTGTTGTTTCTAACTCCCTGTTGATTGATTAACAATGGGTTGAAAGAGAGAATGTTATTAACTTTGCTGTCACTGCTACATTAATGGAATTTGCTGGTTTTAGTTTGATTTTTTATTCATCTTATGAAATTACCAGAGGGAGACTTTGCAAAAAAGTCGATTGCTTGGGTACCTCTGTCCCATTCGTGTTTCTACCGTAAAGCAGTTGTGTTTGCATGGCTGTGTTTCGGTTTGAAGGGTGGGATATGGCGTGAATTTACTGGGTACAGAGGAATAACACCCGAGTCCTCAGGAATGGCAACGCATGGGGGGTATTATGGGCGAAACAGTATACTCTGTTATGTCCATGGTACTGCTCATGTCTATAGGCGACGGTTATCACTTTCCATCAGGAAGGCCGTCAGCTTGTGTATTAAAAAAAAAAAAAAACTAATATTATAAAGGTACAGAAAGATTTAAAAAGAGATGGGTGGGCTGCGAATCTAGAAAGATATGAATATTAAAATGGCTGCAAATAGAAAAGTGAACCAAAATTATGAAATGAGGGCCAGAAGACGATTTAATTTTATAATTAACCATAAATATAAAAGTAAAGGATTTGATTGAAAAGTCTAAAATATTCCAAACCTATTGTCTTTGCCAGAATTCTTTTCTATAAACTTTTGCATCTTTCCAAGAGTCGTTTTCAATTCTTGCTTCTTGAAGCGTAATTCTTCAACTGTTTTCATCAGTCTTTTGTTCTTTTCAACTTCTGCATCATAGGACATACGATCTACGACCACTGAATGAAGATTGGTCCAATCTAAAAGTCAAAGGCTTTATTTAAATTGATTATATTGATTGAAATAAGTATCATCAACTTGTGAGTAGTACAGTACAAAACAAACTAGTCTAGTGAATTAAAAACAAAGCTTTTGTACCTTAACTTTTTGTGACTTATAGATCTTACAAACATTTAAATAATCCTAGCTCTCATGTTTATAATATTACTAGCTTTTACCAGCGACTTTGCACGCGTGACCGGGATATGTTTACTAACCGGGAGAAAAACTTACCTATTAATGTCTCCTGTGTAATCGATACAATGGTTTAGACACTAAAGTGTAACAAATAAACTTATTTTCGCATCTATATTATTTAAAAATTAGAACTAATAGGGGTAATTAAACTACATTTTAATTAATATCCATAAAAAATTGAAACTACAAGGAATACTTTAATTTAATTCACCTTCGTCTGTGTTCACTGCGGCGTTGGCGACCATCGTTCTGTTGCCACCTTGGAGAGTTTGATTTGGGTTGATAGACTGTAATTTTTCCCTCAATTCACTAACTAAATTCTGGAATAGTGTAAAAAATAGCTTATTATTATATTTATTAATTACACAATAATAATAATACATAAAACAGAAACAGTGACGTTTGAAATTTTAATAATTTTAAGGAAAACATTATTTATTTATTTAACATTTCATTGTTCCAATATTACAGGACTTGCTGAAGGGTTTTCATTAAGCATAGTGTAGTATAAACATATTTGATAAACACAAAATTTAAAGTTATATGTAAAATAACTTTATATTTGGACTAAAAGAGACTAAGAGAGACTACACGAAAGATTTTACTATCATCTTAATAAATAGATACTAATTCAATTATTATAAAATTCAATTGTATTCAGTAATTACGTTCATAGTTCAAATACGCAGATGTTACAGTACAACTCATATAAGAGAAATACAATTTTGAAAATAGCCTTAAGTGCACGTAAAGGTAGAAAATATAAATAAAAGTGATTTTAACAAAATCACTTGAGACATTACACTCAAAGAATTATGATTGCCATACATAAAGAAGGGAAAAGTAGTATTTTTACAAGACAGTATTTCCGAACCGATACGACAACATAACCTTCAAGAAAAGAGCATATTCCTTTTTAAAAGGCCGGCTGCACACCTGCAATGCCGTTAGTGTTGTGGGTGATCATGGGCGGCGGTCTCACTTACCACCAGGTGAGCCGCATGCTCGTTTGCCCCCTGTGTTGTAAAAAAAAAACTTACCTCCAAGCCTGCTTTTTCTTTCTTAAGCCTTGCGCATTGGCTTTCCCTTTCACGCAGGTACTCCGCACAAGTGTCACACTCTTCGTCCAGTTCCTTGTATCTTTCCTTCAACTCCTCGAGTTCTTGTTTGCAGGACGCGAGTTGTTCACGTACTTGACTTAATTCACTATAGAATAATAATAGACCTTCTTAGTTTAATACTAAAAAGACCACAGATAGTACAGTGAATGACTAGAATTATTAATGTCGAAAAATAAATGATTTATGCCATACCTTTCATTTGCTGAATCTGATGTTTTTAAGTCGGTTGGTTCATTCAACTTTGAAGTTTCTGAAAGTAAAATTAATGTGTTATTAATAATCGAGGTAATAGAGTCGATACTGAATAGTTATTCTCTAAACATGTCTCTAAAATTATTACTTTAATTTGGTAGTTGTGTGACAGTACTGTTTTATGGACCATATTCATAATAATAATGGGCACGGCCCACCTGCCTCTTTCTGCCTTAAATACGCCTATGGTAAATAATCTATGGTAGTAGCTACTGACCGGTAGTTGCGCCTGCGCGGTGTAAGTCGTGCGAGCTCTGGCGTCGTTGACGTCGACGCGCCGCGCTCTGATTCTCCGAGCTCTATACACAGAGTTACACGCATATTAAGGTGACGTTAAGTTAGAATAAAAGAACAAGTAACATGAACGTAAAAAATTATTCGCGGATGCCATCGTGCAATTGTTTTTTTTATTTTTGCAACTTAGAATAGTAACCAGCTAATTGTGAGGAAATTTTTAGAGTATATTAAATAAGGATTAACATATAGATTTGTATGAAGTTGAAAAATTTACCTTTCAAAAAGAATATTTCTTTCTATGATAATTAGAACGGCAAACAAGCAGACTGATCACCGACACCTATGGGCATGAATAGCTTCATGGACATAAAAGAATATACTTAAATATCCATGCTTTGTTTTATAATTGTGACGAAGCGTTATTTATTACAGCATACGCGAACCAAGTGTTTATTATTAATATTATAATCATGTAAAAGTTCAATACAGTATTTAATATAAATTGCATATGTATTAATACATTCCTTTTGTTCAGGTTATAATTTTTGTTTTAAATTAACATCATTTATCAATGATAATATAGATACATACGTGATCTTGTCTCGATTGTAAGCTG
Source organism: Galleria mellonella (assembly GCF_026898425.1). Taxonomy (NCBI): domain Eukaryota; kingdom Metazoa; phylum Arthropoda; class Insecta; order Lepidoptera; family Pyralidae; genus Galleria; species Galleria mellonella. The sequence goes on along the minus strand of NW_026442068.1, from coordinate 2,102,663 downwards.
TCCCGTCTGAAATAAAATTTATAATAATTTTCAATAATTATTCACTTCCAAAAATTTTTCTTTTTTGAAATTCTTCAAATATAAAGTCTCAATGATTTGCAGAAGGTTTAAAAAAGTAATAAGTTAATGGATATGAAAAATAACATGTTGATCTCTGTGGAGATATTTATTAGCTTTTTTTTTTTAATTTCATAAACAGTCAACTTACCCTTTGCTATGTCTGAGTGGAGTGCTTCTATTGGAACTGTCATCGTCTACGTCCATAAATAGATCGTCAGGCTTAGCGCGGGAGTCAAACACTATCTCTGCCTGTTTCTGATCTAGGTGTACAAAAAATATTAATTAACATTGCGTACCAATTTAAATATTCGATTATTAATATTTATTAATATTCCAGTTATATTAAATATTAAACAGGTCAAATTAATGCACAAAGGGAAGACTCGCGCCTTATCACGTTTTGGATTCAAATGTGATAGTAAAATGTCGGATTGTCGTATGCAAAAACAATGACATTATCAGGACTCCAATTTTGGATATGAGGGGATTCTTAATTCAACTATACTTCTATTTGTCTTGCGAAATTTCCATCATTTTTCGATCAATGTAATTATTTAAATTAAATAATCCTATAAAAAACGTATACAATATTTTTTATTTGAACGAAGTAACTTAAGCTTATATTTTTCACGAAAGTTAATTCATTATTAAAAAAAGGTACCTTCTAAGCACTCTTTGTTATCGGAGATTATTCGTTTCGAGTCATAAAAGCTTTGCCTGCGACGGCGCGGCGCCTCCACGGGCGTGCGTCGAGCGACTGCCTCCAATTCTGCTTCCAACTCCGCAACGCGAACCTGAACAAGCGGTATTCACCTTTCTTTTTATAAATTTAAAAATGACAATGATTACTGTCTTCTTAATGGGAAATAGTAACCGTCGGTTATAAACACGGATATTATAGAGTATATTATTCGTGGTATGATGCCTTATGTCAGCAGCAAGTCAGCAGAAGACCTGATACAGCCCGATGGATGAACAAGCTAAGTGGCAATGGACTTGTTACAACTCGAATAATCGACAATCGATCAAGAAAGGTTCTTGAGTGGAGACCCTGTAAAGACAAACGCAGTGTAGGACGACCCTCCACTAGATGGATTGATGATCTCAGATGCATTGCAGGGAGTCAAGTGGATGCAGCTGGCTCGGAACCGTTCTTTATGGCTGTGTATAAGGGAGGCCTATGCTTAGCAGTGGACAGGTAACGGCTGATATTATGTATGGCTGTGATTACAGTACCTGTAGTGCATCTTTAGCGTTCTTCATAATTTCAATTTCCTCTTTGGTAGTTTTAATACTACATTCCATACTTTCACACGATTGCTGTAATGCTGTATATTTCTTTGTTAGATCTTCTAGATGTTTGTCTTTTTCATTTAGTGCTTTATTATCACTTTCTTTCTGTTTTTGAAGTCTGAAAAGGTTGTACAAATTGTAAGGATAATTTTTTTTCTCCATTTTGTAGTTTAGCAATAGAAATCATATTAAGCAAACAGAATTACTATACAGATTGGAAACGAAACCATTAGCATTCTAAAGGATGGTCGCTTAAAATGTTAAAACTGAAGTTCAAGAAAACATTAATAAAACACTTCCTGATATAGATTAAGATATTAATTCGCGTTTGTATTACTAAGGATAACATTGACAATCTGAAATAGTAGTTTCGAACGATAATTTATTATAAATTCATATCTTTTAAGATTTATACCCTTAATAAAACCTTTATAAAACTTGCTCATAATGAACAAGTGCAATTCTGGGTTGACAGACAATAGTAAATTACCTTATAATCATCTTGCTCTGTATTTGTGCCGTTTTTTCGTGTGTTCTGATATTCATTTCTAATCGTAAACAGTCTTTACACTTCTCTTCGAATTGTTCTTTTAGTTCCATATTTTGTTGCATTAAAGACTTTGCTTCCGTTTTTAAAGATTCAACTACCGACATATTTTCTTTTACTGACTCTCGTAATATTAATATATCCGATGTCATTTTTTCTAATTCTATCTTATTTCCTTTTATAATCTCGCTCGACTTCTCTAATTCTGATGCACAATTTTCTTTTTCTTCTATTATGACTTGATTTACAGTTTTCAAATCATTTATTTCTTTTTTCAGGAGAGAAATTGTATTTGTTAGCTCTAAGATTTGATTATCTTTCTCAGCTAAGTTGTTGAGCGCCTCCGATTTAAGTTCACTTTCTAAATTATCGATAGCACTTTGCTGTTTTATAATATTTTCTTTCAATACATTAGTTTCTTCTGTTAATTTATCTATTAGATTCAAGTTAACTGCATTTTCTTCGACTTTACTTTCGTATACTTTCATTAAATCATCATACAAGGATTTTTGGGTAAGCAATGTGTTATCCTTTTCATTTAAATCCATCGTGAGATTTTTATTGACATCATGTAGTTCAATATTTTTTACTTTTAGTAATCCAATTTCCTTCTCTTTAGAATCCAACTTCAATTTTAATTCTTTAAGTTCTTCTATTGTACTCTCCTTATCAAATTCTATATTATGCTTTCTACATTGTTCGATTATATGGTCAAAAATATTTGTAACATTTAATGGCGAATTTAAATCAAGATTACTGTTACGTATAATATTATGATCCAGGAGCTTTTGCCAGCCTTTGCGAACCACTTCATTTAATTCTTGTTCTTTCTTTATTATATCGAGTGTAACAGCATTACTTATTTCATGAACTTTTTCTTTTTGTGCTTTAAGTAAATTATATTCATTTTCTTTGTCCGAAAGTTGACATTTCATTTGTAACAAATTATCGTTAACACCATTCAGCTCGGCCGTTACAGCTTCCATCTGTTCTTGTAATTTAATGTATTTATTCATTATGTCACATAAGTCATTTTGGTTTTTAGTTACAATTTTATCAATCACGATTTCAAAAATACTTAAACTAGATAAATTAAATTCTTTATCAAGAACTTTCAAAACATTTTCTCTAAATAATGACACTACTTTGGTGTTGTCATCAGTTTCTATTATTTTTGGTATTTCTTCTTTCAATAAATTTATGTTGGTCTGCATCAATAATATAATGTCTGTTATAGCTTTCAATTTTATATCTTTTAGTTCAAAATCTTTACTTATTTCAGAATATTCAGTTTTTATATTATTTACATGAGCTTCTAGTTCCTTTTTAGAATTTTCATAAATTTTTAGTTTATTGACGAAGTTCTCAACATCATTGTTATGTTTTGTAACAATAAAATTGTAAAGCATTTTCATTAGATCTAGAATTTTAACATCACAGTTAATGTTGTCTTTTTCAGCTCCAGAGATTTCCAAGTAATAATGATAGCAATCATTTTTTTCCAGCGTGTATATGTCGGTTGAACGTTCTTCCGGTATATTTGGCATATTAAGTTTATGTAATTGATCTACAACTCCAAAATCTTTCTTTGAAGTGAAGAAATTCGAATCACTCATGCTGTCATCCAAATCCATATTTTGTTCCATAGATAAATTATTACGATCTAAGTGATTTTTAATGGTTGTGACATCCTCAGTCAGTTCTTTACAGTCTTCTTTACTCGCATGTAGTTCATTTTGTAAAATGCAAATTTTATTGTATCTAGACGATGTGTCAGATTCACTAAGGCTTCTGTTTAGTTTTAAATGTGCTTGTGAGATACTATCCACACACAAAGACTGTACCATATTTTCTTTTGCTGCACATTGTGGACAAATTGTATAATTTGGTTTATCGGTTTTTTCCATCAAACGTTCCAATTCAGAACACTTATCACTTAATTTCAAATTTAGTAATTTTACTGTTTCCAATTCTTTATTGAGATCATCAGCCTCTGTTATATTTTCCATAATTTGGGTAGATAAATTATCATTTTCTTCTTGGAGTTGTTTAAGTTCTAAATTTTTTTTATTTAATGTTTGCGTAAGTTTTGCGATCTCATTTGTCTTAATATTATACTCTTTCTCTAAAGTATTAAATTTACGTACTAAAACATCTGTTGAGGGAATTTCTAATAAAAGATTATTGTATTTTTCTTCAATAATTGTTTTTTCTTTATTTATATTACACAAATCTTGTAACAGTTCTTTTATTTCTACTTCCAACTTTTCACGTATTTTTTCATATTCTATTTTTTCAATTTTGTACTGTTCACACATGGCACATTCATTATTTTTTACATTCGTGTTTGAAACTTCACAATTATTAAATTTAATTGGACTACTGATCGAGTCAACCTTTGACTCATTTATATTTGTAAACAAATTTAATTGCTCGCGTAATTTCATGTTTTCCAAGTTTAAAACTTCTAATTTTTCCGATATATTTTCATTATTAGACAACAAAGTTTCTGACTTATTTTGAATCATATGGGAATCTCTTAGTCTTACTATATCATTTGTTTGACAAGCTACTTCGTTTGTAAATGTGTGAGTTAAATCTAAGCAAGTTTGTTCATGTTCACCCATCAGAGTATTATCAGCTGATGCAGTGAGTGTAATATTAGTGTCTAACATTAAAAGATCGCCATCTAAGATTGTTTCGTCAGTTTTAAAATTGGAAAGAAATGAATTATTGATTGACATATCTGGCAAAGAATATCTTTTAAAACTGATATTGTGTTTATCTGTAAATGATGAATCTCTTTTCAATACTGACATAAGTTCAAATAACTGCTTTTTAACTGCAGGTATATCTCTTTGACATAACATATGAAATCTATGATGATGATGTTGAAGAACTTTTACTTGGGATTTGAGAGATTTATTTTCTGCATATGTAGTTGCAGTAAGTGTTGAAAGATTTGTTCTGTGATTCATAACTTTCTTTTGCAATTCAAAAGCTGGTTCAACAAGTGATTGTACTTCTTTGCGGATTTCGTTTTGTTCGTTAACTAAATGGCGATTTATAGATTCTAACTCTTTTATTAAATCACCAAGCTTCAAATTTTCTTCACGAGCGTCTGTCAATTCTGATAATAATCTGGAACACTGACAACTATTACTCTGTGTCTCTTTATCTATGGTTTCAATTTTTGACATTAAATTAGTAGGAATCACTGGTTTTTCACTTGGTTGTATGTATTCTATTATTTTATTACAACATATGGTTAGAAGACTAGGTGGTGACTTACATTCTATTTTATCCATTAGGTTAAATATAGAATTTTTAACATAACTTTCATGAGTAATATCTTCGGCAAGAAAATCATCCAAATTATAACTTCTGTTTGATAATTCAGAATACTTAATCTTAAGTTCCTGGTCTTCCATTTGTAGATCTTCAATATGCTTTTTCGTGGATGAATCGAGATAATGTTGCGATTCCCATTCTTTTAATTTGGACTGAATATTTTCAATAACATCAACTTTCATAGTCACTTCTTCTTGAGGTGTGTTTAATAATATGGTTGCTTTCTCTAATTCATTTTTTAAAGATTTGTTTTCAGATTGCAGTTTATTTAGTTCAGAAAGTAATTCTTCGTTTTTATTTTCAAATTGTGATAATTTTTCTATAAAATTACGATTTTGTTCTGTTAGATTGCTAACTTCGTTTTTAGCGTTATTATAAAGGTCCTGGAAGTCGTCATGTTGTTTATTATTCTTAGAACTACGCATTGCATAATGAGCTATTTTCTCAAAAATAAAAATGACTTGTTCATATAAGCTAATGTCGTCATTTGTAATTTCCGTTTCAATATTAAATTTTTCTGTTATCTCTAAAGCTTTGTATAAAATGTTGTTTAATATATGAGATTTCTCTTCAATGCAGTCATTGATTTTATTCAAGTTCTTTCTTATTTCCAATGACTTATCTTCAATTATTTTTTTTGATTCAGTCAGATGAGATTCTAGGTGTATTATTTTTGCTTCTTTTTCTTGTATCACTAATAAAATCTCTTGTTTACCATTCTCATATTTCTCCGCACTCTCCTTTAGTGATAATATTAAATTATCTTTAGAAGTAACAAAGTCACGAAGATTTTCATTATCTTTGTTAATTATATTTATTTTGCTTTCTAGCTCTAGAATTTCTTCATTTCTTTTGTTCAAATCAATGCGTGTTTCTTCAAGTTCTTTTGTTTTATGCTCTAATGTTTCCTTTAAACTAATAGCGTTATTAGTCAAAGTTAGAATTTCAGATTGAAATATAGCAAATTCATTAGCATGTTTGTCCCTTAAATCATCTAATATTTTGGATAAATCATCTTTGTATATTTTTTCGACTTCTCTTTGAGACACTAATTCTGTTACTAAAGACTCTAAAATATCTAAGTTCTGAGTCAAGGTTCTGAAAATGTCGACGAAATTATCAATTACTTCTGGTACCTCTTGTATATTTCCCGTTAGTTTTACTGAAATATCCTGAATTTTTTTTAATGCTATTTTAGCTTTTAATATGTTTTCTTCCGTTTGTTCTTTATCTTTTTGAAGTGACAAGACCAAATCATTTTTAACATTTAGATCACATTCTAAAGAGTTTATTGTATTAGATAAACTATATATTTGCTTCTTTAAATTTTCATTACTCAATATATTTTCTTGCTCTCTTTTATTTTGTTCAGATGCAGCCTCAGTAAGTCTTTGATTAGTTATTTCTAAGGAGGAAAGTTTCGCCGCATCTTCTACGCTATTTTTTTCTAATTTACTATTTACTACTTTGAGGTTATTCAATTCTTCAGAAAGATCATGTTGAATTTTTATAGCATCGTTTTTTTCGGACAAAAGATCTTTAATAATTATACTGTTTTCATTTATTTGTTCCTTTAAATTCTGTATCTCCAGGTTTAATGCACTTAATTCTTTCTCTGTAGTGCCTTCAATGGTATTAGATTCAGAATTAAAGGGAAGCGCAGATTTCAGTGTAGCTATTTCTTTATTTCGAGAATCAAGAACGATTTTAAAAGATTTAATAATATTTTTGATATTTTCATTATTCGCAATAATTTTTTCCTCGTTTGCTATCATTTTATCTAAAATATTATCATTAATATTAATATCACCTACATTGTCCTTTTTATTAAGCCTGATCTGTAATTCTTTAATTAGAGAATTATATGAATCAATGTCGTTATTTGCTACTTCTAAGCTTTCTTTTTGACTTTTTATAGTAGAATTTAATGTTTCTATTGTAGATTTGAGAAAAGAGTTTTCAATTTCAATAGTAGAAAGCTTTTCTTTATAATTATTAACTATTTCTTCGAGTTCTTTACAAGTATAATTAAGTGAATCAACCTTTTGATTCTGTGCAAATAAATTAGCTTCTAATTCTAGCATTGACTGAGTTTTAGTCGTTAATTGGGATTGTATGTTTGTGACTAGATCTCCTATTTGTGACGACGGTTCATCATCATTTGTATTGTTAATACTGCTTTCATTGTCACTATTCACTAGTGATATATCTTTTGACATATCCATAAAATGTGAAAGTTCTTTATTCATGGTTCTCGATAGTTTACCTGTGTGAATAGTAAAATTATTTGTTTTATAAAAATTGCTTGAAGTTAAAATTACAAAAGCATATAATTTGTCTGATTGAAACAATTCTTGTGACTTATCAATCTCTATAACAATAAGACCAAATTAGAAAGAATTAGGAAAGCACTACCAAAATATTAGCTGCACCAGCAATGACACAATCCAAATAGGACAAGAGACATGTTTATTTAGATGGCAATTTGGCCAGAGAGTATTTTAAAACATGTATTAATAGTTAAATACACAAATACTTTACTTTTATTTTACATTATATCATTCATTTTCCGATAAGCTCTGGAAAACATATATAAGGATTTTAATAATAGTTAATTGTTTAAAATACTCACCAATATCTTCAGTTCTTTTACAAATTTTGTGCTCATCTAAAAGTGACAAAAGCTCTTCTTCTCTTTTCTTTGTTTTCTGTTTTAAGGTTTCATAACTAACTTCCCAATCAGTTAGTTTGGTCATGTAGTCTTGATTTTGAGCTTCTATTTCAACCTAAAATCGAGGGTTTATGTTTATTGTTTTATTACAGTAAAACGTAGTCACTTCAATGCAGTTGTATGAAATATTTTGTAAATTTTATAATTTTCAAAAATATAAAAGTAGGTAAATGATTTAACAAGGTAAATCTTTTATAAAAAAAAAAGGTCGTTGAAAACTAAGCTCTTATATTTACATAAGCTGAGATTAGTTTTTAAGTTGCCTTTGTAACACCAAGTGCAAAAGGGGATTTTATGAAATGCAACATAATACAATAATTTATACATTATAATAAATTTGTAATGATACACAAATGCAGATGGAATATTTTTTTAAAATTATATTAAAGACATAAATGATTACACAAGTAAACAAAGTATACGTAAAATTAAGGCACCTTGGCAGCCATAATCATTTTCATTTCTTCATCAGACTTGGTGATTTTTATTTTCAAATGGTCAATTTCCAAATCCTTATCTTTGCTTTGCTTGGTGAGTGAATTGATGTCGTCTTCGAGATTAGCTATAACTTTGTTGTTTTGATCAAGTTTTTCAAGGAGTTCTATCTGAAAATTATATTTTCATTAGTATTCATGTTCTTTGAATAAAATTACAATATTGAAACAACTTTTTTACAGCACAGGGAAACCAGCAAACCAGCGTGCGGCTCACCTGATGGTAAGTGACTACCGCCTCCCATGATCACTCACAACACCAACGGCATTGCAGGTGTGCTGCCGGTCTTTTAAAAAGGAAAATGCTATTTTCTTGAAGGTTATGATGTCGTATTGGTTCAGAAATACTGCTGCTGGAATTTGATTCCAAAAAGTGGTTGTGCGTGGAAAAAAAGTGCCTTAAAAACGCACGGTGGAAGACCGCCACTCGTCCAGATGGTTAGGATGAAACTTTAGTTTATGGCGGGTTGTATGGTGGTGAAAATCAGCAACATGATAAATTCCGTAGAAGTAAGTAGAGATGTTGCATCTCTGTACAATTTAAGTGGGTCGAGATGGACAGTAAGGCGCTGGTTATTAATAATTCGAGCCGCCTGACTTTGAATGCGGTCTAACGGAGGGAGCTGGTACTGTGGCGCTCTTGCCCATAGATGAGAACAGTATTCCATATGCGGCCTGACTTGAATTTTTTATAATTTCAGACGGTGTTCTGGCGTTAAATACCGTCTCACTCTATTTAGAACTCCTAACTTTTTGGAAGCTATCTTAGCTTTTTCCTCCAGATGACCGCAAAACTGGACGTCGCTAAATATAGCAACGCCAAGAACTCCTAGAGTCGACTTACGACTTGGACAATCTATCTATGGCAATATTTGTAAATTATGATGTCACAATAACAAAAAGACATTAGTGTAATGTCAATATTTAGTAACTGTTACTAGAGACGCCGCCAAACCAATACTGAGTGATACATAGTGGTTTAATAATTTTATTGAATTAAAAGTAATTTTGAAGTATTTTATATTATGACTGATTACTGAATTATTTTGTTGTTGGATTCAGTGATTAAGTTAAAAATACAGTACCTCTAGCAACAGAGAAATAATTGCTAAAATCATGTATCTTTTAATTTTATTTACAAAAAAATAACTTGTTTAATTTTATACTTACCACACTAGGCGTGTACATCTTTTCTCTCTCAGTCAATTCAACAATATCTTTTAGATCCTTTTCAGCTATCTTTACTTTCTTTCTTAATATACATGGTGGAGTTTTTGTTTCGCCTGAAACAAATTACTCTACTTATATATATAACCAACATGATGCTTCAGCAGAAAAAATCTTTGATTTCAAAATTGATTTAAATGCAATTTTAAGATAGATATATTAGGAGTACAAATAAGTTTCCGCCGTTTTATTGTGGATGGCGCGGCACGGAGTTTCGGTTAGCTTTCGCAGATGATAACCGGCTTAAAAAATAGTTTCGACATTCAAGACCAACATAACCTATTAATATTATTGATTTGATATTGGTAAAATATAATTTTTATAACTTGAAAATGTCAAAATTTGAGCCAAATAAGCGTCATTTGCGGGAAATATTAATTTACTTCTTTAATTTAAAGAAATCTGCTGCTAAGGCGCATCAATTGCTCGTAGAAGCATATGGTGAGGGTGCTTTGAGTGAGAGAACGTGTCGAGAGTGGTTTCAAAAGTTTAAAAACGGTGATTTCGACGTAGAAGACAAAGATCGCAGTGGAAGGCCAAAAATTTACGAGGATGCAGAATTGGAGGAATTATTGGAGGAGGATTCATCTCAAACACAAAAAGAACTTGCTCTAACATTAGAAGTCACTCAGCAAGCAGTCTCACATCGTTTAAAATCATTAGGAATGATTCATAAACAAGGAAATTGGGTTCCGTACGAATTAAAGCCGAGAGATATTGAACGCCGATTATGCTTAAGTGAAATGCTGCTAGCTAGACATAAAAAAAAGGGTTTTTTACATCGTATCGTAACTGGTGATGAGAAGTGGATACATTATGACAATCCAAAAAGAAAAAAATCATGGGGATTACCTGGCCACGCGTCAACATCAACAGCAAAACCGAATATTCACGGAAAAAAACTTATGCTGTGTATTTGGTGGGATCAGCTAGGTGTAGTGTATTATGAGTTGCTAAATCCGAGCGAAACAATTACTGGAGCCCTCTATCGAACACAATTGATGAGATTGAGCCGAGCTCTGAAAGAAAAACGCCCTCAATACTATTCTAGACACGAAAAAATTATTCTTCTGCATGACAATGCTCGTCCACATGTTGCGGCTCCCGTAAAAAAGTACTTGGAAACACTTGATTGGGAAGTGTTACCCCACCCGCCGTATTCACCAGACATTGCACCGTCCGATTATCACCTGTTTCGGTCCATGGCACATGCTCTGACGACGCAGCGGTTTACATCTTATGAGGATACCAAAAATTGGGTTGATTCGTGGATAGCCTCAAAAGACAAGGAGTTCTTCAGACGTGGAATTCGAATGCTGCCTGAGAGATGGGAAAAAGTGGTTGCAAGTGATGGGCAATATTTTATATAAATCTATATTACCGTTCTTCTATAATAAATATTTAATTTGTGTTAAAAAACGGCGGAAACTTATTTGTACTCCTAATATGATGACCTAAAATTACTATTTAGAAAATACGAGTAGTTGATAACATAAGAACAGTATTCTTTTATTGAATAGAAATGCTTACTGAATATGATAATATTATAAAAAAAAAAGGATTGCCATTAAAAAAAGATATATAGACATAACAGAGTATACTGTTTCGCCCATGATACCACCCATGCATTGCCATTCCTGAGGACTCAGGTGTTATTCCTCTGTACCCTGTAAATTCACGCCATATCCCACCCTTCAAACCGAAACACAGCCACGCAAACACAATTGCTTTACGGTTGAAACACGAATGGGACAGAGGTACCCAGGCAAACGATTTTTGTATAGTCTCCCTCTGGTAAAATAACTGATATTTGAATATTAGGAAATATTTTTATAGCACTAAAAATAAACTAAGATAGATTGGTATTAGTACTAAAAATTACCATAACATTTGTGGTATGGCGAACAGGGCTGCACATCGACTGACTCGTCATCGTCACTATCTGCAAGTCATACATTAATATTTTGTAGTTATGTACAATTAAAGAGAAAAAAAAAATATATATATATATATATATATATATATATATATATATATATATATATATATATATATATATACTTGCTATTATCTGTTTTTTTATACATAGTAGGTATCAGTTTTTTTTATAACACACTAGAAATGGTAGTACTGAATTTGTTTTTTAAAAATTAAAGATCACAAAATTTAAAACAGCCACATGAAAACTCTACACTCACGAAGCAGCCAGTACTGTCTTATTACTAATAAAAAATTTCCAAATATTAAAAACAATACCTATTTCAATAACATCATCAAAGTTGACTTTCTTCTCTCTAGGTGGCGGAGTGATCAGTGTAGTCTCCTCCGGTACGCTGCTCAGCTTGCTGGCATTCTGAATCGGGACGAAATCCATAGCGCCAGGTAACGACATCGGACTGGAATTTAAAATTTGTGAATTTTATTTAATTGAATGTAAAAAATTTACAAATTCCAACTTAAAAAAGGAGATTTTCAGTTTGGTTTTTTTTTTTACATTTATTACCTCATAACTTCGTCAATTATAAACTGATTTGGAAATTTTTTTATCCGGAATGATATACTTACAGATTGGTTTCATAGGAAATTTATCAAAATCGGTTCTGTAGTTTAGCTTTCAAATCAAAATAATTCTAGTTTTGTCACAATTTTCAATTTCATAAAAAATTTATAGCAGCTTTTTTTTTGTAGAAAACAATCTTAAATTATGTTTTAATAACGTTACAATAAAACTGTGCGTAGATTACAAGTGCGATTAACTGTCCATAACACTAAATAATCCTAATAAAGCCTCTGTAACATATGCATTCACTTCCGCGCAAATGACAAACATTAGCAATCCTATTTATTCTTATTACTTTCCTCAGCATTTCTTAATATGTTATTTTGAACATTAAAACAACAGATTAAGATACAAACTTACTTGTACTTCAAAGTGGGCGTACAAAATTTTGGTATGTTACTGACGGGTTCCTCGTTCACATCATGTAAGGTTGATATAGTGATCCTACGGAGTTGATTGTTTTTTCGACGCCCACCCATTCTGTCTATGCTGCTTCTCTGGCCGAATCCGTTCAATATCAGTCGCCGCAGATTCTCTATTTGCTTCTGCAAGTCTTGCTGTAATAATTTTTTTTTATTACACACTTTCCTTATTAAAATATTGCCCCTCTGTCCAGGAGGACAGAAGAAATATATCTTTCTGCTTTAATGGCCTCTAATATATTGCAGGGAATCAGTGGATGAAAGTGGCTCAGGACCAGTCATTATGACAGTCTATGGGAGAAGCCTATGTTCAGATAATGGCTGAGATGATAATGTTTTGCTATATTTTATTGAATTGGGTGTTATTTTGACGAAGTCTATGTTTATATCAATGGTTAGTTGGTTATAATTATTTTAAATCGTTAATACTTGGCAGGCAATTAAATGATTGAAGGCAGGAAACTTCTATCGAGCAATTAAGTAGTACCTTCTTTAGGAGTGCAAGACGACTCCCAATATGGGTGTAGACTAAATAATGATTGAGAATTGTTGATTGATAGGGAAGGCAAATCTTGAAATATCCAAAAAATTTTACATCTTTTATGAAAATGAATAATAATTGTATATCATACTGAAAGAAGTCTTAATTTGACATTATGCAATGTAGTTTCTTAACTCACCTCAACATTCTTCTTGCTTTCTAGCATCACTTCTAAGTTCTTTTTACTTTCTAGTTGCGCTTGCAATCGGGACAACTGTTTAGTGAGGCTTTGTATCATGGTTACGTCAGTCGCTACCGCATTCACTTCCGGTTTGTTCTTAATTGCCTTAGCTCTATTTGCGAACCTTTACAATAAAAAATTTCATAATTAGAGTATTAATTTCTTATTGGAATATATACCTGATGGTAAGTGACTACCGCCGTCCATTATCACCCACAACACCAGAGGCATTGATACAATATACAAAATAAATAAATAATAAATACAGTGATACCATATATAAAAATACAAGGTATCACATATCGGTTCCATACCATTACGTGAAAAGTGGGACATAGGTGAGTTTATGCCTCTATTATGGGTAATGAGTTAAAATATGTACAGAAAAAAATCCAAGTAATTTTTGTCAGTGCCACTAATATTTTATTGAAAGATCTTTAAAATTTTTACCTGTATCCATGCTTTTCATACTATAACAAGTATACTCTATCTAGTTTATATCTAAGATTCAAATTGTTTGTCGATAAAATGATGCTAATTATTTCTATTTTATAATTTATATCTATTTCTATAATAATAATATTTAATGTAATACAAACTGTAGAGTTGAGATGGTTTCGTCAACAGCAGCCGGAGTTATTGCACATATAATACTAGTTTTGGCATTGCCTCCCAAAGAATTCTGGAGTATACGGGTTAATTTGCTATCACGATAGTTTGCGTGTCTGAAAATAATTATAAATAAATTTTATATAATATAAAAAAGAATAAAGTTTTTATTTTAAATAAAATCTTCCAAAACACATGTTGTAAAGAAATGTTTAAATAGAACTCTAATTGCAATTTGTATGTTACTAATAATTATAAAAAAGAAAGTTTGTTAAGATGTTTGAATATTTAGATATTGGTAATTACTAGCAGTCTATCACACGGTTTTGGATATATATATATTCTAATACACGTGAGTAAATCCTAATTAATGTGTCAATACAGAATATGGTGCATTTCAAGTAATAAATGTTTATTAAATTTTTAAATCAATTTCTGTTGACCGAGTAACAAACATCCCTACACGTTTACAATTTTCGCATTTACAATATTAGTAAAAGTAAAATAAAAATGCTGAAGCTACAATAGTGTAAATTGAATTTGTTTTTGCATTCATCATATTCTATGATCCAACTAAGATCATAAACTTTCGTAAATACCCATTTATATTTTAATATAATAAATACAGGTTTAACTTATGTGTAATAAGTCGTGCTTCCTCAATAAGTTAAATACTTAAACTGTTAAAGTTTGTTAAAGAGATTTTTTTTTTTTTTTTTTTTTTTTTTTATAGAACTTAGAATGGCAAACAAGCTAGTTATTACACTAAATCATCATCAATCAATCAATCATAAATGTTAAAGTTTGTTAAAGAGATGTATGGATGACTTGATACTTAATATGTTTATGATTAAGTAAATAATTATTAAATGACTGAATAGATTTCAATGAAATTTAGTACATAAAGGATAAATCCTAATTTAAATAAAGCAAGCTATAGATTACTAAAAGTTTTTAGCAATTATTACTAGGATTATAACACAACTTACTTATTGGGATCTTCAGACAGCTGTTTGATTACTAATGCGAGTGTAGATAATGACTTATTAATGTGTGTGCCTTCCTTGAACCTGATGCCCGTGGCGCCAGTTTGTCCAGCACGCTCGGAGCCAGCCAAGTCCACTAGGTTTAATTTTGACACATTCACGCAGCCAGCTTCTTCTTCCCCTTCTATGTGTTCACGTGATTCTATTATCTGATTAGAAAATATTTATTTTTTAATATTCGTTTTATTAAAATATAGAGGAAATAAAGAGGGATTTGTTAATACAAATCCCACTTTAGTCCACTTCCAGTGATCTTTAGAAACCATCGTGGTAAATTTGCTAATTGACCAGACTTCATCCTCAAGGGCCATCTTTCACTGGTAACTTACCAGTTTAAATTCACTATCGGCCTCAGGAGTCCCTGTGGTTGGGCGCCAAATGCGAAGAAGGAGTACCATGCATAAGAGTCACATTAAATTAGGTGTTAGTATTTTTGTATAAATAGTGGATCCGGGTAATCTCTTATTTGGGAGGAGGATGGAGGTAATAATGGCGATTAACAGCCTTATTGCTAGCAATATACCCAGATTATAGATAAAATATAGCCTATTAGCTGCGGTTAAAAATTTACCAAAGATGCCAGACAGACTAGAACCAGGCCTATTTAACCCAACAATGTGGTTGGTTTACTATACTCTTTTCAACTCATAAAAAATGTATGAATACATATAAGACTAGACAATTGCATCAAGTCTAGGAGGCAGTTACCTCATTTCTGCAATATGGGAGGGAGGAGGGAGATTGTTAGTTAATGTGGAATTCCAGTCCCATGCCCCCCCCCCCCCCCGGAAACCATCATGCTGATTTCCAAATGTATTCATTACGGTGGGCTAACTGACCTGCCTTTTCATCTTCACCTATCATCATCACTCATTGGTGCCCCGTCAGTGTATACCGTTAGGGCAGGCGGGGTTACCATTTCATTACAATCTATTAAAAAAACAAACGTTTCAACAATATAATAGTTGACAGAATATAATAAGACTTAATTTTATTTTTTATTAATATTATTGTAATAGTCATTATTTAATGTAATTACTTACAATTTGGAAAATTGAATGTGACCGGCTGCTTTCCTCGTTCATGTTGGTAGCACCAGTTTGCCTGTTAGCTTCACCCTGAAGGTGGAAAATTAATAATCAAAAACAATCTGAATAAATATGAAAAATGTATAAGATCAGCAATCAAATTATCAATAAAAGATAATGAAATGAAATGAAATGAATTTATTTTGCTAGAATGTAGGTAATTTTAGATGATAGAGGTTTATATTTCCCGTGTACATTTTGCCTCTATGTCGGCGTGCAAATTTTATCAATATAAGAAATTAATATAAAATCAGTATATTTAAGTCTGTAATTACTATAAAGATATATTATGTTACCAGAACTTTTGTATAGATACATTCAAGATTCTTAGTAAATTATTAAATGTTTATACTAATGGCAATTAAACATTATTATCTAAAAA
The DNA here is from genome assembly GCF_026898425.1 of Galleria mellonella. Taxonomy (NCBI): domain Eukaryota; kingdom Metazoa; phylum Arthropoda; class Insecta; order Lepidoptera; family Pyralidae; genus Galleria; species Galleria mellonella. The sequence goes on along the minus strand of NW_026442068.1, from coordinate 2,086,131 downwards.
TTATACAACCTTGTTAATATTATAAATGAGAAAGTGAAATTGTCTGTTTGTATCTTATGACACCTTAAATCTCAACTAATTATAATAAAATTTAGTATATATGTTAGGTATAAAGAAGAACACAGGCTACTTTTAAACCAATTTAAAAAATGGAGAAGCATCTCCATTATTTATTTATAATTTAGTTGTATTTTTTGTGTTAGTTACCTCATAATATAGTTGTAAACCCATAAGATAATTTTTTTTATCTGAAAGGATATACTCATAAATTGGTTCTATAAAATTCTTATCAAATCAGTTCAATTACTTAGTTTTTAAATAATAATAACTGTTTTTTTTTTCCATAAAGAGGTCAGATTTTTTTGTAGAACACAATTTAATCATTACAATGGTCGATCAATACCATATATACTAACTAACACATCAAGTTACTGTAAGAGATTATTTTTAATTCATTATAAATTTGTAAAACATTCTCTTTTCATTATTTTTAGTGTGCAATAGATAGTTTAAAATAACAGAAGAAAGGTTTATTTTTATTATAAATGTTTACCTGTTTCAAGTATTTGAGCACTTCTTCAGGGGAGGTGCTAACTTGTTCAGTAACATCTACTTTGACACCTTCAAATGTTTCATGAACTTTTATGTTTTTCTTTTCAATGTTCAAAAGGTCTTTTAATGTTTCATTGTAAATTTCAATGTATGACACTCTGCAAAAGAAAAAGGAACAGAATGTAAACTTATGAATATGAAAAAATAAATCATATTATAAATAATCTATACTAGTATTTATTATACGAGAGGAAAGATAGGATTTGTGCAATCTTTTTGTGTAGGTATTTAGATTTATTATCACAAAATGTATGTCATATAAATAAGACTCTTGACATTAAAGGTCTTATGTTTACTTAAGAATATGGGATAATAAAGAAATATCTAAATTCAAATATGTATTTTCATTATGCTCAGTATTTTCTATTATCATCACCATTTCCATCATTGTTCACTGCTAAATATAGATCTATATCTAGATAGGCACAAATAAAAGACATTTGAATTTTTATCTAAAAATAAATCTATTTTTTACAATTCAAACATTAAATCACAAAGAAGGAATTGGTGATGTTCAAATGTATATAATTAGTTATGCAATATTATCTAATCTACTCATGCATGATATAAGCCAGGCAATATATTAAAGCTACTGCATTATTACACCCACATCAACTACATTTTGGGAGTTCCACCTACTTATAAAGCATAATGACTAAGTGCTGTCTTAAAAAAAATATAGGTAGTGAAGTTATTCATATTAAATGTTAGTTTCATGACTGTGAATAAATAATTAGAACTAAAATTTATTAAGTTTTAATATCATAGGGTTTAATGTAAAAGAAAAATAATAAAATTGGTTATGCTAATTATGTTAGTAATTTACATTTATTTATTTTCTTTATATTCAACTTGATATTAAGTATTTAATATCTATACTATAAGTGAACATACAAAAGCATATAAATAATTAAATACTTTATTATAAAATATATTGTTCTGTATTTATAATGTTTTAATAGAGTTACACCACATCATCTTTCAGCTAATCACATAACTATAATACACCTAATGTTATACTGATTTTTGTACACGTTGTGATGCAGTTTGCATCATGTTCTGATAACTGCTGCTAAAATACACATAGCAGAAAAAATAACAATAATAAATAAAATAAATATAAATACACAAATTAAAATACAACATGAATTTTGGTAGAATCAATAGGGTTATTTTATAGATTTTAATATACAGAGAAAACTCTATATAGGGAAATTAAAGAGACCAGGTATTTTAATGTGTTAAAAAGAGTTTTTGTTAAACTGAGAGTAGAAAAAAAAACAATATAATTTTACAAATAAGTACCTTTTAAATTACAAAAATTAAGTGAAAAAAAAAATTAATTAACAAAAATTATAATCATTTATCTGTGTTTTTTACTATGTCAGTATTATAATTGTATTTTTTGTTGTATTTTATTCATGTTTTACGATATAATAGGATCATCTTTGTAAAACTTTTTTTTTTAAAAGAAAGAAATACTTAGGATACTGTCTATATTGTGTTTGAAGGTCATTGAAACTAATGTTTATTGGGGTTTAAATAACAATGTATTGTTTCCCTGTTAAAAGAGTGGTTGTAACGCTATAAAAAGTGTTTCAATATAAGGTTAACAATGTAAACCAAAAAAACTAGCAATTTCTACAGGAGTTGTCGTTAAATAGAAGTTTGCTATATAGAGTTTACACTATATATAAAAACATCTAAATTTCAGGTCTATTCATTAGTTTTTATCGGACTACCATTGGATTTTTATTGACTACAATAAAAATTCAATAATTGTTTCAATTTCATTAGATTATTCCTAATTGTCATTTTACCATTTTGCATTTCATATGAAGATTTATGGCTACCATTAATGTATGTATTTAACATTTTTTTGTGAAAATAGAAGAAATTGATCAAGAATAGTATAATATGAATAGATAATTTTAGTTTTTTTTAGTTAGATAGGTTTTTTAATAACATATTTTGGGTGATAAATTTTTCACCAAAATAATTCAGAAATGTGAAATTTGTCAGAGGATAAATCTACAATGTACTTTTTTATATATACTTTTGGCTAAAATGATGAATGAGATCACAATGAAAATAGAATGTACTCAAAGGAAGATTGGTTTCTTACCTCACTAGAAAGTCCCGATTAGGGATATTTTTAATGATTTCAAATAAATTATAAATAGCAAGCGGTATGATGCCAGGTGATGTTTCTGTACCAGTCATGGTATATGTCTTCCCGGAGGAAGTTTGTCCATAAGCAAAAATAGTTCCATTAAAACCCGCCGTCGCCGCTTCCACAATAGGTTTTGCAATATCATTATATACATCAGTGGTTTTAGCATCCTTGTCATAAACTTGGTCTAAAAAAATTGGATAGATATTTTAGATATTTGAACAAGACTCGACCTTCAGCTTATGACGTATACAGGTAGCTCATTAGAATCATAATAGTTTCTATTAGAACATGTAACCTGAAAAATTTCACTTACCAAATGTGAAAGATAACCCACTATCTCTCCCGGTCTGATCGAGTTGGCATAAAGTGTTGTTTTTTACGCGCCATTGATAAGATTGTTTCTCCTCGATTTCGCGAGAAATCAGAGGTCTCACTTTGACAACTACTTTGATATTGTCACTCATCTTTTTTCATATTTATACTAATTCATTGATATTAACATGTAGTGCGTTTTCTTGGATTATGCGATGGTAACATTTTCCAATTGCCTACTACAAAATGCAGTGTAAACAACTTAATTCACTGAAACATAAACATTGAAGTAATATTCTGACAAAAATAACCGACGATTTTAAAATAGAAAAGTTGTTCTTCTTTTAGTGTTGCTATTGGTATTAAATTTATATATGTCATGATTATTATTTTTAATCTATGGCTCTCATAAGGCTATCTTGTAGTAGAGATATCGTAAAACGGGGTGAATATAATTCACCAAGTGAATAAAAAAATCTTTCTTATAAAATGCTTTAAAATATCTTTCAGGTAGGTCCAGGATATATATAAAAATAAATATAGCAGTTAAATATAAAATCTTACAAAATTTACAGATCTTTTTCAGTCGTCATAGTAGCAGCAGTAATTTTTCTCTACGGTTTAAGCTTTTATTATTATTAATGTTTGCTTCGGTAAAACACTTCATGTTTTTCCTTACACTATGTTTTCTTAAATATATTGAGAGGCAACTGCAAGGACATTTGACTCCTTAAAATATTCTCGAACAGATTCTCTCGAACCTTTGTTATAAATAGAACGTACGGCTTTTTCTGTAATGCAAATATAGTTGTATATCTGCAGCTTACAGATTTGGTACAGAGGAATAACACCTGAGTCCTCAGGAACGGCAACGCATGGGGGTATCATGGGCGAAACAGTATACTCTGTTATGTCCATGGTACTGCTCATGTCTATAGGCGACGGTTACCACTTTCCATCAGGTGGGCCGTCAGCTTGTTTGCCATTCTAAGTTCTATAAAAAAAAAAAAAAAAAAAAAAAAAAAAAAATCTGCAGCTTTTCTCCACAGTGAAATACCATAGGCCATAATGCTGTAAAAATAGCTAAAATAATTTTGGGCGTTGCTGTTGTCTAATTCTCTTAATTCTATAGGCAGCAGAACTAAGCCCATATGCTAATTTTTGTACATGTAGGCTCCACTATAATTTTGAATTTATAGTGATGCTAGGAAATATGGTATCACTAACAAAATCTAATGATTGACCGTCTAATAATATAGGAATTGTTATCTGCCTTAGGTAGTCTAAATTTAAACCATTTTGTTTTGTTTGCATTGAATAACAGATTATTCGATGTAAACTATTGTAAAACTGACAGAAATAGAGAGAGTATTTGCTTTGTCAAAACTAATACTTTTAGGGTTAAATATAAATAGTAAAGAAGTATTATCGACAAACAGCATTATGGCTGCTATTTGTTCAACCAAATAAGGCAATTCATTTACGTAAACTAGAAAGAGAAAAGGACCAATGATTGAGCTTTGAGGTATACCTATTTTTAAGTTCGCTACTTTAGGTTTTATAGCACTAATCTTCACAGTATGTAATCTATTAATTAAGTACGATTGAATAAAATGCGTATTGGGTGAAAAGATTTTGTTATTTAGTGTTGTCAAAACTGATTTAACAAACTTAATAAAAGTTATGTTATTAAACAAGTGAGGAAACATTCTAAGTATAAATTTTTACACTAGTTTTGATTTTTTAATTAAAACAAAAAAAGTATATAATAAATATAAAAAGACACGCCAAATTTATTTGCATATCGTTTCTATTCGTCCCAACTTTGAAGTGAATTGAAAATGAAAAAAATTTAGAAGATTTCAAGAAAAGCGGGCAATTTAGTTAATAATATATAGCTCAATTTTAAATATCATGTCCTCAGATTGAATGCCGAATCATCAAATGTTACTATACAGATTGATTAATTTGGATAAACTTGAAATCAAGTTTTTAAAGTGTTCTTATTCGTCTTTGGCTAAGAACAAGAAAATCGGTGGTTTTGGGGTATAGTACAATTCTATTCTGAAATCTTTGGTACAATTGTAACGTAAAAAATATAATTTCAAACTGTCACTGTTATACTTATAACGTAATGTTCGGACACTCAGAGATTGCATTTTTGATCAAATAGGCGATGTAACTTCGAACAGGCGTACAATTTACGGCAAAATTTTAATGATCTTTTATTGATCTTAATAATGAGTAATAACATTAAAAATTGAATAAATATGCCAACTTACAATGAACGTATTAATAAAATTATTAACAAATAATTAATTAACAAATATAAAAATAATAGTTTTAATAAGTTTAACCACGTCAAACTGCGCTGTTTTAAGGTTATGGCAACTGTTCGTTGTTGTAGTGATGAGATAAAATAACTAGGCAATTGTAATTTAATATTTTTGTAAATTTAATCTGTCGATCGGTATATTGTTAAATAAAACGTTATAATTTTATAATATATAAAGCACTTAATACATATTTCATAAAGTATATAATACGATACAGGTACGCCCAAACAAAACTTAAGAAAATAAGTGTGTAATATTAATCATACGAATTAAAAAAAAAAATGAAAAAAAATTACTACTTTATATTTCTGGTAAAATATATGGTTAGCGTGTTTTTCGAATTTCTCCATACTACTGCCAGTACAATGCTGTAGAGCTAATCTGGTTTCAAATTAAAGGTTATGCAACCCGTTATAATATTTCTCCAACGTATAGTATAAAAAAAATGAAGATGCTTTGCATGAAACCCGTATGGTATAAAATAAAAGAAGCATGCGAAAAAGTAACAAGAGATGATTGGATGAAGATGGTTAAAAAAACGAAAAAGATTATATTTGATGACTTTGATCGCGATATCCGTATAGATACTATAATTGATAATAAAATGATAATACATGTTAGTGAAGATGACAGTGAGCCCTAAAGCGAATTGGTGTCGAATTAAATTTTGATTTGACGTAGTCTTCATTTTTTAATGCTCAAAACTATGTATTTATTTTCATAATATACATTTTCCAATTAATATAGCATTTTTATTTTCTTTCCTTTCGTTATATTCAGAAATTATGATTTAATTTAATTCATTTATCAACAATTTTATTAACATTGAGTTTGAAATATAATACCTACAAAAAATAACAAAATGTATATTAAATAAATAAACATGCATAATCAATGCAATAAATAATGTTACTAAATATTATTAATGTTATTTATGGTACGTCACTAGTCATGGCGAATTGACAGATGTCAGAAACGCAATCTCTGAGCAGCCGGACTTTAGACTTGCCTGTGGTTACACTGATATAACCGAATGAATGAAACGAGGATATGAATGAAGTTTTTCTTAAATTTATACGTATTTAGCGAAATATCAATGTTATTAGTTATTACACGTGCATTTGTATTTTAATTAAATTATACGAATTTCTATGATTCTCCTTAAAAATGCAACACGACGATGTAAGTATTCTTATAATAACTCCAATAAATATCACAATAAATGCCACAATTTTTCTAAATATCAATTTGTTTTAGGTTGTATGGGCAATTATCAACAAAAGACACTGTTCGCACAAAGTAACGTAAGTATTTATTTTTATAGATCTAGAAATACCTAATTTAACGTGTCTAATAAAATTTGTTATATTTTCAGAACTAAAACTCAGCATTTTTGTCGCAATGAATATAACCTAACCGGACTGTGTAGTAGGGCTTCGTGCCCTCTTGCTAACAGTAAATATGCAACTATTAGGGAGGAAAATGGCATTATTTATTTGTACATGAAGACAGCTGAAAGGTTGGTGCAATTATTATTTATATAAATAAAATTTCATTAAAAAATTCAATTTTTTAGTATGATATAGTGATACTGTAAAAACTAAAATTGTACTTGTCAATATAGTTGAAAGCTTCTGCTTGGGGTGGACTTGGCTCAAAGAGTCCACCTCCCTCCCCCTTCAATATGCCTATGACTAAGATTCATATAAGATGGGTTTTTAGAATAAAATGTGTTCCTATGATGTGGTATATAGTACATACTTAGTGGTAATGTTTTTCTCATTTTTTTATGTACATCAATATAAGCTATTTATGTATAACGATTGTTATTTTTAGAGTAATGTTTCCAGCCAAACAGTGGGAAAAGGTGAAATTATCACGTAACTTTGAGAAGGCAATATATCAGATTAATGAGAACTTATTATACTGGCCTGCTTTTATAAAAGCAAAATGCAAACAAAGATTTGTCAAAATAACACAATATCTTATACGAATGAGAAAATTAAAATTGAGAAGAGTGTAAGTATTTTTTTTTCTATTAATATAAATATGTAAGTGTGAAATATGAAGATGCTTGAATTTTTTTGAGTTGAATAATTTTGAATTAAATTTTTATTTTAATGCACATGAATAAAGTCATGGGTTATATTTATTAAAATAGTGCAGCAAAAATGTGTGTAACTGTACAATAAAATAGTGTAATTCCCACAGAACATTCTAGTAAAAGTATTAAAATTTTATTCTAGTAAAGAATTAGTTCCAATACAACGTAAGATAGAAAGACGAGAGAGAAGAAGGGAAGAAAAAGCATTAGTAGCTGCAAGAATAGATAATGCCATAGAAAAACAACTACTTGAAAGGCTAAAGAAGGGCACTGTAAGTATTCTAAAATATTTGGTTTAGTGTAAGAATAAATGTAGTTTAGTAGACTGGAATATTTTTCTTAAATAATATGAATCTATGTATATCTGCATCATATCAGCTATCTGCATATTATTAGTAATGGGTTTCTAGTTCATCCACTTGGTATTAGAAGATACAGCTAAGTATTAGCATTCTGGCAAAACCCCCCTTAAAAGGAGGCTATGTTCAGCAGGGAACAGTTAATGGCTGATATAAAAAAATGGGAGTTAAATAGCTACTGAATTGTAAATGCTATAATAAAATAGGAAAATTTTTAACTGTTGGTTGAATGTGATCAGGTTTGAAATTGTGTCTTAACACAATTCTGGGTAAATTACTTTTTTTATAAAATTGAAGTGTGAATGTAATTCTGATTTAACCTGCAATGCTAAGTGCCTAATCAATGAGTAAAGATGACCCTGATAAACTGATTTGATAACATAACATTCACTATGAGGCTGGCATAGTTGCATTCATGTGATTTGAAACCTAGTTATAAAATATTAGAGTGACTATTTGCATATAAATTTTTTAAGATGTTTTCAAAAATATATTTAAACATGTTGCAGTTATAAATTAACCTTATTATAACTAAAAATATCAAACCTCTCTTAAACTTATTTTAGCTATTGAATTGTTTTGTCTCTTTCCTTTGTGCTAAATTCCTAATTTGAAAGAGACAAAACAGTGTAATAAATTTGTAGAACATTTTAATTTTTCTGAATTATACTTTGTATGATATTTATTGCTACAAAATAGATTAACAGATCAAATAGGCAATTACAAAAGACAGTCTTATTGCTAGAAGCGATCTCTTACAGAAACTTATATAATGTATACTTGTATTTTACAGTATAATGACATATATAACTTTCCTCAAATGGCATTTGATGCTGCACTCCAAGCGGAAGAGGTATCTGGTGAAAGTGAGAGTGAAAAAGAGGAAGAAGATGAAGTTGAGATGGAAATGGAGCCAGAACTGGAAAAGGAATTGGAGAAAGCTGTGGAGGAGACAAATGAGTTTGTTGAAGCTGACAGTGATATGGACAGTGATGAGGTATATAGTTTTACTTATTATGGTATATCAAATTGTTAATTTAGGACATCATTATATGTGTGTTTCATCATCATTGCATGTGATGCCATTCCTGATGATAAAGGGTGGTGGCTGGAAAAACCTAGGCTTGTCATCTGTGTAAATCAAATTTTGGCAATCTAACTAATATAATTGTAACTATATAATGTCTGTGTAAAGGAGATATTTAATAAAAAATTAATACGAGGGTGTCTAATAAGACCAATAGATGACAAAACAATAATGTGTAGAAATTTTGTGTGTTTTTATGTTTGTACAAGCACCACCACAAAAAGTACTGCTACAAATTGGATGCAGTTTTCATAGTTATGTTCCTGAAGGTCTAAATATCATGATATGTCATATAGAACTGGTGTTTTTCATCAGTTTACCTACTTCTAAAATATATGTGTACGAAGTAGATGGTAAAAAGCTAGTTATAAATAAAAAAATATTATATAAATATTACTGGATATATACAGTACCATATGGTCCCAAACTAAGCAGAGCATGTACTATGGTTATTAGACAACTGATAGACATACTTAAATACTTTTTTTTTGTAATCACCTACATATATATTATATGTAGAAAACGCCTAGAACAATACAATAAGATATATTCATAAATACGAATGTTGGTATTTACGAAGGATTGAATTTGCGACCATTGGAAGGTAAAGCTGTATGTTAAACTATTAGACCAAGAAAATCGACAGCTATATTTAGTTTTACTACTTTCCGCGTGATTAGAAATAAAGGCAGTTTTATAATTTAGAATTTATGAAAAATGTATTATTGTTTGTTTAAATTATAGATTAATTATTTCACCTATTTACAGGAGAGTGATTCTGGTAGAAAAGAAAATGTGGACGTTGGAAGTGATTTTGAATCAGATACATCTGATATTGAGGTTTGTGTTATTTTAAATTACAATATTAAATATGCATTACAGTAGTCCGATTAACAAAATCAGATCGCGCTTAATAATAGTGTGAATAAACTTGCTATTTTTTAAACCATAAATATATCAAACAAGCATACTGTCAGATAGTAGGTGTTCCAAGATACATGGATTGTAAATATAAAATAAGTTATTTTTTTTTATAAGGATTAGAGAAATCTTAATACAACTTCTTAATAAAGATATAATAAGCAAAATGCAAAAAAGGTAAAAAAAGGTATCCTTTTTACTCTGACCTCTGCGGAAATGAGCAGGTAGATTGGGCCGCGGAGAATATTCTAGATGGATGGATGGATATAGAAGGATGCAGAGGGCCATTTTTTCTTTATTGTGTATATTTTCATTCAAAATTATTAAATATACATAGGTAATAATCCTTTATTTCCTATGGGCGTCGTAAGAGGCGACTAAGGGAACTTATTGGTCGAGGGATTGGCAGCAGCATCCCTCTTAAAATATTATTAAAAGCATAAAAGCAGTGTTCATTCCGTGATCGGGAAATTTAATTTCTTGTAACACTGAAAAATGATGCGCTTTGTTTTTTATTAAAATCTGTACAATTGGCCGATTGAATTGTGGCCCATTATTGACACTTAATGCTATAATCATTTGTGTGTATAATAATAGAGGAAGCTTTTGAAATTCATTAATCTTTTTTTTTTCAGGACGCAGCTCAAAATATTGTGAATAGGAAGAAACCACGTGTAGAAATCGAATATGAGACGGAATCGGTAGTAAATGTTTCAAAAAAGAAAATAAAACACTGATATAAGTGAATGTGCTTTTTTATTTATTTTATGCAACTGATAGCTCACAGCCCACCTTATGGGTGAGGAGAAGGGATTGTTAGTAATTAGGCTCAACAACCCCATTGCTAGCAATATAACCTATTAGGTTGATCTTCACGCGGTTCCTCCTAGAAAACTTAATTGATTCATTGTTAAATTTATCACGATGAGCTATTTTTTTTATACAACTTAGAATGGCAAACAAGCTGCCGGTCCACCTGATGGAAAGTGGTAACCGTCGCCTATAGACATGAGCAGTACCATGGACATAACAGAGACATAACTAACGGTATACTGGCGGGGCATCAGTGAGATGATATGTGAGGATGCAAGCAGGTCCGTTAGTTAGCTGGGTACAGAGGAATAACACCCGAGTCCTCAGGAATGGCAATGTATAAGGGGTATCATGGGCGAAACAGTATACTCTATTATGTCCATGGTACTGCTCATGTCTATAGGCGACGGTTACTACTTTCCATCAGGTGGACCGTCAGCTTGTTTGCCATTCTAAGTAGTATAAAAAAAAAACCAAAGTCTAACTGTGGTTGCGGCGACCCGCCTGCCAAGCGTGCTAACTACTGGCAAAACTCCCCTTATGGGGAGGCCTATGTTCAGCAGTGATCAGTTAACGGCTTGAATTAATTGAATTAATGACTCTTTTATGGACCGTCGTAAACTAAAAATATAATTTTTATTTAAATCTATTAGAAAATTACTTCATATTGGTCTTTACAACAAAAACTTCTTTAGGTTTAGAGAAATTGTGCTTCAGAATCCACTCCATTTTCAAATGTCTATAGATATGAATAATATGGATTTTTATATACTATGTAGAATATACTGGGTCGCCCATGGCATTTCATTTGCCATTATTGAGTACTAAAGTGTTTTTTTTAATGGATGATAATGGAATAGTAACCCTGCCAGCGCTAACGGTATACGCTGGCAGGGCACCAGTGAGGGATAATAAGTGAGAATTAAATGGCAAGTTAGTTAGCCCATCATGATGAATACGCCTGAAATTCAGCACTACGGTTTACTAGGGAGGACCACGAAGAGGTCGACTTGATAGGGTATATTACTAGCAACGGAATTGGTAGTCCGCATTATTACCAATCCCTTTCCCCTCGTCTTAAAGTGTTTTTTTAATGGATGATAATGGCATGGTAACTCCGCCTGCGCTAACAGTATACACTGGTGGGTGCCAGTAAGAGGTGATAGGTGAGGATGAAAAGGCAGGTCAGTTAGCCCATCGTGACGAATTTAATGATTAATTAGTTACAACAGTTTCCAGGGGGAACCGCGTGGAGGTCGACTTGATAGGGTATATTGATACCAATGAGGATTAACCTCCCCATTACTAACAATCCCTTCCCCCCGTCCTAAAGTGTCACATATAATCGGGTAGCACTTGATAATAATTTAATAGTTTACGCCGTCTATGTTGTTAGTAACGGGGACGTGCGTCCTCATTGTCAATCTAACCTGACTTCATCCTCACTTATCATCCGTCAATGGTATTCTGCATTGGGGTATTTAAACTTACTTTTTATTTTTTTCTCTTAAATATCTCATAATATCCCGCTAGCGTATACCGATAGCAAAGGCGGCATTATCACTCAATTATCATCCATTTAAAGAACATAATTATTTGCTCTTTGAAAGAATTTAATTTGAAAGAAATAAATAATTGTAAAGAATTTTGTAGATGGTGACGGTAAGCGACCAACGGCGGTATTATTGCTGTCATAACTCGTATTATGACGCCGTTCTGTTTGCCACGTTACAATATTGTTTACTGTTAGATGCGTGCCGTAAAAATATATCCAACGATTTATTACTAGGGTTGCCATAATTTTTTACGCTTCCGATCCAATATTTCTTTTTAATTGACTAGGAATACACTTACAGTAATATGTTGTTGATGGTAAGTTAATTAATTATTTTTTAAGCGACTCCAAGAAAAAAGAGTCTAATGTGCCAAATGCATTTTGTACGTATTTTATATATTATATACTTTGATATTTATTTTTATGTGAACAAAATTTTATTTTTTATAACATTTGGATCTTCGTTCTCCATAACACAAGGTATCCTAGCTTGAAAATTAGGCGATTGGTATCATCGTGGCATTCATTATTATACTATTAAATCTAAGTAATATGTATGTAATAATCTACATATCTGTGGAGCGCAATCGCAGACCATGTCTGACCTCCTGTCCTGTCCTTTTTGTATTTCATCTTGTACGAATTTCCACCTCAAATATCCATCACCTAACACCTCTTTATTCCTAAAAACGAAAATCTCCTGCAAACATTAATGATTACACTGTTTTTTTTTTTTTTTCAAACCGTGAATTTAGCGCAAAATAAAGAGACAAAACAGTTCAATAGTTAAAATAGATTAATGAGAGATTTGACATTTTTATGAATAAGCGAGTTAGGTGTTAATTACTATATGCTTACTTTACAAGTAAAAGTATATTTGGTTAACATAAACATTCTATTATTTGAATCTTTGGCCAACCCTTGTACCTATTTGTATAACCTTGACTGTATTTGCTCGGTGAGTTATGTCCATATCTTTATTAAGAGGAACGGGAGCTGATAGCATTATTGCGCACTGAAATAGTGGTCTGACCTTTGAAAAATGCTGTGTTCGGTGAAATGATGAGAAATGTATCTTATTTTTGTATTTATTGGTGTTAAGGTTATCTGCCTATAATATAAATAAGTACATAATAATAAACAAGTACACAGAGTGCAATCGGAATCGTTAGCATTATTTTAAGGGAGTGTTCAACTCCACACTTCCTTGAAACAATACAGTTTCACTAAACTGAACATTTTTATCAAAGAAATATAGGTCCAGAATGATAGAAATTTTGAGCCTTCCATTATTTTAGTAGGTATACAAGACTGCCAATGTTATGGAAGTTAGAATTTTTCTGTCGTTTTTGACTTTTGATTTTTTAGATTTACGTACCACCAAATATTTCGAATTCACCTTTTATATTGCTAAATACCTAGGGGTTTAGTTTAAGTAAGTAAGCTACTAGGTATCTAGGTATTATATAGAGATGTAGATACAAAAGAAGGTCTTGTTACAAAAGCAAATGCCTGAAGAGCCCCTTTTCAACTGATACGGTGACACTCAAAATGAAAATAAAACGAACATGACAGTGTTCTAAATATAATTTATTCATAGTCTTGACAGTAAATTGGGGTACCTATCGCGGTTCGGATAATTGTTCGTAATTCTGTAGCTAATCCAGTTAGCTAAATGAACGAAGATATTTTCACTTTTAATCAATTCCGTATTGTTCACTGATTTTATTGTTTGAGTAGGTATTATACCAATACTTAGCTAATGAAATGGAAAACGTAAATTGGACATTCACTGAAATCGATGTGCTCAGAATAAATGTTCCGAAACAAGATAACAACGTTACGACTTTGTTAGCGATATTCGATAACTTTGTCCTGATTGTGATTCTATTTATGATGTTGTAATTATTTTTATTCTTAATAAACTTATAAGAAAACTATAAGTAGCTTTTGCTCACTAGCTCGTACTCGTGGATTTTGAAATTTTACCCCCTTTAGTGGGGAATTTTCAAATTTACTCTCTTATTGTTTACCTACGCTGTATAAATAATCTTTCTGTAACAAGATGTAGGTATATTGTATGTATATGTGTATGTATGTGTAAGTATATGTATAGATGTAGGTATATATTTATGTATATGTATATGTGTATTTGTACGATAAAATATAATGTATTTATTTAATTTTGGCTGTTTAAAAATTGTACATTGCTGTATCCGCTGACATTGATGCTCCTTTCCACTTTGGGTTTGCTGGAAGAAAACTCTATCAGAGTTAAGCTCGCCTTTGTACTTTTGTTTACCTCTGTCATATTTTTATAACTAATGTGTACAATAAAGTATTAAATAAATAAATAAATAAAGATTCTATATTCAGCAGTTTCAGCTGTGCCTTGATAGGTATATGTGTTAGTCAGTCACTCTTATGCGAGTATTTATAGATTAATATGAAAAATAAACTTTTGTATGCAAATTTAGTACATTATGTTAAGTACTTACAATTATTATTTATTTCATTAGTTACAAGGAAATCCCGAGCATCATGGATTCCTCGATCAAAGCGTTAAGTGTGAATATGTACTTCACTGGCAATACCAATAATTTGGAGCCGGCCTATGTTCAGCAGTAGACAGGAGACGCCTGATGTGATGTTGAATCACACCATTCACGTTGTCTTCAATCTGGGCTATACTGTGTTACGAGAAATTAGGGAATGGACATCTGGAGGCACAACCATTAGTGTATTTAAAGTCATTTTTCAAAGGGTGCCTGGTCTCTAAATAGGCACATATGTACTTTCAGATGTCTTTGCAAAGATCTACTCGCATCCTGGAATGAGCATAAAATAATTATAAGATGGACGGGGCCTACTCGGCCTTCTTTAAATAGACGTATTTAAAGAAGGCCGAGTAGGCCCCGAACTCAACCTAGAACACTCAGATCTTGGCTCATTCAGAAATGTTCGTTTCCGGAAGTGACCCGACTGGGAATGGAATTGGGGACTTAATTAAAACAAAGCAACGTCCCCACCACTGGACCACTGGAGACATCTAGTAATATAAAACGAAAATTGTAGAAGTTATTTCCAATAATTAACACTAATCCACGGATAATTACAATTGGTTTTAGTTTTTTCTGTGTTTGTTCAAACAAGATGCTGTTTTAGCAGAAAAGGGATTCCTTCAGCAAGATATATGTTAGAACGTCACGTACTCACGTATGAACCCTCTTCATATTCGTGGGTAAATTAAAATGTAGCGGAGTGCGAAGTGGCCCCAAAGTCACTTGGGAGTTATGTGCGGTGCATGATAACTCCTTTAACGTAACGAAAGGCATCAAAAAGAGACCAATATATCATTTGCCTGTTTATTACTTACCTACCTATTTAACATGTAGTGGAAATATTTTATTATCGTTGCTTTTAACATTTTTTTCATACATGAATGCAATATTTTATGCTTAGATTATATAGATAGAGCATCGAGTCTCAAAATTAACTTTTTGTTAGCTAATTGTCAAATTTGCTGACTCGTTTTTTTTATCAGTGTTCTATATACTCACGCATATAATGTATCTTGACGTATCTATATTTATTTATTTTAAAAGGTACATCAACAGTGTAAATACAGACATTAATTTTAATTGATATACATGGCTTGCATCTTGCATTTACACCAATTACAGATGTACACAACATTTTCTTAAGTCATCGATTACATATTAACAAAACTGACAACAACAAAACAATAAAAATTAAAATATGCAAAAATTATAAAACAAAATAAATGTAGGAGCTATAAAGGAAACACTCATAACTATTTATTACTCAAAGTTGTATGAAAAAGTTGACTTGCTTTTCTCGAAGCATTTGTATGGAGACACTCTATCTATTTATCCTAAGGGTTTATATATTTAATACATTGCCTAGGAATTGCGGGTAATTATTAGGGTAAGTAGGTAATTATTAATATTATTAATGTAAAAACGAGTTTATTTGTTACTTAAATTAAAAATAATATTGGTATGATAACAATTGTTCTTATGAACCCTAAAAACATTGCATACAATTCAAATACACACACACACACATACATATTAACATTCACACACACACTCAAATGAAATGAAATTATAATATTTATTTTGAACCTTATGATGATAGTGCTAAAACATACAATAAAAAAATATAAAGAGCTTTAGTTCCTGAAGGTTTAACTAATAAATAGTCGCAGGTTTGCCGGACTACCAGTCAGTCAGTAAATTAATACATTATTAGCTTGGGTTGCGATTAGTGCACTACGTATTTCTTTTAATATTCAATTAAAAATGAAGCTGCTTTTAGTCTATGTAGTGGCTATTACTGTGTTGGCCGATGCTAGAATATTGCCGCAAATCAATTATTATAAGTACAAATTATTTGTTCCTACCAATATCGAGAACTCAATTGGTAAGAATTTATTTATACTTATTTTTTTATTAACTTTAATTTTTTATTCAATTTTCTTTATCATAACAAAAGTAATATGGGACTAACACGGGAATAATCCGGTAAATTAAGGTTTTTTCCGAAAAAAAAATACCGAATTCAATCGAGGTAAAGCCTGCTTTGATTTAAAAAATAAAGTACTTAATTGATTTTGATGAAATTTCTAATGGACTAATTTCAAAGTATATCATTTCAGATAAAACAGCATTTTTGAATTCGTTTTATAAATGACGGAGTTATGAAGTAACAAAAATAAAAAAATACAACTGAACTGAGAACTTCCATTTTGGAAATCAGTTGTAAAATAATTATAAAATGATTTCAATTTTAAATTGGTAAAGATATCGTGTAAAATACTTAATAAATTATTATTCTTTAATTTTTTTTAAATAAATTAATATTTAATTGGTTTATTCTGCCGCTGTCGTTATTTAGAAAACTGTTGTATAGATTTTAAAGTTAGATTATCTAGGAGTTGAAACTAGTAAATACATTGTATTAGTACTTTACATGATTTTATTTTCTATTAATATATAATAATTAAAGATTAAGAAAATGTTAAAAATATTTTTAATATTGCAACTGGTATTCGGATAAGTGTAAGAATGTTCAAAAACATACATATATAGACTATGCATAAATTTGAACATATTTCAATTATTTCTCTTCATTTAATACACATTGTGTAAAAAACTAACCAATTTAGCTTCAAGACTTAACATTATGCAATGCTCATTATTGTTTACGTAACTACATATATACATAAAACTTTATTATATTAAAAAAGATTAAATTTCTGTTTGTATTGGATAAATTAAAAAAAAAAATACTTAACCGATTGTAAAAATTCTTTTACCTACAAAAAGCCATATTACCAGCATTTTTTTGTAATAGACAAAAATGGAATGGAAACCCCGCCTGCGCTGTTAGTTTACGTCGGCGGGATACCAGTGAGTGATGACAGGTGAGGATAAATGAGATCAGTTGACCATTATGATGAATTCATCAAAAAATAGCCACGATGGTTTCCAGGGGGAATCGGGTAGAGGCTTATCTGTTAGGGTATGTTGCGAGTAATGGGCCTGTTAGATCTTGTTATTAAAAATCTCTTTCCTCATAAGCATTACCATTACATGGGCTGTATTTTATTTATAAAAAAAGTAGTAGTGGAAATTAATAATGTGTGTTGTATATAACTACAGGTGACGCGACCGAGGAGTCCACCAATACAGCCGTGGTAGCCAACAATCTGTATATTCCTATGGACATGAAGACGTGTTACAATAACACATGTGATATTACCTGTAAAATTCTCGGCTACAATCATGGCCAATGTGTATCTACGAGCACATGCCATTGTTTCAATTAAACAAGTATTAATATATTAATAAAATTTGTATACGTGACTATTTTATAGTTTCTTTCCTTTCATATAACTTTTAATAAATGATGAAGTGCCACTCTTGTAGTATTATTTTATTAACAAGTTTAATAAGTATGGTGATAATGATTTATACTTTGTACATATGTATTTATAAAACCTATAATACTTTTGCACATTTAAGTAGGTTAATTATTAAATGTATAGCTGTTTCTGGCTATACGGCGTATACGGCTTTTTTTACTAGAAGAGGTTCTTAGTTCGCTTGTATTTTTTGTGTGTATGTTACCAGTCTGTTCGGTATTTATCCTCTCTTAGAGGGAGAGATCTTGTGCAGCAGTGAGACGTTAATAGGTGGTTAAAAATTTGTGGTAAACGCATTGAATTGCCCTAAGGAATTAGCATTGTAAACTATGATGCCTCAAATTTCTAACAACGTATAAGTTGTTAATCTCTGTTCATATTGAAATTTAAATACCAATTACTGTTATATTATTTAATATATAATAATTAAAGATTATTTCATAAAACCTGACTTAAATTGTGATAAAACCAGTTTATTGATTTAATAACTAAATTATTGAACTGACTGATAAAATTTCTATGAGATTAATCTGTAAACATATTCTTGCAGATAAAAAAGATTCAAAGGTTTAGGCGTGAAAGCGTAACAAATAAACAAACTTACTTTCACATTTATAATATTAGTTAAGATATACATTTTACATTTATATTATACAATGTAAAATGGTGCTTACATAACGTCAGTGGTCGCTTGTTGTTAGAAAAACTTTATCAACTCAACTTCTTACAACTCCAAACACACTCTTCAACTACATACTTTGACTTTAAAATTTACATGTCACACTCTTAATTAACAATGATGCTTAAATGTCAATTAAATTAAATTATTGCGTAGATTCTCTCTTATTATTCTCATAGTAGTTTATAGTTGACGGTAAAAACTTTGGGTAGGTATTTCGTCCAGTCAGTTTGTTCGCCATACTAAATTGCATAAAAAAAAAATACAGAATAAATTAGTATCTATTTTAAAATTAATAATAATAATAATAATAATAATAACTTTATTGCATAACCATGATTTTAACAAACTCAGCACTGGAAATTACAGTAAAAGTAGATACGAATTCATTTGTACATTTGGATCAGTTTAAACATCTGTGTCTGAACTAGGTTATAAAACCTGTATCTCAGACAACAGCGCTCAACCCTCATTACATAGTATAATGTTAGTTCAGCTAAATTTTTAGTGCTACATATAGAATATTGATATTATATAAAGTTAGTATATCTAATTATAACAATTGGCAATAATGAAAATTGTGAAATAATGTGTCCCTGTGTGTAGAGTGTAATTTGAATGTATGTGTGTGGGAGAGTGTGTAAAATTATTTGTATGTTACTGTAATATTATTTAAATAATTTAAAGGTTTATCTTGAATTTAATTGTAAATTACTATCAGTTTATGGTAAAATAAAAGGAATAATAACTATCGTAAGTCATTATCACCATTATTATATCAATCGTTATGTGTCCACTGCTGAACGTAGGCCTCCCCCATAGACTTCCATAAGGAACGGTCCCAACCTATCAGCATTCACTGATTCCCTATTGTGTATGTGTTGCAGATCGTGAAGAAACCTTAATACTCTAATACACTCTTTTTGAAGAACCCTATACTGTAGTCGCTAGGAAAAACCTAGGCAGAGAGCTCATTCTACAGGCAGTGCGTTCGCGGGAGAAAACTTTTCTTAAACCGCGCTGTACGCGACAATTTAGGCTCTCGCGTGTGAGGATGAATTACCTATCAGTGACGAACGAAGTGATGATAAAATTTGAGGATGTTATTTCGAATAATTCCTCAGAATATAATCCGTTATATAAGTGGTAGAACACACAAATGGAAACAAGGTCTAGCCTTAGACTATAGGGCTCGATAGAATCTGCGAGCTTGGATCGCCGACAATTATCATAGCCCATCTTTGAACTGTATCAAGAGGCTCAAGCTGGTATTCAGGTACTCCGGTACGCACATAACATTATTAATAAAAATATGTGGAACAAAAACTTTCTTAAATATTTACATTTTACAAGATTATTTACAAGCGTATTATTTTGCCCGTAAAACAAAATCGGAAAATAATTAATAAGTGCTACACAATCACCTCAAACATCTTGTCTCAATCTGGGATACACTGTGTTATAAGTAGCTAGGGAATAAACATCTGAAAGCACAATCATTGGTGTACTTAAAATTATTTTCCAGGGGGGATTGGATTCTAAAAAAAAGGCGTGTACTTTCCGATATGTCTTTGCAAAGTCCGCATCTTGGGATGGGCACTAGACAATTCTGGGATGGGCGCGATCCACTCGGCATCTACGAGCTCAACCCAGACTAATCAGATTCGAGCTTATTCAGAAAAGCTTGTTTTCTAAATTGGCCCGACCGGGAATGTTATCAGGGACCTTATTTAGACAAAACAACGTCCCCACCACTGCACCACTGAAGATGTCTAGTAATATAAAACGATAATTGTAGATGTTATTTCCAACAATTAACATTAATCCATTCCTAATTACAATTGGTTTTAGTTTTTCCTGTGTTTGTTCAAACAAGATGCTGATTTTGCAGAAAAGGGATTCCTTCAGCAAGATATATGTTAGAACGTCACCTACTCACGTATGAACCCTCTTCATATTCGAGGGCAAATTAAAATGAACCCTCTTCATATTTTTTTTTTTTTTTTATACGTGGGTAAATTAAAATGTAACATAACAGAGCACATCGTTTCGCTCATGATGCGTTGCCATTCCTGAGTCAGATGTTATTCCTCTGTACCCTGTAAAGTCACTTGGAAAACACAACTGCTTCATGGTGAAACACGAATGTTCATGATTTTGTACAAAGTCTCCTTTAACATAACGAAAGGCATCAAAAAGAGACCAATATAGTTATTTGCATGTTTATTAATTACCTACCTACTTAACTTGTAGTGGAAATATTTTATTATCGTTAGTCGTTAATATAAAGAGCTTAAGTTCCTGCAGGTTTCACTAATATATGATTACAGATTTGCCGGACTACCAGTCAGTTACTAATTTAGTTCATTATTAGTTTGAATTGCGATTAGTTCAGTGCGTATTTTTTTTAATATTCATTAAAAAATGAAACTGCTTTTTGTCTGTGTATACTTGGCTATTATTGTGCTGACCGATGCTAGAATACTGCCGCAAATGAACTATTACAAATTATTTTTTCCTGACGATATCGACAATTCCACTGGTAAGAATTAATTTATACTTATTTATTTATTCAATTTAAATTTTTATTAAACTTCTTCAATCATAACAAAAGTAATATGGAACTAATACGCGAGTAAGTCTTGACTATTCAATAATTTATCGAGGTATTGATTTTGTTCCGAAAAACAAAACACTGAATTCAATTGAGGCAAAGCCAGTTAGTTGCTTTGATTAAAAAAATAAATTACTTAACTGATTTTGATGAAATTTCTAAGGCACTAATTTCAAAGTCATATAAAAAGAATTTTCGAAATCGGTTTATAAATGACGTAGTTATGAGGTGATTAATATAAAAAATTACAACCTAACTGAGAATCTCATCCATTTTACAGCTAATTAAAATAAAAAAAAACATTATTTAGGAATTGGTAAAGAAAACGTGTAAAATACTTCATATATTATTATTCTTTTAATTATTAAAAATACGTTGTAATTTAAATGAATTATTTTAGTACTATGGTTATTTAGGAGTGTATCGTGTGGATTTGAAAGTCAGAGTACCTAGTTATAGGATATAGAACAAAAAATTCGTGCGGAAACTATTAATGCTTTGTATTAGTTCTTACTTTCTAATACATTATTTTGTTTTGATAGAAACAGCATAGAAAATGTTAAAAAAATATTTTTAAGTCGATTCTTATTATACATTTTCAATATACTAACTTAAATCTGGGATTCGGACAAGTGTAAGAATAAATCGATTATTCTTACACTTGTCCGAATCCCAGATAAATGTGAACATATTTCGATTATTTCTCTTCATTTAATATAAATTGTGTAAAGAAACCAAACAATTTAGTCCGGCTTCAAGACTACATATTTCGCAATTCTCGTTATTGTTTACGTATTTAATTTTGTTATAAACAGTCGCCTATAAATATATACATATATATTTATGTATATCTTATATATCTTCGTCAATTGTTTACTTACAGTACTGCCCCTGTGCTGCTGTTATGTCCAACAGTACCTAAAGTATTAAATTAATATTGAAAATAGAATTTCATTTTTGGTTTTAATGGATAAACTCGAAAAATACTTAAACTTAAACTTTTTTTCACGTATAGAAAGTTACATTACCAGTAGTTTTTTTTTGTAATAGATGGAAAATAGTATGGTAACCCTGACTGCGCTATCGGTTTACGCTATCGGAGCTTCAGTGGGGGATGACAGGTGAGGATGAAGAAGGTCAGTTGGCCCATCGTGATCATAGAAAATTATTTACTTTCTAGGGGGAACAATGTAGAGGTCGACATGTTAGAGTAAAGGTTAGATCTGATTACTAACAATCCCATACTCCATGTTATTAGTGTTTAACAAGGGCTGTATTTAATTTTTCAAAACCGTGCGAACTCGGGGCGGGTAATACTAGAAATTAATAATTTATATTATTTATTTAAACTTTAATACACAATGAAACTATGTATATATGGCGGACTTAACATTGGACGGTGTTCTCTACCAGTCAACCATTGGGCAAACCGAGAAATAAGTAGGCGGTGCTTTATTGAATTGAAGAAATATAAAAATTAATACTTAATATATTTATATATTATATATATTATCATATAATGTGTGTTGTAATTATTACAGGTGATGCGACCGAGGACTCCTTGGTCGCAATACCAACACAGCAGTGGTAGTCAAGTCTGCACATTCCTATGGATCTGAAGACGTGTTACAATAATGCATTTGATATTACCTGTATAATCATGACCAATGTGTATCTTCGAGCAAAATTAATTCAATTATATTTCTTTTCTTTTATATAACTTTTAATAAATGATAAATTACTACACTTGTAGTATTATTTTATTAAACTTTAGTCAAATAATTATTAATACGAATTACAACATAACTAGCCATTTCGACTTCGATTAGGCGAAACTCTCAATTCGCTTGTATTTTTGTATGTGTATGTGACGAATATTTTCGGTTTTATCCTCCACTTAAGAGGAAAGATCTACATATATATATACAGCAGTGGGACGTTAAAAGGTGATTAAGGAATGTGGTAAACGCATTGAATTACCCTAAGGAATTAGCACTGTAAACTACGACACCTTAAATTTCTAACAACGTATAAGTCGTTAATCTCTGTTCATATTAAAATTTAAATACCTATTATTATTATACTACCGTATGTGGATCTTAATATATAATTATTAAAGATCGTGTCTCACAAAAAAACCGACTTCAATTGTGACAAAACCAGTTATTTTGATGTAAAATCTAAACTACTGAGCTAATTTTGATAAAATTTATCTTTGAGACTAATCTGTAAGCATATCTATTTAGATTAGAAAAATATTTTTTTTCAAATCGGTTTAGAACTAACGGATTTATGAGGCAACAAACATAAAAAAATATATAAGCGAATTGAGAACATTCTTCTGTTAGAAGTAGGTTAAAAATCCTATGTCACTATGTTTGTTCACGTTAAAATCCGATACCGCACAACTGATTTTAATGAAATTTTGTAAGTGTGTATAACTTACTTCAAGTTAAGTTTTGGTTCTGATAAGAAAAATGGACCTAGTATGTAGTTTGTTAATGGGTGCAAATGGACTACTAAAATAGGACAAAATGAAAAAATGCAAACCTCGCCTGCGCTATCGATATTAAGTAAGTCACCAGTTAGGGACGATGAATGAGGATGAAAAAATGTCGGTGGTTTCCAGGGGGAACCGCGTGGAAGTCAACCTGATAGCGATAATGCTAGCAATAGGGCTGTTAGAACCCATTACTAACAATCTTTTCCTCCTTGGTAGATGGTGGTAGTAGGCAAAATTACGTATGCCGTGTCAGCTAGTATTATAAAGTTCACAAATATGTATAATAACATACCACTGCTTGATGCAGCTCTCTCTTTACGATAAAAGGACTAGTTATAAGAATTTTTACGCTTATTTTTTTTAATTAATGGTTCATGTACTTACTCTTCATAAGAATGTATGTGTTATGTACCATGTTATGTACATGAATACATTATAACAAATAAATAATAAGTGAACATGAAATGCCTATAAATATTCCAGTCTGCACTACCGGTATACGTTGTTGGCATTATTAGTGAGTATAATGAGCAGTGTCCCACTGTGTGGTCCCGGCATAGAATAGACCAACTGTTCCTTTTCCATAGATATAGTAAGAGGCGACTAAGGGAAATTAATTGTCGAAAGATGCAGGAGCAGCGTCACTCTTAAAATACCACCAAAGACCAACTGTGCCAATCCGCCTACCAAGCGTAACAACTTCTGACAAATATATGTATACATATATATATATATATATGTATATATATATATATATATATATATATATATATATATATATATATATGTAATTGTCAATGTATATGGATATATATATGTATATAACTATAGGTATAGGTAATATTTTTCGTATTTGCATATTATATATAATTATTTATAGGTCATGTATTAGGTATCCGTTTGTATCGTCATGACATCTTGGTATGGATCTGTGTGGGGGAAACCCATTATTTGATGCGATTGTATATCGTATTACATATAATTATGTATGACATTTGACCTTGAATCTTGATGCATATATTTGTCCTTGTTTTTATGTTAAGATTACGAGTGTCTCGAAAAATTATGGCCTTGTACCATACCATAATATATAATTATTAATAAATTTAAATACGTACAATTAGGCAAGTTATTATATTTCTTTTGAACTTTATTTTGATTAAGATAGAATGTATTTTTTTAAATAATACGGTATCTTCAGTTTTGTTAGGTTTAACTACAGATACTTGGTTTTACTTACTCATTGACTAGTGAGCAAGTTAGTTCACATTTATTCATCTTGATTAGTGATTAGTTAATTTACTGCATATATATATATATATATATATATATATTTAAACATGAAGCTAATGTCAAGATGTTGACACAATTCGTCTACAACAATGACAAAGTATGCATTTGCTGACGAAGATGGCGATTTTATTTATATGAATTCATTATAATTTTGGATTTTATTAAATTGCTTCAAACAGATTAAAATATTGATAATAAGAAACCAATATGACGTTAAATATTAAAAATTGACTGCAAAAACTATTATAAAAATAGATTCACAATTGGAAGAGACTTGAGAACATCTGTTAAGTTCTCAAATTGTTCAAAGCAGGGTCTTTTTGAAGTCGCTATATATGCACTAATGAATAAATAAATAATTTATATACAAAAAACAGATCTTGCTACTCGAAAAAAACTAGTATATTTTTTTTTGTCATAATTTTTATCCTATATTTAGTAAAAATTAATATTCAAATAGGTATCAGAGAATTCAAGTTATATAGATTATAAATTCGGTCATATAATTTTTTAACATTGATATACACTGTATCTGTGACCTCCATTTAATACACATTGTGTAAACAAAACCAACAATTCAGTTTGGCTTCGAGACTAAACATTTCGTATTGCTCGCTATTATTTTAGTCATAAGTTATTTACTATTCCTTCAGAATTTAAAGTTCTATGCTACTAATGTTTAAAGCTCTTTTTGTTTGTAAAATATCATTGGAATACATAGTTTCTCGAACAGTACTATTGATAATAAACATTAATGTATGTTATATGCGATTACAGGTGACTCAGCCTTGGTCGAGGAGCGTAGTAATATAGGCCTGGAAATCAGGACTTTGTAGAGGTAGGTTTAGATAGGCTTACGAAGTGTTTCAAAAAAAATATGTGAATTTAATTGTAAAATTCTCGAATTCAATGATGGCCGCCGCATATCTTCGAACGTATGTTGTTGTTTTAAATAAATATAAACATAATATTTGTGATTATTTGACGCGTGTTGGAGACACAAATAATTTAATTATCTATCTATTTTGCATTTATTTTTATATATTGGTAAATAAATGATAAAGTCGTTTATATTTGCAGTATTTTTATAGGTATATTATAATAAAATAATGATTTATATTCTGTATTGTGTCTTTTTTTGTAAAATTTGGTAGGTAGATTGGTATGTTTATGAGATGACAATGGAATGTTAACACGGTGCTATTAGTGAGTGATGATGGCTGATGATGAAGTCCTTCTCGCGGTTCCCTCTGGAAATCATCATGTTTAATTATTGTCGAATTCATCATGGTGGACTAACTGACCTGCATTCATTCTCACCTATCATCTTTCACTGGTGCCTCGTCGATGTATACCGATAGCGCGGGCTATTCCATTTTCCCGCATTAAAAAAAAACATCCATTAATAAAAACAATGTTAACTACTTCATATTAAAAGTATAGCAATATTTCTTGCAACAAATTTTTATGTAAAAAAAAAGACTTATTCCAAACTAATATTTTACAGAAGAAATATCTGATTTATTGTTTATAATGGATAAATTCAGAAAATACACGATTTTAAAATTTATTTTAATTATATACTACATAGCTAGCTATATATTCAGCGAGTAATATGGGCTGTTTTATTAAAAAAAAATGCGTGAAGCCAGAACGAGACTTTTTTTAAATGGATGACAAGGGAATGATAACCCAGCTTGCACTAACGGTATACGCTGGCGGGGCACCAGTGAGCGATGATAGATGAAATTGAATAGGCAGGTCGGTTAGCCCATCGGTAATGAATACAACACGATGGTTTCCAGAGCGGACCACGTGGCGGTTGAGTCGACAGGGTATTTTGCTAGCAATGGGACTGATAGCTCGTATTACTATCAATCCTTTCCCCCCTCCCAGCTGGAGCGGGTCGCTAGTGATATATACAGATAAGCTTCTGTGAATTTAGAAATTTTCCCCTATTTGCACCAATAAGGAAAATATAATACCGAAGTCAGACAGACTCTTAAAACGATAAATACTTATCGAATAAAGAATTAACATCCTTATGCTGTCTAGATAAAATTTATTTTTCACTCCCAACTAGTTGGGACAGCGTAGCTTATCTAAAGTTTCCCGTGACAACTATTGTAGCCGTAGGTAAAAATGAATATCGAATGACCAATCAGTCCATTAATATCTTCCTTCGCGGCCGGTCCCGATATAAGTTGCTTATAATTTAAACAATTTTTCATAGTCATACACCAAAATGAAGGTCATAATCCTAGTTACGATGACTGTCCTTGTATTGGCTACTGCTAATGCTTTGCCGCGAATAGATTTGTATAAATT
The DNA here is from genome assembly GCF_026898425.1 of Galleria mellonella. Lineage (NCBI taxonomy): Eukaryota > Metazoa > Arthropoda > Insecta > Lepidoptera > Pyralidae > Galleria > Galleria mellonella. Next base: position 2,058,489 of record NW_026442068.1, on the reverse strand, counting down.
AGTGGTTTCCAATGATATTGGTAAGTTCTTTTATATGATTTATTCTTCGACTTCCTTCGTTTAATTTTGACACAGTTTTATTAAATATATAGATAATATGATTGCTGTTTTGGCAAGTCTGAACCGATTTTGAATTAATCTTAATTACAAAGCGACTTTGTTTGTTTGTTACCTCTTAGCGCCAAAACAATCAGTATTAAATTAGGCTGTGCGCTTCTTCTAATACTTGTCATAAAAACTGGTATTATATATTTTTCAGACAATTCCGAAGCAATGGCCGATGACCAGGAACTCAGCAAGACGGCTGTGGTATCTCATAGTCTGTACATTCCTATGGAATTAAGGGGGTGCAACAACAGCGGATGTGATAGTGTGTGTAGAGCGCTCGGTTTCAACCATGGCAGATGCGTGTCGGCGGACACTTGTCGTTGTTATAATTAAAGATGTAATTAATTCATTACGATTACACAATTGACTTTTTTTTATGGAAAATATTAAAAAAAATCTATATATGTTTTTGTGATTAAAAAACTTTTGTTCCGTCGCTAAGTGTAGTGATTGACAATTCCTTATTTCGTAACAATACCCGATAGCCAAATCTAGTCCCATTAGATTTTTTCTTTTTAACAAAAAATAATAATAGATTATTAATAATATTCCTCCATGTAATGATTTCAAAGTCTAACAATGTTTGTATTCTTATTTTATGTTTTTCTACTTTAATTAAATTTGTATGATTCTTAAAAATTTTCCTGTGTATTTATTTTTCAATTGACTTTTAAAAGAAGAACGTATAGCATTCGATTGTATTTTAAAATTGGCAGTGTTTACTCGAATGGGTTTTACTACATCTTTTCCTTATCTGGTTTTTGAAAAGGATAATGTACCGTTATACCAGCCAAGTCAACTGATGTTTATTTAGCATTTGTAGTGTTATACTTACCTACCTAATTACGAGGAAAAAGGGAGTGACTGACAAATATTGGTTATGCATTGCACTAAAGTTCCATATCATATAAGCGCATGCTTTTATGTATTATTATTATTATCATATCAACTGTATTTTTTTTAATGGATGATAATGAAATGTTAATCCCGCTTGTGCTAACGGTATACGCTGGCGGAGCACCAGTGAGGGATGATAGGTGAGAATAAAAAGGCAAGTCAGTTAACCCATCGTGTCGAATATACTATAGTCTGGCTAACTGACCTACCTGGGGGGAAAGGGATTGTTAGTAATGGAGACTGAGAATCCCATTACTAGCAATATACCCAACCAGGTCGACCTCTTTGCGGTTCCCCCTGGAAACTATCATGGTTAATTCCTAAGGAATTCATCATGATGGGCTAACGGGCCTGTTTACATTCTCATCAATCACCCTTTTCTGGTACTCGGCCAGCGTATTCCGTTAGCGCAGGCGGGGTTACCAATCCACTTTCACCCATTAAAAAAAAAACCATAGTGAGGAATTCAGCACGATGGTTTTAATTCAGCAATGCGACTGGTGTTCTGTATTACTAACAATCCCTTACCCCCATATGAACAGTTAACTATCTAATGTAGAATTCTGACCTCAAAAGGAGTGGGGGAGGACTGCCAGTAGTTGCTACGCTTAGCAGACAGGTGGGCAACCGCAGATAGGCTTTGATATTTTAAAAGAGACGCTGCTGCCCATGCCTATACCATTAACTTCCCATTAGACATTAAGTTGGCTCTTACGACACCCGCGAGAAAGGAAGGTGTGGCCCATTCTATGCTGTGACCACACGGCACATATGTAGGTATAGTTGATTTCTTCGATGTGTTTTTTTAATATTTCATTTATATTTTTTATTTTTTAACAAAATTTGGTTAATATTCATTAGGGTTTATTTCGATTTTCAAAAAAAAGAGCATTCAATTCTATTTACCAATTTGTGTGAATTTTTTGCGGTTATGTTAAGTGGCTACGGCGCTATGACTGAATCGATTTTCGTAATATTTTTGTAAGACAGAGTTTACTTCCTTGATGCCATATTAATTTTGTGAGGAACCAGGCTCATGATTGGTATGATATGAAGCCCATTTTTAGGGGAGTTAACTTTAACTTGGCGGGCGGGTTGGCAATCGCAGTTCGGTTTTGGTGATGTTTTAAAAGAAATTCTGCTGTCAATCCCTCGACCATTAAGTTCTCTTAGTTGCCTCGTACAATACCCACGGGAAAGGAACGGGTGGCCTATTCTATGCCAGGATCACATGGTAGGTTTTTCTTTTGCTAAAAGATAAAATTGTGGGAAAAAAAACTAGATAAATATTATGAATATTCTTGATAAAAGAGCACCAACGGAAATGAAGCTCAAGTTTTGTTATAAACTTACAGTTCACGGTATGGTATGGTATTGAAATCTAGGAACCATCTATTGTATGAAGGTAGTAAATAATAGAGAAATACAAGATCAGGCAATACGAGTTTCGTAGTGCTAACACTGCGTGCTCTCTGGCGGCGAGAGCGCTGAAACTAATGGTTCGTTTGTACATAAATAAGCCACACCTTCCGAACAAAGCTTCGGATTTTTTAAATCCAATTGCATTTGTTTAATATTGCCTTAGTTTCTTATATGAAGATACGAAGCTGATTCTTTTACCATTTTGTGCGCTAGCAATACCCGTTATATTACTTGCATGGTGTCATACATGGTGATGTAAAATTCTTGAGTCTCCATAATTAGCAATTTTTTATAATACCTGGAATGTCAAACGAGCTGACGGTCCACCTGACTTGGTTCGCGTGTCCAGTCTCTCATATCATTCTCTATCCCATATAGTACGTGTATATCAAATTTTATAGTAATTGGTTAAGTTGTTAAAGCGCTATAAGGTGACAAACAAAGAAACTCTCATGCAATTTTATAATATTAGTAAGTATAACATACTTTTTAATATATATAACGCACACTTAGGTATGCAGTATTGCAATGAGTTGGCGCCTAATCAAGTTTCGATCATGTTGCACCTTCGGTAAATAAAAACGATAATGTCCTCATTTCTGAGAAGGTGCAGGCAAATGGAATTGGTTGGTGTTTGCTGAGCAGTGTGTAGACAATGTTTCCAAGAAGAAATAACATAAGTGTTTATGTGTATACAGTAATGTATTTAAGGATTACATTTTATGTCTTTTTTATGGCAAACAAGTTGACGACCCGCCTATTGGAAAGTGGGAACTCTCATGAAAAATAACACATAAATACAAATGTCTAACTAAATAAATTATGAACTTTTTAGTTATTATATTGTATCATCATATTGTCTTATCAGCTTTTAACTGTCCACTGCTGAACGAAAGCCTCCCCTAGGGAAGTTTTATTTGTAATTGCCACGCTTGGTAGGCGAATTTACAACCGCAGTACCGATTCTGAAGCGCTATTTCTCTAAACCTATCTCTTAATTATGCCATTATAAATATTTTGTTTAAATTAATAGTTATGTAAAAATTACTGTCTTATGAATCAGAGATGCTATATAGCAATATCTGTATATTTTAGTTACAATATATTCTAAATGTCTTATCTAATATTAAATGTCGAAATGATCGCAATTAATATACCAGAGGGAGACTTTGTACAAAAGTCGATTGCGTAAATTTACTGGGTACAGAGGAATAACATCCGAGTCCTCAGGAATGGCAACACATGGGGGAGTCATGGGCGAAATTGTATACTCTGTTATATCCGTGGTACTGCTCATGTCTATAGGCGACGGTTCCACTTTCCATCAGGTGGGTCGTCAGCTTGTTTGCCATTCTAAGTTGTATAAAAAAAAAAAGGAATCCAACTGATATGGACGATATCAAAACAGGTGATGATCTTTTTCTGTCATCAGTGTCCAAAAGAATCCAATATTTAGATATTGGAGCAGTACCAACATTATGCTTATCATGGACCATCATATACGAAACTTACATACATATATTAATTTTAACTGAAATCTATTACAAATTGAGTTCATATTGGACCTTAGAATAAAGATTTAGCTGTGATATTAATTTAAAATTTTAACATTTTAAAAGTTTAAGACAAAATGCACCTCAGAATCGACCCCAATGCTTAGTTAATATACTTTAGAAGCATATACCTTGTGAAAGAAGTATTAGGTACTCTTAATCAAATGGTTAAACCCTTTAATTAGAAGGATTTGAGATGGATAATGGAGACAAGACTTCGTCTGTCCTATTTAGATAGGTAATCCTACAATAATACTTCTGCATCATCAGAGTACCGTGTCATTTTGGAATTATGATAACGTCATAGGATGTCACCTACACTGTTTTGCTATTTATGTACCATATAATTACAGTAGCCTGTTAAAAAGTAATATTAATGCATATAGGCTAGCTTATTTTATCATTATTAGTAAGAGTTTTTCGCAAAAAGAATGATGTTCAGTGGTAATTTATAAAGAAAATTTTGTTTCTAAATTATATAGTCTCCGGTCTTAACAGTCATTACCACGGGTATACATGACCACAGTATAAATTGAAATTGCATTTGTTAATTGAAATCGTAAAATAATATTAATTTAACAGTAATTTAAATAAATAAGGATAATAGGTATAAGTATTAGAAATTTTACAGTTTCTGCAGTTCGGTTAGATTAATACATGTAATTCAATAAGAATACATACATACTATTGTGCTTAAATCTTATTGAATTCGTCACGACTGTACAACTGACCTGCTTTTATCTTCACTTATTATCACTCATTGATGCCCCGCTAGCGTATACCAATAGTGCAAGCGGGGTTATCATTCTATTATTATCACCTTGATAAAAAAAACTGACCTGCCTTTTCATTCTCACTTAGGTATAATTCCTCATTAGTACCCTATTAGCATATATTGTTAGCCCAGACGGGGTTACTATACCATTGTCAACCATTAAAAAAATACGGTACCTAATAGTTAGTATTATAGGAACAATTACTTTCATTTTTGGTTATGAATGAATTAGTGAAAATTCTCTATTGTTTCCTGCAATGACTGACACAGATTATAAAGATTAACAATATGAACACAAACAAAAACTTGATTACATTAAAGCAAGATAAAGAAGTTGTGTATTTATTTTAATATAAAATGAGCAGAGCAGTCGACTTGTTATGACTAAAGTTAATAATAATCAATTTGTCAATTAGTAATCATACATACGTAGGTATTCAAAAATATAATAATATAATATAATTATCGTCCAACGGCAGACCATACAAAAACAAACTGTATCCCCTCAAAATAATAAGGAAAAGTATTAGATATATACGTTGTCGAATCAAATACACAAATATTTATCTTTAAAGCTGACTGAAGATTGAATTCCACGTCCTCGGACCATTTTTTTTATACAACTTAGAATGGCAAACAAGCTGACGGTCCACCTGATGTAAAGTGGTAACCGTCGCCTATAGACATGAGCAGTACCATGGACATAACAGAGTATACTGTTTCGTTCATGATACTCCCCATGCGTTGCCATTCCTGAGGACTCAGTTGTTATTCCTCTGTACCCAGTAAATTCACGCCATATCCCACCCTTCAAACCGAAACACAGCCATGCAAACACAACTGCTTCACGGTTGAAAAACGAATGGGACAGAGGTACCCAAGCAATCGACTTTTGTACAAAATCTCCCTCTGGTAATTCTCACCGCTTGTTGCTAGTTGGCAATGTTGGCAGATTGGGTATTTTTTGGGGTAAAAAAATTCTGGTGAAATTTTGGAGATAAATAAAATTAACATGAAATTTGGATAATTTTTTGACAGTTTTTCGTATCGTTCACGGAATAGTTACATAGTACAACGTAAAGAAAATAACACAAATTTGAGCAGGAAAAAAATTTAACATTTGGGTAGAAATAAAAAACGTATCTGGCAATGCTGCCTGTTGGGGTTTGAGAATAATGATTGGGATGCGACATTGTTCTGTCATCTCTGTCTGAAATTTGGGTCATGGGATTCGAACTTGAGACATTTTGGTCTCCAAACGTGTCACGCAGAATCTGTTTGATTAATTTCGTTATTTTAATTCGACCAATCTCTTCAATAAGAATAAAAGTAGTAGGAAATGATAACATTTCCTACTTGAAATCGACACGACTACAGTGGCAGCCAGATCAGTTACCTTACTTGCTGCTAAATGAGCTGACAAATGATAATACTGCGAAATAGAGGTAGAAAAAATGCCGGCAATCTTTCTTACTTTGCCTCCAAGGCTGACTAAAATACCTGCGGGCGACACTATCATTAATCTGGCACCGCGAACAGCTAAGGTGTTGTTGCAGGATATTCGCTACGTGCTTACTTCAGAGACATTATATCTCTAAGAAGAATATTTTATTGGTAACTAAATAAATATAATCACAGATAATATAATATTATATAACTAAACTGGTGCTTCTGTAAACTTTAATTATTCTTAAAACATTTTTATTATATGGAACTTTTAAAAATAACTTTGAATTTTTACATAATAGTGTCTTGGCTGTGTGGTCTCGGCATAGAATAGGCCACTCCTTTCTTTTCCGTGGGTGTGGTAAAAGCCGAAATGAAATGAAATGAAATTTATTTGCTAGAAACATTGTAGAAAAGGTGTTGCATTTGTGAAGTTTATAAGATGTCCATTATGTTTCGCCACATCAAATGGCATGCAAATATTAATTATTGAATTTATCCATTTTCTATTTTATACAGGTACATCATATATTTAATTTTCAATTACATATACAATAAATCACTATTAGTACGAAGTGTCACTTTGGTCATGCATTACAAATAGTCAATAAAGCTACTACAAATAATAAAATGATAAAAATGTCAAATAAAATTAAAATTACAATTTAAATTTCAACTAAGTCAATGTCACAGCATTTATATTTTACAAAAACTCATTAATATTGTAAAAATTATTTTCTATTAACCATGTTTTCAATTTTAATTTAAAATAATTTAATGGCAATTCTCTTATTTTTTTTGGTATCCTATTATAAATTCGAATAGCCATTACACCGCAATTTTGTTGATGCAGCGTTGACTTACAGGTGGGTAGTTTCAGTTGTGTGGGGTCTCTGGGTGTGAATTTATTATATTCTGTCATTGTTGTAAATAAATACAAATGTTTTTTTACAAATATTCCCACCTCATAAATATACATTGAGGTAAGTGTCAAAAGCTTTATTTTTTTAAATAGAGGTTTACAAGATTCTGTTGGACCAACACCACAAATCGCTCTTATACATTTCTTTTGCGCGATAAAAACTTTTCTTACTAATACCGAATTTCCCCATAGTAGAAGTCCGTATCTCAATATCGATCCTACATAACCGTGGTAAGCGGTAAGGACTGTGGTTTCATTGGCTTCTCTTTTTAACCTTCTTAGAGCATACACAAAACTGTTTATACGCTTCCTTACATTATTTGTATGTCCTTTCCAATTACAATTTTGGTCCAATGTAAAGCCTAGAAACTTTATTTCTTTACATTCGGTTACAATTTCATTATCACATTTTATAAAAATATTTATTGGTTTCATGGAATAATTCAAGAATTGCATATACTTAGTCTTAGATATATTGACACTTAAATCGTTGTATTGCAACCAGTTTACTATGTCTCTTATTGTGTTCTTTATAGTAATTTCATAGTCAGATTTTATTCTTTCATTTTCAGGAATAATAACTGATAAATCGTCGGCAAATAAAACACATTGATATTTAGTTATATCTGGCAAGTCATTTATATATAGGAGGAATAATAGAGGTCCTAGTATACTTCCTTGTGGGACTCCCGATAGGTTACAATGATAATTAGACTTAAAAGACTTGTTTGTGTTTGTATTATCAATCGACTAAGGGGCGGCGAGGGATGGACAGTAGCGTCTTTCTTAAAACATCTCTAAAGCCTGATTGTGGTTGCCAATCCACCTGCCAAACGCGGCAACTACTGGCAAAATCCCTCAAGGGGAGGCTTATGTTCAGCGGTGTATGATTAAGGGCTGGTATGATGATGATATATGATGAAACTAGTTCTTTAGACAGGTAGAGTATCTGCGTGTAAAGATTTCAAATTTTTTTGAAAGTCATATAGATACAGTTTTCATTACTCGTTTATAAACTGCAGTTTTCTAATAGGTGACAAATTTATAAGATCGGTTATGTATTTTTAGAGTTTATTCATTATAATCAGGAAATAAAATGTATAATATTAGCAAAATGTAAGGAGTATGAGAAGTAATTTTTAGATGAAGTGTTGGTTTTGAAAATGAAAATCAGAATACATGGACTTCACATATATGAATATGTAGCAAGAAAATTAGATTAAAGCTTTAGTCAAACGAATACAGTTTGAATATGGAACGACGTACTTAAAGGTGCCGGGAGAGACCTGGATTAACTAAAATAAGGATCAGATTAACTGCAAATTATCTGGACGAGGAGTCAAAAGTGTAAATTTTATATAATTAAGTTATAAAAGTCCTCAGGAATGGCAACGCATGGGGGGTATCATGGGTAAAACAGTATACTTTGTTATGTCCATGGTACTGCTCATGTCTATAGGCGACGGTTATCACTTTCCATCAGGTGGACCGTCAGCTTGTTTGCCATTCTAAGTTGTATAAAAAAATAAAAAAAAAACAAGAGGTGTATGTAAGAATTGAGAGACAAATGCTTCTCTTACATACGAGTACATCTCGACTGCCGTGAAGAGTCAATACACCGTATCTTTGAAAACCTTAATTTGCATATTTCTTGTTTAAAGGATATAAGTGTTTTTTTCTTCTTATTTAAATTAAAATAAGTCATTCTAATGGACAGTAAATAAAGCGCTTATAATTGACTATGTGTGTTTTTAGTTAGATTGCTACCTCTTTTTATTTCTATATTATAAAGAAATATTAAATTATTTTCGTTTTGGTTTTGGTCATATTTTGCTACATTAATAGAGATTTATGAATGAATGAATGATGAAGTAGGTCAATTGGTCCATTGTGAAGAATTTAACAATAAACCAATCACGATGGTTGCCAGAGGGAACCGTGTAGATGTCGACCTGATAGGATATATTGCTAGCAATGGGATTGCTAATTTTCATTACTAATAATCCCTCCTCCTCCTTTCCCCCCACAACGCAATAGTCATGTCTCTGATTCCTTCCTTACCTTCTTTGTACTTAAGATTATAGTCGTAATTTTTTATAATATCAAATATCAATAATGTATAAAATTGATTTGAAACAAGCGTTTGAAGGGTTATAACTTTTTATTAACTTTTGTTCATTAAACATGTAATTCATTGTCGAAACTCGAATTAATATCTAAAGTGATTATAATATTTTTACCCTTACCCTCCAGTAACTCAGGTCCAGTTACATGAAAAGTTATGTTGAAATATCATTTATGTACCATGTAATACCTAATATACTAATATTTTACTACCTACTTATAAGCTGCATTGCCAATTTGGTTATAGTAATGATTCCTCTTCTTAAGGTCAGCACGCACAATTCACTTCATCACGACACGTCAATTTGTCATTATTATATTGATATTCAAAGTCCATAATCATGATGGCGACTTCCATGTCGCAGTGGTGGGCATATCGCTTTGCGTAATGCGGTGCCGGGTTGGATTCAAGGTTGAGCCAATTTAGGAAATGAACTTTTCTAAATTGGTTCAGGTCTCGATATTCTGAGTTGTACTCTTAGATGTTCGTTGTCTGATACTTTCTAACATAGTTGTAGTTTCTAGGGAAAAGAGGCTTCCCCTTTCCTTGTATCTGTGTTCTTTGGCAGGGAGCTGTTTCCACAGCCTGAGAAATCGCAGCAGAAAATTCCTTTGATATCGCACTATTTAGGTTCTAACGTATAAAGACGAATTCCCTGTCGATTGCGAGCGGTGTGATGATAAAAGGTGGTCACAGGCAACATATTAACAATTTCTGAGAACACAAAGAGTCGAGAGAGTTTTACCTACAGAAATCTTATTTAAATTTGTGTTGACGAGTACAGCAAACATGAAAAATCATTGCAGTTTGATACCGTAACAAACTTCACGGAATACGAAAACAAATTCTGTGTTTAAAATGATGTGTTTACAAAGCGCGGGCGAAATTTTAATTACTCTGAGAGACCGGCAGTGATAATGTGTAGCAGAGGGGAAAATTGCGGTGTAGTGATTTGTTATTTACTTAGTAATGGGAAGAAGAACAAACAAATATGACAGTGTAAATAACTCCCTATCTTTATTTATAAAAATTGTTTTGTTATAAATTTGCATTCAAAATATTAAAATTTTATACTTCTGTCAATATTTACATTGATATTAGTGCTTGGCTGCAAGTTAGTTCATTTTTATTATACTTATACTTAACATTTATACGTTGAACCTGGTTTATAAATATCTTAGTTTTTATTTACTATTCCTCATGTGTTACCTTTTTTTAGGACCAAGATTTTTTAATGTATAAAAATAGAATAGTAATCCCTCCTATGCTATTGGTATATATTGGCGGAGCGCCAGTGAGTGATGATAGGTGAAATAAAGCAGGTAAGTTGGCGTATCGTGATAAATTCACGATAGTTTTTTGGGAGAAACGAGTGGAGGTTGATCTGATAGGATATATGGCTAACAATGGGGCTAATAATAAAAAACCCTTTCCCTCAGACAAAGTTATTGTACCACTGTGTCTTGTAATTTCACTATATTTAGCTCTCAAACTGAAATGCAGCTGCATGGTGACGAAATACGAGTGGGACAGAAGTATCAATGCAGACAATTTTTTTTATGGGTGATAATGAAATTGTATTAGATAAAAATGAAAGTTATTAATTTTAATTAGTTCGTACATAATGAAAAAATCATTATAAAGTAATCACGACCGTTTCTACGGGAAATCGCTTTAGGACGCTCTGAGAGTATAATAAAAATTTATTATTAACATTTATAAAATATGAGAATAAGACTGTCTGTAATCTGTGTCTCTTTGGTTAAGCTTTGGATGGAAGTAGTTGGTCGGGGAGGTTACACGATGCCTCCAGTTATCAATTACGGACCTAAAGCGGTACAAACACGACTTGTTTGCGCCCCCGCCCCCTGGATGTTTGTACTCCATTAGGCACATTAATTAGTGAACCCACGGTTGGCGATTGATGAAATCTTACTGGATTTCGAGTGATTTGATTTGTGCCGAACCTTCCTTAATCCTTTAGAAGTCTAAGATAAATAAAACAAATGTTTCGGCATCTAAATATTGAATATTTGTCAAACGGGTAACTTGTAATTAAACGCTTATTAATTATTACTGCGTCTTTGATATAAGTTGTGAATAACACCTATGAAATATAGGTAAGTAGGTTATATTTGTGTAATGCAAATTATTTAAGATTTTGTTCCTCTTTCCATTTCAGTTTATCGATTAATAAATAATTAGTAAAATCTATTATGTCCAGAATTGTAGAAGCTATAATGTAACGTATATATATATATATATATATATATATATATATATATATATATATATTTAGATACAACTGTGTTTTTAATACTGGTATAATAAAAAATACAGTTGAATAAAGAAACTCTTTGAATTTAATTGAAAATGCATGACAAAGCCTATATTTATTTATTGTTATGCTTTATTTGTTTGTCATTTGTATGACAAATATATTATTTTATATTTTGATTAAGGAAGGAAAACATTTAATTACCTACCTATTTAATACAACCACAACAAAGTCTGTAAATAAAAATTAATAATTTATTTACAATGCAGTAAAGTTGTTACACAATGGTATTGTAGTCGTTAAATTTATAAATTGGTATAAATTCATATGATTATGAAAATAAATGTTCAATAACATTAGTAATACAGCAAGAATAAATTAAATAATTATTATTTGCCTATGTAGGCATTTCAGTGTTTGGATCATATCAGTATACTTATAAGAAAAAGGAAATCCCATATAATATGTATGAATAATTAGCTTTAAAATACTTTAAATGAGTAAATAAATATTTATATACTTTTTACTGCATTACTTAAAGAATAATACAAATATTTTACACTTATGAAGTAGAAAAAGCGGTTTCTCTTCCGGGCAGGCAATCTTTGGGTAGAGGAGAAAAGAAAAAGATGGTAGCTATTTGAAGCAAAAATATTGTTATAGCCAAAAACATATAATATATATTATATTAGAATAAAATTAAACACCTGTTTCTATGCATAGGCCTTTATGTAACGATGAAAGAATATGCCAACTATCATTTTTATTTTCAGGGTATTGTAAAAAATTATTAAAGAAATCAAGCACTATATTACTTCAGTGCAAGACAATTCTGTACACAGTATGTGAATAGACGCTCACGAAGGAGACCCGTGTTCAGTCAACGTCATCATCAGTCCACATCATTCCACTACTAGATATAGGCCTCTTTCAAAATACACTACTTTGCACTGTTGTTTTTAAATATGTAGCTACACACTACACTAGCTTAGATATAGTCTCTATTTTTTAATATATTTGTGTTAGGCCATATTCGACCCATATTTGAGGATCGGAATCCATGGAACATTTGCTGCGCATCTGTGGTTCGTTGGCAATTACGCGTATGAGTTAGATATCTTAAATCGCGAGATCACGTAAAGGTAACACATAGCATCTATAAAATTATAGGATAAGGTAGGTGGAGTCACAAAAGATCCCAATAAGTCGTCGTGCAACGGCTTAGTGTACCTCATGCGCAAATAAAAATAAGAAGGCCATATTCGCACTGTCGTTGGTCTGTGGATAGACTATTCGCATATCGGTTATTATCCCTTCTCGGCTCATCTCGGTCTTGGCAATATAGTTTGAATCTGGCTTAAATGACCATTGGTTTTGCGACAAATATGACTAGGCCATTGCATTTTAATTAGTTAATCTGACTGTTAAACTTCCGGGGGCCGACCACATCTTCATTTGTTGCAGTATCCGGTCGTTCATTTACCTTCCTAATGCTCCTCAAATATTGCGTCTAAACTGCGCCCACCATGTACCCTCTTGTATAGGTATTCCGTTACTCGTATCCAATAGCGAGGACGGGATGCCTTAAATACAGTACCGCAAACCATAAAAAAAGGAGACTAAAAATCCCATTGCTAGCAATATATCTAATCAGGTAGACCTCCACGCAGTTCCCCCTGGAAATTGTCATGATTAATTCCTGACGAATTCATCATGATAGGCTACTGGCCTGTTTTCAGTCTCATCGATCACCCTTCACTGATGCTCCGCCAGCGTATCCCGTTAGCGCAGGCGGAGTTACCAATCCATTTTCACCTATCAAAAAAAAAACATAAAAAAGACTATCAAATTTCAGCTTCCATGATTCTAATTAACATCAGATGGGTGTTTTTGTAATGAGTGAAAATGGAATGGTAACCCCTGCTGCGCTGTTGGTATACGCTGGCGGTGTGTCATCAAGATAGATAGGGAGGTTGAAAGCTGGTCAGTTAAGCCATCGTGACAAATGTAACAAGAAATAACTACGAGAAAGGGGATATTAGATCCTATTACTAACAATCCCTTTCCCTTCACATCATCTATCATGACCTATAATTAGGACAAAAATAAACGGGATCATGGTATAAGACCAAATTTTGTGGGTTGCACTATCTTTTTCTTGTTTATTACAAATTTGGAATGACCTTTTGGCTTCGTCATCAGGTAATCTTTGTGCTATCATGTTATTGGATTGTTACTATTTATATATCAAATTGATTATAAACTCGGATTGTTTACTAGTATGCTTAAAAATGTATTTAGAAAGTAAAAAAAAAGATGAGTTAAAACTAGGCCTTGATTTATGTTTAATTTTTTAAGGCTATCTTAATCTTAAGATTTTGTGTTTAAATTCGAGTTCGCATTTGTTATTCGTAGAGTAATTTGACTTGATTACGGTGATAGGTGATAATAATGTAAGTATCAATACACTGTAGTGTGGTATATAAAGGTTTAGTTTTGTTACGATTTTATTATAAGACTAAGTATACTTTTATTAATAAAATATATATTGGGTATTAGAGACATCGTTCACAGTTTTATATTTGCAATGTTTCTTTCATTATTCGTTGCCGGAAGTGAGAAAAGGCAGTAATTAAGGGTGATATTAATACAGAACTATTGAGTGGATGCCGTTGCGTCGGTATTCCGATATTGCGGCCCTCTATCGGTGATCGTTCAAGTGTGATACGGACGGAATGTTCTGGATAACTCTTGGCATCATTATATATTTTATTTCCTCTTTTTTCTTTACAGATCAATGTACTGTTGAAGTGTGATTTAATTTATTTTTAAGGAAATTGAATTATTATTTATGCAAGTAATAAGTATTGCTATAGATATAAAGTACACTGCTCATTATACGTGTATGACAGAGTAGCGTGGAAAAGTATTTATATAAAAGATAGAATTTTGTACAAAGTGTTCCTTTAGTCAACTAGTAGATTTTTGAATCTTTTTACATGAAAGAGGCGAAATAGCTCGAATCCCTTTCAAACTTAAGTGATTACAAGGTTGTGTCACGTACCAGGTACTAGCTTTATAATGTGGTTATCCTTGTGTGAAATAAGTGATAAATATCTAGGGTTCTTTTAATATATTTACATCAACATATCATACAAATTTGTTTAGCTATTTGGGTGTGATTTAATGACTCATCTCTAATGTAATTTTTTATATAATGTATATAGTATCATTATATTATGTAAATTAGTCAATGTGAAACATTTTCTTTTGTAACACGAATTTAAAATATATTAATTATTGGCAGAGGATTCAGAAAAGGTTACGACGGAATAGCAGTCACGTTATTATTATTTCATTAATCGTTAGCAATATGGGTCACCCTCTGCACAGCCCTTTGCAAGGGCTACTAAAATTCTGTAAAAAGAAATGTCTATCATTGAATGGAGAGAGGACACCATTACGTATGTAAATACTTATTTCTTGAACACGTCTGCTACCTACATACCCAAGGGACGGTTTCGTATCGACAGACCCGCCATTTTATTTATTAAGGTCCCGTACATTTTTAATCACGTCCGTTTGTCTGATATAAGTATGACATGACGTACCATGAGTATGTCACTAGACTGCGTCGCTCTTATCTACATATATTAAAAATAACGTAAGTATTATTACTTTATATTATACTCATTATGTCTATGGTACTGCTCATGTCTATAGGCGATGGTTACCACTTTCCATCAGGTGGACCGTTAGCTTGTTTGCCATTCTAAGTTGTATAAAAAAAAATACTTGAATATAGATTTTTCTCTCACAAAACTGGTCTTCATTTCAAATTGTACCTCATGTTGTTACTTTATTCCACCTTTTGTGAAGAGAAAATAAACCATTCATTCATTCATTCATTCATTCATTCTTTAATATAGTTAGTTTTTACCCGCGACTTCGCATGATCAGGATGTGTTGATTAACCGGAATGAAAATTAATTTATGTCAGTACAGGTTAGTAGGTACCTAAGTGTTAGTAAATTTTTATAAGAATTGATTAATTAGTTACAGTTAATAAATAAAAAACTATCAAACCCACTTTCACATTTATAATGTTAGGATTTATATCTCATTAAGTTTATTCATTAATATGATGTACATAGGTAGGTACTATGCAATATAAATGTGAATTTAGATTGCTGAAATATTTGAATAGGCTTAACTTTGTTCAGGCAAGCGATTATACGGAATAATTTATAAATATTAGTGAAATTTAATATTTAATTTGTGTTATAAAATTTGGAATATGCCGGTTAAAAACTTGAATAGTTACAAAAGACCAAAATAAAAATAACTTTATTTCAGTAAACTTATATAAAAGATCTTTTAAATCGTCATTTTTGTGATTCTATTATAGAGGTCATAATTATTATGTGAGTATCATCAATATTTTCATCATTGTTTTTATATTAGCCGTCAATTGTCAATTGCTGAACTTTGGCTTTCCTCCTACATAATAAATTTATTATATCACACTTAATTTTTCACTATTTCAACACAGCCGATTCTGTAATTATATGGACCATTACAAGACTAATCGAAGGTTACACTGGATACGATCTTAGCGTCACCTACATTAATTATTTCCCCTCCGTTAATTGCCATTTGTTTAATTAAAGTCGCCATCCATTATTTTATCTTTTCACCTTATTTGTTTTTTTTTTTAATATAACCTATCAAGTTGTTTGTTCCTACCAATACATTAACAAACAAGAACTTAATCTTCTTCTTCTTTTCATTTAAGAGTTTCCTCTTGTCGGTGCATCTAATTCAAGAACTTAATAGGTATATATAAATATATAATTACATTATTTAATATAATTATTAATTATAATACACATATTATATCACCATCATTATATCGGCCGTTAACTGTTCACTGCTGATAGATGAATCGACCTCTCAAATAGACTGCCATAAGGAACAGTCTCGAGCCACGATGGATGCAGATTGACTTTCTACAGTGCATTTAAGGTCGTCACTACATTTAGTAGGGGATCATCTTACACTATATTTGCCTATACGGTTTGCCATATAAGAACCTTTCTTGTTATATAAATATTAATTAATTAATTATAATAATGCCATCACCTCCGTTACCACTTATGACATATTTATTGTTCTGGTACGTATAACATTATTTAAATGAAGGTTTACCCATCAGATATGCCATACAGACGTTCAGATAAATTTTGTATTTATTCTTTTCTTTTTGCAATCAAAAATGTTAAATAATATATTAATTGTATAAAATATTTCGTAAGCAGTTCAATTTAAATCAGTCCAATCGACAAAGTCAAATCAGACAAGTCGATGTAAATTTCAATAGTACCACAACTCTTGTAAAATTTATTTGTGAATGTTTCCTGTTAGTACGTCGTATATTTATCCAAGTTGCATCTGGTTGTTGCAGTGCTAGCCATAAATATCTTGAAACTCATTAACACAAATGTCCGTATTAATTGCACCTAAGTCGCTCCCTCTACACCAACGGAAATGTCGCGAGTCAATTAAAATTAACAAGCTATTTAGGGGTAAATTTACAGAATTTATTGGATTAATTAATATTGTTTCGATGCAGCCATTGTATTAATTACTGACTCGTATTATGAAGCACCGATATATATATATATTTTTGATTATAGCACGACATGTGATCGCACCATCTTGAGCCAATTCAGCGACAACATCTATGAATACGATCAACCGAGTAGAGAATGTTATACTATTAATGATTGACTAAATAATAAGCTATATAGGGGATAATTTCAGAATGTAATGGATTAATTAATATTGTTTCGATGCAGCCATTGTATTAATTACTAACTCGTATTATGAAGCACCGATACATATTTTTATGTTTTACTTTCCGGTTCACTAAGTACTTTTTCATGTTACATCTGAAAGATCTGAGGTTATAGAACGAAAGAAACACGTCACCAATTTAAATAAATGCAACTGCATTTAAATACAGTTGCCTATTCTCAAAATTATTCAAGTCTTGGGATGGATGGATCTTGGGAGACAGTTACTAAATTTTGTACAGTGTACGGTAAGCTTAATATATTTTTACAACCCGCCATAAACTAAAATTTCATCCCAACCATCTGGACGAGTGGCGGTCCTCCACCGTGCGTTTTTCAAGGCACTTTCTTCCACGCACAACCACTCTTTGGAATCAACTTCCAGCAGCAGTATTTCCGAACCGATACGACAACATAACCTTCAAGAAAAGAGCATATTCCTTTTTAAAAGGCCGGCAGCACACCTGCAATGCCGTAGGTGTTGTGGGTGACCATGGGCGGCGGTAGTTACTTACCATCAGGTGAGCCGCATGCTCGTTTGCCCCCTGTGTTGTAAAAAAAAAAAAATTTAATAAAATACGCTCTACCCTGTTTAATTAAAAGTTAATTTAATTGTAACATAATTGTAAAGTTCTTACATAAAATTGTAAGTCGAAAATGTTTAAAAAGTTCATAAATACAACATTGATGATGATTTTTATAATGATACAGAATTTAACTAACAAGTAACTATGTCATCATAGGGAAATTAATAAAATGGCATCCTATGTACAAATGTTTATTTGAATAAAGATTCATCATCATCATATCGGCCTTTAACTGTCCACTGTTGAACAAAAGTCTCCCCTTTGGGGGTTTTACCAGTAGTTGCCACACTTGGCAGGCGGATTGGCAATTAGGCTTTGCAGATATTTTAAGAAGGATGCTGCTGTTCATCTCTCGCCCTCCCTTAGTCGTCTCTTGCGACACCCACGGGAAAGGAAGAGATGTCCTATTCTATGCCGGGACCACACGGATTATTTCTATTTTATTCTACTCATTACGATACGGAGAAACTTAACTATTAGTTACCTGTATAATAGTTTTATTATTGGATGATAATAGAATGGTAACCTCGCCTGCGCTAACGGTATATGCTGGCGGGGCATCAATGAGAGATGATAGGTGAGAATGAAAAAGGCAGGCCAGTTAACCTATCGTGATGAACTCACAATTGAAATTCAGCACGATAGTTTCCAGGAGGGACCACGGGAAGGTCATCCTGACAGAGTATATTGCTAGCAATGGGAGTGGTGGTTCGCATTAGCAACAATGTCTTCTCGTTTGTATAAAAGGTTTCTCGTAAAAATCGTCAACTAATTATCACGAAATTCAGCATATTCGTAGTACTCGTTATTTGCTATGAATATCATAGGGTACTTTTTATCTTGGTCATTTAATATGTCCCGGCCAGTACGGCATGAATAGTATTAAAATATTAATAAAAATTTGCCTCGTAACGACGTGGACGGCATTTTGATAGTTAACGAAGCACTTTTTGGTTAACTCGATTTAATTATGTTTGTGGATTAATGTATTTTGAAAGTTAAAATGTGTTACTAAAGCGAACTTTGTGTGGATTTGGGATTAAAATTTACATAATTTGACACACCCATGAAAGTTCGTTAGAATCGTCAATAAATATAAAGTAGTAAAAATCGGATTTTCATGTTGAGAGACTGATGAATTTATTTATGTACGCATTGAGTTGATCTTTTCTTACTTGTAAAAATACATCATAATGACATTCTTATCCGGGTATAAATAAAATATTTTTATATACTGTGAGCTTAATGAAAGGGTTACTAAGTTTTGTTGAAATAATTACAAAAGCATTCTCTGAATGAAGTCAGTAACAAATTGAAATACACAACCAATTAGAAGTTTTTTTATTTGCTTTGCTATTCGACATCAGCAGACTGTCGGTTATGATCGCATCAATTATTTGTTTGTTTACATTTTTATTAAATTCTATTGAAGTAGATTATACTTTCTGTCATTCATTAATGCCATGTAGTCCTAGCATAGAATGGGCCACCCTTGCCTTTCCCATGAATGTCGTAAGTGACGATTGAGAAAACTTAATGGTCGAGGGATAAGAAGCAACGATCTTCTTATAAGATCACCATAGCTTAACTGCGGTTGCTAATCCACCTGTCAAGTTTAGCAACTACTGGACATTCCCCAATGACTATAAGGAGGCCTATGTTCGGCAGTGGGCAGTTAATGGCAGATATGATGATCATGATGATATATGTATATGAAATCTTTTTTGTATGATGCACTATTGTTAGCATATGTCAAATATACCATAACAGGATAGTTATGGTGTCGTTGAATAGTAATAATAATAATTACAATATAATTATGTTTATGATAAGAGGATATTTGAGAAGGATACCCATTTCATTATCGTTGCGCCGAGTCTTTCTCTGCAAGAGCTGACTAATTATAATTTAAGAAAAATTAACTAAAGTAGGTATAGGATTTTAGTAGCCTTATGGAGTAGAGCATTCATTCATTTGAATTTTTTGTATTGTAAATTTTCTTGACAGTTGTATAATTATGTCCAAAATGTGTGAATGCAGATAAAATTATTAATAAAGTATAGTCCCATTAGAATATTTCTTTGCTGCCCTTACTGGCCAGTTTCAAAATACATTCTCTATAAGTAATCATGAAACCAATACCAAGTTATTTAACGAAGAAAGCTTCGAAAGTAGGAAATGGGTAGCATTGTTTCTGTTTATTAAATTATATTTAATATTAATCTTTTATTAAGAAATTCAATCATTATGTAGCCTAACAAGTGTCAAACTGTCGAACTTGGAAAATAATTCGTCAAATTTAATTATGAGCGTTTACTGAAGTATAGCAACGTCTCTATTATTTGTCAATTAACACAAAAAAAAAAAAAACAATTAAGTATAATTTTCCATATTTTTCAATAATTAACAAAAAAGTTACTTTTTATAGTATTGCTCCGAATTCTATACACTGGATTCCTCTTTATATTGATTATTTATGGTATTTTATTGTCTTAAATTATTAATCATAAAAATGTTTATATACATTATCCACTTATTAACGTAACAGACACACACATTTTATTTATTTTTGGGATATTTTAAAGTTAACCAAAACATACAATTGTGTATTATCTTCTATAATACAATATATATACATTTTTTAATTTTGCAATATATCTATTTATATTATTAGTATTGATAGCAACAAAGTGTAGAAAATCTATCATTACTCTAGAAAGTTGCATGAATAAAATTTAAATATTTCACACGAGTTTCATATTTGCGTTTGTTTCTACAAAGACGAAATCATGTTTCTGATAGATCCGTGGATAGTTTTCATAGAATGACGGTGCTTGTTCAAATGCAAATTTGATGTATTGATAAAGTTTATATTTCCAAAGCAACATGGGATACGAAGGTATTAAATTTTAAAGCAAAATAAAGAAAAAATTTTAGACTATTTTTTTACTATCACAACAGTAGAATAATAAATGGTAATAAAAAAAATCAACAATGAATTAAAAATCTACTTTTTATTCCAATAGTCATTACTTAATTATACGTAGAAATAAAAATTAAAAAAAAAAAAAACTTTCCAGAATGCATTTATTTGTATTAAATTGAAGAAAATACAATTCACCATTTGGTATAGGATTTAAATTTAATGATAAAGAAATATTTGTTAAAATCAAAACTCGAAATATATATTTCGGTTTCGGGATTCCGTAATTTTTTCAGTAATGTAACCGTACGTAATAACAGCGTCTGTCGAGCTCTCGCATATTGAATTAATTGTCACATGTCGTTCGTGTACCATATTAGCTTTCATAAAGAAAATATCATTCCGTCTTCTCCTGAAACGTATTTTTTTCTGATTGAATAAATCTACAGGGGAAGCTCACATTTAGTTCAAAGCAAAGGGAGTTTTACGTTTTATTAATACTCATAAACCATAAAGAAGCTATGGCAAATTAAAAAGAAAACATGTACTCAGTGTTTCTCATTAGCGGGTATATATTTAGAGTTTTATAGGTTATTGATGGCATTATTCAACCATTAAATAACTGGTCTGCTACACCGTAATAAACATCACACAAAACATTCTATGAACAAAACAAGATAATGCCAATAACACTGCTCAGGTGATCTAGAGGGGATGTATTTTACTGAACTACTAGATGCTATTTTTTGGAAGTCCATAGCTATTTGATCATCACTAGTTATTTGATTAGAATTATTTAATACCGCTACCATTAGTATGTATGCCACTACCAACAATCGAAAATTGACTACTATTATTATTATCAAAAGTTCTACAACCTGCAATATCAACTTATAAATATTAGCCAGAAATCTTCGACTGCCATTTCGTCGATGCACGTTTTGCGACATTACATCATACGAGATTATATTATTTCTTAAAGTTGAAATGAAGAGAAGAAAATATTGTTAGTAATATCTCTTGTTTGTACATTAATATTTGTGTGTTATATGTGTGAATAAATAAATTGGAATTCACTAATAAGTATAGTGCGTTTAATTTCTTTATTTCTAATATCTATGAATATCTGTTATAAACGTACCTGAACGCGATTGTGAGTGGGTAAAGAGGTTCGTTTCTCTCATTGTCTATAAACAGAGTCCTAAGGCAAACTTAATTAACTTAGTTGCAAGTGCTTTTGAAGTAGGCCCTCTAATTAAAACTTAAATTAATATACGTCACGTGCGGTTGTTTCCTGTAGGGCTTTTAGATTCCGCAAGTCATTATTACTTTCAAATATTTACGTACCTATAATTGAAATAATTCTAATAATAGGCACGTGTACAAAATTTATAAACTGCCTGTGAAAACGTGTTCATGTATTATATGTATGTTGGTGTTAGTAGGTAACACCATCCAGTAAGGGGGAAAGGGATTGTTAGTAATGGAGACTGAGAATCCCTTTGCTAGCAATGTACCCAACCAGGTCGACCTCCTCGCGGTTCCCCCTGGAAACTATCATGGTTAATTCCTGATGAATTCATCATGATGGGCTAACTGACCTGTTTTCATTCTCATCTCCCACCCTTCACTGGTGCTCCGCCAGTGTATCCTGTTAGCGGGGTTACCACACCATTTTCACCCATAAAAAAAAACACCATCCAATAGTATTACATTTAATCCAATAGTATTACATCCAATAGTAGCAATTATGTGATCCCGAATTCCATTTATATTTACTTCAGATTGGGGTATTTACTTATACATCGTATGGTCCCGGCATGTACTGGGCTAGCCCTTCCTTTCCCGTGAGTATCGTAAAAGGCGACTAAGGGAACTTAATAGTCGAGGGACGGGCAGCAGCGTCCCTCTTTAAACATCACTAAAGGAAGGGGGGAAGGGATTGTTAGTAATGCGGACTATCAGTCCCATTGCTAGCAATATACCCTATCAGGTCGACCTCCACGTGGTCCGCCCTGAAAACAATCGTGGTGGATTTCAGGTGCATTCATCACCATGGGCTAACTGACCTGCCCTTTCATCTCACCTATCATCCAATAACGCGAACAGGGTTGCTGTTTCATATTACAAATATAGGCCTGATAGTAGAAAAAAGTCGTTTGTTTGGGTACCTCTGTCCCATTCGTGTTTCAACCGTGAAGCAGTTGTGTTTGCATGGCTGTGTTTCGGTTTGAAGGGTGGGATATGGCGTGAATTTACTAGGTACAGAAGAATAACACCTAAGTCCTCAGGAATGGCAACGCATGGGGGTGTCATGGGCGAAACAGTATACTCTGTTTTGTCAATGGTACTGTTCATGTCTATAGGCAACGGTTACCACTTTCCATCAGGTGGGCCGTCAACTTGTTTGCCATTCTTAGTTGTATAAAAAAAATCATCCATTGAAAAAAAAGAAAACATCACCAAAGGCTATCTGCAGTTGTCAACCTGCCTGTTAAGCATGGCAATTGTTGGCAAAACTTTTCCTATGGGGAAGGTTTATGTTCAGCAGTGGACAGTTAAAGGCTGATGTAATTAAATAAAAATCTTTACTTATAAATATCCAGATAGGTACTAATGAGATGAGAGGCATTTTTTTAAAAAGAATATTGTGATTGTGCGGGAAAGAAGTGTCTGGAAAATAGCACAGTAGAGGATTTTCCTTCATTTAGAATTCTATGTACTCGGGTTGGTATTTTTGTATGTGGTAGGTTATACGAGTACAATAATGAAAATCAGCAGTTGATTTCAATCTGAAATATTCATCAGAATATCATCATCATCATCACAATAGCAGCCTTTATCTGTCCACTACTGAACATGAAGGAACTGAAGCTTCCCCTTGGGGGGT
Organism: Galleria mellonella; assembly: GCF_026898425.1. Classification (NCBI taxonomy): domain Eukaryota; kingdom Metazoa; phylum Arthropoda; class Insecta; order Lepidoptera; family Pyralidae; genus Galleria; species Galleria mellonella. The sequence goes on along the minus strand of NW_026442068.1, from coordinate 2,034,708 downwards.
TTTGCCAGTAGTTGCCATGCTTGGTAGGCGGGTTGGCAACCGCAGTCAGGCTTTAGAGATGTTTTAAGAGGGACAATGCTGCGGATCTTTCGCGCTCCTTAGTCGGTTTTTATGACACCAACGGGAAAGGAAGTGGCCTATTCTATGCCGGGACCATGCGGTCATCATCAGAATATATGCAATAGAAAACATAAAGAGATGATGCATTTTTTAACCAATTTATCCAAGATTAAATAGGTGTAAAATATCGTAATGTAACAGCCCAGAAGAAGAAGAACAGCGTCTCACGTGTAGCCAGATCTGAGTTTTGTATACCCAATTCCTAAAGTAGTATTATATTACTCTAACATTTTCGAGACTATTTATAGATTTTGTGGTTATTTATCAGTCTAATAATAACCGCAAAACTGGACGTCAATTGATATATTGCCACCAAGGATTCTTAGGCTTACTTGGTGTCAAAATTATCTTAAACTTGAAAATATAGGACAATTTAAACTTGAAAATATAGGACAATTTATGTTTTTTGTTAGGGTTAAATAGGGTTATTTCTGCCAGAAATTAAGCTATGAACTTATAACGTAATAATTTTAAAATTTATTACTAGTTCGAAATATTGGGTTCTGGGCTAGAACTATCTATCTAGTAAAGACCTACTTATAGTATTGCAAAAAATTTCAATATATTACAGATTTTGATAATCTGTGTTTTGGATAAGCTTACTCCAAATTTTGAAGCTTTCTTGTAAATATTATTTGCAAAATTAAATTAGAAATGATAACTAGACCAAATAAAAATAGCAATTTTTGAGTTTCAAAGTCAAATTTGAAGTCTAACAATATAGTTGGAATATGTAGCTAAAGTAAGTTAAATTCTCTTTCGTAACTTTTTTTTTTATAAAGATTCTTATATTCATTATTTAAATTTGCTATGTAATTTAAATATATGAAAATTAGCAATGGTAATTTGGAAAAGAATTAATAAATAAATCAGTTTCCAACCTTTATTGTTGATTTCAAGTAAATGAATTTAGCTTCTGGAACTTTTCTTAATTATTCCCCAGTTTTAAAACTCGCCGGCTTTTTTGAACCGTGAGTAACGCCGCACCCGAAAACTTTTAGAATTAACAAGTCTACGACAAACCCTCGGTAATAATGTTTTTTCATATCTACTTGGGTATTTAATGTTTATATTGAAAGCGCGTCTCCTAAGGTCCTATTATCGCTTACGTTTACTTTTGTCAAATACAATTTATTAGTTGAAATATTACAACATATGTTTGTCAAATTAAGCAAAAGTAAAATATAATAACAAAAATGTCTTAATTAAGTTAGTTTTATATACACCTTTGCTACTGAAAATCTGCCAAAGCCACGATGACACAAACTTCATAACAGCCTATTGTTTATACTTGTGTTAGGAGGATGCGTTGAAAAACTTTTAGCTTTTATAAAATAACGAAGGTCTGGCAGTCACGGGCTCTTGATCTATAATTTGGGGATCATGGGCGTAACAGTATACTTTTTTATGTCCATGGTACTGCTCATGTCTATAGGCGACGGTTACCACTTTCCATCAGGTGGGCCGTCAGCTTGTTTGCCATTCTAAGTTGTATAAAAAAAAACCCTGAATAACACATATGTCTATACAAAATACATACTATAGTGCGCAAGTGAGTCTTATATTTACAAGCGCATGGATACACACTTTGAACGTTTAATTTGATAAATTATTTAGTAACAAAAAATTTATTAAGATATATATACACAGATTCTGTAGTTCCGTGCAAAATATCCGATGGGCCGTCAGCTTGTTTATCATTCTAAGTTGTATAAAAAAAAAAGATTTTTTTACAAATGGATTGTTGCTAATGAGGACTAGGGGCTTTCTCGCTAGAGATACACGATATATGTGTTAGATTCACGTGGCCTGGTATAGTTTCCAGGAGGCCACGTGAATCTAACACATTGATAATTCCTAGAGAATTTGTCATAAAAGGCTAACTGTATTCTCCAGTCTATTATTGTATTAGCGCTGAAATTATCATTTCGTTTTAAAAACTGTTATATTATATTAATTATATAATTAATATACTTATACCTATATAGGCAAATTTGTTCATTACTTGTTGTCATCTTAACGGCTCAACTAAATATCGTGAAATTTTGCATACACATACTTTTCAAGATGGAGAAGAATATAAGCTACTTTTTATCTCCATCAATAATTATCATATCCCGGTCATACGGATGAAATCACGGGTAAGAACTAGTATTTACGTACTTACATTTAATGTTGTATCAGAGACCTTATAAATCATAGTTACTATATTTACACGAATGGCAAGAGATTCCATTGGGGATGGGCATCAACGCTTTTCCAATAATAACTGCCTAGAAATGAAAGCCTTTATGGATCGTAAACGGAAAATTATAGTCTTGGACGGCAGGGCTCATTTTCACCGGACATTTGGTCTTAATATCGTACAGGCAGTGTTAGCACAGCGATGACTTGTGACGCATACCAATAACATTCAGAACTGTTAGGTTAAATTGAAATCCTGGACGTTAGACCTTCATGAATATTTTTTTATTATTACAATGGCATACAAGCTGAGGCCCTACCTGATGGAAAGCGATAATCGTGTCTAATAGTGGGAGTCGCAAATGTGAAAACGATTCATGGCTTAACATAGATATAAATTTGATTATGTATTGACTGTAATTCAGCTGTACGTTTTCCAAAAAATAAATAAATAAATAGACATAAGCAACATCAAGGTAATCACAAAATACATTACAATGCCCATAGTACTTCTCATACGTTGCTATTCCTGAGGATTGTGATGTTACGTTTTCGTACCTTAACAAGTACCTAACATATTTGTCTCTTCAGTTTTTTTTTAAATGATTCTGAAAGAAGGTATTAAATACGATTACATTTTTTAAGTGTAAAGGTGTGTATTGAGTTCCTGTGTGTTTCCTATATGGAATGGGCTTTTTTTTTTTTTATACCACTGAGGTGGCAAACAAGCATACGGCCCACCCGATGGCAAGCGGCTACCGCAGCCCATGAACGCCTGCAATACCAGAGGCATTACGCGCGCGTTGCCGACCCTGAAGAAACCTCTATACCCCCCTTTTGAAGAACCCCATGCTGAACTGCCCCATCCTTTCTTTCCCGTGGGTGTCGTAAGTAGCGACTAAGGGAATTTGATGGTCGAGAGATTGGCAGCAGCGTCCCTTTTAAAGCATCACCAAAACCTAACTTGCTAAACTGCCTGTCAAGCGTGGCAACTACTTTCAAAATCCTCCCAAGGGTCTCCCTCTATCTCTTATATGTTCAGCAGTGAACAATTAATGGCTGATATGATGATGATGATGATGATATGATTATAGGTAATATTAATTGTCTAGATATAGGATGCTATTTCTTTTGTGGGGAAAAATATACAACTTAAATATCAATAGTACTGCAATGTTTTATTCAAATTCTTGTCTCGAAATACCATGAAAATTACTTCATTAACTCCTTATATTATTTCCGAAATAAACGAAGGACAAAAAAGAAATAAGAATAATTCTATCGCAAGATCAAAGAGTAAAACGGACGCGAAGAGGCGTTGAGTGATTACACGAGTCCTTTGACTTTTGTACAAGTTCTTACAATTAACTCGAAGGGCAGTGAAGCCTTCTGAACATACTTTTGTCGATTGTTATGTGACCACTGAACGAATCAACGGTTACGAACAAAGCAAGGCGTCGAGACAATTATTACGGCTTTTGCATGCTGAGCCTAATCTAGGGGAGGGTAAGCCGGGCGAATCGCCAAAAATGTGATGCTGCAAAATCGACAGCTGCTGACTGTTAAAAAGAGAGGCAAAATTGCAAATCGACCACTATTTGCATGAAGGTCGTTTATGCAATTTTTTTAAATGCCAACAAAAACCTTTTTAGTAATAACTGTGCAATTAACTTTGTTTGTTATCGTAACCTCTTGGCGCCTTAACCAATACTATATACTTTTTACTAACACAGCTGTCTATCCGTACATTTAGTACAAGATGCTAAAAATTATTTTGAATAAAAAAACATTTTGACTCATGGAAAAATGTTTTTTTGGGGAAATGTAAAATTTTATTGGCAGAGTACGGCTGATAATTTTGTTTTCACCTTAATTATATAAATATATATGATTATTTTAAAATTGTTCTATTAAGGAAAGATAATATTATATCCACAAACACATGCCATATTTCAGTTTTTAAACAAAATGAATAAACGCAAAAAAAATCTCAGATGAAATAAATATTTCAACATGCGTATAAAACAACATTTCTTGGCTTTATTTCTCACATATAGAGCTCTCACATTTTAGATGCATCTTAAATCCATCGTGCTGTTCAGGTTGTATTTACGTTGCGCCAAGATGCGGACATACTTACATACACCCGAAAAACATTTCCCTCCATTCGGCGGGTAAAAATTACATGAATAAAAAAAGAACACACACAAACACTCAACCCATGAAGGGCGTCATAGTCGACACAGCTGTGTGTATGTATGTATATTTTGTGATGTTCATTGTGTTTCATAGAGTGACAGAATGACATGAATAGGCTACGGTTACCATGCACTTTTCACGTCAGTTTCTTTTCCATTAGAATAAAAAATAATAAATTATTAAATACATATTTTTGTCATGCGTGAATGTTTACATTTGGAAAATTACTATTCACTTACTCGAAGTAAAATATTAAATAGTCACACACACATGTTTTTATCAAACATGTATTTCGTTTAATGTAATACTTAAAGTAGACATAGCGAGTAATATGAAATAAACTACTATTTCAATAATATTACTGTGAACAGTCTAAATAATAATAATTTTGCTCTGCAAAAATGGTACCTTTGATAATAAAGTTATTTAAAAAATTATTAACACAGGAATAAATATAAAATACCATTGATTGGAAAAGATAAAAATTGACTCAGAATAAATTTACGAGACATGACATACAATAATAGGCGAATTGTGAATTCATATATCGGTAGTTTCGGCAGCTATTACAGCAAGCAATACATACTTGAGTAAAGGTATTACGACCTTTACTCAAGTTCAAATATAATTTATAGCCCATAGATATATTTCTTTGCATTCAAAATTGCAACTACTCTAATTTGCTATAATTATTGCTACAGTAAATTTTAAATTCCATTTCCATCTTTTTAGTTATTCATTATCATATGAGGTCTACACTGTTTGCCCGTACGGGGTTGCCACTCAAATACCTTATTTCTCTATCTGTTGTCGTTTCTTTGAGCTATGTAATCAGCTGCTTGCCACTTCAGCTTGCTTATCCTTCTATGTCAGTTCTTTTGCAGATATCTTCATTTTGGTTTCTGTCTCGCAAAGAAACTTCGAGCTTAACCCTCTTCATAACTCGCTGAGTAACTTGAAGCTTTTGCATATGAGTAACCATGCTTCGATTCCATAGGTTATTACTGTCAGTCATGATCTATGGAACTGAAACACGCAATGTTTAAAGAGCTTTATCTTCATACTTTGAAGTATTTTGGATGAGAAGATGTATGTAGATATAGTTTTCCGAACATTTACTAGTAGGTATAATTTAGGAATTATTTTATTCTCAAACTTTTTCAGTTTCCTGTATCTGTATAGTTGTTGGATTTTGTCACGGCATCTTAATCGAAATATTATTGCATAAGAATAAATAATTATATAATAATAAAGGAGTTAATAAATGTATATTTTTTTCAATAATATTAGGTATAGAAAAGAAGACAACTATCTGGCTGACGCAAGTATATTATAATTCATCAATGTACATACAGAAATATTTTCATTGTCTGTCTTGAGTTGCATATTGTGATTATAAGCACGAGTAAATTTAGACTTTCGGAAAAATAAAAAACAAACACTAGTCTTGTGTACTGTTCTTGATAATTCTTCGCAGTTCGCCCTAGGTTCAGATATTGTCTATATAACTTTCCATCAAGTTTAGTAGCTTTTTCCAGTAATTTCATAGACTTATAGGTTATACGTTCATTCGCATTTTATCACATCAGACATTTAACTTATTTGTAGAATTAATAAAAGTAGTGGTAAATTTCCATGTAATAACACGATTAAAATTGATTTTATTTCTATTTCAATTCATCGGATGAAAGTTCGTTGGTGTCTGTAAACAACAAGTTGATTATTTTAAGAAAATTTTGAAATTTAATTTTTGACTCTACAATAGGCTATACAAAAGTAGGCGAGTTACAAACTTTATTTGTAATAATATTTTTATTATCATCATCATATCAGCCTTTCACTGTCCACTGCTGAATATAAGCCTCCCCCTTGTGGGTCTTGCCAGTAGTTGCCACGTTTGGCAGGCGGGTTGTCAACCGCAGGCTTTGGAAACGTTTTAAGAGGGACGCTGCTGCTCATCCCTCACCTTCCCTTTGTAACTTCTTACCATATATATCCACATTTTTTATACTATGTTGAAATATTACTAAATGTATGTAGTTTTTTTGTTTCATATGTTTTTGAAACAATACTTGACTTTAGCATTATTTCAGTCCATCAATGGTTTCTGTTGTTCTATAGGATAAATTAATAAAATGAGGTAGGTAGTGATCTATATATATTTCAATTGATACGTCTACATCTACTAGGAGATCTTCCTTCACTCGGTTTGTCTACACGATCTCACCATTCAAAAAATTTTCCCTATTGATTGTCTATAGACCTTCGAGTTAAGTGGTCGACCTATTGCCGGCTGAATTTGCCCATCATTCCAGTTATATTGGTTATACCTTTCTTTCGGATTCCATTGAGTAGCATAATATTTTTTGACAAGAGGGCTGAAGGGATTTGAATAAAGTTGAATTCGTTTTATTAAATACGGCTAATTAAAGTTATTATTACTATAATTTTATATTGTACATGCCGATATGGTAGAATATGGAATAATGGACATGTAATTATTTTTTTCAATTGTATTAAATTATGATTTGATAAAATTATATGAAAAATTAGGACTCAAATATTTATTTAAAGTGAAATTTTAATAAAAGTGAGTGTAAATACTGTTTGTCCATTAAGTGAATCCACTAAATACAGTTAGTATATACAAGTCTAATTAATTACCTGTATCTATCGAAGATGTTGTATCGCACTTGCATTTCTTGTCCACACACATCCCGTTAAAGAAGCCCAAGTGTCGACAAGATTGATCACAACTTGTATTAAGACAGTTTTCTTTTTCTTGCTTTGAATAGTGTATGGTTTCTAAAAATATACAAGTATTAATAATAATAAAGCAGAGAGTTATTTTGCCGACCTAAAGTATAGCAAGTGAAATCAAATATCAAAAATATGATAAGTTATATCTATACTAAGTTGGTTTGCGTTAATTTAGAAAATAATATTATTAAAGTGTATTCAGACTCTTTTGTTGTGGCTGCAATTATATTATGGAACACATTTCCTCATGAAATTAGAAATAGCCTAAGCATTGGGATTTTCAAATTACGTCTGAAGAATTATTACCTCTCACAATACTGATGTACGTACTTATTATATTTGTGTATAATATATGTATATCTATCTATTTATATGTATTTACTTATATATATATTTTTATTAATTTATTATAATTTATTATACGTATTGGTCTTTTCAATTGTAAAGACATTTTATTAATTTATTTTTACTATAACAATGAAGTCGATTGGTACACATGTATGACTGTAACTACTAATGAACTGTCAGTTTTCTTATATTGGGTTTGCTGGAAGAAATCTCTATTGGAGATAAGCTCGCCTTTGTGCACTATTATGTTTGTTTTTACATTTTAATAACCTTTTGTTGTACACAACAGGTTATTAATATGTATAAAGAATAAAGAAAGAAAGTGTTTTCGGTTTTCTGCAATCAGATGTTTTGATGTATTTTTCTGTGTCTGCTATAGTTCTTCAAAACAGACCAGGTATTCGGTGTAATTGTGTGGCACGTAGTATCTACTTACCTTGATTTTGCAGTAAAATGTCACATTTGCATTTATTTCCAACACAAACGTCGCCTGTGAATCCCAGGCGTCGACAAAGTTGATCACAGTTTAAAGGATTGCAACTGTCACCCTTACCTGAAAATTAAAATGTTTCTGTCCGAGTGAAATTATGTTGGGCATATTAAATATTAATAGGATACTGTAATAAAATTTGGTTACCGTATAGTTTAAATTGACATTTAAAAAGAAATTTCATTATCGTTTTTTAAATAAAACAATTACCATTATGTATGTATCAGCCCTTAACTGTCCACTGTTAAACATAGTTTCTCCCATAAGAGGGGTTTGCCAGTAGTTGCCACGCTTGGCAGATGGGTTGGAAACTGTAGCTTGACTTTTGGTGATATTTTAACAGGAATGCTGCTACCCATCCCTCCACCATAAACTTCCTTAGTCACCTCTTATGACACTCACGATAAAGGAAGGGGTGGCCTATTCTATGCCGGGACCTACTCGGCTCTACACCATATATATTTAGTAAATTAAATTCATTTAAGATCGCTTTTTGTGATTTATAAGTGTATTATATATATATATTTTGTATTGTTATTTAATTAGTTTAATTGTTATTTAATTAGAGTAAATAAATATACAAATAAATTATATCTATAGTTGCCATATGTGTCTTCATTAACCACAGCATAGTATTAATTTTCTTTTCTGTAATGTGTTATATATAATATTATTTTATCAAATTTCTGCATTCTCTTAAGGTTCACTGAGAGATAATGTTACTTAGTATTAAGTTTGCATATCAAATCATTATCATAAGTGGTCAATAACTTATTATAAATAAATATTTTAATTAAAAAACTAAAATTTGAGGTATTAGGGAGTTTATTATGTGCGTTTTAAACCTACTTATTTTACAGACTTGAGTTTCTCTGTAAATTGGTACTAAAATTAGAAAACTGGTCAGTTTGCACGTGAGCTAATCATGCCAAGTTTTTAATAGTTTATAATAAGTCTTCTGGAGATTCTTGGATATATCCCTTTAAAATAAGTAACAATAGTTACCGTGCAATGAAACGTGACAATTGCATTTGTCCCCCAAACAGTCGCCGCTGTGGAAGCCGAGCCGGCGACAAATGTCGTTGCACTTTTTCGGATCGCACGTTTGCAAATTGCCTAATTTCTCTTCCTTTTTGTTGCAGAAGCAGCGATCGCTTAAACAATGGCCAGTGCCCATTGCATTGTTTTTACACATATCGTTGCAGCTTAAGGCATTACATTCGGGAAATTTTCGCTCCGCATCTGTTTAGGAATAATAATTATTTTTAGATTTAAATTTTGAACACAAACTACATATAACAGTATTAAAATTTTATAACAGTATTAAATTCTCTTATTAAAGGTTTTTTTGGAATATACTTGTCGGACACAATTATTGGAGACGACACAAACACAGTGAGTTCATTAACTTCCCGTTACTTATGTATATACAGCATCTAATCATTACACACCATTTATATATATTATTTAGAAAAAAATCATGCATATCCAATAAATCATGAGTAGAAATTATATAGGGAATCCCTATATTATACATACATACATATCTGTCACGCCTGTCTCCCATTAGGGTAGGCAGAAACAATGGAACGCCAAATGCTTCGATTCAAACAAACCTCTTTCGCTTCTTCCACATTCATCAGTCTTGCCCTATATTATATTATATATATTTTATATATGCCTAGCTATATAGCTAGGCATATATAAAATATTGGTATCCGAATATAGATTTTCGTTCAATTGTGCATTTTTTTTGTTTCTCAAATCCCGTGGATTGATCTTACGTAGTGCCGCATTATCAATCCTGCAATGCAATTATGCAATTCACGCAAGCCCTTTGCGAGATTCACACTGAATTTCACAAAGGGCTATTAGTTTAAAAAATCATTTTTCTATTTTAAATTGAAAAAGAGAATTGTTCATTTTCTATTTTAAATATAGTTGCTCACATACATTCGGAATGTTATTATTGTTAGTAGTGTATAAATAATTCATATGTAATTCATTAAAAAATATGTGATCCATCCATTGTTTCTGCCTATCTTAATGGGTGACAGGCGTGACAGATATGTATGTATGTATGCATGCAATATGTGAATTTTGTTTTTGTGTCATTTCAAATTGCATTCAAAAAATAAGCATCACTTGCTTATTTTTTGTACTTGCTCGATCTATTTTTTTAATGCAATTTAGAATGTTAAAAAAGTTAACGGCCCACCTTTGTAAAGCGATAACTGTCACCTACAGATATAAACAGCATCATGAATGTCACAGAATAATCTGTGTCATCTGTGATCCTAAGGTCTATGGTGTCACACCACCGTATTCTGTAATTTCACTTCTGCATTCCAGTCTTTAATGTTCTTATTCTTTTTAAATGATTCATTGTTAGCTAGTCCTTTTTTAAAATGATCGAAATAGTTTTGATTTACCTAATTAAATGCCGTAGTACCTTTCGAGTGGAGTCCGTGACGGCATTCACAATCATCCCCGACACAGACTCCTCCATTGATACCAAGTCGCCGGCACAGTTGGCTGCAACGAGTTCCCACGCAGGAGTCCAAACGAATAGAGGCGCTGTTTACATCTGTACGTAAGTTAGATGACATCATCAGAAAAATAGATGGAAACCCTGGAGGGTAGGCTAACTTACGGCATTATATATTATTCGCGTGTATTTTTGAGTTTATGAAACTATAAAGATTGCTTCTAGATGGCATAACAAGATAAGACGTATTTTGCGTAAAGCTATTATTAATTTCATTAAGATTCTTTATATATATAACGACATTTAATGAACTTATTTATTGTTTTTAACAGCTATTTCTATTTCATCCGAAAGTCTTCTTCCAGGTGAGTACGGTGCTTTACGTCGCAGCATCTCGTCTCGAACTACACAAAGCCCCTAATACATAATAAGTATATAAAATTTCCATAATATAGATAAACAAATAAAATTTATTTATTATTTATATATATATCTTTTATATGTACATTATCAACTTACAATTATTATGATTGTATATATTGTAATTTTATTAATACTCAGATAATTTAAGTGATTGTGTTTGTAAATATATTATCTATGGAGGGGATTTCAATCTACATCTGCATTTTAGTAGCAATTTTAATATCACAGGGTACCACTAGTAGTAGTAGCACCATAAAAATATACATATTGTCTTTAAAAAAAACTAAAATTCTAGTTAGCAATTCAGATTCGAACAAAATTCGAAAATTTCTTTTTCTATATACTTATAAATATTAATATTTACCTTCTAGTCTGCTTTCCTCCTTAGGAAAAGTGCATATGCAGGAATTTCCAATGCAATTACCAAATATATAACCTATACTATTGCAAAATGAGACACAGTTCGAGTAGATGCATTTCTCGAGCCCAACTTTGGTTTCTTCTGCGTCTGAAAACAAATTGTGTATTAAAATTAATAATTTAACATTTTGTTACTCTCCTACAAACTAAAAAAACTAGACAAATTAACTCGAATTCTTGAACCAGAAACAATTTAAAAAAATAATTAAAATAATAGCATATAGATTAAAAATGAGTAATCAAAATGTGTTTAAAAATTTATGATAATATCATTTATTTATTTATTTTAAAAGGTACATCAACAGTGTAAATACAGACATTAATTTTAATTGATATACATGGCTTGCATCTTGCGTTTACACCAATTACAGATGTAATTGGTGGTCATATCAAGTACACCAAAAATATATAGTTAAATTTATCTTTTATCTTTTATTGACTTATCACACTCCTTAACCTCCACTTTTTAAGGTCTATGCTTCACGATAACTCTGCCTAATGATTTTTTAATCAAAATGTTATTCCCGTATTCTATACCAATTCAGAAAATTTAAAAATAAGTTTTTTGTACAACAATATAATCATAACAATAATATGACAACAATATTACACAATATATTATTTAATTAATAAAAATATTTATATAATATAAACAGGTAAATAATTGAATAACAAAATTATTAGAGTTACTATGCGTTATATATGTCATATTACAATTGGTTATACATATGTAATCAATTAAAGCAATTAATTACTAATGTTGAAAGTTAATAGTTTAAATAAACGTATCTTGGCTGGGAATTACCAATGACCGCAACGTAATCTAATGTCATGATTTGCTGGATCATATTTTCCTGATATTTGTTAGTCGTTACGTGTATAATAATAAGAGTCAATTCGCCTTGACTTTTAATTGCAATTATGACTTTTAAAGTTTTCATTAATTATATATGGGAAGTAGAAATTATTTGCCTCTTTTTAGGGGAACGTTTTACAAGTAAAAAAAGACTTTTCATAAGTATTATATAGAGCCGTCCAGACTTGAGCTAAGCGGAGATTATCCTGTGGGTGTACCAGACAATTGAAAACCATATTTAAATATATATTTTTTGTATACATATAAAAAAAAATTAAGTATGGTAGTTATGTTATGGTAGTTTGGTTAGTAGCCATAGTATGAGTACAAGCTCTGCTTGGCTTGGGTCTAAATAACTCTATGTAGGTAAATACATATATATGATCATAGAGTCATCTGTTCAGCAACGGACAGATAATGACTGAGATGATGATGATGATAATAAATAGAAAATACCCAGACTAATACAAACACACATACAAATACAAATATGTGTATTCATAAGTATGTATGTGTTCGGGCAGTGAATTAAACCGTTCTACCACGGAAATCGTCAATCGAAATACTATATGAGTATTAAATTGCTAATTTTATTATGAAACCTGACTAAAATAGCTGTAACTACACACTATTTTCAATATATTAAGATCAATTTTAAATAAACAAATACCTGTTTATTTTTAGCAGTTACTTACCATTATGACCAACAGCAGAACCGTTAACTAACAACGCGTTCACAGTACAAAGGGAAACAATTAAAATTATTTTCGTTAACATGATTGTTTTGATGACTGCAATATAAAAGTATGGAGAGGGATGATTTTCCTGTCATATATATACAGGACTTGGTATATTAGGTACGTGATATCGGGAATTCACCAACACGTCACGGATGCACTGGGAATGGCGTTGTGCCGTTACTAAGTGCTAATTTTACCCACTTAGATTATTATCTAAGGAGATAAGATTTTAAAGTTTCAAGTTTGTGTACATTACTTATATCAGAGCGAGACTTTGTACAAGTCATTTGTAAGGAATGTATGTAAGTGAGTTCTAAGGACCTACCATGTAATGTTTTAGAAAATTCGAGGCTGAACGAAAGATAAATTTGATAATTACATAATACATACAGTTTAAAAATATTAAAGATGTTAAAGTATCGTTTCCTTGGACTAATATGGTAGGAACGAAATGTTAAGTTAAAAAATTAAGCAACTGAACCGATTAAAAACAAATTATAGGACTAATTTATAAGCACATATATCCTGTCAAGTAAAAAAATAATTTTCCAAATTTTTTATAACTGACAGAGTTATGAGGTTAGAAACATAACAAAAAATACAACCGAATTGAGTACCGTATTCTTTTTGAAATAGGTTGAAAAAAATTGTAGCAGAGTATCACCACGTAACTTGCTAGTTAAGTTAGTAAAAGTAAGTGTTAAATTTCGTCAAATGTTAATTTGTTGGCCTCTCAAAATGCATCGATAAATCAATCGTGCAATATTATAATCAATACGTTCATAACATTTGCGTTAGATGGCACCAGTGGACCGTGAGTAATCGGAGAGCAGGAAAGTACGTACCCACATGCGATATTTAAACAACGATAATGTGAACAGCCGGTTGTAAAAATATCGGACTCGACGAGATCGCGTTATCAGAATACCAGCAATAATCAGCATTTAAAATAACAAAAAGGAAAAACAAATTTATTTTACATATTTCGTTTATTATGAAGTTCGTAGTGGTTATGTTGTTTATATTTGCTGTGCTAATTGGATATCAAGGTATGTTTATGTTTTCATAAATTTCCACAACTTCTATGGAAATTTCCTACCTAATAATTTAACTACGGAGAAGGGAAGTCGACCTCCACGCGGTCCTTCCTGGAAATCATTGTATTTGTCGCTATAGGTCAACTGACCCGAATTTACTGTAGACTCTATCGTAAACTAATAGGCAAGGTTAATTAAGTAGTAACATAAGTAAGTTAGGTTAGGTATTATTAAATTATGTACTAAATTACTTATCTTATTAATAGTCTTTTTAAACATCATCAAACCGTAGTTACCGGTTGCCAATCCGCCTGTCAAGCGTGGCAACTCCTGGCAAAACTCTCAGTAAGAGAAGGCCTATGTTCAGCAGAGGACAGTTAGCAGCTCATTTGATGATACTTAATTATAACTTTGGCAGATTTTACACATTTTAAAATATTTTTTTTTTTTGATACGATTATAAGTAAATATTACCTATATAATTTTTCTGGGGAAGGGATTGTTAGTAATGCGAATTACCAGTCTCATTGTTAGCAATAAACCCTGTCCGCTCGACCTCCCCGTGATTCCCCCTAGAAACTATCGTGCTGAATTCCAGGTGTATTCATCATGATGGGCTAACTAACTATCTTTTCATTTTCACTTATCACTGGTGCCCCGCCAGCGTATACCGTTAGCGTAGGCGGAGTTACCATTCTATTATCATCTATTAACAATATATCCCAAAAAAAATTTAATTAAAATATAATATACAAAATACATATGTATATACACATTAACATATGTGAGAGAATATCCATGTGTATTATAATAAATTGTGTTTCACAAAAAAAAAACCGACTTTAATTGTGACAATAAAAGTAACTTTAATTAAAAACTACCTACTAAAACTAAAACAGTACCTACTTTGATAAATTTTTTTATGAAACTAACTTGTAAGTATATGCTTTTAGATATAGAATAATTTTCCAAATCGGTTTACAATGGATGGAGTTATGAAGCTACAAACATAAAAAAATACAACAGAATTGACCGCCTCCTTATTTTTAAACCTGTTGAAAATACATTTATATTCTGTGACTGTGTACAAAAAATTTGCAATAAAACTATGGTCCAACTTTGTGCTAAATTTACTACGCTTTCATTGTGTCCTATAGCGTGATTGGGTGATAAGTATGTACCGAAATATCAAAACATCTTTTGCTACATCTTTCTTTCTTTACTTTTAAAATTATACGTTATATACATATAATTTTAATCTAACAATAAATATAAATCTAACAATTTGTCCGCTACTTCGTATGCGTGTATAATAAAAGTACGAAAACCAATAAAATAGACCAGAGGGAGACTTTGTACAAAAGTCGATTGCTTGGGTTCCTCTGTCCCATTCGTATTTCAACCGTGAAGCAGTTGTGTTTGCATGGCTGTGTTTCGGTTTAAAGGGTGGGATATGGCGTGAATTTACAGGGTACAGAGGAATAACATCTGAGTCCTCAGGAATGGCAATGCATGGGGGGGGGGGGGGGGTATCATGGGCGAAACAGTATACTCTGTTATGTCCATGGTACTGCTCATGTCTATAGGCGACGGTTACCACTTTCCATCAGGTGGACCGTCAGCTTGTTTGCCATTCTAAGTTGTATAAAAAAAAGATCACTTATGGTGTATCAAAACAATACATACACCAAATTTTAAGTTAGACCTTCAAGAATACAAAATCGACAACCGTAACCAATGGTGCATTAGTTTTTGCGTGATATCGAAACAAAAATACAGGCAGAGAGACAGACAAAATTTCTAAAAAATATTGTTTTGGCATCTATTAATTAAGACTCCTCATATTTTTATTTTTTTACATATCACCCATGTACAGAAATATTCTAGTTACAATTTTATTATGTAAGTAAACGTATAATTATATAAATAAAAAGATAAATAGGATTTGATATAATAATTAGGTCTAATCAGATAGGTATGTCCTAATCAGGTCTCAATACTTATTGAATGTAGGTAGGTGTCGTGTCATTGAACTCGGTAAACTGGCGTCGGGGCATCCCTGCAGCCACAGATAATATAATACTAATAATACTAATACTGTTACTAACGTAGATGTTTATACTAGGTTTGTATATATGATTCATTAGTATCGTCTCGCTTTTGTTTTTATTCTTAAATTTTTTTTTTTCCGCAACTTAGTCCATATGATCGGATTAAAAACTCGTCTATATTCAAGGGCGAATACCAGATACTAGGTATTTATCAATTTTTATGAAGATTTCTGAATTTTAAAACCCTTTTTTTACGGTTTCTTAGTAATAATTAAATTCCTTTTTATAATTATTATACTTTTTATTTTTCCTTACATTTTTTATTTTCCATTTAGGTATAATTTATTTATTTATTTATTTATTATAAGTTACAACAACAGTTTGCAAACAGAAATGAACCATTAAAAAAACCAAAACAATACAAAAATTTATCAATACGCAGTTTGAATTACATTGTAAACATACACTAAGTTATAGTATTTATCTTTTATATACATTATATTACTGATTACAATTATGAATTTTTATTATTCCAAAAACCATACAATGACCTCTTAAACCCAATAGTACTCTGATGAAAGATATCGATTTTTCCGATTTTATTATACAATTTCGATTAATTCATTCAACCCATTTTTTTTCTACGGTTTCTTAGTAATAATCATAATACGTAAATTTTGTTTTAAATGAAATTTTATATTTATTATATTCTTTTATATTTTTTTATATATAGGAGACCAAACTGATGCACATTTTTTATCTTCCAATTAATAAAAGTGTATAAATAAAGTACTATTATATATTTTACAATTAAAAAATTAAATATACAATAATTAATCTAAAATCTTAATTTGTGTAGTTAAAATAAATCTAAATCTAATCTTTTGGGAGTTATTTATTTCGTTTTCTTAACACACATACCTACATATTGAGAATATTTTCAGTGGTTCATGTATACTAAAGGTATTATTATATTATTTTTAATTCTATTTAGATTATATAAGAAAAATTTGTAAAGATATTTGGACGTTTAGAAATATCAAAGATAATAGATGATGTCTGTACAGATGTACAAGGGGAATTTTTTGAGTGTACTATGTTTGTCGTTTCCGACAATTGTTTCGAAATCATCCAGAAGTCTTCTTAGCGTTAGGGGGCGTCTGGCGCTTTACGTCAGAGAGTCTCGTCTCATACTGCTGACTGCATCTCGCAGAGTCCGTGAAGACAATATACGAGTAGGTGATAGGTGATGAAGATAGATGCTTGTTACTTAATTACATTTAAACGATTGATTTGAATGAAATTTAATGCACAGGTAGGATATATCATAACACATAGGATACTTTATATAACGATTCGCGTAGGCAACTCCATGTAAAACAACTAGTTTTTTTTTATATCTCGAAGATCGCAAACAAGCATACAGCCCGTCTGATTGTAAACGGTCACTGTAGCCTATGGGCACCTGTATCTCTAAGGGTGTCCCGTGTGCGTTATCGAACTTGAAGAAACCTTAATATAACCTTTTTGAAGGGAGAGGGGAAGAAGGATTGTTAGTAATGGGTTCTAACAGACCAATTGCCAGCGACATACCCAATCAGGTAGACCTCTACGTGGTCTCCTCCTGGGAATTATTGTGCTGCATTCCAGACCTTTTCACCACGATGGCGTAACTGACCTGTACTTTCATCAACACCTATCATCCCTCACTGGTGCCCGATGGCGTATATCGTTAATGCAGGCGAAGTTGCCATTTAATTGTCATCCATTTACAAAAAAAAGTTTCTTTAAAGAATCCCATATTGTAGTCTTTAGGGAAAACCTCATATATATTGTAGTATACTCATAAACCACATTTATTACATATTTTAATGTTCAGTTATGGCTTTGTTATGATTTTATTAGGTACAAGTAAAGATAAAGAGCGCTGTATGGTTTCATTAGTTGCTGTTTGATAAAAAAAATATGTAACGTTGAATCAGACTGAATTACGATTATTGTCGTGTATAAACCCAATATAGTGGGAGCATATCATGTGATATGTAGGTACATGTTTTTATTTCGTGTTTTCCTTCTCTTGCACTTATCGACGCTGGAAAAATAAAATGTATCAAGTGACATATATAGTATTTTTGAGATGTTTTTTAGTTTAATTTTGATGTTTTATGGTTTAGCTAAATCACCAATTGCTCTGCTTAATTTATTATATTACTTAACTTTCTATTCGACGCAGAAAAAAAATTAAATATATATATAAATTGAATATATTGTTTTTATTACTGATTTCTTCTTAAAATTTAAATAAATTGTTTAATTCTCTTTAATTCTTTATTAAATATTTTAATATCGGCCAGAGTGTCGCATAATACATTTTGCCTTTTCAGCGTCGTTATGTTTTGCACTCCATTTTCTGAGTTGCCTCTTACAATATCCTGGACATGAAAAGGATAAATGACGTTATATTTTTACCTCGTCATTATTATGGGGAATCGTTTTCATGTCCTTATTAATCCTATTTCTATTATAAATGTTAAAGTTTGTGAGTATGTATGTATGAAAGTATGTTATTTTATTACGCGAAATCTATCAAATGGACTTGAATGAAATTTGATAGATAGATAGGTTATATCCTAACATTAAACAGCTAGTAGTATTGATAGGTATGTTAATTACAGTGATGGCTTATTCATTCTTCATACTCGTGAACGGGGGCTTCTAGTAGAGACTGGTTTGTTCAAGAATATTGTGGTTGATTGTAGTTTTGTAGCTTTTTATTTTCTTTTTTATCAATACAAAGTTTATAATAGTCATTTTATCCATTCATATTTTTTATTTTTGTTATAAATTTAACTTTTAATTGAAAAGGCTACAGCTGTGTTTTTAGCTCGTTCTTATTAACTGAACTGGGCGGTAATTTCATAAAAAAATTACTATCCCAACATGCTTATGTTCACTTAAGTTATTCAGTTTATGTGAATAAAAAATATTTATTATTATTAAAAAAAAAAACGCGTTTAAATCACTGAATGGATATGAATAAAATTTAATACTGAAAGAGACCTGCATCCTAGATTAAGATATAAGATTCATTTGTATACTAATAAACGTGGTTAAAGCTATGAAATACAAGTAGATATTTAATAATTATTTTCACTTGCAGAGGTCAACGCAGCTGTGAGAGCAAGGCATCCATGCTATGGAGACTGCGTCGAGATGTGTGGTCTGCAAGGCAAAAGTTCTGGCACCTGCATGAGGGGTGTTTGTCGATGTTTCTCCGATGTGGGTTCATAATTATGATAAATAATTTGCGTCAAGTCATCACAATGTACTTTAAAAAGTAATTATCAATGCATTATTTAGTCGATTATATTGGATTTGCATCGCCAAGAGCATTTATTGCATTTCTTATGGTCGATTTGATAGATAATACCGCTAGGTGTTAGGTCTACTATACGAGAATTATACTTTATGTATAATTAGGTTTTACCTGTGACTTTGTCTGCGTGATGATCTATATGTCTCTATGTCCTTCCATTCCATATAATAGGCATATACTAATTTTTAAATTAAATAGTTTAGCCGGTTAAGGTACTAAAAGGCAACAAACGAACTCACTTTCCCATTGATAACATTAGTAAAGACGTGCATAAAAACAAATAAATGTATAATTAATTTGTACATTCAGTGAGATGTAATTCTGGGCTTTGTCCATGTAATGGAGGTTAGTACAATGCAAGAGTAAGTCTAAGATGCTAAGCTAAGTTACCTACCTTTAGTTTTTAGCACAAAAAATCGTTAAGACCTCTCTTTTAAATATTATAGTCATGTAAAAGATAGTTTAAATGTATTGAATAACTGGATAGATTTATAGTTAATTTACAGTTACTTTTATAGTTAATGTGTACTTATAAATTGTAAATAAACATAACATGTAAAAGACAATTCGTCATAGTCCTAGAATACTGACGGATCTTTATATGTAATATTTGTCAGATCCGTCAGTATTCTACGACTATGACGAATTGTTTAAAATTTTAGTATTTCTTTTTAATAGAATAAAAAGAAAATATTCATTATATCTTTAGGTTTAAAAAAATAAAATTATGCATTCGAAGTTTTTTTTTTAAGTGTTCAGTTATTGTATTAGTAATTATAGTTATAGTCATACTTACCTCCTGATATGTAAATAAATATTATATGATTCTTATTTAATAGTTTTATTTTGTGATTTTACATATTTTTCGGTATAAATTATCTTCACATTGCCTTTTTTATAAGGTACTTAAAGGATACTCACTCTACCTATAGTCTAGGATTTTGAACACGGTAAATTAATTCAGGTTATTAAATTACTATGAAAGTTAAAATATTTTTGTCAATGTATATAAATAAGTTATAGTAAAACATTTAACTACCAAACAACTTTATTTATTTAAATTTAAAAGGAAAAACAACAGCGTACGTATTAATACACTTTAGAACAGTGCAATCCGGCTCGAAGGATCACATTTATGTTTTAGAGGGACAGTTTGCAATCCATAATAACAATAGTCAAGATATATGCGCCGATATGGCTTACAACAAATCTTTAACATTAAAAACTGCTAAACATGGCAACAATGTTTATTCACCCTGAAGTGCAATTACTAAAGGTGCAATTTGCCAGTGGCTAAGTGTTTGCGCTAATGTCTCCATTACCCTCCATTTAGCGAGTGAATAATTTGCATATGACAACACAATTTCTCCATTTCAGCAAACATGCTGTTTGATTCGCTTAAAGGGGTTTCTGAGCTGGTCGCTGCACGCAGCGTGCTCGAATTAACGTAACGTTTATTGTTCATTAAACGTGGTATTATGTGTGTTATTTGCCGTTTGTTTATGGTATGTGTATGTTTATTTAATTTGCCTTACCTTAGTCACCTTTTAACATTCCACTTTTGGACATGGGTCTCTTTATAAGAGCAGAATGTAATTACGTTAACCATGCAGCTTTATATAGGATTTTAATTCGACATTCTTTCTTTAGCTCTGGTGTGTTGTTTTATTATGGGGATCTAGTACTTCGTCACCTTTCTGTGTGATCCTGGCATAGAATAGGCTGTCTTTTCCTTTCCCGTAGGTGTCGTAAGTGGCAACTAAGGTAACTTAATGGTCGACGGATGGGTAGCGGTATTCTTTTTTAAACATCACTAAAAGCCAAACTTCAATTGCCAGCCCACCTGCCAAGCATAGTATCACTAGCAAATCACTTGCCCCCTCCCCCCCCCTCTTATGGGAAAAGCCTATGTTCAGCAATGGACAATTGACGACTAATATGATACTAATATAATTTTAAAATCTACATGTTACAAGGGTTGAGGACGGCAGTGATGCCTCTGGTGTAGCATATCATATGTTCGCATGTATATCATAAGCTTATATGCTACTGTTTATAATATTGTTAGAATTATAACCATAATAAATATTACCAATACTATTTTTTTCATTTGTGGTACAAAACAGAGATTTGATACTAATATCTCTACCAGAACGATTAAATTTTATTATATACCTACAGCGCTACGTAACATCGTCATGTCAGAACAAACCGATATGCTACGTTACTCTCTGTGGTTGAACATTTTACACATTTAATTTAGAAATAAAACAATATCCTTGTGTCTTTCTACGTGTCTCGGAACTCTGGACTCTTGCAGAATATCAACTAGTACAGTAATTGCAGAATACACAACTAGCCAGCCAGGTAGGTATATGTGTATCCTATCTGGGATCAATTTCGCCTAAAGCGAGTCCAACTTAGTTGTTAGCACTTATTCCCATTTAGTTAACAACTTCAGGGTACTGACTACGTGGAGAATATTTATATCTCTTAGGTTAATTTATTTACTAACAAAGTAAGGGATGGCTTGTTACTTAGTTAGGTTGCTTTTAAGACGAACAACGCTCTGAATATTTTTTGTAGGCTTTTCGTTTCCGTAGAATTTATATACAGATATATATATAGATATATACAAGAAGAGAAACTTACCGACTTACAAAGAAAGTTCTTTTACAACAACAGTCAACAAACAAAAATTGTATTTCTTTTTAAAGGCCATTATAATACAAGTAATAAATTATATCCACTAGGAACTTACGTACATATTATTATCTGTAATACTGCAAAGAAGAAAGTTAGTGTAATAATGGGTTGATTGCAATCACAGGTAATTATTTTTGGAAATGAAATATGTTTTTATACAGTTAGGTACAAAGAATACCCCAAGTCACTCAGTGAGTTGTGTGACAGAATATGAAACGAGAACATCTAGACGAGAAAATGAATTTGAATCTAGTCTATAATGCCCATAGGAGGAATTGGTCTTAAGGTCTAGGTCTACTAAGTTGAAATGGCAATGAACGTAGTAAGTCCTAGGCTTCCTTAAACAGCATAAAATTGTGGGTATCATAAGACCTAATTACTATTTACTACATATTAATATTATATTTATATTAAGTACACAGTAACAGTAATTTGCAACAATAAGTGTATATTTCATAGAATATTTCGATAAAAGATGTGACTGATATAAATTAAATTTAAATTTAAATAAAAAAATTACGCAGGCATAAATGAGTAAAGTTTTATAAAGATCTTAGATCTTTCTGTACTTACATTTAAATATGGCAAAATTAGATAAGTTTCGAATGTCGTATTTTTGCGTTTGAATTGGCAAATTACTATAACTATAGGAGACAGTGCTAAGGTCAGGAGGTTTAATTTTCACTTAAAAATGGCGTTCAAATAAGCTTTTTTTTTATTTGTGATTTATTTATCAATAAACAGCGTGTATACAGATTATTTTAGTTGATAGTCGTTTACAAGAATTTGTAATATCCTAATTTTTTATGTACGGTTTCTATCCAGGATCATACTACTTTTCATGTCTTGTCCCACGTTAGGTTCCATCAGTGTTTTCATCTTATCATTGGTTTTAATCAATAGTATTATTATGTATAACTACTGGAACAAAACATTACACACAAGAGAAACGACACTGAAGAGAAAGAAATTCAAATCGTAGATCTAAGAATTTTTTTCTTTTTTGAAATGCATACATGGATCCATGAAACTATTGAAATCGTGCAAGCGGCACTGTTTCATAACGGTAATTACGTAAATGTAAAATTTAAAATTGTTGTTCGGGTTTCTTACAATTAAACTTAAAACTGATAACAGTCGTATAAATGCGTATAGGTTATATTTAAAAAATGTTGAATTTTTTATTTTAATATATTTTTATATGAGAAAAGGCAAAAGAATAGAATAGAATAGAATAGAAATCATTTATTCAAATAAACTTACATTGAAGCACTTTTGAAAAGTCATTACATTTTTTTTTTAATTTACCGCTCGTTCGGAAAGCTGTCTCATCACAAGAAGAACGAGCAAGAAACTTGCGTGATGCTCTTTTAAATAATTTTATTATTATTTTACATTTTTAAGTTTAATTGTGTGAATACAAACCACCAATTAGCACTAATTCAATTAAATACTCAAAAAGAAAAAAAAAATTGAATACATAACCAACTGGTTAAACAATTAATAAGAGGAAATCAGTCATAGTGATTAGAGCAGACCAGTCCCTACAAGCAGCACCCGTTCACGAGTATGACGGATGAGCCAGCCATCACTGCGCTCGACCATATTTTAGGGAGCCCAATGACCCGGCCCACCACGCCGCCACAAGTCTGGACATTTTAGTGAGCATGACTACTCAAAACACTAGACCACGTCAAAGCTACTCACAATTGCCATCTGATAGTTATAGTATTCACATTTTACATAAGAATGCATGCGGCAATTAATACAAAAAACCGCTACGCTTTCATATTTCTAAAATTAATCAATTAAATCAAGAAAGCAATGAGAAAAAAAAAATTATAACGTTGTATGCTAATAAACTAATTATTTACTTGATATGTTGTCATCTATGAATTCGTCTATCCTGTAATAGGCTTTCTTACATAAAAATTGTTTAATATAAGATTTGAATTGCCTCTCTGTCAGATTTAATGCAGATTCCGGCAGTTTATTATAAAATCTTATGCAATTACCATAGAATGAATTACTGATTTTGTGCAGACGGCATTTAGGTAAAATAAGCTTATTTATATTGCGTAAGTTTCTACTTGTACAGTCTTTGAGTTTTTTAAAACTCGCTAAGTTCTTCCGTGTATACATAATATTTTCATAAATGTATTGTGAAGTAACTGTGAGGATATTTGAGTCTTTAAAGCACTGACGTAATGACTCTCTTGAACCCATACCATAAATAGAACGTATGGCTCTCTTTTGTAAAACAAATATAGTATTTATATCGGCTGCTTTACCCCACAGCAGTATGCCATAAGACATTATGCTATGGAAATAACTAAAATATACAAGTTTAGCCGTCGCCACGTCTGTTAATTGCCTAATTCTTCTAATTGCATATGCAGCAGAACTGAGTCTACTGGCCAATTTTGAAATATGGGGCCCCCATTGTAATTTCGAGTCCACTGTTATACCTAAAAAAACTGTATCATTAACAAAATTTACTATTTCGTCATTAAGCAATAACTGTGTATTTATTAGTCTTACATTAGGAAGTGTAAATTTTATACACTTTGTTTTGCTGGAATTTAATAATAGGTTATTACATGTAAACCAATTTAATATTGCAGACATCGTTTATTTCATTTACATCGTCTAATTGATTACTTTGACATCCAATTTTAAACACTAACGAAGTATCATCCGCAAACAGCACTATATCTGCAATTTTCTCTACCATAAAGGGAAGGTCATTTATGTAGATTAAAAAGAGAAAGGGGCCTAAGATTGACCCTTGTGGAACGCCCATCTTAATATTAGCTCCCTTAGATTTTACACCGTCAATATCTACAGTTTGAACCCTATCCTCTAAATAAGTTCTCATTAATTTTAGATCATTATCTCTTATACCATAATGTTCGAGCTTGTACAAAAGCGTTTTATGATCCACACAATCAAATGCCTTTGATAGGTCACAAAAAACTCCGAGTGCATCCTGTGACCTCTCCCAAGATTCGAAAATATGTGTCATTAGCGCAACACCTGCGTCAGTGGTAGACTTGCCGGCGGTGAAACCATATTGCTGACTGTGAAGCAGTCCGTTAACCCTGAAGTGATGTAACATTTGATTTAACATTATCTTTTCAAACACCTTACTTAGAACTGGCAAAATAGATATAGGTCTATAGTTCCCTGGCTCAAATTTATCTCCTGATTTAAATAGTGGGATTAATTTGCTAAATTTCATTAAATGTGGAAAAACGCCATTATCAATACATTTATTAAAAATAGTGGCTAGATATGGAGCAACAATATCTATGAAAGAACTAACTACTTTTACAGACATGCCCCAAAGGTCTTCCGTATTTTTTAAATTTAGCTGTTTGAATATTTTTATGATATGAAAGGGGCTAACATGTGAAAATTTAAATCTTAAAGAACAACAACCGATATTAGTCTCTAGTAATTTTTTTGCTCGAGATTGAGATGAGTCCAGAGAAGATGTAATATCAATCGGAATATTAGCAAAAAAATCTTCAAAAATATTAACTACATCTTTTGTTGTTGTTATTAATTTATTATCATAATTTAATGTAAATTGATTACAGGCTATTTTAGATCTTCCAGTTTCTTTATTTATAATGCTCCAGATGGTTTTAATTTTGTCAGAAGACTGCTTAATTTGTTTATTAAAATAATTAGACTTAGCCATAATACAAACTTTTTTAAAAATTTTAGAATAATTTTTTACATAAGTGGTGAATTTGTCATCAAATCGATATTTTTTTTTGATCGTATAAATCAAACAAAATATTTCTACTTTTAAGTATTCCTACTGTTGCCCATTCCGTGAATTTAGATTTAACATGAACTTCTTTTTCTTGAAAAATTGTTCATATTCTCCGGATAAAATATTAATTAGCTTGGTGTAAAGATAATCAGGATTATTACTAGATTGTAACAGCAAATCCAATTTATTTTTAATCGCGCTTTTGTATTTATTAATATTGTAAACGTTTATTTGTCTTTTTGATTTTTTATTATTGTTGACTTTATTGATTTGACTGCTAAACTTAACAACTTGACCACAGTGATCTGAAGGAAGTTTATTTATTATGAATTTTTCTGTATACTCGCAGTTACAAAAAACATTGTCAAGACAAGTAGCAGACGTGGCAGTTACACGAGTGGGTTCATGAAAGACATGACATAAATCAAATGACTGAAATAAACTAATAATTTTTGTACATGTGGGTGTGTTACAAAGAATATCAACGTTAAAATCTCCACATACAATAATTTTTTTAATACTATTAAATACTTTTTTTAAAATATCCTCCATCACCCCTTCAAAAACATTGTAATCACTATTAGGAGGCCTGTACACACATATAAGGATATAATTTTCTAGTTCTATACAAGATAATTCTATACAACACTCAATAGAAAGTCTAACAATGTCAGCACGTTCCTTTACTTTAATATTATTTCTTGCAATTATCATAGACCCGCCTCTGTTAGCTGACTTTCTATTGAAGCAGCTGACAACGTTATAATTATTTAAATTGAACATCATATTGCTTTCTTTAAGCCAATGTTCTGTGAAACAGACAATATCAATATTATACTTTTCTAAAAATAATTGTATAATTAACTCGCTGCCGGGAAAACTTTGTATGTTCTGATGAACAATTATTAATTCTGATTGCTTTCCCTTTGTCTTTGTGAGCAGTTTAAATCTGCAGTCATAGTACTTATGTCACAAATATTAATAGAATTATCTGTTATGTCAGCATTTTTATGTTTAAGTTTACCATGTAAACTGTTCATGTAGTCAATATTATAAGCCACTAAAGTGGCTATTTTATTTTTAGATGATTTAGAAAGATACATTGTATCTTTTGTCAAATAAAAATCACTAATAAAACTATTAGTATCAAAAAATGTCAAAATGTCACTATGACGACATGTCAATGTATGTAATAAGTTATTCAGGTAATGTACCTTACTGTTAATTTTTTTATGAAGATGTCTATTTGTGTAAGGAAAAGCGCACAATACAATCTTATACACATTTAATTGTAATAAATATTCAATTCCTTTAATTACATCCTGTCTATTTAATTGAATACTATTACCAAAAAATAACACAATTGTGGTCATATTGTTCATTTTCGTAGACTTAATTTTATTTATTATTTGTGTAAATGATGCTTCTGGCATGCAGTAGTTTAATAAATCACCCTTAAGATGATACTTCAATATAGACCCAAAGTTACAGCCTATTCTGTCAGAGAACACCATTGTGCTACTCTTAGGGTTACAGTCACTGGCACAAACACCCTGAACTTCATTTTCCAGCACAGTTACAACTGAATTATTATTTGATATATTTGTGTGATTACATGTACAATGCTTAGTCAACGACTCAAAACGGTCAGCATTGTATTTACTGACATCAATCAGATCATCCATTGCTAAAATATGCTCCTGGATTTGTTTCTGAGAGATAATATACTTTGTATTTAAATCATGAAGCGAAGATTCTAAACTATTGATTTTTGAAGTTAGGTAGTCTGTATCAATGTCATATAACTTTTGGCTTTCCACTAACTTATTATTACACTTATTAATGTAATCATGCAATTTTAAATTATTCAAAGTGGTTTTTTTCAATAATTGTCCCTTTTTGCAACGCTTATTTAATATATTCCGATTCTTAATTATAAACTTTTTTAGTTTTAAATATTTTTTAAATTTATTATTACTCAACATACAAATATTACTGTTATAGTTGCCTAATTTAGGTGATGTATCACTAGTAAGGTCAATTACAACAGGATGGGTGCATGGAACTGTAGTAGAAGGAGGCACACAGTCAACACTAATAAGTTCCTCATATAAATTACTAATCTCATTACTTTGTCGAGATTCCAATCTTGTGTCTAGATCATTGATTTTAGAATATGCCTGCTTTAACTCAAGTTCCAATTCAGTGATACGCCTCAAGGCTTGCTCATGAGTGTCACTACATTGATGAAAGCTACTTATTAGTTCTTGAAGCTGATCCCGCTGCTCAATAACTTCCTGATGGCTATTATGAAGTTCTGACAATTCTGATTTTAATTGGGTATTTTTATTTATAATTTTTAAAATTTCATCTTCACTCTCTTCTCTCTCCCTGATCAACTTGTCACTGAGATCTTTGGATGCCTGAAGTTCTTGTAGGGCCACTTTAAGCTTCATCTCTGTCTGCCGTGCAGTTGTGGAACGGGTAGATAGTGACATTATTGAATATATGAATAGTTACTAGGGAGAGTGAAGTGAGTTATTTCTAAAAAAAGTATCACAACGAGAACAGCAACTGAACCTTACTTATTTTATGTGTTAAAATTTTGAATAATTTTTGTTAGGTATATTTATACGACCTATATATAAAATAAAATAATATAAAAAGGTATGTGATTCATCGGATAGTAAGTGGTCTTTCAAACTACGGACAGTACCTACACCAGATGTGTTACCTACAGGTTGTAGGCATTTTAGAAAGGCTATCATGATTTTCATGTAGAATGTATCAGAACGTATCAGAATGTGTAATAAACAAATGGACAAACTGACACACTTGACACTTGATGATGTAAGTAAAGACTCTAAAGATGAGTTGTTTTCTTATCTCCAGTACATCCCCTGATACGTTGTAATAATTTAATCAAGTTGTTGACCTAAATAGTATTTATCACATTTTTCATATATAGGTGCATATATAAATGTCATTTCAAGATGTTGTAACCAGTATGAAGAAGTTTTGACATCATGAAGTCTGTATTCAAATTAGAATCATTTTTATTAGTGATTCTTTTTTATATAAACGTGAATATTATATATTGCGTTAATTTACAAAATGGTGAGTTTCTAGTAATTAATTAGAGGTACTTAAATTAATTAGAAATACCACATTTAGGTATAATAAGGAAATGTTGATTCAGGACTGGGATAGAAATAGCGGTGTTTATAAATAACTTTTAATGTTCCAGACGGAAATTCAATTTCGGTTTCGAATTTCTGAAGTAAAAATTGAGAAGTAATAAGTAGGCGTAAAATAGTAAGGCGTAGTTCTCGATTTGAATCCCAACTATAAGCACTTAAATAATATTATTAATTTGTATTTCTTTATAAAGGTTATTTAAAATTGCTAATATTATTTTAGTCTTATCAATAACAAAATTTGATTTTTTGCTTTTATTTTTAGACTTTAATAAAATTTAAATACTTTTTCTTTCCTTTGTTTATTAAATATAAAATATTCCTATTAGTAGATATATATTTAGCGATGCCCATGGTGCTGTTCATATTTACAGGCGACAATTAGATGGTGTGACGGTAGACACTTTCTAACACGTGGTTCGTCAATTTGCATATCATTCTAAGTTGTATAAACAAAGGTAGTTAATAGTTATAAAAATAGTTAAAAAAATAATACTCTCTCATTAGAGGAGATTATTAGCTCTCTTGGTCAAGCGACTTAGTTTTGTTTTTTATATCACGTGAGTAGCAAACAAGCATTCAGCCCTTCTGATAGTAAACGATTACTGTAGCCTATGAACGCCTGCAACACTTGCGGATATGTGCGCGTTGTCGACCTTAAAGAAACCTTAATATATCCTATTTGAAAAACCCCATACTGTAGTCTCATAGTGTAAAGATTTATAGCTAACGTTATGTGTAATTTTATGAAATTTACTATTTACAGTCGAAAATCTAACAAACGAAACCAGCTACAAATCGTACAATATTGGCGTCGATATGGGAATAATAAATCCTGAAAAATATTCCTTCGAGTCATTTAAGACAGATGAACAAAGCATCTTTAGAGACTTGTACAAGGACTATATTTCAATGAATGGTAGTCAGCTGGTCAATTACGAGGAGTGGCTTATTATGAACAATTTCGGTATACTCTCCGACACACAGGAGTCTCTGTTTGAGAGGAAGATATCTAAAAGAAGCACAGCCGATAATAAAAGACGGTTCGTAAATACAGTTAGGAAAGGAGACATTTTGGTAACGGGCCGAGGCATCGGAGGTTTGGTTGGACATGCCGCAATTATGACTACTGACTATTGGGTTTTGGAGATGCCTGGTGGTGCAGGTTGGCAGAAGGGAATTAAAGATAATAATAGACAGATAAGCAAATATAAGTGGTTCGATGAACATGCTTCCGATTGGACCACTGTGTACCGTTGTCCGAATGGCAACGCTGCAAATGGTGCGGCGGTTTGGGCTGACCATACGTATTATAATCCTAGTGGAGGTTCTAAGAAAACGAAGCATATTACATACAAAATAACTATTGATGTGTGGTCAACAAATCCTAGTTACTGTTCGAAGTTGGTGGTACAAGCGTATTACTTCGGAACTGGGTCGAAGAAGGTCATCAGCAGTGACATCTCACTGAGACGAGTCATCGTTCCATCTACTATACCTTCGTATTTTCTAAGCCCGTATAAACTGAAAAATATGGGTAAATATTGATTGGGACTGATCTTATCACGCGAATCGTTTACTACATATTAGTATTATATATAATAAATGTTAATATTTTGATAAAACAAATTAAACATGATAATCGATAATTGTCCATAGTACTATAAGTATTAGCGTATTAATTTAATACTAGACTGTGATTAATATTTATCTATTTATTTAATAATAATAATATTACGATTTTTTTATTTAATAAATCAAAGGCAATAAGAGTGTCATTTATTTATTGCACTACAATTATAAAATATATAGGACAATAAACAGATTTATTATTGTTATTATATTAGGAACGTGATACAAAAGGCGTATTTAATACTAAATAGCATTCTCAATTAAAACAATAATCACAACTTAATAATATACCAGTATTACATAAAGTAATAATCATTCCTTGAGATGTACGTATGTTACATTATCTCAGTAATAGTATTTTAACTTAGATATATTCCTTAATGTAGTATTAAAAGACATTATGCAGAAACTTGTGAACACAAGACCCTTTTTCCAGATTTTATCCGCATTTTACCTTTAGGGCTGAAATGCAAATGGACCAGGAATACGTACACATAGGCAAAATATACATAAGTATTCGAGTGTGAGTTTTTACATAGAATTTCTCAATTACAAATATGCATACTTTGCTTTATAAAAACACCTTATATTTATACTAATTATATAAAGAAGAAAGATTTGTTTGTTTGCAATGGATAAATTCAACCAATCAATCAATCAAAACAAACTTTATTCATATACATATATCTGTTACTTACCGATACGTCATTTTATAATTAATATACTATATAAAATAACGTTAATTAAATTAATTAATAGTCATTTAAATCAGAATAAGATTCAAGATTATTTGCTTGTAACCCAAGCGTATGTTATACTCGTATATGCAGATGTTAACAATACAATCTCGTTCGACATGTTTAGCCTGTACGGCATACAAAATTATGTTGTTACACAGATAGTTCAAATTATACATACAAGTGAATTTCATACTATTAATCGTCATACAATTTTATATAATTAATTAAGAGGAAAACTAATATATTAATTATACACTTCAGATTAATACAATATTCAAATCCATGGATTATTGTCATTTAAATAGTCATTTATTTTTCATAAACTCAAAAACAATTTAACTGTTTTTAAAAATTCTTTCACCTATAGAAGCTTCATTTCTATAAAGCTACATTATTAGCGAGTAACAAAGGTTATAATTTTATTTTCAAAAAATCTATCCATCCGTATGATGCCGGGTCGGTTTACTAGCCGTGAATATATACACATATATAGACGAGGAATTTCGTAAATAACTGTTATTAAAAATAAATTAATACAGAACGCGAAATCTCGTGTCAACAACCAAGCTAATTTTGCTTGCGAACAATGAGTTTTTTGCTCATCAAATCATCATAAAATTGATATAATAATGTCAATTATAAACAGAATTATGAAAAATAGTTCAGAAGTAGTAGATATATTAGTAATAGGGTTACATAGTTACAAAAAATTCAGACGAATTGAGAACAATTTTGTATTGGTAGCTGTTTAAAAAGTATATTTATTTTAACATTTATAATTAATAGGTAATATTTTTGTTACATTGATTTAAATTAAAACATTTTTTTATATACCACTGAAGTGGCAAACAAGCATATGGCCCACCTGATGGTGAATTTAAAATTACTAGTAGAATTTTACTACAATGAATGCTTGTAATTAATGATTGTAATTTAGAAGATGTTTATAGAATTCGTTATTTCTGGAAATTACTCTCTCCAACTTCTACCTACTACTTGTACTACTTTTTTAGTTGTCTTAATCTTGTGGTCAATTGTATGTACTATCGAAGACATTGACATCCATTGATGGTACAGTATCCACCATTTTTGTAACCTCTACTCCTGCAGTTAGCAATGCACTCGTAAAATACACATCCGGGGAATGGTGGCTTGACGGTGATGGTCACACCTCTTTTTTGGATGTTGTGTGATTCTGTGGAAGAAATATTAATTTATTTATTTTGTCCTTTATTATATTAAAAAATGTTTGACTAAAAGTAAAAAAAATCTCAGTTTTTACACTAAGTTTTTTTTTTATGTAATTTTGAATGGAAAATAAGCTGACGGCCAGCCTGATAGAAAGTGGTAACCGTCGCCTATAGACATGAGCAGTACCATGGACATAAGAGAGTAGACTGTCTCGTCCATGATACCTACAAGCGTTGCTATTTCTGAGGACTCAAGTATACTCTGTAAATTCACTGCCATATCTCACACTACAAACCGAAACACAGCATTACAAACACACGGCTTTTTGCTTTGCACGGTAAAAACACGAATGGGACAGAGGTGCCCAAGCAAACGACTTTTGTACAAAGTCTCTCTCTAATAGAGGTAAAGTCCCATAAATATAAAGATTGAGTACTAACCTGTAGACTTCTCGAATTCGATACATGATGTGACAGCCAAGAAGGCCAATGATATTGCGACTATGAAAGCGATCTTCATGTTCTCGTTTTACAGGGATATGTGACCGGACGGCCCATCGCAAGTAATTTATACAACATCCATCCTCGAGGCTGCTTGATCTAAGCAAATACCACTCGTATCCTAATGTTAATTTCTCCGTGCTGCAACTGATATTTCTGTATAGATTTTATCCATTGCTGTGTACACACTAGAATGTCAAATAATAAGCTTAATATAAGTAGCGTTGGATAATGAATTCTCAATTAACAATTAATATCATCATGTCATTATGTTGGTAGATATCATCATAATGGGTAGAGGGAATACCCTGGCAGATCTCTTTGACACAGTAACGTAATTGACGCTTTCGATTATTCAAGTGCATTTGATATGAAAATTTTCATTCATATCAAATGCACTTGAATTCCAAGTTCATAGTAATTATAACAAATGGGTACTAATTTTATTCTTATATTACAATATAAAACGCAATAAATATTTTTCAAACAATTAATTTAATGTTATACCATGTCTTTCAGATATTACTAATTAATTTAATTTATCGTACATTATATTTTAATATTATTCTGGACTTTTTTTTAGAAACTAAAACTATACTCGTGTCATTGCAATTCAGATTATACACCAACATAAAAATGTTTATTCAATTATGGATTGGAATTTGATGTAATTGGAATATGGAAATATTGAAATGGATTTTGATGGAAATACAATAAATATTTAATTAAATTGTTAGTAATACATTTCAAAAAGCTTTTCAATAATAAAATTTATAATGATCATTATGATGGTGGAAATGTTAGGGCTGACAAGATACATGTTAGGGATATAGGTTTTATAACGTCTGTAATTATTAAAAATATAGCAACTACTGCCAATTCGCGCACAGTTTTTTTTTATACAAAGTAATCTCTAAAGACTCTACTTGAACTCCAGATAAATTTTGGTTTGTAATTCTTATATTATATTTACATTGTAGGTAAAAATAGGCAATAGAATTTCATTATTAATTTATTAAGATA
Organism: Galleria mellonella; assembly: GCF_026898425.1. Lineage (NCBI taxonomy): Eukaryota > Metazoa > Arthropoda > Insecta > Lepidoptera > Pyralidae > Galleria > Galleria mellonella. Next base: position 2,000,443 of record NW_026442068.1, on the reverse strand, counting down.
CAATTGTACAACTTGTTGGATATAAACAAGATAGGTATTTAACTGATGTATAGGTACATTATAGATATACACATTTGTTATATTTATTATAATACTGAAAGAAATAAAAGGTAAATAAATACACATTTAACAAAGAGTTCATAATTTTTCTTTTAAATTTAACTTGCCTTTAAAACATAATTGACAAAAATATATTAAAAATTATTGGAAATTGTTAGGTGTAGATTGCACGATTCATAATATTATTATCTATTTTATTAGAATTTTTTTTTACTCTATTGAACCACTTTAAAGAATAATATAAAGATATAAAAATGTAAAGGAAAGGTAATCAAGTTTAGTTGAATTTATCACAAAACTTTCTATAAATTAAATTAGAAATCGAAACATTCAATTAATTAATATATTCTTTATTTGTGCTATTATCAGATATTAACAGACTGTTTTATGTTTTTCATTATGTTCTACTGAAATAGACTATAGAGCAAGTAAAATAGTGGTACAATTATTTTTCATATTGATGGATTCTGTCACCTACCTTAATCTATGTTTGTGATTAATATAAAGAATATAACGTATAATAGTAAACAAAATATTCACAAGCCAGTTATTATGCTTCATTCATTAATATTTTCAGATTGCTAATAAATGCATTGGCATCCATTAATGGTGCAGTATCCACCTTTCCAGTAACCCCTTCTTTTGCAATTGGCGCTGCATTCGTAAAAACCACACGAAGGAAGTGCGGCCGGTGCTATTATTGCTTCTCTTTTTTCTATGAGGTGAGATGGTCCTAAAAAGAGAAAATTATAAGAAAAATAAAATGTACAATTAATGAAATATGTAGGTCCTAAGAATGTAGAGCTAAAGATAGATTTTATACAAAAGTTGTATCTTAAGGTACCTCTGTTCCAAGTTTCTGATAACAAGTTCTCGTATGGTTGTGATTCAGTTTCACTAGTTGGATAACATGTTAGAGAAATTACTAGAAATCAAGAGAAATTACTGCATAAAAGCATAACGAATAATGCATTGCCGTCATTTTCTGACATCTATGGTGTTGTTCATATTATTCCATGTAATATACTCAAAGAACGACGACACAGAGCTAGTAAAGTATGCAAGTACCAAGAAAACGTAGACGGAACTATCATGATTCTGATGAAATATCTGTGTTGTAGGGTTGAAAAAAGTCAAAAAACTTCAGGACTGGAATCGAAAAAGAATATAAAAGATTGACTAAACCTGTGCTAATTTTGAGTTTCTTACTAACATAGTTTTATCGTTTAAATGTTATGTATTGATTTTTAGAATACCAACCTGTGAATTCATCTTCTTCTACACAGGATGCAATAGCCATAACGGCAACAAGAATAGCGATGATTAAGGAAACTTTCATGTTTACGATTAGAAAGTATCTATGGAATGTTAGACAATTGCAATAGTTTATATACATTCCACGTTTTTGTTTGAAAAGGCAATATTATTAATTATTAAAAGTTCTTCTTCGTAGCCATTTTAAACTAAATCGTTAATAATGTAGTGCATTGCTGACATATTGTTACAATTTTAAATACTATACACTATTTAGCGAGAAATGGATCTTTTATTTTATACTTACGGAAAATACCGCTGAAACAAGAAAAGGGAATACCCGTAGTCAATTTCTTAGTCACAGAATAGTCAGCGATAAACCTATTTTCTAGCTTTCGAAACTCTAGCTTATGTCCTGCCAGTAAATATCAAATTTCTGTGAATGTTTATGTGAATAGGTTACGAAGAAGGTTTTATTTGATTGGTATCTCTTAAGATAACGTATCATTTCTCCGAGCTTGTTTGCTTACCTTCCTTAGTTCTGGGATTTGTTCAAGTATATACTCCTTTAATCACTTGTTTATTCTTTATCAATTAGGCATATTAAGACACATTTTCCTGTTTTGCTTTCATGTATTTTTTTTCTATACAAAAAATAGTAAAGAAAAAAATATTCCTTTATTTATAAGAAAAATTGTCTCAGTAGATACTTTGTTTATATACTATGCACGAAAGGGCACAAAACTCGAAACCTAATGATAGTATTCATGAAACCGAACTGGGAAAAGTCCCCGAGGAGCTCGAGTCGAAATATGAAAATAATTTTTATCCTTTCTATCTAAATCGGTTACATTTTCACCACACGGTTTGGAATGAATGAATGACAACTCTTTATTGTTCCCTTCATAGAATGATGTAGATTGTAAAGATTAATAATGTGTACACAAAAAAAAATGAATAATGGAATGTAGTATTTACATATTTTATTTTATTAATGATTTGACTATTTTTAATCAGTCGCCTATAGACATCAGTGTGTGTGTGCAGTACCATGGACATAACTCAATTGCTTGGGTACTGCTTCGCCCATGATTTTAACCCCCCACGCGTTGTCATTCCTGAGGAGGGCAACGCATGGGGAGTATCATGGGCGAAACAGTATAACAGCATATTTTGTTATGTCCATGGTACTGCTCATGTCTATAGGTGGCGGTTGCCACTTTCCATCAGGTGGACCGTCAGCTCGTTTGCCATTCTAAGTTGTATAAAAAAAAAATAACAAGTCACTATATAGAATGAAATGAAAAGTATGAATAACCTTAGGAAGAGTGTTCTTATAGCGAAACTGAATATATTTAATTAAACAAATATGAATTATAAAACAACAAAAATATAGAGTCTACAATTACTAATTTTGTAGCATTCAATTTTCACATAAATGTCGTTTTCGACATAATTGAATTTATTATTCTTTTCCTTAAAAAAAGTTAAGTTCTATTAGTAGAATTAGAGTACTCTCTTCAAAGGACGTTAATGATGTTAATTTCAATAAAGAATACTCCTTAGAAGAAAATATTATTTGATTGAAAATTCTAAAATTAATACGAACTTATTGATTTAATTTGATACATGTATTTAAGGAAATACTTATTTGTTTTAGCAGAGACGATGCTTCTTTTATAAGGGGAAGAAGGGATTGTTAGTAATGGGGATTAACAATATATTATATAATATAATATTATAATACAATATTCCACCCTTCAAACCGAAACACAGCCATGCAAACACAACTACTTCACGGTAGAAACACGAATGGGACAGAGGTACTCAAGCAATCGATTTTTGTACAAAGTCTCCCTCTGAATTCATTACCATGGGCCAACTGACCTGCTTCATCATCATCTATCATTCCTCACTGGTACATCATCAGTGTATATCGATAGAGCAAGCGAGGTTACGATTCTATTATTATGTATTAAAAAAATATGTTCTTTTTTTAATATGGTGTTTGAATGAAATTACAGGTTTTTGTTTAGGACTTAAATACTTAACACATATTCTAATAAGAGACACTTTAATTAATTACAGTGTCGAGATTGCCGTTGTCAATTTAGAATTTGCGTTCTAACAGACAAGTATCTTTAGAGAAGTCGCATCGAAGCACCCATCTCATATCGTCGGGTCCTATTGGAAATGTCAGTTTAGTGCCTAATACAAAAACGTAGGGCTGTCACAACTCACTTAACCCGTGGTGACGGAGCCGGGTGGACCCCGATAAATTATTGTCATTATTGACCTAAAAATATGCTGATTTTGCCTTCACGGAAAATCTGTGGGATTTCAACGAATATTTAACGTTTATCTCGTTTAAATAGACAGGGCGCCTGCCTTATTTTTATTGGTTGTCAATGCGATTGACATATTGCCTTTTTCATAATGATCTTTATTTTTTTTATGGGATGGAAATGGAGCGTTAACTCCGACTGCTCTATTGGTATCGGTATACCCTGGTGAGGTATACCGAATGAATAATGATAGGTGAGGGAGGGATTTTCCAAGAGATTTTTTTTTTATACAACTTAGAATGGCAAAAAAGCTAACGGTTCACCTGATGGAAAAAGGAAACCGTCGCCTATAGATATGAGCAGTACCATGGACATAACAGAGTATACTGTTTCGCCCATGATACCCCCAATGCGTTGCCATTACTGAGGACTCAGATGTTATTCCTCTGTACCCAGTAAATTCACGCCATATCCCACCCTTCAAACTGAAACACAGCCGTGCAAACACAACTGCTTCACGGTTGAAACACAAATGGGACAGAGGTACCCAAGCAATCGACTTTTGTACAAAGTTTCCCTCTGGTAAGGAGGTCAATCTGACAGGGTATATATATTTTAATGGGTGATAATGTAACGGTAATCCCACCTGCGCTATCCAGTGTACATTGGCGGGGCACCAGTAAGAGATGATAGTTGCGGATATAGAAATAGATGTAGTTAGCTCATCTTGATAAACTCTACTAGAATTAACCACGATGGTTTCTAAGGGGAACGGCGTGGATGCAAGGCGACCGGATGGAGCATATTGCTAGTAATGGGGCTATTTGATCCCACTACTAACAATGCCTTTTCCCCTACAGGGTATATTACTAGCTATTAGACCCCATGAACACTCAGGTTGTGGAATTAGCTCCAAGCCGAGGTTTTCCCAAGAGACTACAGCATGGGGCATACACTTACCATCAGGTGGGCCGTATGCTTGTTTGCCACCTTAGTGGTATAAAAACAATATTTATTTTTTTATTTTTTATGTAATCATCAATATTGTAAATTCTCAAAGTCTATTGGACCTTTTATTTTTTTCATTTACGACATTTTATAATTGTTGTGCGGACGAACTTTCGTGAATAGTTAATATTCTATAAAGTTACTAGGAATATATATATATATATATATATGTCTATATAAATATGTATAAATGTATAATAAAATATATGTATTTGAGAATGTGATATTTTTGATACAGATATGATCATATGAAATAGAGTTTTCAAATGGAAAAGTCATTTTCAATTGCTTTTTGGATGGTTTCATTCGCGATTATTCCAGTTCGCGATTCTTTGCAATTTGTCACAAGGATCTTACAGGTGGGAATTTTAATATCTACACGTAAAGTATATTTTTATTCTTTGTCCTCGCTTCTTTCAGGAGTTGGGTTGGATTTCTTTGTCATGCGGAGCCCTTTGCTTTACCAGAAAGAATTATTATTTCCGTGATCATCAGGTTCCCACATGGCATGAAATAATTTCAGATCACTTACGTAGGAAAGTTTACTTAATAAACGTATATTTGGGGGAAAGGGATTGTTAGCAATTGAGTTTGACAGCCCCATTGCTAGCAATAGGTCGACCTTCACGTGGTTCCCCTTTCGTGAACAAACCATCGTGTACAATTCTTGTTAGATTTGTCTCGATGGGCTAACTGACCTGCTTCATCTTGACGTATCATCCTTCACTGGTACCCCGCCGGTGTACACCGATAGCGCAGGTGGAGTTACCATTGCCGTCGAAAATGTGCGAAAACGAATCCATGTCTCCGACATATGGCACCTCGAGGGTATATCGTCTGGTTTTTTGTGGGTACACCCCCGCCTAACGGGGGGATTCCCACAGGAGATACCCATTCACCTCCCACAAGGTGTATGGGTCTGCATAAAGTATTTTCCAGACGTTAAGTAAAAAAAAAGGTGAAGTTATCATTACAAAATAAAAATATACTTACATTACGCTATTCATCTATAGAGCATCATACATATAGTACATTACTGCAGCGGCCAGTAACTGAGGCATTGATGGACGAACGTGCTAATGTGGGCCGAGGCGAAGCCGAGGCACACATACGTGAGTCCATCAATGCCTAGTTGTGGCCAAGGCTTGTTTAGTACTTTTCTCAAACAATGCGTGAAAATCAAAAACACAATTTTACTTTTTAAGTTCAATGACGAACGAATAACGAACAATAATAATTTTTCACGCGCCATAATGTTCTTTTGTTTTTTTTTTAATAAACGGCTTCTATTTACAAGCTAGTTCGAAATTTAAACAAAACCTTTTATTAGTTACGTCCTTGTTAGCCATGTTTCGAAGTAAAAGTTAATTCCATTTTTAATTTACAGTACGTATAAGAGTTTACATAGTAATTTATCTGGCCGCAAAATACGACAGATATGGATTTTCATACAACTTTTACCGGCCGCTGCCCGCATGTATCAGGCCAGTACGGCAATATCGATTTATTTCTAAGAAGATTGTCAAAATAATGCTCACATTTCTAAGCATGTTTGAGAAAATAATATAGCTTGTGGAATGTAATATATTTAAAACCATAATTTTTATTAAAGTAAACATGTAGCACTCAATTTTTGTCGTCTCAAATACAGGCAAATTGGAAAACCGAAGTGTCAGGATGATTACTAAATAAAAATAGTCTATCTACATTCAATATGTGTTGAAGTTTACCTATTTATATGAATAGACCTAGATATTTCAATGCTATTGACGCGTCTACGTGTCGAGTGCTTTTGCCGTTTTTCGTTTATTTTTCTGGCATTTTACGGACATGAAAGGGAATTGAAACGTATTCATTTTACATGACGAATTTGCGCGAGATGTTATAACGTAATGTGACAAGATTTATAACACGCACACAGATATCAATAACTGACTGGCTCATTAGTCATACTGCTAAAAGGATTTCGTCAGTATCGACACAAAATTACCGAGACTACCTAAAAATATATATAATTCTAAAAATAATATATATATTTATATATACATATGATTTTCAGAATTAAAAAAAAAAACAATCACTGATATAGTAAGAAAAAATATTCCTTTATTAAAAATATGAAATTGTGATTAAAGATTTGTCAGTATTTTGTATTTAGGTTTATCAGTAAATAATACTTATGTTAATTTCATTGAAACATTAAATCATTATATAAACTGTATGTTAGTTCCATACAGTTAAATTCTTTTAACTGTTAATTTTAATTTTAACTTGTCGATAATATGTCAATAATGTTTATGATTTGACAGTAACTACAGATAGATTCGTCATTTAATTTTAATACATCACCAATCAGTAGGTTTAGGCAAAAACCCCCTATGTTCATCAGTGGACAGTTAACGGTTGATATAATAATATTACAAAAAAAAAAAAAACTTTACAAACAAAGTATTATTAATAGGAATAAATATATAAATAACAGGCTCATAGGAAGTAAGATCGGAGACGAATATAATGTTTTTAGTTTTTATATTTAGCAATATATTTTTGTTTTTTTTTTGGTTGTATTTATTCCAAAGCGAAAGGCAAAGAGCTCTGTCCATAAAGCTCATGTCTATCGTAATGACTCTTGCACAAACAAGCTGACAGCTCATTCGATGAAAAGTAGTAAACTTTGTTTATAGACATGGACGTCTGCAAAATGGACCGCGGGTGCAATCTAATATTTACATTATGCGTTATACTAAGTGTATGATTTAATTTATGTGGGTATCATAAATATAAAGATAGATTTAAGGCGTAGACTTAGGTTTTAGCGGATTTAATAATTTAATATAGATAGTTGAAAAAAATAATAATATGAATACAAAAAGTGAGTATAAGATCATGGTTCAACAACCTCGTGATTCAAATGTCCTCTTATTTAGTAAGTGCAGTCAAGTGTGAATGACCAAGTTTCGTTTTTTTTCGTCCCGATTATTGTAATTTATGTCTCTGGGGGAAGGTCCTTTTATATATTTTTCCTTAAACATTCAAGTTGATACCCACAGTCGCATACAACGGAATCCTTAGGAATATTACAAATGTGAAAATGAGTTTGTTTGCTTTGTTTGTTTTTGGCCAAAGATTGATGAAATATGGAATTTGGTATACAAGTAGTTTTTTTTTATCTTGGTACGTCAGTTTGAACAAAAATCGAGTACAATAATTTATTTAAACAATTACATTTATGTGTAGATTTCAAATCCAAAAAGGAGTGTTTTGTTCTGCAAAATACACGTCAGCGATTATTATTATTGCCAAATTTTTATTAATTTAAAAATAAGTAAAAACAACTAAATCGATTGTAATAATTCTTTTTTTAGTTTATTAAGATAAATATTATTTAGTGTGGTTCAAATACTGAGTACTTTTTTTTTAATGGGTGATAATGGAATGGTAATTCCACCTGCGCTATCGGTATACACCGGCGGGGCACCAGTGAAGGATGATACGTGAGGATGAAGCAGGTCAGTTAGCCCATCGTGACGAATTCAACAAGAATTGTTCACGATGGTTTCCAGGGAGAACCATGTGGAGGTCGACCTATAGGGCAAATTGCTAACAATGGGGCTGTTAAACTCCATTGCTAACAATCCCTTTCCCCCCCTAAGTGCTGAGTACTGTCATCACATATTGTGTTGGCGAATGTCATTTTGACAGCCTGCAAATATGTTTTTTTCCACGTTCTAATAAAATGTCACAGGATTGTAGGAAGGAGGAAACACGGGAACAGGCAGAGAATTCCATGCTTTAAGAATTCGGCGCAGGGACACTGTAAATCTTTTAGTGCGCGCACTAAACGTTTGTACCGTCTACTATAGATAGTGTTTGAGCCCATGGGATTAAAAGGCTTAGCTTGCACGAATCGTAATATAATTTGCTTTGCATAACTCACAGAGTTTAATAGGCCTCTCGCGCCAGGGGCGTAATATTAACAGACTAGTACATTTACATCGATGGGTTATATAAAACAAATTTACTATGATTTACATATATTGATTGTGATGTAGTTTTGGAAGGGAGCTGGACAGCAGCGGCATTATTTTGCTTCGCGCGCCATTAAGCACGCACCTGGTTCAAGTGAATTGGAAATACGTGACTATGCTGATGTAGGTACATATTGTATTGTACCTATCTGCAAAAGAAATGTTGAATCGTATTTTATATAGGTATGTGTATATATACTACAGCTTAAATACACTATACTTGTACACATAATTTAACGTGTCTGCGAGATATTTCGTCGATTTTGGCGTATTTTGTCTATAAGTTGTTTTATAGGGGCAAAATATTATCGTGTTACGTACTCGTGTTTTAGATAAGAAATGAACGATTAGATAGAATTTTAGAAAATAACATTAAAGTCTTTATTACTCGCTGATTCTGTAGCATTCTATAGGTGAACGAATTTTCAAAATCCTTTGAGTAGTTTTTTAGTTTATCTATTACAAAAAAAATCAATTAAATTTAATTACCTTAGTCCCCTCTTACGATACGAATGGGAAAGGAAGGGGTGGCTCATTCTATACCGGGGCCATACGGCAATAGATAATATAGTATTGGGAAAATTATATTTGTAATCTGAATGTACTTTTTTGTATGTTACGCTACATCTGTGCATGTACTGCGCTGATTTTGATGATTTTTTGTATTCGCCTCAATGGTCGCGTACTGCGCGATTTCAGAGATGTTTCCTCCCACGAACACTCAGGTTGTGGAATGATGCCGAGATTTTCCCAAAAGACTACAGCATGGGGTTCTTCAAAAGCCTATTTGTGTATCTGGTAAGTAGTTGTTTCAGAAATGTTTCTTTCCATGAACATTCAGGTTGTGGAATGAGCTCCCTACCGAGGTTTTCCCAAAAGACTACAGCATGGGATTCTTTAAAAAGGGGGGGTAAAGAGGTTTCTTCAGGGTCGGCAACGCACGCGTTATACCTCTGGTATTGCAAGTGTTCATAGGCTACGGTAACCACTTACCATCAGGTGGACCGTATGCTTGTTTGCCACCTCAGTGGTATAAAAAAAAATTCAATAAGCTTTACTCCCATTTTGGTCAATGTTAACTTTGTTGCGATTGAAGTAGGTTGCTTTTTTCTTTTAATCTGCAATTCATATTAGACCGAGCGATGATGTTTTTGTCATAATCCTGTTTAGGAAAATTTGTTTCAATAACAGCAATGGTATATCAATTTGTCTTTAATAGTGGCAGCAGACTGAAAATTCTATTTGTAAGGTAGGTTTTGCCGTGTAGTCCCGGCATAGAATAGGCCACCACTTCCTTTCCCCGTAGATGTCGTAAAAGACGACTAAGGGACGGCGAGGGATGGGCAGCAGCGTCCCTCTTAAAACATCTCTAAAACTTGACTGCGGTTGCTAATCCGCCTGCCAAGCGTGGCAATTATTGGCAAAACCCCTCCAAGAGGGACGCTTATGTTCAGCAGTAGACGGTTAAGGGCTGATATGGTGAAGGTAGGTATATATTTATAATAAAATTACATATTCGTGATATTTTCACAAACATCACAATTATAGATACGTGATGCATAAAATTCAAGACAGCTTTTTTGTGGCAGTTTATGAAGGTGACTTGAAACTTAAACTGCAGACAATATGAGGTTGAAACGATTATGATGTAATAATTTTTAAGATTGTAGCCTACGTTTTAGATTTCCAGTTCTCCGTAATCTTTTTTTTTATTTTTTTTTTCAGCACAGGGGGCAAACGAGCATGCGGCTCATCTGATGGTAAGTGACTACCGCCGCCCATGGTCACCCACAACGCCTACGGCATTGCAGGTGTGCTGCCGGCCTTTTAAAAAGGAATATGCTCTTTTCTTGAAGGTTATGTTGTCGTCTATTTGATTTAGCGGATATTTTAATTGATTTTTTATAGATTTACTTTTCTTTTTTTTTTATATACAACTTAGAATGGCAAACAAGCTGACGGCCCACCTGATGGAAAGTGGTAACTGTCGCCTATAGACATGAGCAATACCATGGACATAACAGAGTATACTGTTTCGCCCATGATACCCCTCATGCGTTGCCATTCCTGAGGATTCAGGTGTTATTCCTCTGTACCCTGTAAATTCACGCCATATCCCACCCTTCAAACCGAAACACAGCCATGCAAACACAACTGCTTCACGGTAGAAACACGAATGGGACAGAGGTACCCAAGCAATCGACTTTTGTACAAAGACTCCCTCTCCTTTTTATTACACATTTAAATGGACCATGAGCATGTTTAGATTTGTGTACGCATCACGCAGAAATTATTAAAAGGATTTTTCATTCTCTATAGAAAATACACACATCCACTGTCTCTATTAACAAAGCTGTGTAATACTGAGTACATTGTACATTTTACTTTGTTACTTATTAATAAAGTCGTATTTATAATGTGCTTAATATTACTTGCCCGATTTTATTAATAAATGATGATATGATTTAAATATTTGTTATCGTAATAAGGTCCGGGAATTTCCTTTTTGATAATATTTGAAAATGGAATCTAGTCACGTTGTTACAATCGTCGGGAATAGCCAAGCCTTCACGTTTGTTCACCGTGTAGAACGACGAAATGGGATCGGTCGAGGGCTGAGCACCCATGCGGTGCGGCCGCCATAGTCACGTCTCCCCAATCTACCTGGAATAGGCTGTACGCATTACATCGAGTGCGGTCGCTAATTGTATGATTTGGCGTATTCTTTTATTTTGCACGAATGTTACAGATTATATTCGACTGTTTTTAAATGATATAATTAATAGTATAGATTAATAATTAAGTTTTCAATATTTGTATGATTGTTATCTTAGTATTAATAAACATTTATCTGTGAGAGCTGTATACGTTTCTAATTGATATGTTGATCTAGCATTAAACTTACTTATAGCATTGTACCTAGTTTGTTTAATTATTGTGAACATATGGTTGGTGTATTTTTTATAAATAAATAAATATAATGTATTTAAATACAACCAAGTTCTGATGAAATTATCACACAAATACTTTCTATATTAAATTAATAACAAACCAAAATATTCAATAATTTTTTGTTATATATTATTGGATCTTCTTTATTGGAGACTAGCGGCCAGTCCCGGCGTCGCACGGGTGGACATGCTCAAGTTAAGTTAGTTAGTCTGTCTATCTAATATAAAATAAGGAGATTCTCAATTCACTATTTTTTTTTTGTATCTATATATCACGCGATAACTTTGTTAATTCTAAAATTACTTTGATAATGATGATATGGGTACGGAGGCACTTTAATCCTTTGAAATGGCAACACATGGGCATATCATGGGCGTTACAGATTACTTTGTGACGTTCATGGTGCTGTTTATGTTTATAGGCGACGGTTACCATTATCCTCGAGATAGACCGTCAGCTTGTTTGTCAATTTAAGTGTCGTATAAAAAAAAATCGATTTTTCAATCGATGCGACTCGTGTATTGGTCTTATTTATTGATTTTGTTGTGATTAAATTACTCTGTACGATGTTGGTGTAAATAGCTATTTTATGAGTCTTTGTTTTTTTTTTTATATAACTTGGAATGGCAAACAAGCTGACGGCCCACCTGATGTAAAGTGGTAACCGTCGCCTATAGACATGAGCAGTACCATAGACATAACAGAGTATACTGTTTCACCCATGATACTCCCCATGTGTTGCCATTCCTGAGGACTCAGGTGTTATTCCTCTGTACCCAGTAAAAGTAAACCGAAACACAACCATGCAAACACAACTGCTTCACGGTTGAAAGATGAATGGGACAAAGGTACCCAAGTAATCGACTTTTGTACAAAGTCTCCCTCTGCTAGACTGTAGAATGTACCGGCAATTATCATTAAAAAACCAAGAGAGTTTCGGTCTCTCTCCGGTCAAACTGTTTATTTATTCTTCTCTACCTAAAGGATGCCCGGAAGAGATCGCTTTTAGCGATAAAGTCACCCATCGTTTTCTTAGTGTGATCTTTTATTGTAATTTTTTGTATTTATAATAAGTTTACTAATGTAATTTTTGGAATATGACCATTGACAGTTGTGAATGGTTCATTGATCACCCAATCTATTGATAATTACCACTGCTCTTGGAAGGGGGGAAAGGGATTGTTAGTAATGGGGACTAATGACCCCATTGCTAGCAAGCCCTGTCAGGTCGACCATCAAGCGGTTCCCCCTGGAAATCATCGTGATTAATACTTGTTGCATTCGTCGGCAACCATTCCATTAAAAAAAAACTGCTCTTGGAAATATTCAATATCGTACGTAGAATGTAAAGGGAATCATACTAATGTTGTAACAATACATGTATGTTGTGACAATACATGATAAATGTGTAAGTTTGTAAAGATATTTGGATGTATGTTATTCAATTATGCTTTAATAATCGAATGGATTTTAATAAAATTGTGGTGTACTAGTAAGCTGTGTTCTAATTTAACATATGTAATATTTAAATAATGATTTACGCAGGCAAAGCTGTGGGATATTTCTAGTGATTAATATAAGAAAGAAGAAAAGTCAAAATGATGTCTAGCTTTAGTACTGCTTAAGAACAAGGAATTACAAATTTTTGTGTATAACCAACCAACCAAAGTGGTAATATATTCTAAACTAATACGTTATATGTATGTATGTATATAGCATACTATACAAGAATATATATGTGTAGTAGTAGCTAGCTAGTACTAGCGGCCCGGTACGTGCTTCGCTAGGTATAAAGTAAAATAATAGAAAAAAAAATTAACATCAATATCGCTGGCAAATTGCTTTAATCGAAGCACGTCCAAAATGAAATGACCGCATGAATGACATAACAACATGCTTGTACTGTCAACACTGAAAAAAGTTTAAATTTGACAGCACAATCCTCGTCTTAAAAAGAGTTTGAATTTGCCACAAAAATCCCCATTAACAAAATGATCCGCCATTTATTGAATTCATTTGTTACAAAAAATGTGATAAATGAAGAACCGCTCGACCGATTTTGTGCAAACTTCACATAAACCATCTACTAAATAGTCCGAACAAAGCCTAAACATTTGGTTTGGATAGGTGAGCCCGTTCTTGAGTTATAAAATGACAACGAAAAGTGGTATTTTTATATATATAGAAGATAAATATATATATATTTATATATATGTCTGTCTTATGTGGAGAATCTTATGCCTACCATGGCACGGGTTTTTCCGATAATGGTGTATAATTATCATTTTATTAGACAAGCTATTAACGAGAATTAATGCATATATAATTTCGGTCCAACCAATTAAAATCCTATTAATATTGTAAACGCGAAACTCGGTAAAAATTAACGGATTAGAATGAAATTTGGTACACCATAATAATGAAATGCGTAGTTTACTATTATACTAATTCACATAAGAGAAACCGAGGAACTAGTTTTGACATTATAAATGTAGAAGTTTATAATCAAGATTAAATATTTGGGCAGGCATGTTTGAATAAAATTTGATACATAGAAGGACTTTCGATTGTCACGCGAAGCGAAATGCGTATTCCGTGGCATATGACTATTAATAAATTAAATTAAGAGTGCATGAGGGAGAGTTTGTACAAAAGTCGATTGCTTGGGTACCTCTGTCCCTTTTCGTGTTTCAACCGTGAAGTAACTGTGTTTGCATGGCTGTGTTTCGGTTTGAAGGGTGGGATATGGCGTGAATTTACTGAATACGGAGGAATAACACCTGAGTCCTCAGGAATGGCAACGCATGGGGAGTATCATGGGCGAAACAATATACTCTGTTATGTCCATGGTACTGCTCATGTCTATAAGCGACGGTTACCACTTTCCATCAGGTGGGCCGTCAGCTTGTTTGCCATTCTAAGTAGTATAAAATTCAATTGTATCGTTGTGTTTGTAAATTGTCTTGTTTATTTCCTATATTGTATAATGCAAATAAAGTATACTCATTCATTCATTTATATAAGAAAAAAACCTGTCTTTTTCAGAAGTCTCAGTCAATTCAATAACCTTCTAGAGGTGCATCTTAGCTTGAAATTTTTTTAGGAGTGAGGTGCTAAATATTAATAACTTGAAAGCGTTTATAAAAGAATACTATCTAATGTTAATAGTTAATAACTTAGATCAAAGAAATATTGTAATTTAAATAAGGTCTAGGATGTAGAATAGCATCAAAGACTTGCAAACTATAAGAAATTCTCATTTCATTTTCTGTAATTTTTCTAAGTGGCTGTACCAGGGAAAGCAATATTCGCGCTTGCGGAGTACGCGGCCCCGGGACCGCTCGACGGCTCATTTGTAGGCACAGAGATTGGGTACTTTTAAATATTTATTCTAAGTATTTTTTATATCACTATTACAACATAGTATAAAACAATGTCGCTGTCGCTGTCTGTCCGTTCCTATGTATGCTTAAATCTTTGAAATTACGCAACGGATTTTGAAGCAGTTTTTATAGCAGTTTTAATAGACAGAGTGATTCAAGAAGAAGGTTTATATGTAATACATACATAATACAGTAGAGAAACACTGATAATTTTAAAGATTTCTAATGTGATGTGATGTAATGTGCACCCGTGCGAAGCCGGGACGAGTCGCTAGTATATAATAAATGATAGGGAAGCAAGTAACGGTGATTTAATGGAAAATAAACGTTTCTTATAGCAGTTGCGATTTTCTATTGAGCATTAAAAATAGAACATTGATGTTTATTTAGTTATTATGATTTTTTTGAAAAAATCTCCAAAGGACAGTATCTTTCAAGATTTTACAAAGAAAGCCGCGATTCGAATCTTCAGATGTTTCATTATGGTTCTTCAGATAAAAGTTCCATAATTGATTTACGATTGAAAGTGAACGTAATACAGTTGTGGCAATAATAATAAAAAAAATTACATATTGGTTTGTACCATTTTATTGTACAGGAAAATCTTAAATTAAGGGATACAGGGTTTTTTTAAAAAAGAATGAGTTCAATGACGGACTTATTCCATAAAAGAGATTACTTTTAGTCAACATGTATTTGAATATTGATAGTTTCTCTTTCAAAATTTCAATAAGCCATATTTACTTAATACTATCCTATATAGAAAAGATAAATGGAGTAAAATGATAATATTTTGCTATACAAAAGACAAGAAAGGAAGAAGAGGAAGACTACATAGAAGATGGGTAGATGACATTAGGGGTGAAGCAGGTGGAATTTGGATAAGAATCGCTATCAATAGAGACCATTGTAAGCAATTGAAGGAGAAAGAAAGAAAGATTTTTTTTATTTTTATTAAACTTGATTTAGGCATTTTTGAATAGTAATTTTTTTATTACAGTCTATTCGGAGCGCAATTTCAGCCAAGAAAAACCTGCAAGAAACTTAGCTGTTGCTTATTAAAATGAAAAGTTTATTATACTTATAGGTATATAAATAATGAATTTGTGTAAATACAAACTAAAGGAAGCATTTGTTAATAACCAAACAGATGATAGCAATTAAATAAATAATAAATTGTTAAAAAGAATGTTGTTTGAATAAAGGCTTTTATTAATATTATATATATATATATATATATATATATATATATATATATATATATATATATATATATATATATATATATATATATATATATATATATAATTCTGTAACTTGTATTTTTATTGATAATAAAAAAAATATATGTATATTTAACCTTTCAGCATTCAAAAAAATCACACTAAATCTGATGCCAGCCTATATATTGAAATTCAAAAAGCCGTTTGTTAGTTTAGTTAGCCGTTGTTTAGTTGATAAATTGAAGTTTGAAATAAAAATATAATACATATAAACTCACAAGAGAGCTCCTAGCTCATACAACGAGAACTTAATTTATCAGCTGTTTGTTACCGCTCTCGCTGTGAACGGTTTAGTGGTTTTACGTCGTCTTATCTCACGCTACTAGTACGAACAGTAGTTAGGATACCGACTGATGCCTTTAGAGAAACCTCCGAAGTTTTATTACCATAAGGGTCTTTATGGAAATCTGAGATTTGTTGACTAGCTATTTGGTAGTAACTCGGATAAGGTAACTTGATGCATAGGGCAATTGTGCTAATTTGTTTCTAATGACTTTACTCTCTTTCTTTAATACAGTGTCTTTTATTTAACAGTAACCTCGTAAGTGGCGGGGGGAAAGGGATTGTTAGTAATGGAGACTAAGAATCCCATTGCTATCAATATATATCATTGATATCAACCAGGTCGACCTCCTCGCGGTTTCCCCTGGAAACCATCATATATAATTCTTGTCGAATTAATCATGGTGGGCCAACTGACCTGCATTCATTCTCACCTATCATCTTTCACTGGTGCCTCGTCGGCGTATACCGATAGCACGGGCTGGGTTACCATTCCATTTTCACACATAAAAAAAACCTCTATGTGACTGTGTGCTCCTGGCATAGAATAGGCTACTTCTTTCTTTTCTATGGGTGCCGTAAGAGACGACTAAGGAAGGGCGGGGGATGGGCAGTAGCGCCCCTCTTAAAACATCTCTAAAAGCCTTACAGCGATTGCCAACCCGCCTGCTAAGCGTGGCAACTATTGGCAACTTCCCTTATGGAGAAGGCTTATGCTTTCAGCAGTAGACAGTTAACGGCTGAAATAATAAACTCTATATCTGATGTATTGTATTTATATACCTTACTATGGTATGCAGGTTGTAGTGGATGTAAAGTCCAAAGGCACTTGGTAATATTGAATATTTATTATTTTAAACTATATATAAAGTGACGACGTGTTGAGGTTGACGTATACGTGCTGAGTGGCGGGAGCAAGAGAGCTCGAACGAACGAGTCAGAATGAATGATTACTAAACATCTGATACGCAATGTTGTGCTGTTTTTTTTTATAACAACTGTTTATTATTAATGTAAATGTGTTAATATTTCTACTAAACCTCTATCCCATTCGTGTATCTACCATGAAGCAGTTGTATTTGTATAGCTGTGTTTCGGTTTGAAAGTTTTCAGTTTGAGTGAGATATGACAATGAAATTACAGGGTACAGAGGTATAACACTCTAGTTCGCAGGAATAGTTAATCATAATAAATTATCATTGAGAGTATCATGGGCGACACAATGTATTCTGTTATGTCCATGGTATTGTTCATGCCTATAGGTAACATAATATGGATACCAGTTTCTCGCAAAGGCAAATTATATCTCTTTTTATTGATAGCATGTTTCACATAGATGACAGTTTTCTTTTTTCATCAGATGGGCTGTCAGATTATTTGTCATTCGAAATTACATAAAAAATAAAGTAAACTTATAAACACTAATGCTGGTATTGTCCAGGAATCGAATCCGCGACTATCAGAAAGTAAGTTAGTATATTAAAAAACATTATATCACTAAGGTTGTCAAATATTTACGTTTTTTTATTCCTTAAATAAAAGAATTCCAGCAAGCTAAAATAAGGGATCAAAATTTCACGCCATTCAAGGAGCGAACAAAGACTGAATAAAGTTTATTATATTACAGACTAGTGGTTGCCTACAATTTTTCTCTTGCAAACGTATTTCAATTCATCTGTAGGGGCTGAATAGTTTTCCGATATTATATGTCTTTTATATTATTGACAGAATGTAATATAGCAAAATGTCAAATTAATAATTTAGGATCTTAAAAAAAAGGCTACTTTATTCATAAAAAACACAAAAAGTATTATCAAAGTCAGTTCATAATTGATAAATTCAAATTCATGACCTCCTTTTTAAAGTCTCTTAAAGTGTTAAAATAGAATACTTTTAAATTACTTTAATACACCATTATTACTAACAATCCTTCTCTCCTTGCAGTAGATAAGGAAGGCTAGAAATAAGTAATAAAATTTAGTTATTTTTAGAAACAATGTTTTTTTCTGTGTTGATTTCATATGGCTCAAAGGATTTAATTAAACAATTTTCATTGATTTGAAAATAATAGGTTAAACCAAATTATTGAAGTCGTTTGCAACTAAACATATTAGTGTAATGATTAACAAAGGTTTTAATAATTATGTTTTAATTAGGCGTAAAACCAAACACATTAGACAAGACACGGTTTGACCTGTTTATTACAGGTACGTGAATTTAATTGTTTTCAAATACTAAAGTCAGTTATGAAAAACACGGATGTTACAATAATTAGTACAATGTAACTATCGAACCCATTAAATTCTTATTACGGAGCACGTGTCTTTATAAGTCGCAATACAACTAGATAACTATTTTAATTTAAACTAATTAATTCAATATAGTCAATTTGGGTTTTTTAAATACTTGAAATTTATTAAGACACATTTTTGCTGATTGGGTAAATGAAATGGATGCAATTGGCATTTTTTGTTACCTATCTAATGATGTAGATGTAGATTCTAATACATTGCTGAAAAAACTAACAATTACTTGAATGACAAATATGCATGGTGTTAGTCGATCATGCATGGGCTTTTAACGACCATGTAAACCTAGTACATTTAAATAAACACACTGTGATGGTCGCCCCCTTTGTCTATGTGTCACCCCTTATATAATAACTACCCTCTAAACTAAGCTACACATGGAAAACCTACAAAGCCTAAGAAAAGCCTACGAAGGCTTTACCTAATGAAATCTATGAAAATATAATGAAAATCTACCCTAAAGAAAGGCCTAACACCCTCAATATAGCCCATACCTATATTACCTTATACACCCTAAACATCTTATGAATCTTAAAAAACCTTACAATAAACACATAATATTAAACAGATCTTATAGTAGAACACTTGATCATCTGGCCAGATAAATAAATGTGTGATCGTCTAGTAATGTAGGACCCGTTGTGTGTGTAATAACCAAAAGGTTCTTTAATTGGTATATGATAGGAGTTAAATAATGAAGATGATTGATAAGTCTTTAAGGATTAAGAATAATAAATGAATTATACTCATAATTCATGTAACTAGGAAGTTATGTTAATTTAATAGTAAATCACAGTATAACTGTAATAATAAAAAAATGGGGGAGCGGTCGGGCCCCTCACACGCCCGAACCAGTGGAAGACTTTCCAACTATCTATAACTCTTCCTCCTAAAAGGTAGGAAAGGGTATTACTATTTATTAATGCACTCTGATGGTAATAAGGGAATGAGTATTCTCAGTTCCAAACCAAACATAAGTACATTTACTTCAACATTACAGTGGCTCCACCAGCCCCACGATGCTTCCAGTATAAATTAGTGTTTGCCAGAGGCAAAAGGATCGGAACTGAAATCCCAGGATCACTCCGACACGAGAGCTTACTCATGGGCGATGACCCTTTCAGTCCTATATGGCGACATAGAGATCACCCACTAACAGTACGAAACTGTTTCCCAGCATCACCCTGTTACGAGCTTACTCAATGGGGGTTTCCCTTCGGCTCCACAAGAGATCAGACCAAGAAGCGAGATCACCCAGACACCAGAACCTACTTTGATGGGACATAACCCTTCGGCCCTATAATGTGACATTAGAGATCACCTGTGAAGACAGTCCGATAGAGATGAAGATTTGTGTGATAGGGGATACCTTCCACACCCTGGAATTGGCCAAGCCATATAATGTTGATAATTGCTATATCATAACATAGCATTGTCAATTTAATATTATTTACTTAATACCAAGAATACTCAAGGTTCAAGTTAAATCTGTTGATTAGGCCGGAGCCTAAAAACGAGTAGTCCAACCCATAGGTCGAGAGCTACTAAAAGTAATGAGTGCTATTGAATGAACTATAAGTCCAGTCAATTATATATAATATTATTGTTGATTAACCACATTGTGAATTAACCAATTACACTCCTCGCAAAAATTAAGGGAACATAAAAATTTTTGAAATTTTTGGGTGATTTTCAACGGGCTGTATTTCAGTGAAAAATAATCGTACAGGAAATTTAAAAAAAGAGTTTTGAAGCTTGAAAACTCTAGTTTTCAGATTTTTTGGTTAAAAAATTTTTTGAGCTCCGGTTTCCATGCAATTCTTAAACAAAGCTCAAAATAATTTTTTTCTAAATTTTCTAGGTTTTGTTTTTCACTCTATGGGCATGGAAAAATTTTTTCGAGCTACTCCATTATATAGGTCTCTTAGCGTGTTTATTCAGCTTCAAAAATCGCTTTGGATGGCTCAATTACGACCATTTGTCTCCGAGATATCGAATTTTGAATGCAAAAGCATCCTTTTCCATTCAACTGCTAATATCTCTAGAACTACTGGTCGCACAGCAAGCAAAAATTTTTCTTAAAAATTTTCTTGATTTTTTTCGATTTTTTTTGACAATGAATTTTTAAAAAACAAAAAATTGGGTAAAAAGTGAAAAACAAATGAAATTATTGATTTTTGAATGGATTAGGGTGAGTTTAAGGGACAAAAACCTTGTTCCCTTATTTTTTCCAAAATTTCAATCAATTGGTCCGGGAAAAACCGTTGAACCGATCGCTCCAGGGATTTAGGGAGTTCTTTAAGGAACAATAGACTGTAAAATTTTCCTCAAACCTTAGCTTTCCCGCCCATATTAGCGAAGATACAGCCAAGTAACCAAAAAAGGAGAAAAAGTCACTTTTTTCCACTTTTTTCAATTCAATGTTAGAGGTGGAAAAAAATTTTTTCTTCACTAACTCTTGACTATGCTTAATTGGAAATTTTATGCAGATAAAGAAACTCGGCGCCCGCTTGCTGTGCGACCAGTAGTTCCAGAGATATTAGCAGTTGAATGGAAAAGGATGCTTTTGCATTCAAAGTTCGATATCTCGGAGACAAATGGTCGTAATTGAGCCATCCAAAGCGATTTTTGAAGCTGAATAAACACGCTAAGAGACCTATACAATGGAGTAGCTCGAAAAAATTTTTCCATGCCCATAGAGTGAAAAACGAAACCTAGAAAATTTAGTAAAAATTTATTTTCAGTTTGTTTAAGAATTGCATGGAAACCGGAGCTCAAAAAATTTTTTCACCAAAAAATCTGAAAACTAGAGTTTTCAAGCTTCAAAACTCTTTTTTTAAATTTCCTGTACGATTATTTTTCACTGAAATATAGCCTATTGAAAATCACCCAAAAATTTCAAAAATTTTTATGTTCCCTTAATTTTTGCGAGGAGTGTATTTATTCAGAGAGATATATCTAAAGGAACTATAAGTCCTTTAAAAGACACTGATTAATCACAAGTTAACAACGTCTCGTGAAATAACCAGTTGGGTTTTCTATAAGTTTGAGGACACTAAGTCCAACAAGCTATTATTGTGTTGAGAGTAATAGAAATCTTTTGTAATATTTGTAGAGGTTAGATTAATCACATTGTGAAATAATCAGATTAAATAATTATGTAGCTTTATAGAGAGGACTATAAGTCCTAATTGGTTGTTGTCATTAGTACTGATAAATTACACATTAAAGTGCCAGGTCAATTATTATATATAGGTATATAGGAAGGACAATAAGTCCTATTTGTGTATGTTGTAGTAGTAGATGTATATTGAATAATTATAATAGGAAAGATATATATTAAATATATATTTGTATAGAAGGAACAGTAAGTCCCATACAATTATTGTAGCTGTACTATAGTTATACTATATCTACTTCCTTTTAGTGTCTTAGTAAACCTATTTACTAAGAGGATTTCTCAGATAAACAAGTGTTTTAGTGTTTAAATCATCATGATTAAATCCCTAAGAAATTAGGTCTTTAAATAATTATCATATCATTTAAGTGAAATTTCTCATATAAATAATTCCAATATTTCCCCTACAGTTATTATAAAATAACAGAAAATTATATAAATTTTCTATAGACTTAGATATTGAATCATAACGTGTATAATCTCCTTTTGTTTGACATCTGTCACATTAATGACGTATTGAATGACGTATTGATGTATTGAATTGAATTTTGATTATCTATCACAACTGTCAACGTAACAAATACTAGCAAGTTTGTTTATTTGTGTTTGTTTAATATAATTAATATAAAATCATCATATATCAACCGTAATATATAACTAAATTATCAGTGACATAAATAATCATGGTTTACACCAGAAATAATTTATAGTATCCAGTAATGCTGCAGTTTTATATTCATATCAGTAGCCAAGCTTACTTTCAAATTCAAGAATGAACAGAAGATTAGAAGTTTAACATTCTTATTGCAATTGTACTTGCAATAATATATACATACAGTACTAATTATCAAGAACATTCCTCAAATACATGTGTGGTGAAGATTTTCCCAATATGCTATCTATTTGATTTCTAACCTCTAATGTAAATTTATTAAAGAAGTGAATAATCAGTGTTAGTGTTTGCTTTATTAATATTTAAAGTAATTGTCCTAACTTGATATTAATAGGATAATATCTTCTTGGATACAGTCCGACATAAACATATAACTCAATAATTAAATTTATAAAATACTAATATTATATTTTACTACTTGTATATCTCCATACTATTCCCATAAAATATTCAAAACATGTATATTAAATATAAATCCAGTAAATATTCACTAATATTAACCCTGTCTGAACTTGTCTAGTCAATATAACATGAACAAACAACACACATACAAATCTTATCGCCAGGACAACTTCCTTTCTAAATATGAGTAAAATACATAGCTTCACAAGTGTCATACAGTACCAATTTTATACTGAACCTCTTACCTAGTTAAGAGTAACTATAGTCAGAGAATCTTTTAGTACTTTTATTACCATTAGGAAATAAATCCACACCTATAATATCAGCATAATTAAATATTATTAGTAATCAGTAATACACACAGAATTGTTATTATCAGCTTGCTTACTACAACAAAATCAATATTAAAGTTTATAATAAATCAAGACAAAATATCTATTTAAACAATACAGGCTTGTTTACCATAAACACCCCACAGTCACATGAATTTATCTAGTAACACAATTAATAATGTATTAAAAGTATTACATTCACATAATATCACTTGCAACAGTTAAGCTGTCTCTTTGTACATCTGGTGTATAACAAATCCCCACATGTAATCATGGGTAATTAGAAGTATACAAAAGAATTATTAGTTCAGTCGACCGAGCAATGGTATGAAAACATTTCACCATGGGACGTTAAGCATGCACAGAAATTCCAAACCAACACTGTAATAGTGTAATAAATACAACTATTCCATCATCATCATCGTCTCAACCATCATCAATCCACGACTGAACACAGGCAATTCCCCACAGACCGCCACTAGGAACGGGCCCAAACTCCTGCACCCACCGACTCCCCAAAACACACATGAAACAGTCACTCCAACCAATGGAGGCATCCCGCACCGCACTTGCATACACAGAGTCGTCACTCAATAACACCTCTCTCTCATCAATGGTTGTTTCCCTAGCAATGAGGCCAGACCACAACCACCTCAGTCTAGTTATCCTCAATAAATAAATAATTTATAGTAACTAGATATGAATCTAGTTAGTATTAAAATAGTTTAATAGTTGATTTAATAAGTATTTTCCAAAACTGGACAATTAGAACATTGAATCAAATTGATGAATTTCTATCAAACGACCATATAATTGGATTTTGTATATGAGTAGAATAACGTAAGTATGTATTATTACGTAAATTATTTTGATGTAGAACTTTGTTCAAATGTGAATGCATTTAAAGATATACGCATTACCTAAGGTATATGAACTCGACTAAATACGTATTTTAATAGTTGTTGGGAAAAATATTAAGTATAGACATTGTCTGCGATCACAGTCAAAAATCTAACTACGTAGTAATAAATGGAACAAGCTCACCGGATTCTCCAGTCTTCAATTGATTAATTTCACACTCTTAATCGATAGTGATACACTAAGATCTCAAACCCCTTCATCGAACCAGTCCCTCCTAGATCTATATCCTAGTTATTTTTTTATTTTATTGCGCAGTTCCTTAAAACACGACTCCTGCGCCATTTTTTTTCTCTTTTTTTTTTTTTTTTTTTATTGCGCAATTCCTAAAAAGCGACTCCCGCGCGCCCGCCGATCTGCCGTCCCTTTTTTTTCTTTTTTTTTTTTTTTCTATTCTTTCTCTAATAACGTCATAGATTATGTCACCGAAGGGTAGATATTTCAATAATCAGATTTAGCCTATTATTCGAACTGAACTTTTCTTTAAATTCAATTTAATTATATGTTAACGTATTTTGGTATTTTATATTAAATTGATTATCGAATTTATAAAACTTTAAAGGCTCTCATAAACCTTATTAAACTGTGTTGTATGTATCTTTTTTACACCTGATGATAAAAAGGTAAACTATAATTTGGTTATATATAA
The DNA here is from genome assembly GCF_026898425.1 of Galleria mellonella. Lineage (NCBI taxonomy): Eukaryota > Metazoa > Arthropoda > Insecta > Lepidoptera > Pyralidae > Galleria > Galleria mellonella. Next base: position 1,975,447 of record NW_026442068.1, on the reverse strand, counting down.
AATATAATATATTTTTGTTTAATTTATTTAATTTTCTTGTGACGTCCACTACACTTTGGAAACACATCAAAGGAGTTTCCCTTCTGTGTCAATATTTCATATATGGTAACGTCTTCTCTGTACGCTATTGTGAACCTTGACTTTAAAGTTTGTTTATATTAAATAGCTCAGATTTCGCAGCGGTCACCCATAGGAACCCCTGTTTCTTTTCTATGTACTTATGGTATTAAACCTATTGTACTATAGGCGAACCGTCACAATACATAAGGTTAACAGGGATTTAAAAGAGTAACTGTTGAGCTTCTTGCGGACTTTTCTCAACAGATAACAACTTTCCGAAACTTGCAGTAGATTTAAAAAAACTACGATTTAAAAATATATGCACTTTTAACAAGTCTATTCGAATAAAGATGATTTGAATTTGAATGCAGGTAAAACCATATATGATATAGTATATTATTATGAGTTTCTCTTCTCTTAGACTATTCATTAGAAGAAGAATATATCATAAGTTATAAGTAAACATGACCTAAACTAATATTATAAAGATGTTTATAACTCAAAAAGTACTCAATCAATGTTAAAAATTGTTTCACCTATAAAAAATAACATTAATTATCGGCGAGTAACATGAGCTGTAGTTTATTTTTAAAATACCGTGCAAAGTCAGGGCGGTTCGCTAGTTATATAATACCAAACACGCTCGCAGGCGAAGTCGCGGGTACAACTAAATAAATAAGAAATTGACTATATTCTTATTGTAATAGTAGGTATAAGCTAATAATTAGTTTATAGAACTGATGACGTTTAAGGCAAGCGTAATGACGTTTGAAAAAGTGATTGAGAAACTTGTCAATTGATAATGTTCCTCCTAGTGTAGCTGGAAATCCACTTATCTCGCACAGCTGAGGTGTGGGTTTAAATCCCGTCGGATTAAGATGTTGGAAGGTATTTTATTTTACTATAGTACTTAAATAGGTAAAAAGTCTACATGTAAGTAAAAAATTGCTTAAACTATTACTAGCTACTTCACTTTTATTCAAATCATATACTTACCGGAATTACTCGCATTCCTCAGCGTTTAGCAAGCTTATTTGCATAATGTAACAAATGAAAGGCATCTCTGAAAACAGGTTCATTCAGAAAACAAAGACATGAGATATAACCATAATGAATTTAATTTGCATTAAGAGTGCTTAGCGCACTCGCATGTGAAGTAAACAGAACGGGGAAAAACTGAATATGATGTAAAAATATTCAAATAGAATTTTACATTTCAGCAACCGTTGTCGTCGTATAAAAACATTAAGCATAACATTTTTGTATAGTAGTGCGTTTGTAATTTTATAGTATTGATTTTTTTTTTTATTTTATCCAACTTGGGGTTACAAACAAATTGACTATGATATTTTTGAGTTTAGAGTTATATTTATTCAGGCATCCTATCCTAGTTATTGGATATGGATAGCAAGATGACTGTTATATTAAGCGCATTGCGTACTGTTCAGGGGTAGAGAGTATAGTTAGGTAGGTAGGAGAGTATAGTTAGGAGTAGAGTATAGTTAGGAGGCATAGGACTAGTAAAATGGATGTCCTGAGACTGCTATTGAAATGAGCGGTTAGCCATTAATTGCGCAACCCTGTCGATTTTCCAATCGCCTATACGACGGTTGACTGACTAAGATAGCCTATTTGTGTACCTGGTAAGTAGTGGTTTCAGAGATGTTTCCTCCCACGAACACTCAGGTTGTGGAATGAGTTCCCTGCCGAGGTTTTCCTCAGAGACTACAGCATGGGGTTCTTCAAAAGGGGGGTAAAGAGGTTTCTTCAGGGTCGGCAACGCGCGCGTAATACCTCTGGTATTGCAGATGTTCATAGGCTACGGTAACCACTTGCCATCAGGTGGGCCGTATGCTTGTTTGCCACCTCAGTGGTATAAAGAAAAAACCCTCATTTACAATATATCTGAGCATATGTTCGTATATTCTATATATAAATAATAACTGCATGGTACAGATAAAAGAAAGGCTATGCGTCATGGCGTATGTGGGTCAAGAATGATTTAGGAGGGTTAGAACCGGTTGGAGAACAAGAAGAAGGATATATGAATTAGTAGTTTCGACAAGAGGAATCTCTTAAATGAAGATATACATAAATAGTACCCTGGCCATCATAAATTGTATCCTGGCGGCTGAAACACGATTGGAACTGAGATATGTATGTTATTTAAGTAACATTTTCACGTAATAATGTAAGATTTACAAGGATATTGTGAAGTGTGACTGGAAAACGTCTCGGTATACATATGTAAGATATATGTGTAAGGTATGTTTTTATTATAATTGTGTTATTTATTTATCATTGATCACCAATTATTTATCGCAACCATTCTAAATCGGGTCACTTCACAATTTGTTACAGCGTTAAATATCAAACTGAATTTATTTTGACAAACATTTTGGGGAATACTTATCTATTTCGGATCTCATCGTGAAAGCAAACAGCTAGACGGAAACACAATTTAAGTTCGCCAACAGCGCGGTGGTTTTGGTGGCAGTCGCATCGAGCCAACAATTTGTTTATCCGGTGAGAAATTCTTCCATCAAAACCTGAAGCACCATTACTCATGAAATTTAAATATATTTAATATTTCGTAGCTACGGTAATAACGCTCTATTATAAAAAAAATGTGATCTAACTCAAAATTGGCGAGAAGAAAGGGATTTTTAGTAATAATCTCCCTATTATTAGTCCTCATTTGTTGCAAAATACTATCAACCAACCTATCGTGTTTAGTTTTTATTTACCACGACGGGTCTATTAACTAATCTTGGGGAGGGGGGGGGGGGAAGGAATTGTTATTAAGGTAGACCATCAGTCCGATTGCTAGAAAATTACCCTGTCGGCTCGATCTCCACTTGGTCCACCTTGGAAACCATCGTGCTAAATTTCAAATGTACTCATCACGATGGACTAACTCACCTGCCGTATCATTATCATACTTATTTTATTTCATTTATTATCGTATCATCTTTCTTATCATCCCTCACTGATACCCCATCAGCGTATACTGTTACTATAGATGAGTTACCATTTAATTATCATCCATTAAAGACTAACTAACTGACTTCATTTGCATCATTTCATCCTCTATTTGAGTCCTGCCATTGTATATTGTTACCATAGGTACCTTCCATCCAAAAATAATAAAAATCAAATAATAGTAAAATCTGTACCAAAGTTTACTGCGTAGTTCAGAAAAAGAAAACTTCCGTTAATAGTTTGTTTGTTTGAAAAAAAAAACGTCTTTGTTTTATAGTATTTAAATAAGATGTTTATTTTATTATTTGTTATCTGCATTTTTCTGACTCAAAAGGAAATTTTTCTTATGAAACAAAATATATTGACTCGCTTGGTGAATATAATGATAATGAAAACAAAGGAGATAAAAAATATAATTTTCCAAGAAATGCCCTTTGTATCTAGTAATTTGTTATATAAAAACTAATTTATTATATATTAGTTATATAAAACGAAATATATACGCTGTGGTATATGTATATGTGTATGTATGTATGTATGTATGTATGTGTGTATATATATATATATATATATATATATATATATATATATATATACGAGGTATAAAGTTCGTATAAAAGTGTTCTGGAATGCGAGAAAGAGGAGTGGGGAGGCCAGGTAAGCGCAGGACCCCTTCCTTATGTCCCTAACAATGCTTCAGTTCTGGTCTGACCGCCGTGCGGTGCGAACTGGCTTGTCAAGTATCTTAACGAAACCCCGTCGGCATGGAGCCCGCTTCCGTTGATCGTATAAGTTTCTCTCGAAACTCGGCAAGAATGGCCGTGAAATTTTTGCCGATATATATGATGCTGTGAAGGAACCAACCGTATAAAAAGATTCAGAGAGGGCCGAGAAAGCGTTCAAGATGACCCACGTTCAGGACGTCCTTCCACTTCACATTCCGACGAAAACGTGGAAAGAATTCGAACTTGTGTTAATGGGGACCGTAACGGTCAGACAGGTAAGAGCTTAATTTGGGCAAATATAAGAAACGAACTTCAAATGAAAAAAATTTGCGCCAAGATCGTTCCGTGAGTTTTTGAGTAAAAATTCCATTACGGTGACCGAACACCCCCCTATTCGCCGGATTTGGCCCCGTGTGACTTCTTCTTGTTCCCAAAAACCAAATTGGTACTTCGGGGGCGGCATTTGGGGGACATAAATGAGATAAAAAAAGCTACGACGGGGCAGCTGAGAAACCTACAACCAGAGGACTTTCAAGGAGCCTTTCACAGTGGAAACGGCGTTGGCACAAGTATATTTGAAGGGGATAAAATTGATTTATAATAATTGTAAAATAAAATTTTTAAAAAACTTTATATATTTATATATAAACAAGTTGTCACTTTATTCTACCTTTTGTGAAGAGAAAATAAACCATTCATATACATATATAACATAACATTGTTAATTCTCTGTGATGTGTACCTATTGAAATAAACTAAAAAAATAAAAATTAAACTGGTAAATCATTCAATTTAGTGAAAAATAAAAAAAATGGTATAATTGATTTTTTATTGTACAGTACTACTCAATATGGAATAGATAAATAAATGAATGCATAAATACTGAGAATAGAATAGGTATTGAGTAGTAAATTGTTAATCAAGAATATATTATATAGGCTGTAAACAGAAGTTTTGAATACGCAATTTAGAATAAAAAATCCTACAGTACGCATACGATACGATATCTACGATTTTGCTATATAGCCAAATTATATTCCTATTATTTCAATTCAATCGTGAAATTACATTAAATTATATTTATATAACTTAAACGGTTTATATTTATTATGTACAATGAATTGAAAGAGTTTGAATATTAAAATATTAAATTGAAGCAAAAACTAAATATATTGAAATAAAAAATAAATAAAAAATTGCAATAAATTTTTAATTTTCGAGAATTCGATGTAACATGGATGGACGGTAGGGAAAATATAAAATTATAATGTAAAAATTTGACGTTCATAAGCGGCTAAAATGTCCTACATGAATAAATGATTTTTGAATTTGAATTTGAATTTAAATTTGAATTTGAATTTGAATTTGAACACATTTGTTTCTAAAATTGGAAATAATATCATTTTTAAGTGATGGGGTTTTCTTTGAGAATTGGTGTACTGTTCTATAGTAAACAGTATTGCGTAAATATATAAAAAATATTAAAACGATCTATTTCAATGACTCAATTTATTCTTTAATGAATCATAATGGAATGGTTACCTCGCCTGCGCTAATAGTATACGCTGGCAGGGCGTCAGTATGGGATGATAGGTGAGGATGAAAATGAAGGTCAGTTAGCCCACTATGATGAATACACATGGGATTCAGCACGATGGTTTCCAGGGGGGACCACGTGGAGGTTGACCTGACAGGGTAAATTAATATAGTAAAGGGGGGAAGAGGGGGAAAGGGATTGTTAGCAATGGAGTTTGACAGCCCCATTGCTAGCAATATGCCTTATTAGGTCGACCTCCACGTGGTTCCCCCGGAAACCATCGTGAACTATTCTTGTTGAATTCGTCACGATGGGCTAACTGATCTACTTCATCCTCACCTATCATCCTCCACTGGTGCCCCGCCTGTGTATACCGATAGCGCGGGTGGGGATACCATTCCATTACAATCCATTAAAAAAAATATAGTAAAGGGATTAGCAGTTCGCATTACTAATAATCCTTTCCCTCCCAACTCAATGTATTATTTTTTATGAGTTAAAAAGTTAAGGGTTTTACCCAAAGAAAGCTAATAAGGAAAATAGTGTGCATATATGCACTGTAAAGTAGGTATAAGGAAAATTATGTGTTTTCCTTATTTAATAACAGTTTAGATATGGATGATTATACCATATGGAGGCATTTAGGTAAATACAATGCTTCTGTAACAGTATATAAATGTCGTTAACGAATAAGTGACAACAGTCGAAGTTTGTTCTTCGAGCGTAAAGTACTAAAAAATTTTATTAAACAACAAATTAATTTGTTATTAAAATGGCGAAAAATTTCCAGTCCGTTTTGTTGTTGGTCTGCCTATCATTTTTAGTGATCGTATCGTCACCGCAAAATGCTGTACAAGCGGACACACTCATTGGTAGCTGCGTATGGGGTGCGACGAATTACACCTCTGATTGCAATGCTGAGTGCAAACGTCGTGGGTATAAAGGTGGTCATTGCGGCAGCTTCTTGAACGTCAATTGTTGGTGCGAGTAATAATTTTTTTTTTTACTACAAATTCAGTTTTTAAGATTATAAAATAACTGCTGTTTCACCGCATCAGCGGACTACCACTGCAGCCTAGAATTCTTGGATTAGTTCCATTCAGAAGCTGCAAAAGTAACATTTTTTTTATTGGATTTTCCCAAAGAATGATGCATTTTTAATTGGACGCTATTATTTTTATACTTTGATAATGTCTTTGTTTATATTTAAAAAAATTGTACCTGTTGACTAACTTGGCAGCATTTGAATGTATACAAATTGTTAAGGATTTGTTTTGTTTAATCTGCCTATTGTAATTGTATATTTAATTAATAAATTTATATTATCATTATTTTAATTGTTTATATTTCAATCTAGCCTTTATCTGTTAATTAAATATATTTTAATCAATTCATTAAGTTGATGGAGATAATACAATGACTTTTAAGGGTACTGCAGGAGAAAACGAATTTTTTCATGGTTTTTTTTTATACAATAGTTGTCATATTATATTATTTGTATATCATAATCTGAACTTTATAGCGTATTTAAGATTAGAGATTAGTTGATATAAGTAGAGTAATGAGTAAAAAATAAATGCATGGGAATCACATTTTGTTCTGCAAGTCCGAGATGCTTTTAACATGTATTTTATATATAAATATGGGAATCACATTTTATTAAACAATGACACGAACACATACAGGCGATAGGTACATGTACCACTTTTCATCAGATAGGCCATTAGTTTATTTGCCATTCCAAAAAAGTTTCTGTTCTGTTTTCTATTCCCTGTTTTCTTTTGTCCAATCTAAGACTAATTGTAATATATTTACGTAGAGTTTATTTATGAAACAAAAGTAAATTAACATCACTTTTTTTTCTCTATAAGAGCTGCTTTTCTCAAACCCCTGTTATTACGCAACGTCGTATGTAGGTAGTCAGGGTGATGTTAGAAGTAAAATAGAACATATTCAGATCTTTTTAAATTTTTATTTCTCTCTCTGTTTGTACGGGCTAATCTCCGAAACTGCTGAACCGACTTTAATGAAATTTTGCATGGTGGTACCTTACATGCCCGGTCAACATTTTATATACTTTTAATCATGGAAAATTAAAGAGTTCCCGTGGGATAGTTAAAAAACTATAATAACTTATACAGCTTAGTACACAACCTATTTAAGTAGTCACTTTGACCTAAGGCAAAGAATGAGAACGACATGTCATTTGTTAATTTTGGTCCAGTACTCCCAGATATAGTTCACTATAATAAAGAGGTTAACAATATTAATCGAAAGAATAACAAATACCACGCGGACAAAGTCGCTGGCATCAGCTAGTATATGAAAAGTAACATGAATTGTTTTCTATATAACAACGATATCCTGTTTCAGACTACACATTTAGTTCGAACTAGATGCCATTGCTTTATATATCCAGTGGTACAAAACAAAAAATATAAAGTTAATCCATCTAGCGCTACATGCGGCTTATTTTGAGTAACACGAATTTTCCATCGACGTTTATCGGAGTCCATCGGATGCCATGTTGGACGCACCTGTTTCCAGCATACGCTTTCTGCTAATTGCCACTACGGTGGATATTCTAACGTCAGTGATTTATCGAAATTGCTTTATAGTAGGTTTGAGATTAGATAGTAAAATTACTGGCATAATTTGATAGTCTTCAGGAATGGGACATTAGAGTTATGTTTTAATAAGGTAAAATTAGAATGGGAACTTCGCTTGCGCTACCGATATACGCTGGTGGGATACTAGTGAGCGCGAGTGACGAAGTCAAGTCAGTTAGATATTTTGATAGATTAACCACGAACATTTCCAGTTGTTAGAACGTGATGGTCGACGTGATAAGATATTATTGCTCGTAATAGGGCTGTTAGACCCCTTTTAGATTACTAACAATCCCTATGGTGATGCTTTAGGGATATTATGTACACAGTAATAGCATTGCAATGTTTCACTGTTTAGTTCGAACATGAATTTGGAAATGCAACCGTGCTGCTTGATTAAAACGTACAAAATGTTTTTGAATTTTCAAACTCTCACTTTATCTACTTAGGAGATTTAATGTAATTAATTAATTGATAAGGTACTCGTATTATAATATAGGTTTTATGGTTTTTGAAATAGAATAAGCTTTTGAGAATCAAATTCTGAAAAATCTACTTTTCTACGTCTTTATATTGTGTTTTTTTAAATGCTTTCTAAACCATCGTGAACACGTGACACGAGTTGTTATGAAACAAAACATATGTGTAAGGATTGATACCTTCAGTATTTTATTAATCTTAGGGTCAAGACCCTGGCGGGAATGGCAGAACGTCAAGACGTGAAAATAGACTCTAATTAACTTTCAATTTGTTCTATTCGTTGCATAATATAATTGAAGTACAGTTTTACAAAGGTTTTCCCCAGTGACTACAGCATGAGATACTTCAAAAAGGGTGTATTAAGGTTTCTTAACAGTCGGCGATACGCACGTGACATCCTTGGTGTTACAGGCGTCCATAGGCTTCGGTTTCATCAGACGGGCCGTATACTTGTTTGTCACTATAGTAGTATAAAAAAGTTATTCGTTAATTTATCGGCAAATTAATCATCTAAACTGGAAATCCCATGTAGTTAGAAAATGTTAACAGGAAAATATCTAGCGGCTATTATACTTACATATGAGTCAACGTGTTTTCAATAGTTGTATCTTGTTATGCCTGTTATGACAATCTTATTAAGTTAATATGGTTTATTTTTCGGTATATTTCAGTTAATGTTTACAGGAAATATATTTTACATAAAAATGTTAAATGTTTAAAAGAGTTGTTTTCTACGGCTTTGTCCATATAATTTAAGATAAAATGCATTAACGATCTACTTAGATCTTATCTAAATCCATGCAGTCATTAAGTGTAATTGATAAATAAATACATGTAATTTTGTTTATAAAGACAAACATTCATATTTATAATATTAGTAGGGGCATCAACACGAAGTTTTTGAGAAATATTGTTGAAATAAACATATTAGAAATATTGTTGAAATAAACATACAACTTAGAATGGCAAAAAAGCTGTAGGGTTCAACGTCGCCTATAGTTTCATAACAGAGAAATTTTGTTAAAAGAAAAAATATTTAATATTGACTGAGAATCGTATTTTATTATTTTATTCCACTTTTTAGGATGCACCTTTTTGGAGTGTTATGTTTAATTTTATTTAGAATTTATGGCTTTGTTGTATGCCCTTTAAAACAAATCATATATAGATAGATACTTTTTATTGTTTTCTCTAAAAGATTGCAATAGTAAACTAATTATAGATACAAACAATTACAAGAAAAGATTACAATGAGAAAATAATGGATGACCTTATCGCTAAAAGCGATGTTCTCCAGGCACCTTTTGGATGGAGAGGAATAATTATAAACAATTTTATTGGTGGTACGGTGAAAATGATATATTTTTATTTTTAAACACAAGTTTACTGAAGGGCACTTTTTATTACTTATTTTTACACTCACAGGTTTTATATTTTATAATGATTGTTTAAGCTGTTAAAGCACTATAAGGTAATAAACAATCAAACAAACTCATTTTTACAATTTTTTATAAAAAATTTTATACCATCAGCGACCATGTTCTGATTTCATAAAAAAATATTGCAGTCCTTTTTACATATCACTCGTTAAAATTCCATTGATGCATAGAGGATTAAATATTTTATTTAGTGTGTTTGTATTTATTATACCATAGTACATTTATATTTGAAAAAACAAACGCTTTCTGTTTTTACCTAATGGTTTGTTGGTAGAGTATGTCATACAGTATTAAACTCGTTATTTGTACAAATTCTATTGTGGAACAAAGAGTAAATAAACAAATAAAAAAACTAAGTTCTTTGTGGTATTTGAATAGACATTAAAATTAATTTTGTTAGTAAAACGTAAAGTGTAATTTTGAAAATAAATTTACTAGTGTTATATGAAGAAGATACCAGAGAGAGACTGTACAAAAGTCGATTGCTTGGGTATCTCTGTCCCATTCGTTTTTCAACCGTGAAGCAGTTGTGTTTGCATGGCTGTGTTTCGGTTTGAAGGGTGGGATATGACGTGAATTTACTGGGTACAGAGGAATAACACCTGAGTCCTCAGGAATGGCAACGCGTGGGGGGTATCATGAGCGAAACAGTATACTCTGTTATGTCCATGGTACTGCTCATGTCTATAGGCGACGGTTACCACTTTCCATCAGGTGGGCCGTCAGCTTGTTTGCCATGCTAAGTTGTGTAAAAAAAAAGTAATTATACTAATATTATAAATATGAAAGTCTGTAAAGATTTTTCTATGTTTGTTGCTCAATTACGAGTAAACGGATACGTGGGTAGGTTATATTGTAACTTAAAACCATAGAAAACTTTATAGATAAATAGACACTCTTTATTGTTTCCCCTAAAAGATTACAATAGTAAACTTATTATAGATACAAACAAGTACAAGAAATAATCACAGTGACAAAACAATGGGTGACCTTATCGTTAAAAACGATCTCTTTCAAGTAACATTTGGATGAAAAGGAGTTATAAACAGTAATTATGTTATTATGTAATTATTATTATTTGGCGAGTAAAGCTGCGGTAAACAGTTTGTTTTTTAATAAATCGTTATGAAGCACAAATCTGCGGTTAATGCAACTTCACATCATTTCAAACTCCGATTTGCACTAGGTCTGGCTAAGCAAGTGCAATTGGGTGCCGTCACCGCCAGCGTCCTCGATTGATCGGATGTCAATGCAAATACGCGTTTCTCATTGCAAATGCGTTTTCCAGTTGCAGCGCGATTCTAGCGTTCTCGAATTTCCCTTTTGCGATGTGGTGGAAAGGTAATTAATTTCAAACAGATAACAAAGCGTGATACCTTTATCCGTCAGTTCTGGGACAGAGTTTCCTTCTGCTAGACTTCTGTCCCTTATGTTGCCTGTCTCCTTTGTGTCCAAAGGGTATATTTTAATTTTAAAATTATATCCAAACATATTTGTTTACCATTTGGATATAATTTTTTCAAATAAATGATAATGGAATGGTATCCTCGCCTGCGCTAACGGTATACGCTGGCGGGGCACCAGAAAGGGATTGATAGGTGAGAATGAAAAGGCAGGTCAATATGCCTATCGTGATGTATTCACTTAGAATAGAACACGATGGTTTCCAGGAGGAACCGCGAGGAGGTCTACCTGACAGGGTGTATTGCAAGCAATGGGGCTACTAATATCCATTATTAATAGTCCATTATCGCAAAAATATAGCATGACACAACACTTCAATAGCCAAAATAGGTTTATGAGAGGTTTGGCGTTTTTATGAATAAGGAGGTAAAGGTATAACAAGATTCCTTTTACTCATTTAAGAAGTTAGATGATTGTAGTGGACTTGCGCACAGAATGGTCAAATAAAAACCTAATAGCTCTCATTACATTAGTATCGGGCAAGAGTCATTAGCTTCCACTTTTATCCGAAAAATGCGGTGAAAGTTTAAGATGAAGAAATTGGGATGCGTAATTAAAGTGAACGTCGACGATTTATTAAATGATATCTATTAGCGTGGGGAGGGGGGAGGGGAGTGGTGGGTTGTGAACAAGTTGTGACGATATCATTACAGTTTTCTCCTGCAAATGAGTAAAGAGGTCTGTGCGTAATGTAAGTACTTTGGCTTTCTTAGGAGTTTGAGTTTTTTGCTTTGCCACGAGGCGATTATTTTTTCAATGTTGATTTTTGATGCTTTCATTTAAGATTTGGTGCTTTGATGTTGCGCTGGACAAATTTGTATAGGAGAAAGATATAATTAAAAGAAAATTGTGAGGTAATAAATATTTGGTGGCGACTAAATTAGGTAGGTAGATAAATATGAGAAATATGAACCACTGGGATTAAATTTTATTATTTGTTTCAAAATTAAATGAAATATAAAAATAATATAAAAAAATATAAGGTATTCTATTTTTGAGAATATTCAATTATATTATAAAAATATTAAATCATATTTCAAAAAAACTATATTTAATATATTTAAATTTAATTGAGTTAATCCAATTAACAAGCAAAAGTACCGATATATCTAATAATATTTAACCCGATATGCTTCATATTTCCATATTTGAAAAATAAGGGATAAAGTTTTTTTTTTATCTTTTGTAGTTCTGTTTCACTACTATAAAAGTAAATTTACATACTAAAAGAACAATGAAGAAAAACAATGCGCTATCCAAATGAGACGTTACGTTCGATAAAATTTCAAATTTTTTGACATGTCACTGTCACCTCTAGTCACGGTGCAATTTGTCAAAAGTAATTCCGGTGCCGAAAGCCAGAGGGCGCGGTGACAACCAAAGAAATGTCTTCCGTAATATCGGAGCGTACGTAGCTGAGCGACAAAAAGGCAATCGATCACGCTGTTTCCACCTGGGCAGAGACGGCAAACCGAATGCGTGATACGCGTTAACTACAGACGAATCGGATTCTAATGCAACTAACAATCAGCTTTAGATCGCAGTCGTTAGAGATCATTTTATATTGCACATTCATATACAAGTGCAAAAGCGCTATATTTAACGCTATTCGTTTTGCGCTGCTGCTTTCTGTCCCATGTAATGGTTCCTGTGATATTGGCATAATATTTATATGATATCTGTATGTAAAATGATATAATTTTTATATTATTTTAAAGAACCATAAATGTATTTATATTTATCTTTATCATCACATCAGCCGTTAACTATCTCCTCAATAGACTGCCATAAAGAATAGTCCCTAACCATTCATCGCTTCATCTAGTGGGGGCTCATCCTACACTGCATTTGCTGGTCCACTCAAGGAACTTTCCTCCCCACCAGTTGTCGGTTCTTCGAGTTATGTGACCAGCCCTTTGTCACTTCAGCTTGCTTTTCCTTCGAGCAATGTTGGCCACTTTGGTTTTTTTATGGACATCCTCATTTCGGAATCTACCACACAAAGAGGGAAGGGAAAGGGATTTTTAGTAATGGAGTGGTTATTCCCCATTGCTATCAATATACCCTATATTACATGGAATTTGTTTGTTACAAATCATACAAAACATATGCACATTTTTTTATGCAACTTTGCATATGAATATTATATAAAATATTATAATAATTCTGTTAAAAAAAAATATAATTTACCATTTTTATAATTCTATGTATGTAGAGTAGAGAATTATAAATCTTTTATCATTAACAAAACAATAAATATTTAATGTCATCATAACCCTTTCATAATACAATGTATTTAGAGAGAACACCTCATCATTTCATTCATACGTTAACAAAAGTTATAAGATATTCCTTATATTATTTTTTACCACATAAGTTATGCTTCATATACATACCCTAGAGATACTTTTTCTTTTCGGGTTCTCAAAGTTGATTGGTAGGATAAGTCCGCCTGTGTAGTTTGGTTATAACCTAATATGTATATTATAATTGAATGTACAAAAGCGTATACATAAATAAAATTAAAATCTTAAACATTCCATAAATTTATTAATTTCAGAACACTTATGCACGTAACATACTTAAAATTTAACGCTTACTTAATATTCATAGAATTGTAATCATCCAATATCGGTTCACATTAAACGCGTCGAATAAGAGTTACGCTTACAATTTAATAAAACTGAGAAAGTTATAAATTGTTGCGAATTGATTTAGGTTGAAATTCCGTTTCGTTTAAGAACATTAATCAAACAACGTTCACTACTTCCGAACACCGTTTCGTTGCGACGAAATGTTTACAATAATATCAAAACGTACCTATACACAAAGAAATATTTCAATGCGCGGTAATTATTTACGATGAATCATCAATTTTACACAATTGGCATACAAATATCTGTTTCTCAATGTAACGTAAACTACGTTCAATTGTGAAACAAAAAAGAAGAAAGAACTCAATTCACAAAATTGTCAAACATAAGATAATGGTACGAAAATCACAATGGCGTACCTGACCACGCGATGCGGGGTTTTCCGAGATTCTGGGGCTATCGTTAGCGCTTTAATATTGCATTAATATTTTGTGGTGCCAAATTAAATACACTAAAACCAATAAAGAAACCTGTAATCGTGAATTACATTCATAGAGATTACAGGATACACTGTGACATCCATGACATGTCCCTTATATGGTTCCGTTGTTATGTAAAAATTTAGTCCTCAGAACTCAGGTAAAGTCAAATAATACCCGGTATTTCCTATTTAGTTGAGATATTTTAAACATTAATAAATATATTTCTTATTTTACTAATAATAAAGTCCTTTTTATATAGTTCAACAATATAACAAGCAACAATAAAGCAGTAACCGTCCCATGGTTACTACTTTATCGTATTGTACTAATGCCTCATATTGCTATCTTTTATCCTTTAGTCTAGAATACAATATGACAAATTCTAAAGGCATATATGAAGGAATAATACTTTTTTTATGTGGTAGACTATCTCTTTATTTGTTCAAGACTCGTATTGAAATTTCACTTGCTTTATTCTGTTCTGAAATAATTGAAGACCTATTGATAACGCAGATAATAGCATATTGTATCATAGATCTCTCATATTTTTATTGTATTTTATCAAAGGTATTTTATAGAGTATATAAATACCTACGCAAATTACTTTGAAACTAATTCAAAATAGATAAATATTGTCTACGCTATCTCCTTTATTATGTTCAGTAAAAATATGTATACTGACATTTCGATTAAAGTAAATACAATGAAACGCCTCTAATAAAAGTTTTTAACTATTTTGCTTCACAGTAAATGTGTAAAAACTTTATATTACTATATTTAAATCAAAATTACAGTAACATCGTATAAAGGTTGAACATTTTACTTTTAAACTAGAACTTTACCGTCTCGTTGAACATAAAGCGAAACTGTAAGTGCCGTTTGATCTATGCGTCCGAATTTTATTATAAAACTTTGAGTTTACTCTGCGAGTCGAAAATAAACGATTGGATCCTTCATTTGAATTTATACGAACTTTGTTACATGCTGAGTTTTATCAGCATGTTTGTTATTGCTTCAGTTTTGCAACTGCTTTTAAGATTTATTTTTATTTTTATGCAATTTGGAATATCTTATAAATTGACGGCTAACTTGATGGAAAGTCATCCCATTGTCTTTACACATGTTCATCAGCGTGCACATCATTTCCCATTAGTCGCCATTTCTGAGGTGTTATACCTTCGTGGTCTGTAAATATGCTGTCATATTTCTTCAAACTGAATAAATACAGTCATTTAAGCACAGTTTTTTTAATGGATGATAGTGGAATGACAGCTTCGTCTGCGCTAACGGAATACGCTGACGGGGCACCAGTGAGGGATGATAGGTGAGAATGGAAAGGCATGTCAGTTAGCATTTTTATTCGTTAGTTTCAGGGGAGACCGCGTGGTAGTCGATCTGACAGGGAAAATTGCTAGCAATGAGACTGGTAGATCGCATTTCTAACAATCCTTTTCTCGCCATTCAAGCACAGTTGCTAGGCAACAGAAATAAGATCTATCCAATTTCTTATGAAACATGGATAGTCACGTAGCTTGAAGAACCGACAATCGATCGGGAAGAAAGGTTCTTGAGTGGCGACCCCGTACGGGCAAACGCAGTGTAGGACGACCTTCCACTAGATGGAGTGACAACCTTAAATGCAGAGAGTCAGTGGATGCAGGTGACTCAGGACCGTTCTTTATAACAGTCTATGGGAAGGCTTATGTCCAGCAGTGGATGGATAATGGCTGAAATGATGATAGATGTTCATGAAAACGACTTTTGTATTTTTTTTTTGATGGGTGAAAATGGTATGGTAACACCGCCTGCGCTAACGGGATACGCTGGCGGAGCACCAGTGAAGTGTGATAGATGAGAATGAAAACAGGCCAGTTAGCCCATCATGATGAATTCATCAGGAATTAACCATGATAGTTTCCAGGGGGAACCGCGAGGAGGTCGACTTGGTTGGGTATATTGCTAGCAATGGGATTCTCAGTCTCCATTACTAACAATCCCTTTCCCCTCCGACTTTTGTATTGTCTCTTCGTGATAAACCTGATACATCTATATTACAATTGTAATGATAAATTATGTATCAGTTTGAAATTTAGAATTCTAGGCTAACAATATTGATCTTTCTTCAACATATCACCAAGTACTCGTAGTACGATAAGATTGTGGGTAGTCTGTTATCTCTTTAGTTATTTATAATCTGAGAATATCAAGATACATTAATACAAATATAGTATGGAAACAACGATGTTATTAAGTACTAAGTAATAGTCTTATAATTATCATAGATATTTGTTCAAATTTGTTTAATTATTTAATTGGGTTAAATATGTGAATCCTATAATATTAATATTATTTGTTTTATATATATTATTGATACTGAATGTCTTGTCAGTCGTGTAATACATTTTTAATAAGGAGTTATCATTGTTTTTTTACTTATTAAATTGTTATGTTTTGAAACGAAAAGAAATGAAATGAGATTTATTCGTAAAAAACATAAGTGTAGTTTCTTAACTAATATTAATATTAAGGTTTTATAAGGGTACAGTAATTATGGTGTTAGAACTGGGCTCCTAAATATGTTAATATAATAACCTGTGGTAAGGAGTTACAGCCCCAACCTCCTTTAGTATTATTGGGAAAATAATATTGATATAGAGTAACTACAACAAAGCTGTATACATAATTTAACAATTAAAAATTTTAATGATACAGAAATTATTTCATATAATTTATGCAATAAATTAGTATGCTTTAGGTATTAAATTAATATATTTAACGGTTTCCTGTGATAAGAAGCCTTTTTGGTGGATATTGCATGAGGATATTTTGTACGGTTATGTTTTATTTAACATCGATATTTACATCGAATTTAGGCCTAAACACTTTTGTATCATGGAAAATTTTAACAATTATAGCGATAGTTTCGCCTCATGCTAATTTGGATCTATGCTCGGCAAAATGTGGACGTGTAGCATCACAACGTCGATAGTCGACAAATGCGTCTGACTATTCTGTTTGGGATTACGGTCGTGAGCATATCTGTTTATTTTACTAACATGTACTTATGTTTATTATAATATAGTAACGCAGTGTAGGACGACCCCCCCACTAAATGGAATGACGACCTCCAACGCATTGTAGGAGGTCGGTGGATGCATGTGGCTCAGGAATGTTCCTTATGGCAGTCTATGGCGGTAGTAGACAGATAATGGCTGATATGACAGAAATATCTATACTAACAAGTTAACATAGAATAAATCGATATTAAAATTCAGATTCTCGATTTAGAATCGAATTCAAGATGCTTATAAAAATACTAAAATATAATATTATACAACTTTTGTTATAGAAGTCCTTGATGTATATAAATATGTATAGAAATGATACAGCTCTATACACTAGGTTAGTGTTTTAAAAGAACAGTCGCGAACTGGCTTTTACAGCAGCCTTGGGTGTGGAAGGCACTCAACCTATAAAAGTGGTTTGTAACGAGTATAAGGGCTCCTTGGAGATACAGGCCTAGTAGGTGGGTGGTGGAGGGGTCAGGATTGAAGACAACCGCTAGGGAATATGTTTGTGCACTATAAAGAACTAAGATCTGAGCGTCTTAGCGTTTTCACATTTAAAATGTTTTTGTTACTTATTTATTTATTTATTTATAAAAGACACACCAACAATATGCTCACAATAATTAAGTAGATAATATACAATGTTATTAGTAAGTAAAAGAGAAAAACTACTATTAAAAAATGCTTAAATCTAAGTTTGAACAATCTTACTCTTCACTACCAAGCTTAAGGCCATATGAACATAGTTACGTACGATATTATTTGTTATAATGTTATTTTCTCATTTTAATAGCTATTGCTATTTATTTCAAAATAAGAATAATTATATATTTTATACATTAAAATGTTTACATTAAATTCAGGAATGGCAACACATGGAAGGTATCATGGGCGAAATAGTATACTCTATTATGTCCATGGTATTGCTCACGTCTATAGGCGACGGTTACCACTTTCTATCAGATGGGCCGTCAGTTTGTTTGCTATTATAAGTTGCATAAAAAAAGGAATAAACTAAATATTATTATGTATTAGCCTTTACCTGCAAAATTCAATTTATTTTAATATCATTTATATGACATGCTTTCATAGGCATTTTAGTTTTATTAAATTGAAAACAATTAAATGTTATAAAAAGAAAGATGTGATGTTTTTGTACTCGTATGTTTGTTTGTTAGTAACTAGGTTAAACTCAAAAACTACTCAACCGATTATAGGTTACGAATTATTATTATTATTAAAAAAAAATAGAGGTCTCTACGAAGATTACAATAATGTAACTTAAGGATATCAAACATTTGACAATGAAAGTTAATATAAAATATTAATTTATCTTTTTATTTACTTGTATGAAGCCGGGGCGGATTGCTAGTAAATGAGTAAATTTCCTTGGACATATTACGTAGCGCTGCAATACACTTTACATTTGGTAAACTTATTATAAATACAAATATACCTAATTTATCTTTTTTCGTAAATATATGCGTGTTAAGAAATCTCTTTTAGAGATAAGTTCGCCTTTGCTTACTTTGTTACTATTACTGTATGTTTTATGCAATAAAGAATATATATATATATATATATATATATATATATTCTTATATATATATTCTTATATATATATTCTTTATATATATAAAAAATAATGCTACATTAACTTTATGTATGTATATATATATATATATTATATTAAAGATAGTATCTCACAAAATAAACCGACTTCAATTGTGACAAAACCAGTTAATTTGATCTAAAAAGTAAACTATTGAATAGATTTTGGTATAATTTCTATGGGACCAATCTGTAAGTATATCTGTATAACTGACAGAGTTATGATGTAACAAAAATAAAAAAATACAACTGAATTGTGAACCTTCTTCTTTTTGAAGTCGTTTCAAAATACCTAAACCGCTACTAACAGAGAAGCAAATACGAATGTTTGTATTATGCGGGATTTGAACTCGTGACCATCGAAGGAGTATGTTAATATACTAGCATACCCGTCACGATATGTACAAACAGTAATAGATAATAATTAATTAAACAAATGTATTAATGTTATTAGTCATTAAAATATTTATTTCATTTACAATTTGTTAGATCAATGCACCGCCATTTACTCTCTCTCTCTCTGTTTAGCGTAACGGTTGACTGGTAGAGAATGCCATCAGAATTTAAACCCGCCTTATTGTCAATAAAACCATATATAATAAAAATGTCAAACCTTAGGGCCTTAATGGAGTAGAGTAGCGGAGGATAGAGTTCAGTGGCGAGAGCTGGAGAACGCCTATGCCAGGAGGCACACCGAATTGAGAGATATATTATAATAAATAGAAAGGGAAAATATGTCTTACTATGGTTATAGAGAAATCGGAGTAAAAAGGGCTTATATATATATATATATATATGGACTTATATTTTAATGTGTGCAAAAGTATAAATAAATAAGCATTCACTTTTTATAATCACAATTAATATTTATATTTGTAATTTTTTGCGATATGACGCGATATCCTAAGATATCACAGTAAGCATAATATGATAGAATAGAAAAATGTATGAAATTGTATGGAGATGCTTTTAATTTTCCGAGACAATGCCGTGGGCGTGTACGGCATGACGATATCCTATTATAATACGAGTATAATAAATGCGAATGCATATAGCGATAGGGGGATATTTGTTGCATGCATTAACTATGAACGGATTTTAAAGAAATTTGGTTCACTGGTACGTCATATTCTAACTTAGCATATATAATACTTTGTGTAGTGATTCACACGAGCGGGGCTTTAGGTTATATTTATTCGTAAATATATTTGTTTATTGTTACCTTTTAGCACATTGATTACTTAACTAATACTTATGAAATGTGGTATAAACGTACTATGTGACATGGAGAAGAATATATGCTACATTGCAGGTAAAAATTATAATAGTTAGTAATAAAAATTTTTGTTTATTAGTAGCGTACAGCTAAATAGCTTTAAGATAGATTTAGCTATTATTTTTACTGGTAATAAGTAGGTAGATTCTACAAAATTTTTAGAAAATGAAAAAAAAAATTAACGGGAATTTAAAAACTTGGATCACCTTGTAAATATATGAATTGTTAATAAGAATTAATAATATTGCTGTATAGGTATTTAGATACTTAATAGCAAGAAAACATGTTATTTATTGAAAAAAAAAAATTACTTTCAGAAATCTCCCTCAATGTGTTTAGATAGAAAAAAAAAAAAAAACTGAGGCGATTCATTACTCTCGATGAAAGCTTAATGTCACGTCGGAACAAAAAAATATGCGAGGAGAGTGTGTTACACGGATACCCTGGGGAGGTAAACAGGCAAAGATAGAGAGAGATGGCGTATACAATTATAATAAGCTCATTTATTTTTCCACATCAGTATGAAAATAAATACGTATATTAACTACTAAGTCATTGACTTCTCAATATGTTTTTGTATTGATTAACTATAATTAGATGGAAGGAAAATATGAGTAAATATCAGAAAAAATACACAGTTTTGTAATATACAGGGTTAGTCGTAATAGGTATGTGGAGACGAAATTTAGTGATAATATTTATTAATATAAACAACTCTCTCGCATTACTTCTTTTTTTTTATATACTACATAGAATGGCAAACAAGCTAACGGCCCACCTGATGGAAAGTGGTAATCGTCGCCTATAGTTATGAGTAGTACCATGGACAAGACAGAGTATACTGTTTCGCCCATGATACCCCTTATGCGTTGCCATTCCTGAGGACTCAGGTGTTATTCCTCTATACCCTGTAAATTCACGCTATATCCCATTCTTAAAACCGAAATACAGCCATGTAAACACAACTGCTTCACGATAGAAGCACGAATGGGACAGAGGTACCCAAGCAATCGATTTTTGTACAAAGTCTTCCTCTGGTTATTATTATTATTATTACTTATAGTATATAATAGATATCTTATTTTTTAAAAGCATTTATATCGAATTCTATCAAATATTGGTGTAGCAATTGGTAATTCTATTAATATAATAAATCCGAAATTAACGATAGATGGATGAAAGTTTGTTACTCTTTCACACAAAAACTACTGAACGGATTTTAATTGAATTTGATGTACATACAGTTAGTTAACATAGCCATAGGACTTTATGTATTGATTCACGCGAGCAAACCCACTAAATACAACTAGTTATTAATATTTTGATTGATTACTGATAGCGAACCAAAATGTTAATTATGAAGTAATATTCTTATCAAGATATTATTTATTTATTTATTTATTTAACACTTTATTGCACCAACATAACATGATTTGTTAAAACAATTTTCAATACGTAATATTATTGTATTGTCTGGAGATGCGATTGTAAAAACTATTGTAAAAATGAGTTCAGACTTAGTGACAACATATTAAAATAATTGAGAGCTTCCTTTTTTTCTTTTAAGAATAATATGCAAATAAGGCATTTTACGATTAAGGGAGCTGATGGTCGAGGAATGGGCAGCATCACCAAAAGCCAAACTGTAGTTGCGAATCCGTCTACCAAACGTGGCAACTACTGGCAAAACCCTCCTTATGGAGGAGGCTATGGATAGCAGTGGACTGTTAACAGATGATACAAAAGATACTTTATGTTCAGTACATTAATTTGAAAAAAAAAAAGATATCCTAAAATCAAGACATGCAGTGATATTTATGAATAATAAACACGATGTTATCGTAAGAGACTTATCCTGCCCCAAATTTCGTGAGTAACATCTAATCTGTATTACAAATAAGAAATATTTCCTGCAACATCCATTTTGGAAGTTATATAGGTATTTTGTTAGAAATATTTGTTGCCAGACATTACGTTTTGTTATAGTAGTGTTGAAATTAGTACTAGCGTGTTTCCCTGAAGGACAATTTACGCAAAATGCTAGTTTGGGGCTATTTTAGACATAACTGTGAAGAAAAGTACGTATCTTTCAAATGTTCTTCATGAATATAGTCTCTGGAGATGCTAAAATAAAGGTTACTTTAGTAAAACTGGTAGACTAATATTTGGAGATGGCGCATAAGTGGTCTGATTATTTTAGTATTTTTAAATGATCTGCTATTTAGTGATCTGACTTTCTGTGATCTTAGGACGAATTAGAAATGGTTATTTTCATATTAGTTTAATGCATAGTTTGTAATTATTTTATAAACCTAGCGCCCTTGGGCATCTGACGTCAATAGCCAAAACATTATTATAATGACAAAATAATAATATTTTTGTTCATAAATAAAAATTGTTAGAATTATTTATTTTATCATTATTTATTTCATACTGTAAAAATAATACTTAGTTAAAATTTTTAACAAATTTTGGACAAAATCTGTTATAGAAAAAAAAAACGTTAAATTATAATAAAAACATAATAATCATAATATCCCATAATTTGTTCATACGGAATGAACGAACTTCCTTAAGATATTAGGATTGCTTACAAGAACAACTACGAACTGCTAATCAAGTTATGTTACTTATTCTTAGTTTTACGACCCTTTTTCCTTGTAACCAAGTTATTTACATACCATTATATGTAAGTAGGAATATTCTTTATTACACTTTCATAATTGGGGTGGCTAATTGTAGTCGTGGTTCAAGATTTTGACAAGTAAGAAGAAAGAATGCATATTGTCCAAAAAAAAAAAACAGTAATTTAATTCATTATCAACATCGATATGTTTGGAGGAGACACATTAGATTGAAAATATTTGAATTTAGAACATGAAACCGCATTGTATGTGTACTCACATTTGAAATAGCTTTTTTTGGGGATAAAATGTAATTGTTAGGTACTTGTTGTTGCTATAATGTCCTGTGGTCCCGGCGCAGAATCGTAAGAGGTGACTAAGGGAATTTAATAACTGAGTGATGGACAGCAGCGTCCATCTTAAAACATCACCAAAGCCTAACTATGGTTATCAACTTGTCTGCTAAGTATGGCAACTACTGGCAATATCACCCAAGGGTAGACTTAGTGGTAAGTAACGGCTGATATGATGATTATAATGATGATGTTGTTGATACATGATTAGGTAAGTCTACGGCGTATTGATAGTTAATAATAGTCAATTAATAACAATTTATTTATTAATTATGGAATAGATATTTCTTTTAATCTATAATTTACTATTACGAAGCATTAATAATTGATTTACAATAATTTTCCTGTTACTACATATGAATATATAAGTCAATATTATTTTCCCCTATTATTATTGTTTATATAAACAATAACAGGTTATAGGTAATTAACATATCTGTTTAAATTACACTATCAATTTGGAGCAAAAAAGATATAACATTGATAATGACTTTGAGTAAATCATGATAGCTTATAAGTTCATATTATTGTTATGAGTTATTTGTATTTTTATATTAAGACTAGCTTGTGTGTTCAGTACAGTTGAATAATGATATATCGATATTGTTTATACCTATTATTGTTTATATAAACAATAACAGGTTATAGGTAATTATCATATGTGTTTAAATTACACTTTCAATTTAGAGCAAAAAAGATATAACATTGATAATGACTTTGAGTAAATCATGATACCTTATGAGTTTTTATTATTATTATGAGTGATTTGTATTTTTATACTAAGACTAGCTTGTGTGTTCAGTACAGTTGAATAATAATATGTGGATATTGTTTTTCCCTTTTATTGTTTATATAAACAATAACAGGTTATAGGTAATTAACATCTGTTCAAATTACACTGGTATCATTTTAGAGTAAAATAGATATTACAATGATAATGATTGTGACAAAATCATGATACCTTATGAGTTTTTATTATTATTATGAGTGATTTGTATTTTTATACTAAGACTAGCTTGTGTGTTCAGTACAGTTGAATAATAATATGTGGATATTGTTTTTCCCTTTTATTGTTTATATAAACAATAACAGGTTATAGATTTCAAATTACACTGGTATCATTTTAGAGTAAAATAGATATTACAATGATAATGATTGTGACAAAATCATGATACCTTATGAGTTTTTATTATTATTATGAGTGATTTGTATTTTTATACTAAGACTAGCTTGTGTGTTCAGTACAGTTGAATAATAATATGTGGATATTGTTTATAACTATTTTTATATAAACAATAACAGGTTATAGGTAATTAACATATCTGTCCAATAGTATCATTTTAGAGTAAAAAAAGAATCACAATGATAATGATTGTGACAATTTTATGAGTTTTTATTATTATTATGAGTGATTTGTATTTTTATACTAAGACTAGCTTGTGTGTTCAGTACAGTTGAATAATAATATGTGGATATTGTTTATAACTATTGTTTATATAAACAATAACAGGTTATAGGTAATTAACATATCTGTCCAAATTACACTAGTATCATTTTAGAGTAAAAAAAGATATCACAATGATAATGATTGTGACAAAATCATGATACCTTATGAGTTTTTATTATTATTATGAGTTATTTGTATTTTTTATACTAAGACTAGCTTGTGTGTTCAATACAGTTGAATAATAATATGTGGATATTGTTTATAACTATTATTGTTTATATAAACAATAACAGGTTATAGGTAATTAACATATCTGTCCAAATTACACTAGTATCATTTTAGAGTAAAAAAAGATATTACAATGATAATGATTGTGACAAAATCATGATACCTTATGAGTTTTTATTATTATTATGAGTTATTTGTATTTTTATACTAAGACTAGCTTGTGTGTTTAGTACAGTTGAATAATATTGTTTATATAAACAATAACAGGTTATAGGTAATTAACATATCTGTCCAAATTACACTAGTATCATTTTAGAGTAAAATAGATATTACAATGATAATGATTGTGACAAAATCATGATACCTTATGAGTTTTTGTTATTGTTATGAGTTGTTTGTATTTTTATATTAAAACTAGATTTATATCCGCTACTTCGTACACGCCGATTTTAAAATTACGAAAACTAATGATACCGCAGTTTTTAAGTTAGACCTTCAGGAATATAACTATGAAAGTCGCATTCAATTTGATACAGTAGTTTTGCATGATGCCAGCGGACAGACAAACAGACAAAATTTATAAAAAATATTGTTTCAGTGTCTGTTAGTCTTATTAAGATCTCTCATATTTTTTTAATTATCTCCCAAATACAGGTATCGTCTAGTTATATTTTTTTTTTAATTAAATTATTTTTATTTAATTATGTTAGTAAGAAGTGAGATGTTGGTAAATGGGCATACTACCTTTTTTATTGTAAATACTTTCGGTAGTCTATGAATGCCTGTAACGCTAGGGGTGTCACGTCCGAATTTTCGAGCCTGAAGAAACTTTTATACGGCCTTTTTGAATAATCCCATTCCGTAGTTTCTACGAAAAACCTGAACAGAAATCTCATTTCACAACCTGGGCATTCGCACACTGGTTGTCTAATGAGGTATACATAAAAGTATATGAGGCTTTTTTAATATAGATGATAAGGGATTGGTAACTCTACCTGCGCTATTGGTATACGCTAACAGGCCACCAGTTAGGGATGATAGGTATGGATAAAAGCAGGACAGTAAGTGCATCGCGACCAATTCACAAGGACGACAGGTTTCCACACATTACCACGATTGTTTCCAGGGGTAACCGTGTGGAGGCCGATATGATAAGGCTGGTATGGGACCTGATATATTGCTAGCAATGTGGTTGTTAAATCTCACTAATATTTAAATAACTAACAACCTCTTTCCTCCTAATTAGGAGTTTACGTTTGTCACTCTTTCAAGCAAAAACATTGATAGGTTATACAATAGAATTAGTATACTTGTATTATCCATCTCATCACATCTGCAATGCCGTTGGTGTTGTGGGTGATCATGGGCGGCGGTAGTCACTTACCTCATCAGGTGACCGCATGCTCGTTTGCCCCCTGTGTTGTAAAAAAAAAGGCAACGTTGCAGGATAATATTGTAGATGCCTAATATTATAAATGGCGAAAGTAAGTTTATGTGTATGTTTGTTTATTACCTCTTGGTGTAGAATTCAACCAATCGTCACGAAATTGGCATACACGTACTATTTGGGTTGAATAAGGACACATGCTCGCTATTATCCCAAAATATCGGTATATTCTGGTCACGCGGGCAAAATCGCGGTTTTGTCCATAATTTTCTCTTAGTTTTAACATTTCCTCTCGTAAGTAAGTGCTCTCCAGATGACCAGCACCATCAGAGCTTTTTCTTAGCGTTAATTCAATACGTATCTTTCGTTACATCGAGTTCGGATAATTGACGCGCGCGTAGTAGCTTTTATTGTTAAGAAGACTGTTTACTTACCAACGTAAGATGCATTGCTAGTACATTATAGTCTAGAATAAATAAAGATTAACTATTTCGAGGGATAGGCAGGAGCGAGGGATGGGCTGTAGTAACGTCCCTCTTAAAACATCTACAAAGTCTAACTGCGGTTGCCAATCCGCCTGCAAAGCATGGCAACTACTGGCAAAAACCTCCAAGGGAGAGATCTATGTTCAGCAGTTGACAGTTAAGCGCTGATATGATAATGATGAAGTAAAATATTTAATTAATTCTGTGGGTAAATGAATGGTCCTGTTATAAGTATGGCTGGTTTTCGTAGGTACTTATTATCCAAATTACTAGACGGTTATATCTAGATATATTATAAGTTTGTTTGTCTTTACATCGCAGATTGTCTTTTTTTTTTTGTTATTTTATCTTTAAGTGTAATTAAAATTTATTTATGCTTTTTTGTATAACTATTTATATTCTTTTATACATATGCTGTTAACCAATAACTATTAGTGCAATATTTGTAACATACCTGTATTGTAATGTGACAGCTTTACTAAAATATTAGTTACAATGAAATAATGTTGGCAAACCTAAATAAATAAACCAATAAATTAAATAAATGTCTTGTGTAATGTAATCTAATGTAATATTAGCCACCCGATCCAGTTACGCACGAATAAATAGATAGAGGAACACTAATTTTTAGGTGAATACAGTTGATCTTACTTGTTGATAGATAGCTCTCTATAGGTGAAAGAATTTTTAAAACCGGTTATCTATTGAATTTTTCTATATTGTTACAAGTATGTTACATTTTAGCAAGTGGTTTTTGAAATTATAAAAAATTAAGCATCCAAATTTTTATATTATATATATATATATATATATATATATATATATATATATATATATATATATATATATATACCTATATGTGTGTATAAATATAATAATATGAATAAATCAGCTTCATCAATCGTTTACAATTAGGCGGGGCATATGCATATTTACTATCGTAACGATAAAAAGAGAACATGAAAATGGACAAAACAACTGTCATATTATAAGGGTTGGCCCCACAATCCTAAACGGATAACATAACGTGACAATAAGATTATTAGAACAAAACAAAAATAAGGAAAATAAATAGCAATGTGACATAGCCTTTTAGTTTGTTTTACCGGTAGACTGACTCCAATCTCACAACCTAAAAAGTAAAGACCAGAACACACGAGGCTCATTTGTCAAGCTAAGATTACTATCTAAACTAGGTTATTACTTATCCTATCCTGGATTATTGTCCTGGACACCAGATACTAGCTTTCTCGGCCGTACGAAGATAGTACAAAAATCAAGACAGTTTAATCAAGGAAGTTACTAGATCACAAATATTCTAGCTTCAGACTCCAGTGTACTATATCAGGACTAAAGCTTATTCTGTTTTCTAGCGCTTGTATATAGCGCTCTTGTATATAGTACCTACCCTAGTTTATAGTGCCCTAGTAATAGTACCTTAGGATATAGTACTCTAATATGTACTATGTATGGTCCCGGCATCCTATCCTATCTCTTTTTCTAGCCTATCTCTTTTTTTGAGTGTTGTAAGAGGCGTTAATGGAATAAAAGAACTTAATGATAGAGGGATGAGCAGCAGCACTCTTTTAAAACATCTCTAAAAGTTTAACTGCGCTTGCCAACCTGCCTGTCAAGCGTAGCAACTACTGGTAAAACTCCTATTATAAGGAGGGCTTATGTTCAGCAGTGGACAGTTAACGGCTGAAATGATATAGTATCCTAGTATATAGTACTCCAGTTTGAAAAATTAAATACGTTCATCTCAGTATTAAGGTCAAGTCGCTACGTTTCGCACGTACAGTGTGTACGCCACATGATATTAAGCGAGAGGACGTAGGGGTGGCGACGTGATCAATTGGCACTGACACCCCGCCCTTTTGTCAAGGAAACAATAAGCGCGAATGTCTTCAAATAGATCCGGAGATAATTCACCGCGGTTTGTGTGAGCGAAAGAAACGGAACGCGCTTGATTTACTATGGGCACGCTCTAATGGCCACCATTACATTATCAAATATCTTTGGCCTATTTCATTTTGATCACGTTATTGGATTCTGTATGAAGTAGGGTGCTTTATATAAGTATATTCATATATATATATCATCGTAAAAAATGATAGTAATGCAATATATTCCTTAGTTTAATTTTAGATCGGGGCTAGGATTATTTCTTTCCGGATGTATCTCCTACAAAAAATTATAGTACTCAGTAAGAAGAATGGAATATTATATATTATATTTTTTTAAATTACCAAGATATGTCTGTGATTTTCTGAAAATCCTCCATCGTTCTGGATCCTCGTCGGCCTCCCCTATCTCATCACATCTAGTGGAGTGGTCATCCTACACTGCGTTTACCCATAAGGGGTCACCGCTCAAGAATCTTTCTTTCCCATCAGTTGGCGGTTCTTTAAATTATATGTGCAGCATTAACACTTCAATTTGCTTATCCTTAGAGCTATATCGGTTACTTTAGTTCTTTTGCAGATATCCACGTTTTGGATTCTGCTACGTAAAGAAACTCCGCGCATAACTCTCTCCATAGCTCGCTGAGAAATTTGAAACTATTATGGGCAACCGTGTAGGACTATGTTTCGGTTGCATAAGTCATCACTGGCAAAACACATTCGATTAAAGGCCTTCGTCTTCAAACTTTGAGGTATTCTGGATTTATTGTCTATATTATATTATTATCTAGCCTATTTGATAGCTCTAGTAAATATAACTGTAAAAACAAATTAGTCAATGACATATAATTGCAAAAACACATCTTTTAAACACGATATGTAAGTAATATAAAGCATTAAGTCTAGTCGATTAAATAAATAAATAATATAAAAGGAAAATAACGAAATAATCAGTTTTGGGAAAGTTGCCTTAAAACTGATTATTTTGTTCCTTTTTGTTTTTTTTTTTTTAATTCAGAAAAGGTTTATAACAAGATTCTACGGGACACCGTGAAAAAGGATTTTCTACATACATATATTATCCCGGGCGTTATTGAAATCATTGGAATATATTTAAGGGAGTGTTTTATCATTGAAACAGAATATATATATATATATATATCAAAGTAACTTAAGCATCCAAGTTAACGAGTCAGTAAAGAAGTAGTTCTAAATTTTTTGTCGTTTGTCGTTTTCGGGTTTAGTTAAGATTGTTTTAAATCCCTTTTAAGCGATGCTATTAAGATCGATTTTACTCTGCGAGTATATAAAAAGATTTGTCTAAACTGATTGTAAATCGAATATGAACAGGGTCCTTAATTTAGACATCCACTAAGAAATTTTTCAAAATTCCCATAAGATTGGGTCTTGGTGAAGTCGTGGTAAATAGCTAACCTATCAGCAGCAGATTCTTTATATGATCTATATATACCTATCTACATATATAATCGAGTATCAATGACTTCAATAGTTATTCTACTATAGCTTTCAAATGACTCCAAAAAGACAGAGTTCTTAACTCGACTGAATTTTTTGTGCGATAATCATCATAAAAATATTATCTTAAATAATTTTGCATCGACTTTGATTAGTCCTCTTTAGGGTTCCGTACCTACAAAGGAAAAAAACGAAATCTTTATAGGATGAATTCGTTGTCCGTCCGTCCGTCCGCTAAGACCCTTTTTCTTAGGAACGCGTGGAACTATCAGGTTGTGACGGTTCGCCTATAGTACAATAGGTTTAATACCATAAGTACATAAAAGAAACAGGGGTTCCTATGGGTGACCGCTGCGAAAGCTGAGCTATTTAATATAAACAAACTTTAAAGTCAAGGTTCACAATAGTGTACAGAGAAGACGTTACCATATATGAAATATTGACACAGAAGGGAAACTCCTTTGATGTGTTTCCAAAGTGTAGTGGATGTCACAAGAAAATTAAATAAATTAAACAAAAATATATTATATTTTATATATAACCAAATTATAGTTTACCTTTATCATCAGGTGTAAAAAAGATACATACAACACAGTTTAATAAGGTTTATGAGAGTCTTTAAAGTTTTATAAATTCGATAATCAATTTAATATAAAATACCAAAATACGTTAACATATAATTAAATTGAATTTAAAGAAAAGTTCAGTTCGAATAATAGGCTAAATCTGATTATTGAAATATCTACCCTTCGGTGACATAATCTATGACGTTATTAGAGAAAGAATAGAAAAAAAAAAAAAATAAGAAAAAAAGGAGACGGCAGATCGGCGGGCGCGCGGGGGTCGCTTTTTAGGAATTGCGCAATAAAGGAAAAAAAAAAGAAAAAAATAATGGCGCAGGAGTGGTGTTTTAAGGAACTGCGCAATAAAATAAAAAAATAACTAGGATATAGATCTAGGAGGGACTGGATCGATGAAAGGGGTTTGAGATTTTAGTGGATCATTATGGATTAAGTGTGTGAAAGGAGAGAATGGAAGACTGGAAAATCCGGTGAGCTTGTTCCATTTATTACTACGTAGTTAGATTTTGACTGTGATCGCAGGCAATGTCTATACTTAATATTTTCCCAACAACTATTAAAATACGTATTTAGTTGAGTCCATATACCCTTAGGTAATGCGTATATCTTTAAATGCAATCACATTTGAACAAAATTCTAAATTAATATAATTTACGTAATAAAATATACTTATGTTATTCTACTCATATACAAAATCCAATTATATGGTCGTTTGATAGAACTTCATCAATTTGATTCAATGTTCTAATTGTCCAGTTTTGGAAAATACTTATTAAATCAGCTATTAAACTATTATAATACTAACTAGATTCATATCTAGTTACTATAAATTATTTATTTATTGAGGATAAATAGACTGAGGTGGCTGTGGTCTGGTCTCATTGCTGGGGAAACAACCATTGATGAGACAGAGATGTTATTGAGTGGCGACTCTGTGTGTGCAAGTGCGGTGTGGGCTACCTCCATTGGTTGGAGTGACTGTTTTATGTGTATTGTGGAGGTCGGTGGATGCAGGAGTTTGGGCCGTTCCTGGTGGCAGTCTGTGGGGAATTGCCTGTGTTCAATCGTGGATTGATGGTGGTTGAGACGATGATGATGATGGAATAGTTGTATTTATTACACTATTACAGTGTTGGTTTGGAATTTCTGTGCATGCTTAACGTCCCATGGTGAAATGTTTTCATACCATTGCTCGGTCGACTGAACTAATAATTCTTTTGTATACTTCTAATTACCCATGATTACATGTGGGGATTTGTTTTACACCAGATGTGCAAAGAAACAGCTTAACTGTTTCATGTAATATTATGTGAATGTAATACTTTTAATACATTATTAATTGTGTTATTAGATAAATTCATGTGACTGTGGGGTGTTTATGGTAAACAAGCCTGTATTGTTTAAATAGATATTTTGTCTTGATTTATTATAAACTTTAATATTGATTTTATTGTAGTGAGCAAGCTGACAATAACAACTCTTTGTATATTACTGCTTTTAATAATATTTAATTATATTGATATTATAGGTGTGGATTTATTTCCTAATGGTAATAAATGTACTAAAGGATTCTCTGACTATAGTTACTCTTAACTAGGTATGAGGTACAGTATAAAATTAGTACTAAATGACAAGTGTGAGTTATTTATTATTTATTATATTATTTTACTCATATTTAGGAAGAAAGTTGTCATGGCGATAAGGTTTGTATGTGTGTTGTTTGTTCATGCTATATTGACTAGACGGGTTCAGACAGGATTAAAATTAGTGAATCTTTATTGGATTTATATTTAATATACATATTTTGAGTGTTTATGGGAGTAGAATGGAGATATACAAGTGGTGGAATATAATATTAGTATTTTATAAATTTCATTGTCGAGTTGGTTGTGTATGTTGGGCTGTATCTAAGGAGATATGAACCTATTAATATCAAGTTAGGACAATTACTTTATATATTAATAAAGCAAACACTAACACTGATATTCACTTCTTTAATAAATTTACATTAGAGGTTAGAAATCAAATAGATAGCATATTGGGAAATGTTCATCACACATGTATTTGAGGAATGTTCTTGATAATTAGTACTGTATGTATATATTATTGCAAGTACAATTGCAATAAGAATGTTAAACTTCTAATCTTCTGTTCATTCTTGAATTTGAAAGTAAGCTTGGCTACTGATATGAATATAAAACTGCAGCATTACTGGATACTATTAATTATTACTGGTGTAAACCTTGATTATTTATATCACTGATAATTTAGTTATATATTACGGTTGATATATGATGATTTTATATTTAATTATATTAAACAAATACAAATAAACAAACTTGCTAGTATTTGTTACGTTGACAGTTGTGATAGATAATCAAAATTCAATTCAATACATCAATACGTCATTCAATACGTCATTAATGTGACAGATGTCAAACAAAAGGAGATTATACACGTTATGATTCTATATCTAAGTCTATAGAAAATTTATATAATTTTCTTTATTTATAATAACTGTAGGGGAAATATTGGAATTATTTATATGAGAAATTTTACTTAAATGATATGATAATTATTTAAAGACCTAATTTCTTAGGGATTTAATCATGATGATTTAAACACTAAAACACTTGTTTATCTGAGAAATCCTCTTAGTAAATAGGTTTACTAAGACACTAAAAGGAAGTAGATATAGTATAACTATAGTACAGCTACAATAATTGTATGGGACTTACTGTCCTTTCTATACAAATATATATTTAATCTATATCTTTCATATTATTATGCAATATATTGCCTCTACTACTACAACATACACAAATAGGACTTATTGTCCCTCCTATATACCTATATATAATAATTGACCTGGCACTTTAATGTGTAATTTATCAGTACTTATGACAACAACCAATTAGGACTTATAGTCCTCTCTATAAAGCTACATAATTATTTAATCTGATTATTTCACTATGTGATTAATCAAACCTCTACAAATATTACAAAAGATCTCTATTACTCTCAACACAATAATAGCTTGTTGGACTTAGTGTCCTCAAACTTATAGAAAACCCAACTGGTTATTTCACGAGACGTTGTTAACTTGTGATTAATCAGTGTCTTTTAAAGGACTTATAGTTCCTTTAGATATATCTCTCTGAATAAATAATTGGTTAATTCACAATGTGGTTAATCAACAATAATATTATATATAATTGACTGGACTTATAGTTCATTCAATAGCACTCATTACTTTTAGTAGCTCTCGACCTATGGGTTGGACTACTCGTTCTTAGGCTCCGGCCTAATCAACAGATTTAACTTGAACCTTGAGTATTCTTGGTATTAAGTAAATAATATTAAATTGACAATGCTATGTTATGATATAGCAATTATCAACATTATATGGCTTGGCCAATTCCAGGGTGTGGAAGGTATCCCCTATCACACAAATCTTCATCTCTATCGGACTGTCTTCACAGGTGATCTCTAATGTCACATTATAGAGCCGAAGGGTTATGTCCCATCAAAGTAGGTTCTGGTGTCTGGGTGATCTCGCTTCTTGGTCTGATCTCTTGTGGAGCCGAAGGGAAACCCCCATTGAGTAAGCTCGTAACAGGGTGACGCTGGGAAACAGTTTCGTACTGTTAGTGGGTGATCTCTATGTCGCCATATAGGACTGAAAGGGTCATCGCCCATGAGTAAGCTCTCGTGTCGGAGTGATCCTGGGATTTCAGTTCCGATCCGTTTGCCTCTGGCAAACACTAATTTATACTGGAAGCATCGTGGGGCTGGTGGAGCCACTGTAATGTTGAAGTAAATGTACTTATGTTTGGTTTGGAACTGAGAATACTCATTCCCTTATTACCATCAGAGTGCATTAATAAATAGTAATACCCTTCCCTACCTTTTAGGAGGAAGAGTTATAGATAGTTGGAAAGTCTTCCACTGGTCCGGGCGTGTGAGGGGCCCGACCGCTCCCCCTTTTTTTTTTTTATTATTACAGTTATTCTGTAATTTACTATTAAATTAATATATTATATTCTAACTTCCTAGTTACATGAATTATAAGTATAATTCATTAATTATTCTTAATCCTTAAATATTTATCAATCATCTTCATTATTTAACTCCTATCATATACCAATTAAAGAACCTTTTGGTTATTACACACACAACAGGTCCTACATTACTAGACGATCACACATTTATTTATCTGGCCAGATGATCAAGTGTTCTACTAAAGATCTGTTCAATATTATGTGTTTATTGTAAGGTTTTTTAAGATTTATAAGATGTTTAGGGTGTATAAGGTAATATAGTTATGGGCTATATTGAGGGTGTTAGGCCTTTCTTTAGGGTAGATTTTCATTATATTTTCATAGATTTCATTAGGTAAAGCCTTCGTAGGCTTTTCTTAGGCTTTGTAGGTTTTCCATGTGTAGCTTAGTTTAGAGGGTAGATGTTATTATAAGGGGTGCAAAGGGGGGGACCATCACAAGGTTAAAATTAATATCATATATTTAGGTTTGCAAACTCTTAAAGTAGTGAAAAAATCAGCTTATAAATTGACGCAATCAAAAGATACGGCCGTTTATGTTATATTTGTAACGCATATTTTGACATTCACAAAGGAAATCAGAACCTGTGGGGTATTTTCCGTTGACCTAGAATCATGAAATTTGGTAAGAAGTAATGTCATGTAGCACAAGTAAAGGAAAAAATTTGAGAAACATTAATTTGTAGTTTCACAAAAAAAAAGAAATTGAACTTAATGATGTTGTACGGAACCCCCGTTTCGCAAGTCCCACTTGCGCTTAATCGGCTTTTTTAATTGAAGATGTTTATTCAACTGTTGGTTTGATAGAATATTCTAGATAGACTGAACTTGATTTTTGTTACAGGATATTTAGTTTTTGTGAATTAAGTCCTAATCTTAAATTATATAATTCTGAAAACTCATTTTCCTCAGGGATTTACGTCAGTTTATGTACTCGGGTAAAAATTTGTTCTGATAAACGAATGAACGTACGCATGGATAGACAGACCGTGTTGTCACAAAAAGTTTCAATCGTACCCTTCGGGCCAGGAACTTTAGGGGAAAATACCCGTTCCGATTCGCTCGAAGTTAAAAATTTTGTTTAACCTTTCGACTTCCTACAAAGGAATTCCCATAAAAAAATATTTCTTTTTTTTCGAGGACTTTTGTTATTGTGGCCATTAAAAAAATATTTTTGTAAGTTTACACACACAATGATAGTAATAGAACGAGACACCTTTACAAGCAAAATGCAGATGTGTAACCATTATTGTATGTATGTAAATATTTTTTGTCTTGCTTTACATATGCTTTTATTTTTGGATCACTCAACTTATTTGCCACGTCAAATGCCTTGTGTTTATATTATCCGTTAAAATTAAATATCTATGTTATTATTACTCAAAATGTCGTCATTATATTGCTATTTCATAATGCATATGTGCATTGCATTCTATGGCATTATTTTTCTGCAGTTATAATAAGATTTTGTTTATGGACTAAATAAACGCTTAATTGATATAAAAAAATATGAAACTACCTCGTTATGAGTTGAATTTGAAAATAGAATTTGATTTGTATTACAGAAGTATACCTTTGAACGATGCCCTAATTGACAGGCTGATTCTTAAAAAGTTGAAGGGTCCTCTTGCGTGGAGAGCGGACGGGGCGCGTGATCAATCGCTTTGACGCGCTTCCGTAGCGCCGCCCGTTTCACGGACCGCAACTTTTCTTGTCTCGATTGCACTTCAAACTCGAATGTAATTATTGCGAACTCGATTGTTTTAGGCACTCAAGAGTGATTTTCTGTGTTCTTTTTTCAAATTGCTAATGGATGTGCCGGTCATAATTCCTTTTTTATCAGCCAGCATTTAAGTGGATTAAATAAAAGAAGCGTTTGTACCTAAAAAAATCTTCGGTTTCTATTTTGGACAATAAAATAATGTTTGTGACGGGAATTGGAACCTTGTTTTTATAATGTAGCGGACCATTCAGTTTTACTGCGTTGTAATTGTTTTTTAAATTAGAATAATTTAAAAACATTATATACATATCTTTAGTTTCTATCGTTAGGCATGACTTACATGCATTTTACAATATATACGAAATTATATAGAAGATATCTTAAAATCTCTCTACTCATTATATCAGGTACTAGTAATGTGGCATACTAACCCACCTGCATTCTTAACTATAATCTCTCACTGGCCTGTATAAGACAGTAACAAAAATAGGTTTGACATTCTATTCTCATTATTTTGAATGAAGAATGAATGAACGAATGACCGAATGAACAAACGAACGAATTAATAATGAATGAAATAAATTTATAATTTATTGCTAAAATGTGGTACAATAAGGTGACATGCTAATATTACAAAAATTGGTTTCACACATTCTGTCATTACTGACATGCAACAGGCATAACATAGTTATGACAAAATAAATCCCTATAATAAAATTAGTTCTATATTTTCCTTTGTTTATATAAATAAGGAATTTATATCTATACTTAAATATATATTCAATATATTTGATTAATTATATTATTACAATTATTACTATTAATAAATTAAAATTATAACAATACTTAAACAATTAAAATAATAATAAACAATGTAGCAAATATTTATGCCAATTTTTTAAATATTAAATTAAAAAAACTATCCTGTAAGAGACCTTGTGTCTAGATAGATAGGATATAATATTGATTGTAGTAAGTATAATTGCATCATTAAAATTATAATTATCGCCAGAAAATGGGCTTCATATATTCGTATACTTTAGAGTTCGTTGTGCTCAGCCCTTAAATCGCAAACTAAATTTATCTAATATACGTGATATGGTTGCTTTCTTTAGGAAAATGAGATAGAGATGTCGAGAGTAACTGCAATATTGGAGTACTTTGAATTGGTTGTTGTTCACATTGGTAAAGCAAGATATGTACTTACATATTTTTTTATATTAATTTTATTAAAGTGT
The DNA here is from genome assembly GCF_026898425.1 of Galleria mellonella. Lineage (NCBI taxonomy): Eukaryota > Metazoa > Arthropoda > Insecta > Lepidoptera > Pyralidae > Galleria > Galleria mellonella. The sequence continues at coordinate 1,937,614 of NW_026442068.1, read as the reverse complement.
CAGAGTTTATATTCAAATAACTCTAAAGAGTTTCTCAATTTGATTTTTGTGGCACAAAGTCTTCAAAAATTACCTTTTTGTACATCTGTGTTAGTGTAATACATCCTCGTTAATACAAACTAGATTTTGATATATTTTTTTTAATCGAATTGTTTACTGGCATATTGATTTTATAATAATTGAGTGTGAAGAAAATGTTTAAATACGATTCTTACTGCTTTTTATATAACGCTTACTCTAGGCTCCTACATTTTAATGCCGTATTATTATTTAATCTAAATAATGGTATTTTATGGTTTGTACATCAAAGAGGAAAACGGAACCCTTATACAATAATTTTGTTTGTCTGTTTGTCTGCCTGCCACAGTAATTTTTTTTAGGAAAGCGTGGAGGCATCAAGCTGAAATTAATATCAAATACTCAAATTTGCAGTGCCTTGAAGCTGTAAAAAAATATTTTTTCTAAGTGGACGCAATCAAAACATACGGCCGTTTATAGTATATATTTTGACATTTGTAAGTTTTCTTTTTCACAAATAATATAATACTGTACTAGTACCTAGAGTCATAAAATTTTGCAAGAAACAATGTCGTATAGTACAAGCAAAGGAAAAAATCTGAAAACCATAAATTTATAACATTTTTTTTATATTATAATTTGGACGGAACCCTCGGTGTACGAATCCAACTTCGTCGCACTTAGCGGGTTTTCTTTCTAGGACTACAAACATGACATGGGGTTCAAAAGGGGGGTGAAAAGGTTTCTTCAGGGTCGGTAACGCGTGTGTAATAGCCTTGGTATTGCAGGTGTTCATAAGCTACGGTAACCGCTTACCATCAGATGGGCCGTATGCTTGTTTGCCCCTTCAGTGGTATAAAAAATATAATAAAAAAAAATAAGTATATTATCTGAAACGAGGTAACAACGAGGGCGATTGTTAATAATCCATTTTTATCTTTCTTTTATTGGTACTCAGTCAACCTACCAGCATACACCGTTCGCGCAGATGAAGTTACCTTTCCAATTTTTTTAAAAATAAATTTACTACGTACAATTCGTAACTTATATCAAAAAGTTAATTTTCATAACCCACATTTCAAAAGCCTTTTGAGTTTACATAATATTAATTGGTAAAGTTATTAATAGACTCGGTTTCTATTGTAATGTCTTACATATGTCGTTCAGTCGTTACATTATAGAAACCAGACATTTACCTACGTTCTTTGAATAAATTAATAGGAATTTATTACTATAAAGTTATCACGTATATTATATGAAATATTTGTAATAACACGGGTATAAAAACTAATTGTTGCACGTGGCTTTGTCTGTGTAAATTAGAATAAAAGTATAGCACATGTACTTGTATTATTTAATCGAACGATCTATATTATGAGCACCAACTTTCATTTTAATAACAAAACCTTATTAAGTAACATACACAGAAACAATGAGATTCTTTTTTATATAATACTAGCTGCATACCGTGACTTTGCTCGTTGTAATTAGTACTTAAATTGATCTATGTGTTGAACTAGGATGTGTTTTATCTGGGATGCTGGGTCGGAAAACCTCCAAGTGTGCCCTGTCCATTGTATCGTCACTTGTCCTGGTGGATTTGTCCGACGGGAACGGTGGCTGACAATGGTTGGGGACGGTGCATCCTGGGCAACGACGGTAAGTAACTTCTCTTCGGAGATCTCACTTACCGGCGGCTAATATTCCGACATCACGTATTGGTCAAGTTTGTGACATGCTTATCTGTGTCACAAATTTGCCCAATTCGATCTTGAGTTTTGATTTCTTGCTTTTTAGTTTTTCTTGGATTTGTTTTATTTTAGTTTATCTTATTGTATTGTTTTGTCCTGTATCCCCTGTAGTTTTGGTTATATGTCTTTTCTGATGGTAGGATATCACATGTGGATGGGCGCGCAACTACGCGCAGTTCTCCTGCTCACTCGAGTAGGGTCCGCCTGACGGGTCCGGTGAGCGCTTTGCTGCGCAGTCGGACAGATTCTATGTCACCGTAGGCAAACTCGTAATCCTAATGCTGGATTCGTCTAGTGTGGGACCGGAGGCCTTGCCTTAACTGTCCGGGCCACGAGGAGTAAACCTCTATAAAAATCCTCTTGTTTAAGCTTCGGTGCCCGGCGATGGACAGCTCACTATACAGAGCACGCTGCCGGAAACCTACTCTGGCTAGCGTGTTCTGTGAAGTGGGCAGGTCGGCGGAGTAACGTCGACCGCGAGGGCACCACCCGCTGACACCTGCCGCCCTCAGCGTGTAATAGGCCCCAACAGGTATCGGAGCTCTGCCTGTTGGAGACTCATTCTCCAGTACTCGTGGGATCAATGATGGAAAGTAAAAATCTCAAAAAAACAAATATTGATGTTGTGTCCGAGACGGACGGTGCAAATGAAGGGTCCATAAAGGACGGTGTGGAAGTAATGTGCGCAAAGGATGTTGTAGAAAAGAGGCCCGCTAAGGATTATGCGGCCTCTAATATTAGGATTACAAGGAGTAGGGCTGCATCTCGCCAAACGAGAGGGATAGTAGGAAGGGTTTCAGAATCGGATTCAGCTCTCAGTTTCATAACAGTGAGCTCACGCCAAGCCTCCCCGGAAGGTGGTATCGGGAGCCGGAGTAACAGCAGTGGAAGTGACACTGCAAATGAAACCGTGATCGCAGGAAAATGCTCAACGCCAAAGCGTGGTCGTGTAATATCTCCAAACGTCGGCGAATTTCTTGGCTTATTGCAAAGGAGAGCACAGTTCCTAAAAACTAACAAGGACGATCAAGCCTTGCGAACTGGGGAAGAATTTGAAAGAGAGGTAGAGAAAATGGCCTCGAAGGCTCGCCATGCAAGCCTTACCTCAAGACAAGAAGCGCCTTTCAGAGCGAAGGAGGAGACCGCAGCTAACCTAGTCAAGGTGGTCAGCGAGAGTCTAGCGGTGGTTGAGAAGGTGTCGAAGACATCCAAGGGTTTAAAAGGCTCACTAGCTCGGGCACTAAAGGATGCAGCAGCTGCCATAAGAGAGGCAGTTCAGATCCTGAGCCAACGAGCTGCGTCGGACGAGACCCAACGGCTTCAGGCCATAAACGAACGACAGTGGTTTAAAATAGAGGACCTTCGCAACGAGATAGCGGAATTACGGGAGGAGCTAAAAAGTAGCAGAGCACCTCTTCAAGAAAGTGCACCACAACTTACCCCTACACCTGTCGATATGTCGAAACTTACGACTGATATTATGACGCAAATTTGCCAGGCAATCAACGAGAGGATGACCGTACATGAAGAAAGACTAATACATCCCCCTAAAGGCGCCAGCAAAAAACACGATGATGTGTCTCCGCCGAATATGCAAGCTGAGCCCAGATCTGTAAAAGCTGTGACTCCCCCTGCATCTAAGAGCAAGAAGGGCAAACGCAAAGGGAAGGAAAAGAAACGGGACATGACTCCGACACCAGTGTCTACCGTAGAAGTCCAGAAATCGTCCTCGGCTTCACGCCAGATACAAACAATGCAGGAGCCAGTACAGGAGGCAACGCAGGCGCTAGCGCAAGAGGCAACGCAGAAGGTGGATGAAGGCTGGAGCACTGTAGTTCGACGTCGTGGTAAGAGACGTGTACGAGCTCGCTCTGCTGCACCACAGAGACAAACAGCTCCGCTACAAGCTAAGCCAAAAACCAAGCTGAAATCAAAGTTACGTTCGCCCCGCACAGCAGCAGTTATCGTCACCTTGCGGCCAGATGCAACAGAGCGTGGAATGACATACGCGCAAGTAATCGCCGAAGCCAAGGCGAAAATTGACCTAGGGGCAATGGGAATACCCCCAGTCAAGATCCGAAAGACTGCGAGCGGTGCACGGTTATTCGAAATACCCGGCGCAGAACAGGCTGAAAAAGCAGATACTCTGGCCGATAGGATACGAGGAATTCTCAATTCGGATGATGTGTTAATATCTAGGCCCACCTTAATGGCGGATATTCGTGTAGCAGGTTTAGATGACTCAGTTGACTCGCCGGAGGTAGCGAAGGCTATCGCAATGTCCTGTGGTTGTAAAGAGGAGGACGTTAAGGTAGGTACAATTCGTACAGGCTCATCAGGTATGGGCATGGTATTTGTAAGATGCCCATTGATAGCAGCCAAAAAACTGCAGACAGAAGGTCGTTTACTGGTAGGTTGGGTAAGTGCGCGAATCCAGATTCTAGAACCCAGGCAACGACGTTGCTATAAGTGCCTTATGCAGGGTCACGTCCAGGCCCAGTGTAAATCAGAAGTTGATCGCAGCGGAGAATGTTACCGTTGCGGCAAACTAGGCCATATGGCCAGAGATTGCTCAGCTGAGCCGTACTGCACCTCGTGCGCAGCGGCTAAAAAACCAGCAGGACACCTCTCCGGGGGCAAGAATTGTGCCAAGCCCCCGTCCAAGAGAGAAGTGAACAAGAAAAGACCCGTAAAACCGGTGTCGTCAAGCCAATCTGCAGAGCAGGCTGAGGAGGGGCCAACACATCTCTCAAGATAGGTCCTCTCCAAATACTACAGGCGAATATCAACCACTCCGCCAGAGCTCAGGACATCCTCCTTCAAAGCCTTGCGGAGAGGTCTATTCATGTGGCTGTGGTTACCGAACCGTACCATGTTCCGCTTCGATCGGACTGGGTCGGAGATGCGGACGGCTTGGTGGCCATTACAATTCAATCACCGGTAGACTCTCCTCACATAGATGTCATTCGAAGGGGAAGAGGGTTTGTAGCAGCCCGACTTGGTGAAGTAATATTTATCGGAGCTTATTTTTCGCCGAATAGAGCCCTTATGGAGTTTGAGGGCTTCCTCGACGAAATGACATCTCTTATTGGCCAGCATCAATCTCAACCTGTTCTTGTGCTTGGCGATCTTAACGCTAAGTGCATTGCTTGGGGTTCTTCAAGGACCGATCGTCGTGGAGAAGTTCTTCGTGAATGGCTGGTAGAACGTGGCCTAATGATACTGAACCGTGGATCAGTGGAAACGTGTGTGCGTAGATGGGGAGGATCAGTCATAGATGTTACCTTTGCGACTGCCATTCTAGCACCTCGCGTTCGTGATTGGACAGTTCTCGAAGAAGTAGAAACTCTCTCTGACCACCGATACATTCAGTTCAGCATATCTGCAATCCGATCTAATTCGTATATCAGTAACCAATTTCGACAATCAGAGAAACCACGATGGGCGTTAAAGAGCTTGGATAGGGAAATGATAGAAGAAGCAGCCATAGTTCAAGTATGGAACCTTGAGTCAATGGAATCAGGTGGAGTCGATGAGGCAGCTGATAGATTTAGTGCTGCTTTGACAACCGTATGCGATGCGGCAATGAAGCGTATCAGAGCTCCTCCGACCAAACGACAAGTCTACTGGTGGTCGGAGGATATTGCCGAACTTCGTAGGAGATGTGTGGAAAGCCGTCGGCACTACCAAAGACTTCGAAGAAGGCGACACCGTGAGCCTGATCATGAGGAGAGAGAAGTTGAATTATACGGGCTATATAGAGAGGCAGCTAAAGCTCTACGTGCTGCGATAAGTAAAGCCAAGTCTTCAGCCTGGATCGAGTTGCTAGAATCCATCAACAGGGACCCATGGGGGCGACCGTATAAGATGGTAAGGCAAAAGCTCAGACCATGGGCTCCCCCCGTTACAACTACGTTACAACCGCATATCTTGGATCGGGTAGTGGTAGGCCTCTTCCCAAACAGTACAGTAGCAAATACTCTACCATCAGAGGCGCCACCCTCAGCATTGGTTGTAGATGATTCTAGCGCAAACACCATACCAGAAGTTACGGAAGCGGAGCTGGGAATTGCCATAGATAAAATAAGGGGCAAAAATACGGCCCCAGGGCCTAATGGAATCCCGGGCCAGGCATTGACCTTAGCCCTCGACTACGCACTGGAGCCACATTTCAGAGACCTACTCAATAAATGCTTGGTAGAGGGTAAATTCCCGGAGAGATGGAAAGTTGGCTGGCTGGTCCTTATCAAAAAACAAGAACGCCCAGCAGACGAACCGTCGGGTTATCGCCCTATCGTTTTGCTCGATGAGGAGGGTAAAGCATTCGAGCGAATAATCGCCGCACGCCTCACTATACATCTAAGCGAGGAAGGCCCTGATTTGGCGGACAACCAGTTCGGCTTCCGTAAAGGTCGCTCCACACTTGATGCCATCACCCGCGTAGGTGATATCGTGGAAGGAACGCGTTTGTCTAGAGGAGTCGTAGTGGCCGTGTCCTTGGACATCTCTAATGCCTTCAATACATTACCATGGAGCATCATATTGAAGGCGTTAGCATTCCATAGGGTGCCCAAATACCTGCAGAGACTGATCGCGGACTATTTATCCGCTCGTGAAGTAATTTACCCTAGACAAGTCGGACAGGGTCGAAAAAGTATGTCGCGAGGAGTCCCTCAGGGGTCAGTTCTGGGGCCCTTGCTCTGGGATATTGGTTTTGACGAAGTTCTGCGCGGTGCAAATATACGAGGGGTCGAAGTGGTGGGCTATGCCGACGATACTCTCGTAGTAGCTCGGGGTGCTGACTACCGGGAGGCGGCCATGTTGGCCACGGCTGGAGTAGCAGCAGTCGTGACAAGAATTCGGCGATTAGGACTGGAAGTGGCGCTCCATAAGTCGGAGGCTATGTACTTCGCTACGCCTCGAAAAGCACCACCTACCGGTTCCTACATTATGGTTGGCGGAGTGACTATCCCAGTGAAACATACTCTCAAGTACTTGGGAATTGTTCTCGATAGTAGGTGGAAATTTGGAGAACATTTCAATAGTTTGACCTCTAGACTACTGGGCACAGCAGCGTCGCTGGGACGTCTCCTTCCAAATCTCGGCGGGGCAAATGGGAGCGGACGAAGACTTTATATGGGGGTGGTGCGATCAATGGCCATGTACGGAGCCCCAATATGGTCTGGGTTCATAAGTGATAAAGAGAAGGCAACGATACTCAGAGTTCAGCGAACCCTAGCCATTAGGATATGCCGTGGATATCGCACCATCTCCCGCGAAGCAGCATGCACTCTCGCAGGCACAATCCCATGGGATCTAGAGGCTGAGACTTTGTCCTCGATTTATTGGCAAAAAGTGCAAGCCCGAGACCAGGGGCGGCAGGCCGCCCCTGAAGAAGTAGTTCGTTGGCGCAAATCAGCTCAAGATACGGCTTTAGAAACCTGGCAGAGACGGCTCTCAATAATAACAGGTAATGGAGGGTCTCGAGACCGAACCCTACAAGCACTCCACCCCCTTCTTAGGGAATGGGTAGAGCGAAAACATGGAGTTCTGTCGTTCCGCCTAACACAGATCCTGTCGGGGCATGGGTGCTTTGGCAGGTATCTGTGGAAGGTATCTCGGAGGGAACCCACACCCGTTTGCCATCAATGTGGCGCGGAGGAAGACACCGCGCAACACACACTTGAAGACTGTCCAAGGTGGACAATTGCGCGTCAAGCTTTGACGGCAGTTATCGGTGCAGACCTCACGCTACCATCCGTCGTCAGAAGGATGGTAAATGATGAACAATCTTGGGAGGCGATGGTGTCCTTTTCCGAGCACATTATGCAACAAAAAGAGGCTGAGGAACGGGACCGGGAGTCGGATCCAACTTCAAATCCACTCCGAAGAAAACGGGGCCGACAGCGAAATCGCAGTCAGTCCTCTCAAGAGGGGCCTTAAGCGCTGAACACGGGGGTGTCCGTGCATCGGATCGGATCGGATATAATGAAAAGGCCTCTGAGTCGGGAAACGTGCTCTTGTTTCGGCACGTCTTCTTCAGAGATGGACTGGGAGTTAGGCTCCTAGAGGCGGGCTCCCCCTTCGTGGAATGGGGTTGAGCAACGACGTTGGCGTTGTTGCGGAGTAGTAATAAACCGGAACCGCAGCAACGCTGCCGTTAGTCGTAGCCGAGGAACACGTGGTGGTTTTAGTCGGTAAGAGTCCGGCAGTATCCACATGCCTCCCCCGGGGTGTGTGGGTCTCCATGAGGATTTCCCCACGTAAAAAAAAAAAAAAAAAAAAAAAAAAAAAAAAAAAGGATGTGTTTTATCTGTTTGAGCTTGAATGTTAGTAGGATTAGGCACCTTAGTTTTAATAAAAAACTTACGATTTTAATTTCTAATATGTCTCTCATTTAATTACATAGTAATTATTACTGTGACGTTGATTACGTAGTGTATCCTTAGGTTTCGGGGTAACTTTGTATTAAATTTAATCAAATTTGTAATTACCCATGTAGTTATATATAGTATGTAGTTTAGCCATGAAATCTAGGTAGACAGAGTAATTATTATATTCGTAATATATTTTTGTAGCTAACTATTCGGTCCGACTTCGCACGGGTAGATAGATTTTTTGTAATAATTATAATCTCTATAGATTTTGGTTTAATAGGATTTTCTCATATATAATACTAGCTAGAAAGTATGGATTAATTAATGCCTACTCAAAGTTTACTAACGAGCCTCGACTTTAGGTTATAGCTAAATTGTCAGCAAATTCCCAAGTGCTTATCTGCAGAGACTATCTAACGAATATACGTTTTGACGGTTAATAAGAATTTCAAATTGATCCCGGCTCGGTTAGCGAGAACAGATTGTGTGTGGGTATTAGGTACACCTGATAATGCATTACTACCCAAAAGTTAGAGAAGAGGCATTTTTTATATGTGCTGAATTAAATCTAAGATAGGACAAGGGACATGTATAAAGACTTGTATTTGGTATGATGGATATAAAGTTGTTGATTATACTTATTTTTAGTCACCACTTTTCGTTTTAAGTGTTCTGGAGATGTTTAGAGGCCTTTATTCAACAGTGGGAGAATGTGGGCTGATTACATAGATCATTATCATATGAATCGTTAACTGTCCACTGCTAAATATAAGTTTCCCTCTATAGAGGTGGTGTGGTAGTGGTGGTGTCAGTGAAGATGTAATAAATAAATATACAGACAAACGATATAATATATGAGAATAATAATAAGCATAAGAACAAATATCCAATATTAGTAAGGATTTAAATTAAAAAGGTTTAACCAAAAAAGTAAGAGAGGTAATAATAAAGTTCATAAATATTTAAATGTTTGTTACTCAATCAGGTAAACAGATTTTAATGAATTTTACACCGTTGCACCGACGGATCATTTGCTAGATTAACTGAAGGGTTTTTAAAATTTTTATTCCAATTCCTCGAAATTATAATTGGACAAGTAGATAAAAATTTTAAACAAGTAGATAAGTACGTAAAAAAATGTGACTACAATTGTCAAAAAATCAACACATAAATTATTAAAATTGTTTCAGAATTTGTGACGACACACACACACACACACACACAGACACAAACGCGCGCGCGCGCACTCACGCGCGCACTCACGCATGCACGCACGCATGCACGTACGCACGCACGCACGCTCGCACGCACGCACGCACGTACGCATGCACACACACACATACACAAACATACACGTACGCTCGCACACATACACGTACACATACACATACAAACATAATGTGTATAACTTAATACTTCGCTTAAAAAATGAAAATGATGAGTCATTACAAGTATAAACTCGGTAAAAAATTATAACTTTATTTTTTTAAGGCCTCATTTTGTCAAGTGTTTGTTTTTAAATATTGAAATCCTATTATTCAGAATTTAAATTATGGTCGGAGGATGGGTAGCAGCGTACCTCTCAAAACATCAGAAAAGTCTAACTGCGGTTGCCAACCTGTCTGCCAAGCATGTCAAAACCGCTCAATAGAGAAAGGCCTACGTTCGACAGTGGACAGTTAATGGCTGATATGATGATGATGATTATTATTACGAAACATAACATCATAATTATATACACTATATCTTAAACATTTTAATAATTTGCACTACGCTGGCTTGGGCTATACTTTTATAATACATATTTGAATCTAAGATTTGAATAGTTTAAAGCTTATTCAAAAATCCAACTGAATCTGACCAGTATTGGCAATAAATTGTGAAGTGACTTGCCACCCAGGGGAAATTTGTGATAGCCGTAGTACTTATGCATCGCTTTGGGATGTACGATTTGCAATTTAAAATAGCTTTATGACTCAAAGCAACGTATTACTACAGTATATGAAATGAATTATATCGGTAATTATTATTTTACTAGTTTCCACCTACGACTTTGTCCGCGTCTTCGGGATATGTTCACTGACTAGGATCAAAAGCAGCTTATATCTTTATCCGTCCCTTATATTATGTATATAGTAAATTTCATAGTGATTGATTAAGCCGTTAAGGTACTATGATGTAACAAACAAATCAATGCACCGTCCTTTACTCTTTATGTTTAGCGTAACGGTTGATTGGTAGAAAATGCTATCAAGCATAAATTCCGCCCTGTTGGTATATTTTAATATGTGCAAAAGTATAAATAAATAAGTATATAAACTTACTTTAACCGTCATAATATTAGTAAGGATTAATAATTGTCATTCGAAGTGAGAAAAATAAGTGAGTGAAAAATGAGTGAGTGAGACAGAAAATAATAATTATAAAGGAACATTTGACCTCATTTTCTTCATTAATACACCCTTATGAAGCCGGGGCAGGAATCGAGTTTGACATAAATATCTATCAACGTATTTTCGACATTTCTACAAATAACATCAAGTACTTTTGAAAAGACAGACAATAAAAAATTATCTACAATTTCATTATTATCACCGAATGATATTATTTTTTCCTAATCTGCCATATGTATTCTATCTTTTATTCCGTCCTACCATTTAACGCCCACGGCTTCATCTGCGTTGACTTTGATTAAATTGTCCCACGTTGCCCCACGGGAACACATTATCAGGATAAAAAGTATTCTCTACATTAATCCAGGTGTGTGCGTAATTGAGAGATCAGGAAATAAAGTTTAATGGAATCCATAATGATAATACGTATAAATATAATATAACAATAACTTATATATATATATATATATATATATATATATATATATATATATATATATATATATATATATATATATATATATATGTATATATATATATATATATATTTATTTATTTATTGCACTTGTAAGTTACATATAATATAATCCATTAATAAATATTGTGAGCAAGGTTTCTTGCGTTATTGTATAGTGTCGAATGACACGGTGACATACTGTAATTACTCTATTAAAATACGATAAAATAATAAATAGTCCATACTAATTCTTAGTTCCTTACTAATATTATTTTATATGTTTGTTTGTTACCTCTTGGCGCCTTAACGGCTCAAGTAATCGCCATGGTAATTTAGATATACATTCTAGATAGGATGGAGAAAACATAAGCTACTGTTTATCCCGGTCAATCGATATGTCCCAGTTTTGCGGACAAAGTCGTGGGTAAAATTTAGTATATTTATTTTATTAATTAATTTCAAGATTAGAATCCCAAGTAGACAGAGGCATTTGTCAACTGTCACTATTGTGGTAAACGTGTACAATGTACAATTATGTTTCATCTTCACTATAAGTTCTTATAGGGTAGACAGTGAGAACTGAGTGTCAAAGGCCTATACCCTTAGATTTACCGTTTTTAAAAATATATTATGTATATGTTTTTATGTAAGAAACAATTGCAAATAACTAACGGCCCATTTAAGGTCGTTGCCTATAGACATGATCACCATCATAAATACTATAGTGTACACTTTTTTGAGATGATAATGAATTGGTAAACCCGTCTGTACAATCGGTATACGCTGGCGGACCACTAGTGAGAGGTGATAGGTGAAGATGGAAGCAGATCAGTTAGTCCATCGTGAAGAATTCCACAAGAATTGAGTACAATGGTTTCCAGGGGAAACTGCATGGATGTCGACCTGATACCCTGAGCAATGGGACTGTTAAACCCCATTGCTAGCAATCACTTTTCCCTTCTCATAGAACTATGACTTCTCTGATGCTAAATATGTATATTATATGCAATATATTATAATTAAATTTACACGCAGCGTCTATGATGTGGGACGCGGCGTAACGTTGTCCTTGAAAATGCCACATGACGCAACTCCTCGGCTGAAATTCTCTCTACATAATAAAGGAATATTGTTTATTAAAATTTAGCAAACGCCAAATCGGGCGATTAATTGAATGCTTGATTAATTATTTTTAAATCGCTTTTTTGTTTGTAAAGAGTAAATTAAAAAAAACTTTAGCAGACTTTAAAGACTTTCACTTATAAGAAAGCTATATTCCGATCGAGTCACATGGCGGTCTAGGTCTCGACAGAGAATAGACCACCCCTTCCTTTGTCGTGGGTGTCGTATGAGGCGATTAAGGGAGCTTATGGTGGAGGGATGGGCAGCAGCGTCCCTCTGAAAACATCATCAAAAGCTAAACTGCTGTTCTGCCAAGCATGGCAATTAATGGCTAATCTCCTTCATGGGGGAGACTATGTTCAGCAGTGGATGATATTAGTAAAAAGGGTTTTCCCAGTAGTTGCCACGTTTGGCAGGTGGGTTTGCAACAGCAGTTAAGGTTTAGTGACATTTTAAGAGGGACTCTGCTGCCCATCCCACAACCGTAAAATTCCATTTATCGCCTTTTATGACACCTATGGGAAAGGAAAATGTGACCCATTTTGTGCTGGGACCAGATACATGGCTTCACATTTATAATATTAAATATTTCTATTTAACGTAGTCTTGCCCATCTGAATCAATATATAAAGAAGTATCTATATGTTATATTACGACATAGGATATCCATGTAACAAATTTCATTCAAATCTGTTCAGTAGTTTTCCATAAAAAAAAACAAATATTTCTCCATTTAAACAATTTTTCGCATTTATAAGAGTAGTTTTTTTTAATGGATGATAATGAAATAGTAATCCTGACTGCGTTAACAGTATACGCTAGCGGGGCACCAGTGAGGGATGATAGGTGAGGATAGAAAGACAGGTTAGTTAGTCCATCGTGATGAATACACCGGGAATTCAGCATGTTGGTTGGTTGGGGGATCACGTGGAGGTACAAACAATCTCTTTGTCCTCCCCCTACCCTCCCTCTTAACAGTAGTAGAATTATTAAGGTTATCGGTTATAATAAGTTTAAAAACTTTGCAATTCGTTTAACGTTTTTCGATGAATATCGTAAGAGCCGAGTGATTACAGAGCGAGTTCTTTGTTAGATATTAGGAAGTCCCATTTTGGTGTGTCCTCAATTTATTTTACTTTACGAGAGCAACTTCTGATAAGTGGGCTCAGACGTGACGCGACTTTTTCACATCTAGAGTGGCGTAATGAAATGTTTGTTATATTAATATAAATATGTGATAGAAAAAGATTACTGGATACTATAGTACGGAAACTATAACCACGGTATACAGAATACACTGTATAAAATAGGGTATATTTAGATCAGTGTCTCTGGTTTACGACGATATGGATCGCATTAGCGTAAATAATGGGAAACAGTGGGAAAAAATATACGAGTATTTCCTACTTTTGATAGTTTTTTTTGTTATGTTATATTATTACTTATTATTACTATCAAAAGATTAATTGTTATTTAACATAGTGCCTTCTTATAAGACATATTATTTGTCTTTATATTATCTGAAATTATGTTTTATGGAATAATTATAATATAACAATGACTATTGGCGACGGTTACTAATTTCCATCAGGTGGGCCGTCAGCTTATTTGCCATTTTAAGTTGCATAAAAAAAAGTAGGATATAAACTTCACAGTTTATCAATAATTTTGTTTTTATAGGTAAACTTACTTTAATTTTGTAGGTCCAATAAATTTTAACGTGTAATATTAATAGTATTACTCTGACCTAGTTCAATTCTTTTTCAGAATATGAGAAATATTATGAACAAAATCTCCATCAAATTTTTTTTGTACTTTAGTAAAGCACTGAAATAAAGACTAGATTTAACCCAATGTGTTGCCCATGTATATTAGTATAAAGTGTATGTATATGTGTAATTACGATATGGTCAATCTATGCACCAAATTTCATTAAAATCAGTTTAGATTTTTCATCACGTTTCAGTAATAAAAACTAAAAACATCTTATAAATTGCTCTCATTTTTATTCTGAACACGTGAGATACTAAATTCGTTGTGTTCATTAATACTATTGAAAGACGTGTATCTCCTTATTTATTTTTATTAAGAAACATTCTATAGTAAAAATTCCATTCAATCTTCATTTGTAGCAGTCTGTAGCCAACAAAAGGCACCTGAGGGATATGTTGAGATAACAAATGCATTGAATAGATATTCTTTGTTGACTATAAGATGCCGGCGAATAGCAGTTTAGGGTTCCACAGTCAAATGACCGAACTGTAATTCGTCATGAAGTTTGTCGTACGTTTCTCTATGTTACAGGGTTATCTGAAATATTTATTGGGTAGATAATACAATAATAATAAGCAAATACGTACCTATCGTGATACAATTTCAATGACTGGATAATATTGTAACAGATCCTTAGACTATTTCTAAAGTGAAAAAAGTGTTGTTCTCCTCTCTTCTACTTGCGGTGCCCAACAGGGTCCATAATTGAAATGTTATCTACAAATTATATTACGGAATACAATAAGAAATAAATAAATAAATAATATATATTTATTTAAAATTTATTGCATAGTTTGAATATATGTATATTTGGTGGACTTAACACCGGCAAACAGAGAAATAGGTAGGCAATATACTCTATCAGTCTTCACCCCTGGTCTTTTACAGCTCAGGTCGAGAAAGTCAAGTACCAAGATCATGTATTTCTTGCTACATGTGGATCTAGCAAGAAATACATGATACATAAATGTGGATTTATTTACAACTTATTCGTTTTAAGCAATCACGCTGGTTCAAATATCTATTGTATATATACATATATCTGGTTATTTAAAAATGCCATTATACCAAAAATAAAAAAAATTCTAATTTTTTATTTTGAGGCATTTAATCGATTCTTACCAAGCTGATCAACTTAGTTATAATATCTAGTCCAATACATTTTCTTCTCATGAATTAATGTATTATGATTTGTTACATTAAATTCCAGTTATACTGAGGATGAAATAATAAGATAAAGTTGTGATATATGAAGTTCTACGTTATAAAATCGAGATATATTTATTTAAAATAATAAACTAAAAAATACAAACTCAATTTGTATGAGTCATATCTATTTCTGATGTGACATGCCCTAAAACTCCTTAGGGTATGTTTATAGCAAGTAACATCGCCGCGATTACAGGAAATGGGCAAAGTTGTCGTTTTATATAAGGCCGTAATTTTTCCTTGAGAGCGTCGAGTATTAGGGTTATTATGTTTTCGAGACGTCAGCATTTATACCTTCATTTATAAACTAGTGACTTGTCACGGCTTCGCACGGCTAGGTAGAAAAATAAATTAACTAAAATTTATTAATTTTATTTCTTGTTCATTCCTGTTTTTGTTGCTTCATGTACAGTGCCTCTATTTTGTTACTATTTGTGTGTTTAGCTTGTAATCCCAGTCTATTTATATTTACACTAGTGTAGCCCTGGTTTTCCTATAAATAAATAAAATACATGTTAAAACTATTGTTAAATACATCTCTAATAATACATATTCTTTATCGCTCTAAAACATACGTTATAAAGTTAGCAAAGGTGAACTTATTTCTAAAAAAGATTTCTTCCAGTCAACTTAACACAGTGACATAAGAAGTAGTGAGTGGGCATTAGTAGTTTTAAACAAAAGCTAAAATAAATATTTACATAAATTACAATACTACAATAATATATATATATATATATATATATATATATATATATATATATTGTTGTGTATATATATATATATATATATATATATATATATATATATATATATATATATATATATATATTGTTGTATATATATATATAGCTTTCTCTAGGGGAAAGAATTTTTAAAATCCATTAGGTACTTTCTTAATTACAAAAACAAATATTGTCTATTTATTATATTAGTTTATAAAAATAAAACCAATAATGTTACAATAATAAATATTATTATTATGACCTTATTATAGTCCTGAGTTACGTCATTTTAAATTATTTTTGGTGGAATATAATCTTGAAATATAAATGTTGCCAAATCAATGGTGGATTGTTTAAATGTGGAGAAATAAAAGAAATAACCGTAGGTATGGAGATAATATTTCTTTATGATCCATCCTTTGAATGGAATAAACGTATAATCTCTCCGTTTATTCAGATCCAAAGTGCTTTCTTAGAGAATATTATGCCTAGGAACAAAGTAGTAGACTACTCATACTGGAACGAGATCGGAGTTGGAGCGTAAAATTGATTTAGTTGAATCGAGACTTGGTATCACGTAGCTTTACCAGATGGATAAAATGGGCTACTCAGAAGCAAGCTCGCGGATTAAGTCGAGTCACATTTTAATCCGAATAAATAATGTTATGAAATTTCGTTGGCTGTAAGCAATCATGGAAGTAAATCCATGAGATACGTATATATTATTATAAATATATATATTTATTCCTCTGTATTTGGTTATATTAAAAAACAAACAAAACTAACATGTACATTTTGTGCTGTAGTGCTAGAAGCTACTTTAACATACATATACATACAAATTAACATACTATATATTTAAATAATTTATAAAAAAAATACAAGCTGATGGACGGCCCATTGGATGAAACGTGCTAACTTGTTATTTTTTGCATATATAAATAATATATTTTTAGGGTTCTGTAACAAACAGGTACAAAGGAACCCTTATGGTGAGAGTACATTTTAAATCTAATTTTTTTTCAAGGTTATTTATATGTTGCATAGTTTTCAACTTCTGACGGAAAATGTAACAAAAAATGCCGATCCATCTTCTTCTCCGATATTTTCAAAGACAATAATTTATATATTACAATTTGTACAAAAACATGTGAATATGACAGGATAAACAGAACAATATTTCTAACTAGTCAGAGTTTTTGAGAATTTATAATAAATAGGTGGTATACCTTAAAAAAAACACTTGTTACGCGATTGGATAATTTGCTGAATTTATGGCCTAAAATAAAGAATTTCTAATTGAAATAATAATAATAATAAACTAGGCGCCTATTTCATATAAAAATACAATTAGATTATTTTATCTAATAGTTCAAATAATAATTATATATATATATATATATATACATATATAATTTAAATAATTTGTTATCTAAAGAAAACAAAACCACACATATTAACACATTATTTTATATATTTCACCAGAGGGAGATTTTGTACAAAAGTCGATTGCTTGGGTACCTCTGTTCCATTCGTGTTTCAACCGTGAAGCAGTTGTGTTTGCATGGTTGTGTTTCGGTTTGAAGGGTGGGATATGGCGTGAATTTACTGGATACAGAGGAATAACATTTGTGTCCTCAGGAATGGCAACGGATGGGGGGTATCATTGGCGAAACAGTATACTCTGTTATGTCCATGGTACTGCTCATGTCTATAGGCGACCGTTACCACTTTCCATCAGGTGAGCCGTCAGCTTGTGTGCCATTCTAAGTTGTATAAAAGAAATATACGGAATCCTCGGCAAGTGAGTTAAATTCACACTTGATTGGTTTTTTCACGAATTGTGAGTTACGTAATACGCATACAACTTAATACTTCATGTAACAGTAAATAACATGACTCGTATAATATGGTTCTAGGTACGACGTAAACCACTCCAGACCTCTTTAAAGTCTGTCTTCACTGGGGTTTTTTTTAATGGGTGATAATGGTAACTATCCCCGTCTGCGCTATTGGTATACATTGGCGGGGCACCAGTGAGGGATGACAGATGAATATGAAAGTAGGTCAGTTGGCCCATCCTGACGAATTAAACTAGAATTAGTCACGATGGTTTCCAGGGGGAACCACGTGGAGGTCGACCGATATATTGCTAGTAATAGGGCTATTTGACCCCATTACTAACAATTCCTTTCCCCCCGTCTTCACTGGGTTGTAAATAGTCGCAGTGCAGTTCTAATTCTAATACAGCGAAATATACGAATGACGCAATCCTTTTGTGTAAATAAACCTAAAGGAGACAAAGAAACAAAGCTAGTTCCGGGAAGGATTACATCTGTAATTAATGTATTGTTTAGATCGGGGAATTAGTTTGCCTTTTTTTTCTAAGAAATGGGGTATTTTTTATGGATGATAATGGAATGTTAACACCACCTGCGTAATAGATTTACGCTAACGGAATATCATAGGAATAGGAATAAGCGAAGGCGAAGTCAAGTTAGTTGGTCCATAGTGACAAATTAACCACGATGGTTTCTAAGGGGCACCTCGTGGAGGTCGTTCTGACAGGATCGATAAGTCTGTCAGATCTGTCACCTAGTCTGAATTACTAATACCCTTTCCCCATATAATTGCCCATTAGTATACAATTTTTTTTTTATACAACTTTGAATGGCAAACAAGTTGACGGCCCACCTGATAGAAAGTGGTAACCGTTGCCTATAGACATGAGCAGTACCATAGACATAACAAAGTATACTGTTTCGCCCATGATACCCCCCATGCGTTGCCATTCTTGAGGACTCAGGTGTTATTCCTCTGTACCCAGTAAATTCATGCCATATTCCACCCTTCAAACCGAAACACAGCCATGCAAACACAACTGCTTCACGGTTAAAACACGAATGAGACAGAGGTACCCAAGCAATCGACTTTTGTACAAAGTCTCCCTCTGGTAATAATCGACATAAGTGATTTTCCTGATAAAGTATTGTCGATCATATCGTTTGCTAAGTTTGAAGCTAGGTGGCACTGTGTAATTTTTTTTTATGTCTTTTAAATATGAAACACGAAATAAGAAACAAGCTGAAGGTTCTTCCATGGAAATTGGTAAACGTCACCTATAAATATGAATAGTTGAAATATAGATGTCATAGAATAAACTGTGACGCCTATGATATCTTTCATGTGTTGTCGTTCTTAACTAAGATATTATGCTTCATTACTTTGTAATACCAATATCATATTACGGCTTGGCGTTGGAAATACGAGTTGTACAGAGGTACCCAAGCGGAGAACTTTTGTACAAAGTTGTCCTCTGATATGTTTGTGATTCCTGTAATAAATAGACATAGTTTTTAAACATAAGCAAGAGATTTTAATAGACGTTTTTAACACACGTATGTCACGTTATATATATGGAAAGAGGAAAAAAAATTATGGCGGTCAAGCTGACGGCTACCTAATGGAAAGTGGTAACCGTCGTCTATAGACATGAACAGTAGCATGGACAGAATCATTCCTCGACCATTCAGTTTCTTTAGTCACCTCATACGACACCAACGAGAAAGGAAGGGGTAGTCCATTATATGCCAGAAACAAGGGCAAAATAATTTATATATTACGGCTTTAAATAGAATATTTAACGTTAATATATTTGCTATTTTTAGACACAGTGATTTTGTTACCATCGATCTACGATGAAATCGTGTTATAAATATTTATAAAGAGTTAATTTACGTGTTAAAACAAGAATATCCTTTTATGTAATCCCATTTCTATATACGAAGCTAAGGGAGCCTAATTAATTTGGCGATATTGGATTACATCTTAAAATACTATCTAATAATATAAGTCATTATAATAATATTATGTAAAGTTTATTCTAAGCTGTAAGAAACTCTTTGAATTATTTTAGAATATTTTATATATAGAAGACACAAGAGATGTATGAATAGGAAAATAGAAATAAAGGGAAATAAGTTGCGTGAACGTATTTTATATACTTAGTTAATTTATATTTGTTTACATTACTTAATTTGAGGTATATAAATGCTGTAATGCATTCCTTATGGTTAGACTATAATGTCTCATGTTTTTAAATAAGTTTTCTTGAAGCCAAAATGTTTGAATAATACTAGAGGCCATTAGATATTATGTAAATACAGCAATCAAGCATACGGGTAGCCTAATAGGTAGACTACCAATGCTTGTAATATGCGAAGCAATTGGTCGTGCGATGTCTTTTCTTGTAACATGAAAATATTGATTCACAAACTCACAGCAATGTTATTGCTTTTAAACAGGAACACAGCACGCAAGCAGGCTGTTTGGCTGCAGAGTTGATAAGCAAGGTAAATGGGGACAATTTTCCAAAAAATAAAATATCTTTCTGTTAAAAATAAATTACATCAGATCGAAAATGAAATAGTAACTTGTGACCATCGAACGTAGTAATGGATAAAGTAGATGTCATTATGAACTGGTGACTTGAGTGGCTTGAGAGAAATAAATTTCTTGTCTTATACCTTATATCTAAGTAATATTTGACTTTTTAAATTTTACAAATATATCTATGCCAACTATCTCGGCTGTTAATAATAAATATTTATGTAATGTATAAGTAGATAGACAGAGTATCTGTCTATCTTTATTGTTTCTTAAAAGTTTACAATAATAAACTTATTATAAAACACATAATTACAAGTATATGACCTTACTCACTATTATATATAAATATATACATATATGTACTATAGAAATAAGTACTACAAAATAGCAATAAAATGGTCGCTTCAAAAACAAGCGTTTTTGCCTATACGAAAACACCAAAGGCCCTTTAAGTGTTACAAATTATTATAATTAACATTATTTTATCAGATGGCATTACATCCTTGCTATTTTTAGCAACGGTAGCGTTCAATGTGTTATAACTTTTACTCAGAGCCTTCATTACAAATTCAAAAGCTGTTTAGTCATTATCAGCCAACACCTGTTGTCTGTCGCGCAAGCAGCGGTGTATTTTAGGCCACCATCCCCTGAAGTCACTCCAATTATTATTGTCAGACCATTTTTAATGAGTTCCCGGAAAAATATTATAAAATTGTCATTTCATTTTATTAAAATTTCCCATTTAATTTGTACAAATGAAATAGAGGAATCTTTTGAATATTCAAAAGGAAACTCGAAGTACGTGCTTGTTTCAAAATTTAATAATTCTTATAATATGTGGATTTAGCATGAATTCGTTTTAGTTAAATCATTACGCAAAACTTTCAGTAACTACTATAACAAGAAAGAAAAAAAATACAATTACTAGCCAGTAAGTTTCGTTTAAATTAAAAAGAAAAAAAAACTATTGCAGCACTTCTGTTTATCGATATTATATTTATTTCAATTGAATTAGATTCTAAATTTCATTGTATTTTTTTACATATTTCTTTTTATGTGAATCGAAACGCTTACATTTAAACAATTCTCAGAATCTTCTTAATGGATGATAATGGAATGTTAACCCCCGCCTGCACGTAGTTATATTCTGGCAGAGCACCAGTAAGTGGTGATAGGTGAAAATGGAAGCAGGTCAGTGAACCCGTTGTGAAGGATTTTACAAGAATTTATCACGATAGCTTCCAGAGGAAGCCGCGTATTAATATATTCTAAATAATATAAAAAAAAGATTATTTATTTGGGTTATTATATATCACACGACATAAAATATTTCAGCGGCAACTTTCTTGTTTATGAGCCAGATAAAGCGACACTTGGTACACCGTTATCTACCATGCAGAAACAAAAGCTGCCATATTAACGCTTCCTACATTATGTCTACATCGTTTCGATGTTGTTTACATGAATAATGTGATAAAACTAAATAATATACATAGCTATACTTTTTGTTTAGTGTAATTGAAAAGTTGTTATCAATTGATTAAAAAAAAAAGAATTAAATTTGTTTGTAGTATTTAAAACAATTGCCGTCATAGAATCGGTCAACACTTTCTTTTTCACGGGTGTCGTAAGAGACGACTAAGGGAGTTCCCTTATTAATGGTCGAGGCATGGGCAATAGCGTCCCTCTTAAAACATCTCCAAAATCTAACTGCGGTTACTAATCCGCATACCAAGCATGGTAATTACTAGCAAAACTCCTATTTAGGGAGTCACGACTATGTTTAGCTGTGGACAGTTAATATGATGAATTATGATATTTCATTCTTATGGGAATTAAAAAAGAATCGTGTGAATGACGTCACAAGCGCAGTTAGTACTAAATATGTGTACATTTATATAATATACTTACCAATATTAATCTATATATACCGAGACGTTAATTACTTCTGAACTGAAGTTCGTCAAGATTCATCACGTAATTTGCGCGGGATACGTGCACAGATATTATAGACAGAGTCGGTATAATTAATGTCTGGTAGAAATGAAAAACCAGTCAACTGCAAGTCGGATACGCAATTAATTATGTTTCGTTGGCATATTTCTGTAGGCGATTTAGTTGCCCAAACAAAACGAAACTGTTTAATTGCAAGGAATAAGGTTTATTTAAAAGTTACAGGGAATTGTAGTGGTTGGGATTTTCCTTTCTAATATTATTCACGTAAAAGTATGTTTTGTTCGTAAAATACGATAATGGAATGGTATTATCGTTTTATACAGAGGTTTCAGTGAGGAATAATAGTCGACGATGAAATTAAGTCAGCCAGCTTGACTAATTCAATAGGAATTAAACAACATAGTTATCAGCAACAACCACATGGAGTTTTATTTGCCGGGACATATTGCTAGCAATGACGCCGTCAGACCCAATTAGTTAACAATCCCCTCTTCCCGAGTATATCTGTTATTAGTTTTTACCAGCGACATTGTCTGCGTAATTGCGACATGTTCATCGACCGGGATAAAAAGTAACCTATATCCTTCTGTATCCCATGTACGTAGTACGTGTATACCAAATTTCATACTGACTGGTTAAGCCATTAAGGAATTTTTTGCCACATCAGTGGTATAAAAAAAAACTATAATGTAGCAAACAAACTAACAATCTCATTTGGGGCAAGGGGAGTGTTAGTAATGGGGGTTAACTGCCCCCTTGCTAGCCATATACCTTTTCAGGTCGACCTCCATGCGGAAAACATCGTGATTAATTTTGGTAAAATTCGTCACGATGGACTGACTGACCTGTTTTCATCGTCACCTGTCATCCCTTACTGGTGCCCCGCCAGCGTTTACCGATAGCGCAGGCGGATTCACCATTCCATTTCATCTATTAAAAAAAAAACATTCTCACTTTCACATTTATAATACATATTAAGCAAGGATTTACTTATTGACTTCTGAACGGTTCGCCCAATCGTCATGAAATTAATACGAAGAGAATTAAAGATTTTTTATTTTGATCCAATCCAATTATCCAATCCATTAGTCCTAGAGACTAATTGTTGGGGTCAACAGTTTTTTTGTTAAAGAATTTAAAATTGCCAGAATAATAAATAACAAATTGAACTAGAAACATACGAATAAAGCTAGTTAAGTAAAACATGTTTGTGGCCTATGTACTAAATTGTATTGATTACTTTATCACAGTATCTATCTATGAAGTGTTACATAACATTATTACCACCCAATATGTAGCTATATGGTAAAATTTATGGCGTGTGGGTGGTTTGTGATCAACATGAATTGTTCATGACCTCCCTTAGGGTAATTCATGAGAGTCCCTGAATAATTCTATTCTGTTTCTTATGACTGTGTTAATAGTTCTGAATCAGACCGCGTTAATGACTGGCAGTTTTTGTTGTAGATTTTCTAATATATACTTATTTACAACTAAGGTAATATTATCCTATTTATTTAGTATTCTGTGATAGTGAAATAAGAAAATAATGAGTCACATTTTATTTAATTTTTATTTATAAGTGTTCAAGATCAGGCATTATAGGAATTTTAATGAAAAGTAAAATTTTTCGCGCTTGCAATATTAGAACCATAGACATAGACCGTTCATCCGTTAGAAGGTCAAATATTCAAATTTGGAAAACGGATAGGACTACACGCACCTTTGTATTTTTTAAGCTATTATAAAACTTGAGGCACGGACAAGCATATTATTTCGTCAAGAGCTTCTCAATTTCAAGCGCAAACAACAAGATATAAGAGTTGATTAGCAGTGTAGTCCCAGCACAGACTATCTTTTTCTTTCCTGTGGGTATCGTAAAAGGCGAATAAAGAAATTTAATAGTCGAAGGATGGACAGAAGCGCCCCTTTATAAACATCACCAAAATGATACAGATTGTATTGTATGTAATTTGGTACATGGATAGGATATTTTATTTATTAATTAGCGACCCGCCCCGGCTTCGCATGGGTGCAATGCTAATACTAAATATCGCCGCCGGCCATCCATTACATTAGAAAACTCTAAAATTATCAGTATTTCTCCACTATATTATGCATGTATTATAGATGTAAATCTTCCTCTTGAATCTAGTAAAAGAAACTGCATAAAAATTCGTTGCGTAGTTTTAAAGATCTAAGCATAAAAAGGGACAGACTGACGGGATATTGCTTTATACTATGCAGTGATGATGATACACATGAACAAAGCCGCGGAATACAGCTATTATGCGATGTAATAAAGATGAATAATAAATCCACGTTTACCTAACAAGTCATATTGATAATACGTATACCCATATGTTCTTATTATCCTCCCTTGTTTGTGTAACATTAATTTTTTCCACATTCGTAGCAAGCGGAGCGCACAAGTGGCAGTTTGTAAGGGGAATAGCTGATTTTTTCATATAAAACGGCTTGTGTAACGCCCATAATGCGCTACTCTTCGGTATAAAAGGCCACAGTTATAGCAGAATTGAACGTACACCTATCCCACAAGGCTTGCGTAAGCACGAGTCTATTTTTATTGGATTTTAAACTTGGTTGATACTAAAAAATAATTTTATTGACACTAAAATGTTATCGTAGGTACGCCGCGATTCAGCGCTCAGACTATATTAGATAGTCTGAGCGCTACGTTTTGATTACAAATATCTATCTGGAGAATCGAGCAACGGTTATGGTAATGTGTGCTTACTACAGATAAATATGGAGAATATTAAATGTACATTTAGTCTTCTCCATATTTATCTTTTATCATCTTCATTTCAGTCATTACCTATTCCAATGTCAATTGAACATAGGCTTCTGCCATAGCACAGATAATATAATACTATACTAGGCCATAGATTGCCATAAGGAACGATCTTGAGCTAACTGTAATCACGTTAGCGGTTACAGTGAGCTCAAGGAGTTATCCTTACACTATATTAGAGGTCGTCATTCCATCTAGTAGAGGGTCGTTCTACACTGTGTTTGCCCATACCAGATCGCCACTCAAGAACTTTTCTTCCCCATTAGTTGTCGGTTGCTCGAACTATGTGACCAGCCCATTACTACACGTATATCAGCTTGCTTATCTTTCGAGCTATGATGGTGATTTTGGTTCTTTTACGGTTTTTTTTTCTATATGCTTATTTCAGATTCTATTACGCAAAGAAACTCCGAGCATTTTATAGTTCTTTTATACATATTAGTATTTAATTTGAAATATTATTGTAATTTTAACTTATGTATAAAAATTTATACATACAAGAGTGGACTGAACAGTACTCAGTCTGAGATAAATCTATTCATTTAGTTCAATTTAGACTAATTAACTGTCTGTGTAGTTAAATGTGTGTATTTTCTTGTTTAGGCTAAGTCAATCTACTATTATCAATCTAAAATTATTATTTTTTTAATTGGAGTTTTCAGCTTTTTAATTTCGTGTGTGTATTACGCGATTTGGTTGATAATTTTGAACCGATTTTGATAATACCTTTTGAAATAAATAATTCGTTTTTGTGTTGATCCAATATTAATTTTGTCATGATTGAATTGTTTTTTTATTTGCAGACCAAATCCGAAATTATATTATAGTTTATTTATTATAACCTAATCCTTTTTCCATTCTTTGTTAATGTTTTCGTTTGAATATTTCGTTTCGTTTTCGTATATATTTGTTTTAATGCATGTACTAAGTATAATTCTAATAAGTGATATTTTGCTTATGTTTACTTTATGAATATTTTAAAATATCAACATTTTTGTATTATTTGTACATATATTTTGTTTCGGAAGTTGCTTAATTTAATACATACAAAAGAGTCGTAACTCAATACAAAGACTCCATAACAGTTAAAAGCAATGGCGAAGGTGGCACCAGTTGGTTGTTGCCGTTGAAATATGTAAACGTCAGTAGGTGTACCGGCGCTTCCAACTGGTCTCATTACGTGGGTTATCTTGTTAGCGCGTATATAAATAACGAGCTCGCTCCTCCTAACAAGCGCACATTTTTCATACAAATCGCGTAATAGTGAACAAACTTCGAGTCATCTGAACCACTCACTGTTTACAAAATTGAACAGTGGAAGTATTAGGAAACGGAAGCGTTTATGGCATTTTAAGAACTTTTGTATTTGAGTGCGTTTTTTAGTAAAGAGCCGATGACCATTTGAACATAACATTTTACATTTTTGGGTACCTAAATAACCTGTTCTATCTGTATTGATAATTTCTCCATATTTTGCAACTTGAGTATTAACATATTTCATAGAATAAGTACAATTTATTTCGAAAAAAAAAATAGAAACTTCAATGGTGACCAAATTAATATGTGGCCAACTCGAAACCAAACAGTATCGAATACAAAACTTCTTTTAATATTATATATGCGTAAGTTTGTAACGATAGATGGATGGATGTTTATCACTCATTCATGCAAAAACTACTAAATGAATTTGAATGAAATTTGCTACATTTGTAGGTTATATCCTAACTTAGCACATCGTGTATATATACATTGATTCATATAGGTGAAGCCACGGGATATAACTAGAAAATTTTACAAATATGTTAAAAGCATTGGTGTGTTTAACATTATTTTTCAGGGAAACTTGGTGTCTTAAAAAGGCACATTATGTACTCTCAGATATGTATTTGCGCATAGTTAAAATCTCCGCTTGCGTCTTAAGGTGGGTACTAGTATCTGTATCTGGGTATTTGGGGTGGAAATGGCCCATCTGGCCCCCCTTAAATATGGTTAAGAATTGGCGAAGATATCACGTAACATATAAGTAAAACCAGAAACTTTTTTTGGACGTCACTAAAATTTAACATAATCCGTAGTAGTTTTCATGGCTGTCTCAACATATCAACAAAATATGATGTTTGTTGTTTGACGTTTCTATTCACGCAAATGTGTACGTACCGACTGCGGTGCGTTCCTTTCAAATCTTTTTTAAACGCTCACATTTGAGCCGTGTTTTTGACAGGAGGAGGGGCGCGGTCAGCTCGACAGAGGAGCAGGGAGAGGCCATACTGTAGATGTAGTATAACATACTTATATTTTTGAGAGCTACGATATAGGGGAATACTATATACGTAAAACTAAGAATCAATCCAAGTTATAAAATAAATTATTAAAAACAGAATAAGGGCTGAGGAGAAGGGGATTATTAGTAAATACTGATCCATTACTAGCCATACATCTTATTAGGTCGACCTCCACGCGGTTCCCTCTGGAAACCATCGTAGTAAATTTTAGTGGAATTCGTCACGATGGTCTAACTGATATGCTTTCATCGTCATCTGTCATCTCTCACTGCCCGCGTATACCGATAGCATAGGCAGGATTACCATTCCATTACCATCCATTAAAAAAACATAATAAGGGCCATCTATTATTTTTAAATCAAGCAAAGTCTTATTAGTTATTTTGATTGTCGTTAGGTAGTCTTTTACTATCATTTGAACCGCATGCTTGTTTGTCCCCTGTGTTATAAAAAAAATTACAGGTTACTAAAACACAAAGTAATAGTAAAATTTGTTTGTTGTTCAGTTTCACTAATGGCTTTTATTTTGTTTCAAATTGATATAGATATAAGAACAGAAGTTACGTGATACAAAAATTAAAAAATGATAAAAAAATTGGGTTTTCATATTATCTTAATAGGTGGACGATTTAAAAAATTTAAGACTTTTTAGTGAAAATATTCAGTTTCACTAGAAGAAGACACTTAGAACGGTGTTAAAGATTTCTACACCTACATATGGTTCGAATGAGATTTAATAAGAAATCCATTTTAATTTTCTTTTCTTTTGTAATAAAAATAATTTATAATAAGTTTACAAAGGTTATTAAAGCCTAAGAATATTAGCTTGTACGTCTTCAAATAACTATTAAGTCGTGGTACATGTATATTGAAGCAGGCCCTCGATGCACTCATTAAACAGAGTTTCCGGTGTCCAGTGATGGCTTTTAGTATAAATTTTTAATTATACTTCACAAGTTTCTTGCAGTTAAAGCTTGTTAAATAAAAGGGTAGTTAATTTCATCGCTTAGTTCTAACAATGAATCCGATTTAAACTAACTTACCACTTATCGACTCATCTATACAGTTAGAAATAAAAAAATAAATGTTTCAAATGCATATTTGATAGGCGCTGATTCCAATGATATATTTCTGTATAAAATATATTGAACTCTTTATATCTATTTTACTTTAGTTGTGCTACTTTGTATAAGTTTCTTGTCGAAAAAATATTACATTCACTGTAGATATTTGATTGTGAAAACAATCAAATATATTTATTTTTATAATAATAATAATATTTATTTCTATCACAATGGTACTTTATTTATACGTTTTCCAAAATAGAATATATAGAGATTGCCATTGTTGATATGGAAGTGGATAAAATCTATACTAAGATACCCTTTGTTATGGTATTTTGGTCCCCACAATCGGCCTCTGACTATACAAATATATATATGTATCAAATATATGTTTTTCATAGTCGTGTGGCCCCGGCATAAAATGGGTCACCCCTTAATTTCCAATGGGTGTCGTAAGAAGCGACTAAGGGATTTTAATAGACAGCAGGAATGTGCAGCAGTGTCCCTCTTAAAATATCACCAAAGCTTAATTGCTGTGGCCAACTCGCCTGCCAAGCATGGCA
Organism: Galleria mellonella; assembly: GCF_026898425.1. Taxonomy (NCBI): domain Eukaryota; kingdom Metazoa; phylum Arthropoda; class Insecta; order Lepidoptera; family Pyralidae; genus Galleria; species Galleria mellonella. Next base: position 1,908,721 of record NW_026442068.1, on the reverse strand, counting down.
ACTACTGGCGAAACCTCCCAAGGGGTGGCTTATGTTCAGCAGTGATCATTTAAAGACTGATATGATGATGACGATGATATGATGATGACAATTTTTAGGAGTCTATATATCCTTATTTATCCTTATAAGTGTAAAAGTGAGCTGAAAACGTTAGTTTGTTAACTTGCTTGTTATTATTTTTTTTTTATGGGTGAAAATGGTATGGTAACCCCGCCTGCGCTAACAGGATACGCTGGCGGAGCACCAGTGAAGGTTGATAGATGAGAATGAAAACAGGCCAGTTAGCCCATCATGATGAATTCATCAGGAATTAACCATGATAGTTTCCAAGGGGAACCGCGAGGAGGTCGACCTGGTTGGGTATATTGCTAGCAATGGGATTCTCAGTTTCCATTACTAACAATCCCTTTTCCCCCTTAACTTGCTTGTTATTTCTTGCCGTTTTAACAGCCTAACCTAATAATTTTAAAAGCCATGCATACTGAGTTTATAATTCACCATCTAATCTTTAAGTTTAAGATGGTGAAGAACATTAGCTGATACTTTTTTCTCGGTCAATCAACATTCCTGTCACATACAAGAAGTTGACTCCTTATTTTTATGGTTATGAGTTAAAACAAATATAGATACAAATGTGTAACTATCTACAACCGAAATCTTGATTGTCTCTGTACCGAGATTTAGTATTTTGCAATAAGATTTTTCATTTCTTATCTAGACACGAAAGCTGTTTAGTTATTCAGGTAAGGGGCTGAGACGGCGATGAGTTAGAGTCTTTTGTCTCCGCTGGATTATAATAACTTGTAACTAGTTTTGTTTTATTGCATGAAATAAGTTTATTTAAATTTAAGCCTTATGTATTTGATTTTTTTTGAAAGTATATTTTAAAATGTGCTAATTCTGATATATATAATTGTTCTTTTATCCGTAGCTGTCATTTATATATATATCGATAAATAATCCATGATGTCAATTTGACGAAATTAGATTTCATTATTAGTCAGTCACAATTATTGAAATAAGAATTATGGTTTTAAAATGTTAGTATACCACATTCATATTCATTTATTTACCTGACATTTGCCATTTGTCGTCCAATCAAGTACCTATTGATAAAGTATTGTATATTCTGAACAACCTGTATTCCTTGACACATTTTTGAGATCCTCATTTTGTCTTAGATTTGTAGAATTGTAATTATTTTTATAGAGTGCTAATTAAGTTCATTAACTTTGTCACACTGCTAGCGGTATCAGACTATTAGTTCTGTTGGTGCATATAACAATAATTTTTTATTAGTATTAGATACTCTGTAGTATTTTGGATAAAATATATAGCGTATACAGTTAAGAAGATTATACTGAATTTCAAATACGTTACAAAGGTAAAGTTTGTATTATAATAATGAAGAGACTACATTAAAGCAATACAAATACGGAACTTTCACAAAGTAAACGTTGAAAAAGTCTACTTAAAAAGTTAATAATAGCGAATAGTAGACTCAAGTATCGACCAGGAAAATGCGGATGCAATCACGTTGAAATGTCCCAACTTTGGCATGAAACTTTAATGACCTTTAAAAGGTATTGTGCTCATTTGCTCGACTTATATAATGACAGGGAGTTGAAATTCTATGCTTCGGACACGAAACATTAACTTTGCTATTAAAAATAATTCGCTATTAGAAAACGTATTGAAATTTTCCTAAGTATAAAGTAGACCTTCAGTCATTTGGATTCACAATTTGATTCCTTAGTCATATGGATGTAGTGATATGTTTTTCTTCTCTTTAATCTACTGTTAAGGGATTTAAAGATACGAATATTTGTAATAAAAAATAAATATGTTTATTTATTTATTTAAATTTCAATGAATAATTAAGTAAGTATACATATGATTTAACTTATGAGTGAGTGCTGCTAAACATCCATGCTTGCATGCCTGTATAATTGTTTAAAATTATAGAGTAAGTTGGCATAGTATTTTAACTATCAGGAATGGTAACGTATGAGGAGCAGACATCATATGCGTTATAGTGTTGTTTATTTGTATCACTTTATTATATTTATTTATTTATTTTATTTATTTATTTATTTATAGGAAAGTCTTAAATTATAGGCCATACAGTTCTTAAGAAAAGAATGAGTACAATGGCGGACCTATCCCATAAAAGGGATTTTGTCTAGTCAACCGTTGAATGTTTGATAGAAATTGAGAATTGGTAGAGACAAAAAGTAATATAGTTTCAGTTACAATACGAGCATACAATGGATACTGGATAATATAATACATCTAAGTGATACCTAATATATCTAAAAGGATTATATTTCTATCCGTATTACTTCCAATACCCAGTGTTTTTTATGAACTTGGTTGTACTGGTCAAGTCTATTGGCAATGGATATCCATCACTTTCCCATCAAGAATTTTTTTATGCAACTTAGAATGGCAAACAAGCTGACGGTCCATATTATGGAAAGTGGTAACCGTCGCCTATAGACGTGAGCAGTTCCATGGACGTAACAGAGTATACTGTTTTGCCCATGATACCCCCCATTCGTTGCCATTCCTGAGGACACAGGTCTTATGCCTCTGTGCCCTGTAAATTTATTGTCATATCTCACCCTTCGAACCGAAACACAGCCATGCAAACACAACTGCTTCACGTTAGAAACACGAATGGGGCTGAGGTGCCCAAGCGAACGATTTTTGTACATAGTCTCGCTCTGGTAAAACTATACAGTTTCACTTATAGACTAAACATAAGAAAGACGTAAATATTTGAATATGAACTCAATGCGTGCAAAGCTGCCAAATATAACAAGTATTATAATTAGTTCAAATATTGTTTGTAACATGAAATGAAAATGTATTTAAAATTAGACAATATAACCGGAGAACTTGCGGAGAGCCGACCACCGACTCATAATACACAGTACAATTGAGTTCACAGTACAAATAGGGAAGTTGGATGTGGAATCATGTAAATTATTAATAATGTAATTTATTCAGGCTTTCAATATTTGGTGGGCCGTCAGCTTGTTTGCCATTCTAAGTTGCATAAAAAAAGTTTTTGAAAAGAAACATAGCTTAAAAATAAAAAAATAAAATGTTGAAGCACCACATTAGCTTAATTAAAATCTTTTTCAAGAGAATATTAATGATATTATTTTTTAGAATTTCGTATTGCACGGTTTATAGTTTATAAGAGAGTAAAAATAGTAAATTAAAGTAAAGTAGTAATTTATTAATTATGGTGGTGGTATCATTGCTGCATTATTATTGCATTGAATAAAAGACACGTTCAGTATTGTGTGCAGAAATTCTCATATAGGGACATAGTTTGTGACGTGTATAATAATGAGTGGGTAAAAGAAAATACTAATAGATGTAGTATAATGTACTGAAATATTTTTGCCTCGGAAGCGGAGGCACGACAGGACTATATCTATCTACTAGTTACCACGGCTGCTATAACCTGGTGGAAACATTAAGACAAGCCAGGTAAATTATTATAGTTTACCTAAATGAATGCATAATATTGTATGAAGGGTATTATGGGTAGACATCATATATATCATTATGTATAATGTACTATATCTATGGTATATGTATAATGTACAATTCCATAGGCGACGGTTACTACTTTCCATCAGGTGGGCCGTCAGCTTGTTTGTCATACTAAGTTGCATAAAAAATTATCGCATTATTTCTCGTCTCTTATAAACCATTAACGATGTTAATGATTGGTGCCGTATGGTCCCAGCATAGAATAGGCCTTCCTTTTCTTTCCCGTGGGTGTCGTAAGAGGTAACTAAGTGAAGGCGAGGAATGAGGAGCAGCGTTCCTATTAAAACATCTCTAAAGCCTAACTGCGGTTGCCAATCTACTTGTTAAGCCTGGTAACTACTGGAAAAACCGCCAAAGGAATTAAAGGCTGATATAAGGATGATGCTAATGATTTTTTTGATGATAATTAATGATGCTTTTTACTCTGTATATTTATAACACCAGTAAAAGGTAAAAATAAAGCATATAATAATATTACCTAAACGTGTTTGTATATTTTAATAAAAATAGAATTATGTTTCTCGGTTAAATAATAATGAGATAACAAGATTTTAATGTAAAATATTTCATAACCCCGAGTCAGTTGGATGAAGAAATTTCAAATTTTTCACAACACTGTCACCGCATTGAAGTATGCATCACACACACACTTAACACTTAACTGTGCAAGTGTAAAGTGTTGACGTTACAAACAAGCTTATAAGCCAGCTCCGTACCCACCGGTAATATATAGCGACAGCCTTAATTGGCTGCGTAGGCTGCATGAAATGAAGGTTCTCGGTTTATTTTTGTCAAATATCAAGGTTGTACACATGTGCACTTATGTATTTAGAATGTATAGCATTTTCATTTCAAGATTGCCCTGTTTAAGTGTGTGAGATAATGTTTTCCAGTTATACATATTATCAAGGGAAGTAATGTATTTCTGTATTTCAGAAAAATCTATAATTATTTCTACGATACACCAACCCACCCACACGCACGCACGCACACATGCACGCAGATCAGCTGTTATACGAATATACGTATCTATTATTACAATATGTTTATTCGAATCGTAACGCTTTTAATTTTCCGTTTATGTGCACGATATCGCCACGATGTTATCGTGGACGGAAATTAAAAGTGTCTTCATACCATTACATACATTTTGCTTTCCTTACATTATTGTAAGCTGTGCCCGTAATTTCGTTCGCATGTTCTATGACTATAATAGCTTTCCATTACAAAGTTGTACGTTATGTTTTCACACTTTTATTTTGTTGCTATTCTCCAGTAGACTTATTTCTTTACCTGACAATGAATAGTTAGATAAATATTGTGAAAATTTTGTCACATTATTCCGGCCGTTTTTTGTGAAACAAAAAGGTTACATAAACCACATTTTTCAGTTCAGTATCGCATGTAGTATTGTTATAATTCTGTTATTATTATTCATTTATTATACATATAAATTATATAGATAAAATATTTAGTACGCAGTTTTACCTTTTGACACGTATAAATATAATTTCCGTAAATAATATACAGCCTGTAACTCGCTGATAATGCAGCAGTCTATAGGTGAGTTCTTATATTTGTTCATTACAAATAAATAATGAAATATTTCCTTCTTATAAATATTAATATAGATGATGATTGATGTAAAGATAATGATTGTATAGTTGATAAAATCGTACCGTGCCGTGTCGTTCCATGCTACGGTAAATAATAAAGTCGCCCGTTGACAACCACAATGACATTTTGAGCGATGATAAAGCCAGTTCAGTGGAAAAGTTAAGACTGCCTTATAAATCTCTCGACGAATTTAATCAGAAAGAAAAGCATAGGAGGAGCAGAAAGAATTAATTGAATTGAAACAAAGTAAGTGATATAAAAGGAAAGGTTAGTCGAGTGAAGCTTGACCCACTAGCATTAGGATTTATATCTAATTTGGACTTATAAGGTATGTTCATAGTTTTATTAGAACAGTGACTGCTCAGTTGGACAACACTTAATTGCGGTCCGATATCTCAAAGCCAAGGCGGTCCATTTTTACTCGGTCAAGCGGCACCTGGAGCAGAGCCGTTCAAATCTGCCGCGTTGCATTCTACAATATGCTATCTTCGTGGCTATTGTATTGCATTTCATCGCTATGGCGTCAATTCTACTGATTTTCAAATTAGATCCAGCCCTTGCGACCTCTACAAACCCCATCTGTAACCTCAGACTTTTTAAATTCATATTTGGAATTATTGTTTATTTTTGTTTAAGTTTTTGCGTTATGACAGAGGTCCTCATATTTTAGTTAATACCATTTGATTTATTTAGGTGATGCTATTTATAAAGATGATGACGATGAATAAAGACTCACAATACCAAATTCCACAGAATATATGATTGGACATCGATATGATTAGAAATTTGACTAATTCGGTTAAATAATAATAAATTTACGTCACATAAAAAAATGACAGTTCTATTAATATTACAAATGTGAAACTTTGCAAAGATGTTTGGATGCCTGTATGTTTGTTATTCAATCACACTTAAATAGCTGAATGATTTAAAAGAAATTTGGTACATAGGTAAGGTTATATTTTAACATATAGGAAGGATTATATGTTGGTAGACGCGGGCAAAGCTACGGAAAAAATCTAGTACAACGATATTACGAGAAGAACCCTAAAATGTCACAAGCAATCGAGTAAAGCAATGATTCTTCATGTCAGGTAAAAATATTATATGTGTGGTGGTATTCTTTATGGAATAAATCTCATCTATTCAGCAATTCCAAATGTAATTTTTCGTATGTAAAGTAAAATTATTATAGTGAAAGCTTTCGAATTTTTTTTCTATATGCCTTTAACTTTCGCCAGTATAGTGTTGGATCTTCGGTTACTAGGATTTGTTTACTTGTAACATTATATTATTATATTTTTTTTGATGGCATAAAAGTGTTTTTTATACAACTTAGAATGGCAAACAAGTTAACGCCTCATCTGATGGAAAGTGGTAATCGTCGCTTATAGACATCAACAGTACAATGAATATAAGAAAGTATATTGTGTCGCCCATGATACTCTTTGTTATTCCTGAGTACTAAAGTGTTTTATTTATTTATTTAACACTTTATTGCACCAACATAACAGGATTTGTTGAACAATTTTTAATAAGTATAGTGTAGTACAAAAGGCGATCTTATCCTCAGACAACCTTTGAGTAGAAAGAATTAAAGAATAAATAGGTAGGTGGCGCGTTAAAAAAATAGATCTGTAAAAATAATAAATATCTGTGACAGCATAATCATATATACATATATCCAAACATATACATATATATACATATAAATATATATACATACATATACATATATATGCATAAATACATACAAATATACCATACTAATACACATATATATAACACACATGAAACTGGAAATACGTAGGACTAAGTGATTATAAGGATAGGTAGTGGGATTTAACTAAGTTTTTAAAAATGGGCAAAGATTAAGCGCATCGTATAGAGGTAGGAAGTGAGTTCCACAAACGAACTGCCTGCACCGAAAAGGTGTTATGCCTCTGTGTCCTGTAATTTAATTGCTATATCCCATTATGCACACACATAATACAAATGCTTCCGGGAGAAACACGAATGGGACAAAGGTACCCAAGCGGATGATTTTTATACAGTCTACCTTTGGTTTTAAAAACTTCAGAGGCAATATATGAAGTAGGTGATAGACCTTTAAAGATACATACATATATATGAAACTTATTCCATCGTTAGTATGTAATTTCGATATCATTATTTAAATAAAATCAATCAAAGATATTAATAATTGTGTATGAGAATTTGACAGATAATTTCACTTAATTAAGCTTCGACATTGAACGCTTTTAAGAAAATGAAGGTAAGTATCTGTTTGATTGTTTGTTATTTTCTTTGCTAAGCGGCTCTGCTCAAGAAACGACAAAAGATACGTGACGTAATCAATGACTCTTGATGTCTCAAGGATCTTGTAAAAACAAATAGGTGAAGATGCAACTTCATTTAAGTGCTTGTAAATATTTTTAATAAATAAATAATTGGATATATTACATGGCGCCCTCTAGTCGTAAACTGAGCAAAGCTTGTGCTATAGGAACTAGACTAATCTTATATTTAAGTACTAAACAGTTATCCTTCCAGATTTTATTAATCGTTAGGTTGACTTTCGTGGTCTTTATGTGTAATTAATGTAATTTACACACGTTTTATTTAAATTAGACGATGTTAGAGATGCTTTAGATTTGTATTGCCCATTAGTGTTACAAATATTCTAATAATAATAATTGTTTCGTAGATAATTTTTATTAATTATTTGATTAAATAATTTAATAACTGATTTCAAAACAATACTGACGTATAATTAAATAAAATTAAATGAACAGAAATATAGAACAAGTGTAGGTAAGAAAACAGAAAAGGCTAATTGTAACGATTAACGATATATTACTTGCTACTATAATATATAATACTATTCATTATATTGATCAATCTATAATATGTGACACTACAGCTTATTCTTTGATATAATTTATCATATTTATAAATATGGATTTAGATTAAATGAACAGAAATATAGAACAAGTGTAGGTAAGAAAACAGAAAAGGCTAATTGTAACGATTAACGATACTGTAAATAGGTATCCTACGTAATGTATAATTTCTAAGAAGAATATAATATTCAGTAAAATTATTCATATCGGTATCCATATACAAAAACATTTTGTGTGTAATCTTGCCACGTTTAGTTCTAAATTTAATAATAGGTACTTACCAGTTGCTTATTTTCCACAAAAATGTATCTACAAAAAAACAATTACGTTATAGAATTATATTTTCCCTTGTTACCTAATATTTTAGCAAATTAATGGAATTGTTTACAAGGGTAATACAGAGTTAATTAAAGTTTTGTAACCATTTATTGTAATTTGAATCTTACAACTTATGTCATAAGGTAGATATTATGAGAAATTAATATTCAGTTTCTTCAAAAAAAAAAAAAGATATAAATCGATTTACATTAATATAACAAGAATATAAAATGGAAAGAATCGGTTTGCCTGCTACCTAATTACGGAACATACTCCCGATAAATTCAAGTACTCCCGTTTCCTTTGAAGTTTGAAACGAAATCCCAACTTTACTTGCGTTCGTTAAAACATTCTGGTTGTTTGCCTACCCTAGTTCCATTTAAATTCTTTATACGGTCCACTCTATTACGTTGTAACACAATTATATTTAAAAGATATTATTTATATAGTACAGACAGCTACGACAAAAAAGAAAAGTCATATATACATAAGTATAGTGTGCGTTGACTAGTTTTTTGAGTTAATTTAAGAGTAGAAAAGATGCGCTTAGTCTTAATGCGTTTATTTAAATAATGCGTTGCAAATATTACAATGGACTAGGGAGATCCGAGTGAAGTGGCTGATTAGAAATGGAGCCGAGACATAATGCACATTGTTGTTATTATAAAAAAGAATTGGTATATATTATTCAAGTGGATTAAAATAATAAGAGTAGAAATATTTTTTATTCACATATACTTAATTACAAGCATTTTAATAGTATTTATTCATGATTCTACCATTCATTCAGAATGCAATTTTAGCTGTGAACAGCAGGCAAGAAATTAGACTGTTGCTTTTTAAACAATAGTTGATTTTATATTTATGATATTTTATGAATCATATCAGCCTTTAACTGCCCACCAGTATTTTACTTATCCTGTGTTCCTAGCGTAAAATAGGCCACCCCTTCCTTCTGGGGTCCTTGTGGTGACTATAGGCAAAACTCCCCAAAGGGGAGCCTTGTATAGAATAACAAATAACACAAGAGTTATTTAATAATTATTCATAAGAAGTCTATTATTGTAAATAATAATAATATTACTTTTCTAATACTAATATATTATTTATACTACTTATACTATATTACTTATACTACTAATATAATATTTACTTTAGTACTAATATAATATTTACTAATACTAATAATATTATTTTGAATTATATATCAGACATATATTTAGATATTAATTATTAATTAAGTAATAAAGTAATTATTCCCAAATTCGTGTATAATATAGTATATATCATATATGTGTAAGTATATTTGTTATTCATATATATTTATTCGTTTATATATGTAATTTTAGTATGTATGTATATCAATAATTAGTAGTACCGTATTCGAGTATTCTGACACTTCCCTATGGTTGACTGGGAGAGGATGCTTTTAGCATTAAGTTCGCCATGTACACATATTTGTACTAATGAATAAATAAATAAATAAAATAAAATAATTACAGTATTAATTCGTAATATATAAAATAAATAGGTGGTATAGATAGAAAGGAGATGCTATTATTTCGTAATAAATAAAATAAACACGTAGGATAGATAGGTAGGAGACTATTTAGATCTCGATACGCTTGTCTTATAAGTAATCGTTTAGTATGTAATAGGACTTATTCAATAAATGTTTTTAATAAAATTTACATTTGGAGAAAGGTAGATTCAATGCATATTTCAGAACCTTATAAATTTTAATGACTATTTTCACAAAAGACCTATTTACTTTTTCTAAATGATTCTTTTGAACAGCAGGCTTTTACGACAAAAATAAGACTGTTTTTTTTGACACGAATGATAGTTATTGCGTATATACAAAATGTTTATATATAAACATTACACACATATTGTACAAATACAATGAGAACATTAATTTATCTTTTAATGAAATATAAATTTCTAAAAAGTATATAGCTTGAATTGAGCGTTTATGTAAAAAAAATATTGCTTATATTAAGCTGCTTTTCCCCATAATAATATAAGACATGATACTATGAAAATAACTGAAATATATTAGTTATATACTATACAGCATCAATATAGGTAAACTGTTTGTTTTTGCGTATTGCAAAACCTGTAAAACTCAGCCTAATCATAAGGCTTTGTATATGAACATTCCATAGATTTTTTGTCGAGAGTGATTCCGAGAAATAGTGAAATCGACAAACTTAAGAGAAATGCTATTTATTTTAATATTAGAATTAGCTTTGGGATATTTAGAAAGTTAATAATATACATATTTTGTTTTTTTTTTTAGCAATTGAATGAGATTGTTAATTATGTTATGCCAATTCAGGACACGTAACAGAGCGTTGTTTACTTCGTCATAATTCTGAGTTGCACTATTTGCTTTGAATATCAAAGAAGTGTCATTTGCAAATAATACTCTACCCTATAAGTTAAGCAGTGTAGGTCCCGGTATTGAGAGTCACCTTTTCCTTTTTCGTGGATGTCTTAAGAGGCGATTAAGGGAGTTTATGATAGAGGGATGGGCATCAGCTTTGCATAACCAAAAGCTAAAACTACGGTCGCCAACCCGCCTGCCAAGTGTGGCAACTACCAAACCCCTAGGGGGGAGAAGAGATTGTTAGTAATGGGGAGTAGCAACCTCATTGCTAGCAATAAACCCTATTAGGTCGACCTCCACGCGGTTCCCTCTGGAAACCATCATGATTGATTCGTTGTTGAATTTGTCAGGATGGGCTAACTTACCTGATTCATTCTCACCTGTCATCCCTCACTGGTGCCCCGCCGGTGTATACCGATAGTACAGGCGGGGTTACCATTCCATTATCATCCATTAAAAAAAAAAAACTACCAAACCCCTCTTTAGGGAGAGGCTATGTTAACTAGTGACAGTTAAAGGTTGATAGAATAACAATAACTGTTATAAGTGCGGGAAAAGGGATTCTTAATAATGGAGACAGAATCCCATTACTAGCAATATACCCAACCAGGTCGACCTCCTCGCGGTTCTCCCTGGAAACTATCATGGTTAATTCCTAATGAATTAATTATGATGGGCTAACTGGCCTGTTCTCATTCTCATCTATCACCCTTCACTGGTGCTCTGCCAGCGAATCCCGTTAGCGCAGGCGGGGTTACCATATATTTTTTTTTGTACACGCTGGCGGGACGCCAGTGAGGGTTGATAGGTGAAGATGAAATAGATTAGTTGGCTCATCGTGATGAATTCTTGAGGAACCTCGTGGAGGTCGACCTATTAGGGTATATTGCTAGTAATGGATCTGTTAGATTTCATTACTAACAATCCTTGTCCTACAGTGGAGTAGGTCGGTTTAAATAAACTCATAAAGTCTTGTGTTCATTTTTTGTCTTTATGGGTAACTTGGGTAACTTCGTCCCACCCGTATTCCTGCCATCGAGCATTTGAGCTTGCACATTCGTTTGTTTCAGTTGGAAAGGTAAGTATTCTTTTCTTTTATGCAACTTAGAATGACAAACAAGCTGACGGCTTACCTGATGGAAAGTGGTAACCGTCGCCTATAGACATGAGCAGTACCATGGACATAACATATTATAATATAAGCATAATATTGAAACTATAAGGTACGGTCGCGTGATGTTTAGAAGTGGCAACGAATGGAGAGTGTGTCATGGGCGTCACAGGGTATTTTGTGATAGTCACAGTGCCGTACATGTTCAGGCGACAGTTGCTTCTTTCCACAAGGCATAAAACACACAAGCCTTTTTATATTCTGATCTATCAACATGAGGTATACGAAGTTGCGAGTGTGGACAGTAAAAAAAATTCATGTAGATTACATCCAAATTATGATAGCATCGAAGTACGTTGCCGAGTATAAATGGACTTATTGGCAATATGTGTACAGTAACACATATATACGATGTTACGTGACAGAGTGCGCGCCCCCTAATGAAAGCCATCTTTCTTGCCGAATATGCTTTTATGTGGGTTCGCAGAAATTTTATTTTCTGTCCTGAGACTCACTCGCTGACGATCTAGAATATTTCGCAATTTGTTTTTCTACATAATAATATTAGACCTTTTAGGTTAATAACGTGACTTTAGTTACATCGTTATATAAAATTTATTATGCCTCATATATTCTTATGTACTTGATGTAAATCGATTTTGTTAGTGATGATGATAATTATAATTGTTTACCAAAATTTAAACTTAAAAAGTAATTCATGTAAATACTTTTTAAGTTTTAGACTGTTTTGGATATTTGATTTATTATATACTAGCGACCCGCCCCGGCTTCGCGCTGGTACACAATACATCACGTCACATTAGAAACCTCTAAATTGATTAGTGTTTCTCTATAATATTATGCATGTATTATACATATAAACCTTCCTCTTGAATCACTTTATCTATTAAAAAAACCGCTTCAAAATCCGTTGTGTAGTTTTAAAGAATTAAGCATACATATGGACGGACAGACAGCGATAGCGAGTTTGTTTTATACTATGTAGTGATAAACAGCTGAATAGATTTAAATGAAATTAGGCTTTTAGAATTATGAATCATATTTAAGATTAATGAAATTCTAAAGTATTTATTCTGACAATTTATTGCAAGATTTGTAAAGCATCTACTCGTATGTGATGTCTATATACATGGACAACGGGAATGTACCATGTGTAAGTATTATGTTTGTTGTTTCTGACGACTGTTTCGACTTCATCCGGGAGTCTTCTTTAATAAATTTATAAATATTTTGACGTGCATGTATTTTTAAAATAACATTATGTGCACAGAAATCAGTAATTAATATTTGTTTTTCTTTTATTGAATTAAACTTTGATCTAAACTAGACAAATTGATAAATTCTCTTTAAAGCGAAGGCAATAACTAGCTAAGCCTTATTTCAATACCGTCCGTGAGCATGTTTAAAAAAAAGCTTTTAGATTTCTCGGAACTATTTTTAGAGATTGTTTTGGTTCAACCGCAATAGAAGACTCACGATTCTATATTAAAAATTTTATATAGCGTTAACTTTAGGTAATGGAGTGTATAAATAGATTTAATACAACCTACGATGATATTATGCAATGTAGAGGAAAATAGACTGTCAGAATTAATATTACGATATATTTTATTCCAAACTGACTATATAATATAAAGACGTAACGACCGAAAAATGTTATGCTTCTTCTAGATAATAAAAATGTAGGTTAATGTAAAATTATGTTAGTGTTTAGGTAACAATTATTTTAATAAGATATGGAATAGTAAGCGTAAAGTACCTGCCGTGTGGTCCTGGCATAGAACGGGCCACTCTTCTTTTCCCTTGGATGTCGTAAGAGGCGATTAATGGTATTTAACGGTCGAGGGATAGGCAGCAGCGTCTTTCTTAAAATATTAGCAAAGCCTTACTGCAGTAGTCCACTCGTTTGCCAAGTGTGATTTTGAAATTCTTTTTGCAATCGATTGTGTTTATTTCGCATTGAAGGGGCCGCCTTTTTCTTTGTAAAAGTCTACTTGTAGACACAAGATTACGTGTTCTAAATTTAAATAATATTTGAAATTAGGAGTTTTTACGAGGTTTCCCTGAAGACTGTAGTATGGATTATTTAAAAAAGGGTGTATTAAGGTTTTTTTCAGGGTGGGCAACGCGTATGTGAGATTACTGGCCTCCATAGACTACAATGATCGCTTACCATCAGATGTTGTGTCGGTTGGTGGTCAGATGAGATGGTGTTAAAAAGATTTAATTTCAGGCTGCGTCTTATAATATAATAGGTATCTAATAAGTCTGTGATCAATGTCTCTAGAAACACCTCGTCATTCATCGGTGGTAATTTATAACGATATCAGTTTGCTGACTAACGGTTTCCACTCTGAAATACATCCATGTAGTTTATTGGTCTTATGTATACGAATTGTCGCTTCAATTAGTAAATTTATTGAGCTATACTGGTAATTTTGGTTCTACAGTAGGTGTTATATATTATATCTATACATATATGTACAAATTTTGATAGATAACCTTTAGTGTATTGTACGAAATTCAATTTGTCTTTATAACGAACTTCCTATTAGCAACCTAGAACGTCTATTCATATAGTAGGGAAACTTCCGTGATCTTAAATGAATTTTGACGCTTGCAGGAAGTTTCAAAGTTGATGTGTTAGTTTTAGTTTATAATTCGATCAGATATATAGTTGTTTATTAAATTACTTGTTTATATTTTTTTGTGGATTAGGGTGGACTTGCAGCTCCCTTGATGATAAATATTTTGTTTAGTCAACTTATTTAGTTACTTCGGAGAAAACGTATCTTATGCTAACTTAATTACTAAAAATTTAATTAGTAATTAAAAATAAAACTTAATCGATTATTATAACATGAAATTAATATTCAAATAGCATAATAATACGGTCTATCATGAAATATACATAAATATTTTTTTTTTGGCTTAACTTTATTTAGAAATTGTTATTTTGCAATTTTATTACAAAATAATTATTTAATATTGGTTTAACTTATACGTATTTTAATTGAGAAAGCTCGACTAGTTTTGGAACCCTTAGTAATTTTATTATATTAAAATATAAAGTGTAAATAAGAAAATTTTTAAAATAAAAATTAAATTTCGTTTGGTAGAGTACCAAACGAAATTTAGTTTTTATAGTTCTAATTGATATTTTTTAAATGCATAAAACATGCTTGTCTTAAAAAAAGAGGGTATTATTACTTATAATAGGAGGTTTTGCCAGTAGTTTCTATGCTTGGCAGGCGGGTTGGCAACTGCAGTTAGGCTTTGGTGATGTTTAACAAGTGATGTTTTAACATTGCTGCCCGTCCTTCGATCGTTAACTTTCTTTAGTTGCCTCTTATGACACCGACATTACATATCGGAACCACATTAAAGATAGTAAGTTGGTTTAAATCAACACAAAGATTTTGATGTTGTTAGAATTCGAACTCATGACCTTTTCAGTCTTCTAATATCTACGAACCTATTTTCGTTAATATTTTTCAATACAGGCTTTTATAGGTGGATGAAAAACAAGGTAAATTTATTATTGATATATGTGGATTTTTGCCAAAGGTCCCTAGAAAATAAAGATTCTTAGAAGTCATCAATAATAATAACGGTGAGCACTCGATAATATTTATCTCGATATTGCTAATATAGCGAAAATAATTTCCGATATATTTTCCTTTATACAACTTTGCGTTAATGAAGGGTATCCCACTGATCCTTTTCTGGAATCGGATCGCTCCGACGTTAAATAAATAATGAAGTCGATAAAAAAGTTGCAATACAATTAATGCAGGAGTTTTTTTTAGCAAGTCCCAAAAGTATTGTTGTTTGTAACAATTTCAGTTTATAAATAATTAAGTATATTTTGTGTATTATTTTAATAGTAGCAGCTAGTAGCTGCCACGCTTGGCAACCGCAGTTAGGTTTTGGTGATATTTATTAAGAGGGATGCTGCTGCCCCTCTACTATCTATTTCCATACTCTCTCATAATTTACTTTGCGTGATGGAGACATTGATTAATTAGAATAAGAACTACATCATTTGTCACTTCAAATGCTATGCCTATATTAAATTTAATAACAATTGTTTGAGTTGTTAAAACGTTTATATTAGTTCATTGCTGTAATAATAATATTATATGAAAATTTGTTACGGTATTTATATGTCGGTTACTTCATTTTACATTATCCTTCATTATTCATACATTATTCTTTCACTGCTGGACATAGGCCTGTCCCATAAACTGCCAAAACAACGGTCCTGAGCCACCTGCATCTATTGACTCTGACATTTGAGGTCGTCGCTCGGTCTAGTGGAGGGTTGTCCTACGGTTGCCCATACGAGGTCACCACTCAGGAACCTTTTCTCCCCATCAGTTGTCGGTCTCCGAGCTATGTGACCAGCCTATTGCCACTTTCTGTTATTTAATTACGCTTAAATAGCTAAACGGATTCGAATAACTAATAAGATACTTTAAATATTTATGCGGGTAAAACTACAGGAAATAGCTAATAAATAATTTCCAAAACATTATCATCATATGAATTTGGAAAATATGTATTAAAATCTACCATGACTGTATATTTTTATGTGCAATAAATCTTTATTATGATTATTATTAAAAATCTAATAACTTCATTATGGAGAATGTTGGGCATTCCTGTTAAGGGTCGCATATTTGTTGCCCAACAAATTAATGGATCATGCTCCTGGCGACTAGACAACTGCAAAAGTCGTAAACTTTCCGCAGTTTGTCTCACGAGATTATCTAAAATGAGGCTTTTTGGCGACGTTATATAGGTAGTATATTCTTGAATTTGAGAGCAATTAATAAGATTATATCTACCTGCTACTACTACTTATTGTATAACTTATAGAATTTAGGATTAAATAAATAATTTTCAAATTCACTTTAAATTTTGAAACTTAAAATTCTTTGTTTAGTAGACATTTTTAGATGCAAAACCAAAACAAATACTTACGTATTAAATGTATTTATGTTACATAGTCACATACAAAACTCATTCACAATATCCGTTATCGCTGCGCGGTTGGCTGGAGGAGATTTCTTTCAAAGATAAGCTCACCCTTGCTTACAATATTTTTTTTTTACAACACAGGGGGCAAACGAGCATGCTGCTCACCTTGTGCTAAGTGACTACCGTCGCCCATGATCACCCACAATACTAACGGCATTGCAAGTGTGCTGACGGCCTTTTAAAAAGAAATATGCTCTTTTCTTGAAGGTTTTGTTGTCGTATCGGTTCGGAAATACCGCTGCTGGAAGTTGATTCCAAAGAGTGGTTGTGCGTGGAAGAAAGTGCCTTGAAAAACGCACGGTGGAAGACCGCCACTCGTCCAGATGATTGGGATGAAACTTTAGTTTGTGGCGGGTTGTACGGTGGTGATAATATAAAGAGCAAACCCACTTATCTCACTGAATGATTATAGATGGAAGTTCACAGGTCAAGAAGATAAAGGATTGCCCCTGGATTAAACATAAAGAGCAAATACTAGTCCTTAGATTTTTCAACCGATTTTTTAGTGTAAATGTACTTACATAATATTCTTTTTACCATTAAACTATATTAGATCAATTTTGTAAGGTTTTTTTTAATATTACCAGTTATTACCGATATTTATTTATAATATTTTCCATAATTTCTTTTTAATTTTTAATTTACAATTTTATCTTAAAATTACTATAGATAAGTAGATAAGTACGAGGTTTGTCCGGAAAGTACGTATAAAAGTTTTTTAAAAATTTTATTTTACAATTATTCAGGTAAATCAATTTTATCCCCTTCAAAGTACTCCCCCTGTGACATAATGCACTTGTGCCAACGCCGTTTCCACTGTGAGAAGGCTCCTTGAAAGTCCTCTGGTTGTAGGTTTCTCAGCTGCCCCGTCGTAGCTTTTTTTATCTCATTTATGTCCCCCAAATGCCGCCCCCGAAGTACCAATTTGGTTTTTGGGAACAAGAAGAAGTCACACGGGGCCAAATCCGGCGAATAGGGGGTGTTCGGTCACCGTAATGGAATTTTTACTCAAAAACTCACGGAACGATCTTGGCGCAAATTTTTTTCATTTGAAGTTCGTTTCTTAGAATTTCGTGGACCACGGTTTTGCCCAAATTAAGCTCTTCAGCCACCTGCCTGACCGTTAAACGACGGTCCCCATTAACACAAGTTCGAATTCTTTCCACGTTTTCGTCGGAATGTGAAGTGGAAGGACGTCCTGAACGTGGGTCATCTTGAACGCTTTCTCGGCCCTCTCTGAATCTTTTTAGCCACTTGTGGACGGTTGGTTCCTTCACAGCATCATCCCCATAAACTGTTCTGAGATCGGCAAAAATTTCACGGCCATTCTTGCCGAGTTTCGAGAGAAACTTGATTACGACGCGCTGCTCTTCAACGGAAGCGGGCTCCATGCCGACGGGGTTTCGTTAAGAGGTAACTTCACAGATGGCGTGACAAGCCAGTTCGCACCGCACGGCGGTCAGACCAGAACTGAAGCATTGTTAGGGACATAAGGAAGGGGTCCTGCGCTTACCTGGCCTCCCCACTCCTCTTTCTCGCATTCCAGAACACTTTTATACGAACTTTCCGGACAGACCTCGTATAATAGCATATTTAAATTTTCGAATCTGCTTGACGGTATGTGGTGCTAGATTTTGAATTATTGCTATTGTATGTACTCAGGAGAGCATGAATGTATGTGACGGTTCGCCTATAGTACAATAGGTTTAATACCATAAGTACATAGAAAAGAAACAGGGGTTCCTATGGGTGACCGCTGCGAAAGCTGAGCTATTTAATATAAACAAACTTTAAAGTCAAGGTTCACAATAGTATACAGAGAAGACGTTACCATATATGAAATATTGACACAGAAGGGAAACTCCTTTGTAGTGTTTCCAAAGTGTAGTGGACGTCACAAGAAAATTAAATAAATTAAACAAAAATATATTATATTTTATATTAACCAAATTATAGTTTACCTTTTTCTCATCAGGTGTAAAAAGGATGCATACAACACAGTTTAATAAGGTTTATGAGAGCCTTTAAAGTTTTATAAATTCGATAATCAATTTAATAGAAAATACCAAAATACGTTAACATATAATTAAATTGAATTTAAAGAAAAGTTCAGTTCGAATAATGGGCTAAATCCGATTATTGAAATATCTACTCTTCGGTGAGATAATCTATGACGATACTAGATAAAGAGAAAGAAAAAAAAAAAGTAGGAAAGAAAAGGGACGGCAGATCGGCGGGCGCGCGGGAGTCGCTTTTTAGGAATTGCGCGATAAAAAAAAAAAAAAGAAAAAAAAGGAAAAAAGATGGCGCGGGAGTCGTGTTTTAAGGAACTGCGCAATAAAATAAAAAAATAACTAGGATATAGATCTAGGAGGGACTGGTTCGATGAAGGGGTTGGAGATCTTAGTGTATCACTATGGATTAAGTGTGTGAAATTAATCAATAGAAGACTGGAGAATCCGGTGAGCTTGTTCCATTTATTACTACGTAGTTAGATTTTTGACTGTGATCACAGGCAAAGTCTATACTTAATATTTTTCCCAACAACTATTAAAATACGTATTTAGTCGAGTGCATATACCTTTAGGTAATGCGTATATCGTTAAATGCAATCACATTTGAACAAAGTTTACATCAATATAATTTACGTACTTACGTTATTCTACTCATATAAAAAATCCAATTATATGGTCGTTTGATAGAACTTCATCAATTTGATTCAATGTTCTAATTGTCCAGTTTGGAAAATACTTATTGAATCAACTATTGAACTAGTTTCATATCTAGTTATTATAAAGTATTTATTTATTGAGGATAATAGACTAAAGTGACTATGGTCTGGTCTCATTGCTGGGGAAACAGCCATTGATGAGAGAGAGGGGTTATTGAGTGGCGACCCTGTAAATGCAAGTGCGGTGTGGGCTACCTCCATTGTTTGGAGTGACTGTTTTATGTGTATTGTGGGGCCGTTCCTTGTGTCAGTCGGTGGAAATTGCCTGTGCTCAGTCGTGGGTTGGTGATGGTTGAGACGATGATGATGATGAAATAGTTGTATTAATTACACTATTACAGTGTTGGTTTGGAATTTCTGTGCATGCTTAACGTCCCATGGTGAAATGTTTTCATACCATTGCTCGGTCGACTGAATTAATAATTCTTTTGTATACTTCTAATTACCCATGATTACATGTGGGGATTTGTTTTACACCAGATGTACAAAGAAACAGCTTAACTGTTGCATGTAATATTATGTGAATGTAATACTTTTAATACATTATTAATTGTGTTATTAGATAAATTCATGTGACTGTGGGGTGTTTATGTTAAACAAGCCTGTATTGTTTAAATAGATATTTTGTCTTGATTTATTATAAACTTTAATATTGATATTGTTGTAGTAAGCAAGCTGATAATAACAATTCTGTGTGTATTACTGATTACTAATAATATTTAATTATGCTGATATTATAGGTGTGGATTTATTTCCTAATGGTAATAAAAGTACTAAAAGATTCTCTGACTATAGTTACTCTTAACTAGGTATGAGGTTCAGTATAAAATTGGTACTGTATGACACTTGTGAAGCTATGTATTTTACTCATATTTAGAAAGGAAGTTGTCCTGGCGATAAAGTTTGTATGTGTGTTGTTTGTTCATGTTATATTGACTAGACAAGTTCAGACAGGGTTAATATTAGTGAATATTTACTGGATTTATATTTAATATACATGTTTTGAATATTTTATGGGAATAGTATGGAGATATACAAGTAGTAAAATATAATATTAGTATTTTATAAATTTAATTATTGAGTTATATGTTTATGTCGGACTGTATCCAAAGAGATATTATCCTATTAATATCAAGTTAGGACAATTACTTTAAATATTAATAAAGTAAACACTAACACTGATTATTCACTTCTTTAATAAATTTACATTAGAGGTTAGGAATCAAATAGATAGCATATTGGGAAATCTTCACCACACATGTATTTGAGAAATGTTCTTGATAATTAGTACTGTATGTATATATTATTGCAAGTACAATTGCAATAAGAATGTTAAACTCCTAATCTTCTGTTCATTCTTGAATTTGAAAGTAAGCTTGGCTACTGATATGAATATAAAATTGCAGCATTACTGGATACTATTAATTATTACTGGTGTAAACCTTGATTATTTATATCACTGATAATTTAGTTATATATTACGGTTGATATATGATGATTTTATATTTAATTATATTAAACAAATACAAATAAACAAACTTGCTAGTATTTGTTACGTTGACAGTTGTGATAGATAATCAAAATTCAATTCAATACATCAATACGTCATTAATGTGACAGATGTCAAACAAAAGGAGATTATACACGTTATGAATCTATATCTAAGTCTATATAAAATTTATATAATTTTCTGTTATTTTATAATAACTGTAGGAGAAATATTGGAATTATTTATATGAGAAATTTTACTTAAATGATATGATAATTATTTAAAGACCTAATTTCTTAGGGATTTAATCATGATGATTTAAACACTAAAACACTTGTTTGTCTGAGAAATCCTCTTAGTAAATAGGTTTTACTAAGACACTAAAAGGAAGTAGACATAGTATAACTATAGTACAGCTACAATAATTGTATGGGACTTACTGTTCTTTCTATACAAATATATATTTAATATATATATATATATTTCACATTATAATTATTCAATATACATCTACTACTACAACATACACAAATAGGACTTATTGTCCTTCCTATATACCTATATATATAATATTTGACCTGGCACTTTAATGTGTAATTTATCAGTATTCATGGCAACAACCAATTAGGACTTATAGTCCTCTCTATAAAGCTGCATAATTATTTAATCTGATTATTTCACAATGTGATTAATCAAACCTCTACAAATATTACAAAAGATCTCTATTACTCTCAACACAATAATAGCTTGTTGGACTTAGTGTCCTCAAACTTATAGAAAACCCAACTGGTTATTTCACGAGACGTTGTTAACTTGTGATTAATCAGTGTCTTTTAAAGGACTTATAGTTCCTTTAGATATATCTCTCTGAATAAATAATTGGTTAATTCACAATGTGGTTAATCAACAATAATATTATATATAATTGACTGGACTTATAGTTCATTCAATAGCACTCATTACTTTTAGTAGCTCTCGACCTATGGGTTGGACTACTCGTTCTTAGGCTCCGGCCTAATCAACAGATTTAACTTGAACCTTGAGTATTCTTGGTATTAAGTAAATAATATTAAATTGACAATGCTATGTTATGATATAGCAATTATCAACATTATATGGCTTGGCCAATTCCAGGGTGTGGAAGGTATCCCCTATCACACAAATCTTCATCTCTATCGGACTGTCTTCACAGGTGATCTCTAATGTCACATTATAGGGCCGAAGGGTTATGTCCCAACAAAGTAAGTTCTGGTGTCTGGGTGATCTCGCTTCTTGGTCTGATCTCTTGTGGAGCCGAAGGGAAACCCCATTGAGTAAGCTCGTAACAGGGTGACGCTGGGAAACAGTTTCGTACTGTTAGTGGGTGATCTCTATGTCGCCATATAGGACTGAAAGGGTCATCGCCCATGAGTAAGCTCTCGTGTCGGAGTGATCCTGGGATTTCAGTTCCGATCCTTTTGCCTCTGGCAAACACCAATTTATACTGGAAGCATCGTGGGGCTGGTGGAGCCACTGTAATGTTGAAGTAAATGTACTTATGTTTGGTTTGGAACTGAGAATACTCATGCCCTTATTACCATCAGAGTGCATTAATAAATAGTAATACCCTTCCCTACCTTTTAGGAGGAAGAGTTATAGATAGTTGGAAAGTCTTCCACTGGTCCGGGCGTGTGAGGGGCCCGACCGCTCCCCCATTTTTATTATTATTACAGTTATACTGTGATTTACTATTAAATTAACATAACTTCCTAGTTACATGAATTATGAGTATAATTCATTAATTATTCTTAATCCTTAAAGACTTATCAACCATCTTCATTATTTAACTCCTATCATATACCAATTAAAGAACCTTTTGGTTATTACACACACAGCGGGTCCTACATTACTAGACGATCACACATTTATTTATCTGGCCAAATGATCAAGTGTTCTACTATAAGATCTGTTCAATATTATGTGTTTATTGTAAGGGTTTTTATGATTCATAAGATGTTTGGGGTGTATAAGGCAATATAGGTATGAGGTTATATTGAGGGTGTTAGGCCATTCTTTAGGGTAGGTTTTCATTCGATTTTCATAGATTTCATTAGGTTAAGCCTTCGTAGGCTTTTCTTAGGCTTTGTAGGTTTTCCATGTGTAGGTTAGTTTAGAGGGTAGTTATTATTTAGGGGTACACACACAAAGGGGGGACTATCACATGTATAAGAGTAAAACTCACTGAAGTGCAATTTTATGTTAATGCACAATAACACTAGAATATGTTATAATAATTCTGTAAAATGGCTTCGGTTATATTACACTCAGATGAATTATTATATACATCCTATGAATTTTTATAGATGATGGCAAATTAAAAACACAAATTGTTTATTACATTGTTTTGACGCTATTTTTAAGGTTACCAATTTTCTTTCAGCAGTGGACAGCTGCGTCCTTCTTAAAATATCACCGAAGAATAACTGCGGTTACTAATCTGTCTGCCAAGTGTGGAAAATACTGGTAAAACTTCCTGTATTGGGAAGGCCTATGTTCAGCAGTGGACAGTTATTGGCTGATATAATAAAACTAAAATGCTGTTGCGTACCATGGTATATTTTACGACCGATTTCTTGTAGGTACTTGGTATGGAGGGGGGGGGGGGGAATATACACTATTAGGTCGACCGTCTCTTTTGAAAACATAGCATGAATTGTAAAATTCACGATTGGCTAACTGATTAGATTAGATTTGTTTTGGCAACATTATTTTTACAGATATGGATCCATTGTGAAGTACAAATGTTCGCCTTATAGTCTAAAGCATGCAAAATTATTATTGGGTACAAGATACATTACATTACATCAACTATTTATTCAATTAATAATAATAAAATTATAATAGTATGTTAAAAAACCAATCAATAACAATGACCTGAATTTATCATCACTTGACATCCTTACCTAATACCCCGTCAGTGCGTACTGATAACGCGAACAGGGTTGCTGTTTCATATTACAAATATAGGCCTGATAGTAGAAAAAAGTCGTTTGCTTGGGAACCTCTGTCCCATTCGTGCTTCTACCGTGAAGCACGAATGGGACCGTTGTGTTTGCTTGGCTGTGTTTCGGTTAGAAGGGTGGGATATGGCGTGAATTTACTGGACACAGAGGCATAATACCTGAGTCCTCAGGAATGGAAACTCATGGGGGGGGGGGGGATCATGGGTGAAACAGTATACTCTGTTATGTCCATGATACTGCTTATGTCTATAGGCGACGGTTATCACTTTCCATCAAGTGGACTGTCAGCTTGTTTGTCATTCTAATATGCATAAAAAAAAATTGAAAATTAGTTCACTGAATTTCTATATCTAAAGGAGTATGCTACTTAACCTTACTACTCGTTGATGTACTCGAGTTTGTTCTAGGCATGGTGGGATACATTTTCTCATAAAATATGTTGTGACACGGAAGGGTACACCACCCAGAAGTGTTAGAGACAATCCATCTGCGAGTACCGAACGGTTATGTAAGCGCGCGCTGTCATCCGGTTACGTTTAATATCCCGTCAGTTTTATTTAAATGGGTGATAATGGATTGGTAACCCCGCCTGCGCTATCGGGTTACGCTAGCGGGGCACCAGTGAAGGATGATAGGTGAGAATGAAGCAGGTCAGTTGGCCCATCGTGACGAATTCAACAAGAATTGTTCACTATGGTTTCCAGGGGGAACCACGTGGAGGTCGACCTAATAGGGCATATTGCTAGCAATGGGGCTGTCAAACTTCATTGCTAACAATCCCTTTCCCCCCTATCCCGTCAGTTAGAACAAACCTAATTTAATATGCCTCCTTAATTCACGGTATCATTATATTTAATAATATTATAAACATCTTTGATAGCTTTAGTAGCAGCCTGTCAACGATATTAGAAGCGGCTTAGAAATATCAGGAGTCGGGTAAAATATTAATAATGTAAGATTATATAATGAACACTATTGTTATAATATTGATTTGGTTTTTACTGTTATTATGTTATAATTATTTCAATAAATAATTTTAAACAAATATTTATCTCATTTAAGACTGTAGTTACCTTATAAAGCCACTTAATGTGTCTGCGGCGACCCTAACTCTCTCCGCCAAAGAACTGTAAAACTCATATCATATGGTTACCTTGGAACAACAAAATAACATTATATCACAAAGCGAAACATAGATAAATTGTTTCCAAGAGTTGTGCTGTCTCTTTAATGTGCGGTGTTCTAGCGCAAAACCCGCTGAAAGTCGCCGTATCAGCTGTACACTGTTTACGATTTAAATTTATCGCTGAAGTTGAGAAGGGCTCTTGAGAAAGGGAGGCGACCAGAGGGCCTACCATGAAATGTTTTCCGAAATTTCGGATTCGAACGAAACAAAAATTTGTTGTAAAAATTACTTGACACATACCGTTTAAAAATATTAAAAATGCTAAAGTGACGTTCCTTTTTACTTTTATGGTAGGATTTATGACAAATGAAATGTTAAGCTCCATTTATAGGGTCGATTTTGGTACAAACAAAAACACGAAATTGAGCCCGAAAATTCGGAATTTCATTTCATGGTAGACCCCCAGGTTAGGTGGAGTGGGGCTACAGAGGCTGGTAGCAAAAACATACAGGCGTATTCAACTGGTTCTCTTAAATGAGTTTGATTTTTATTCCTATATGTTACTGACCCTCCCCGGCTTTGTCCGGGTTGATAGAAAAAAAAATTGTATTTTAAATTAATACTTCATTCGGACAAATAGAAGATAACGATAATACAAAACGTGGAGCTGTTTGTTTACACCGTGGCATTCTTCTTATTTTTAGTATTTTTATACTCGTTGTAACTTCTAAATGAAAGGTCCGTTACGAATAATTTAAAGATAAATTTTCATGTACATAATCAATCTTGTTTTGGAACTTTTTTTTAACACACACATTTGAACACCTTTCAATTCTAAGTATGTTGATTTATTAATTTAAAAACAAAAGGTTCTTATGACTTAATTATAAAAGTTACACATATAGTCTCGCATTTTTGTGGGTAATAATGAGTACTATATATATATATGTAGTATATTATGTATCAGTAATGTTCGTAGTGTACGGCAAATAATGACTTTTTGATAATTTTTTACACCTTTGGGTTACATTATTGTTATTTTCCTTGGAATCATATTTTTTTTTGTAATAATCAATAGCATATATTTATTCGCTGCAAATGCTGCTAATGGTGAAATAATTTTAAAAATCAGTTAATAAGTTTTTATGTTTATCCAATACAAACAAAAAAACGTTTAAAAAAATCAATATCTCTTTTTATCATTAGTTCAGATTTTTCTAATTCATGTTATTTTAAGTGTTCTGTAGTAAAATGATACAAAGGAACTCTTATGGTATGATTGTCCATCGATTTGTCATTGGGTTGTTTCTCACTAATTATTAATGCTATTGATTTAAAAGGAATAGGTTTTTTCTACTACTATGGTAGCAAACAAGCATACGACCCATCTGATTTAGCTTTAAATATTTTTGGTTCACAAATGCTACAAAGAGAATAATTGAAAAAATATATTTTATTCTTTTGCTAATTTAGAATTGTCTAAATGGGACGTTCATCATTTTATAACGGGCCTAGGTCGAGTGAGGTTTTATTTATTTTTTATATTACGTAGTTTTCACCTGTGGTCCATTTGTATATTTCCCGTGTGGTTCCAGCACAGAATAGGCCACCCTTTCCTTTTCCGTGGGTGTCGTAAGAGGCGTTAAGGGAGGACGAGGGATGCGCAGCAACGATCCTCTTAAAACATCTCTAAAGCCTAACTGCAGTTGCCAATCCGCCTGCCAAGCATGGCAATTATTGGCAAAATCCCAATAGGGTCTGGCTGATGTTCAGCAGTGAATAGTTAAAGGCTGATATGATGATGATGTAGTTTTCACCTTATGGAAGAAAACACCATCACCCCCTTTTTTTATTGGATGAGAATGGAGTGGTAACTCCGCCTGCGCTAATGGGATACGCTGGCAGGGCACCAGTGAAGGGTGATCGATGAGGATGAAAACAGGCCAGTTAGCCCATCATGATGAATTCATCAGGAATTAATTATGATAGTTTCCAGGGGGAACCGCGAGGAGGTCGATCTGGTTGGATATATTGCTAGCAAAATCCATCACCCCTTTATGAGTTTATATAATATTTATGTGTTTATTTTAACTTTATTTATTTATTTATTTATATACTTTTGTACAGTCATTTATAATATAACGATTATTTGTATAAAGTTTTTATTACTTGCACATACAATGTCGGTAATAGTAGTTAACAGAGATTCTTATTCTCGTTCTTTATAATAACTAATTTTAAATTTTAATAACAAGCAATGCGCGACGAAGTCTTTAAATGAAGTCGCAGAATAATAAACACAAAGGACAGTAGAGGATCGTAGTAGTATTGCGATTCAACCTTCATGCTAAATGAAGATAAGATGCTTAGTACTAGTAATGTTGGCAATATTGTGGACGCAGTGACCTTATATTAAGGTCTAGACAACGACACAAGCCACTCTTCCAGAGTGCGACATTACAGATTTTTTTTTACTTTTCAAATCATTGTATAGGTTATAAAATTTACACATATATTAAATGGGTATTTTTATGGGTGAACGCGGCGTGGAACATTCGTCTATCGCCGGTTAAAAATCAATACCAAATACTCAGTCCTACTTAACTGACATAAAAAGTTGTAGACATTTTTGTAACTGCCTACTTTGTTATGGTACTTAAATATAATTATTTTTATATCAATATATTGAGATTCTATATAAAAACCGTAATATTTACTTTTCGGTTTCGTTGTATATGAAACAAATTCAAAATTAGGATGTTTACTTTGATTTCTGTAAAAAATTTTAAGGAGTTATTGGTGGTTAACTATCGTTATACGGTGGGAAGAATATACTCTATCAGGTCGATTTCCACGTGGTTTCCTCTGGAAACTATCGTGGTTATTTCTAGTGCAATTCGTCACGATAGGCCAACTGATTTGCTTCGTCCTCGCCTATCATCTCTCACTGGTGCTCCGCTAGCGTTTATTGATAGCACAGGTGGGATTGCCATTTTCACCCATTAATAAAAATAGTGAAACATTATTATTCATTATTGGCGCTATCATTAAAATAATAAAATTTTATTAAAAACAAATTTACTGTACAATTTGTAATTATTAGCCATATAATTAAAATTGATGAAAGAAATACGTCCATATAAAAATAACATACAGTCAATATCTGTTTACAATTTATAAAGGAAATACGAAACATCTGGTATGAATAAAATACCATAATTCCACTTCATATCTCGGTACTATACTGAGGCACGAAATAATTCAATTTCCACGTGAATACAAGCTTTATTAACATCGTATTATGGTACGCACTTTTCGAAATACATAAAAAGGTACCTAAGAGTCGAATTGGATCGTCTTTCCGAGTTATGAGGGTTGGGACGACCATGCGTCACAATCACTCTCTGTCTGAGACCTGCGCCCTCTCTCTAAATATTGTTTTTAGATGGTTTAGTAGCAAAACATATATTCGATGCTTTGAGGAAATTCGACTTTAATATAAATGCATTTAGAACTTGTTTTCTGTATGGAATATAATGCACTTATGACGTGTCGCGTGTGTTGAATCAGCAAGTTACTTTTATATCATTTGACGCAATATTTATGTATAATATGTCTCAAACACAGGAAAAGTAAATCTCGTTAGCTAAATACAAGGTTAATTTTATTAATGAATGTTGGGAATATTTCTTTTTAATAATTGATATAGGAATGTATACTCTGGAGTGTAGCTTACGAAGGTTAAGATAGTTTCTGTGATCTTCACGAAATTAAAATACAGGTAGTAGTGTAAAATCTTCTATTACTTACCTGTTTAAGAATGCAAAAGTATTTGTAATACTTATTTGTCAACATTACAATAATTCTTAGAGAAAAATATTAAAATCCATGTAAACTAACATTGACAACGACAATCAAGTGACATAAATTGGCACCTATAGACATTGATATCCGTAAAATCCAAAGATATATTATTTGTATTATTCATTAAGTGAAGAAAGAAGGTCTTTGAGCGTCCGTCCTTACGGGCAATGGCAGTGTAGGTCGATTCCCCAATAGATGGAGTGACGACCTCAAATGCATTGGAAGTTAGTAGAAGCAGGTGGCTCAGAACCGTTCTCTATGGCAGTATATGGGGGAGATGGATAATGGCTGACATGACGATGATTCATCATGTGGCATAATGAAGAGTAAATAACTAAATAAATAATTAATCCCGCCATAACATAGTCTGCTGGTGTGCAAATTAAAAGCAGTACAAATAAAAAATAGATTAATTTAGTGAATATCTCAATTTGTCATTAATTTCATTTGGAGAGTGTTTTTGTGATTACTTTAATACAATTAGATTACTTATTCATTAAGGATGAATGAATGAATGAAATTAAGGGAATGAAATTTATTGCTAAAATGTGGTACAATAAGGTGATATGGTGATATTACAGAAGCTAGTTTCACACATTTTTTCATTACTGACATGCAGCAGTCATTACAAAGTTATAACAAAATAAATCCTTATAATGAAATTAATTTTTTATTTAGCCAGTAATTAAGTTTCATTGAAACAAACTATAGTGAAGCTGTGTTACAGCATTTTAGTGGGTATTTGGGTCGACTTTAAACCTGCTATTCCCTAAACCAATCTGTATCTATTGTGGGGCAAGTCCAGCGGTGTGTATTGGAAAATAAACATCGGTCCATTTCCACATGGTATTCTTGGAAAGGTGCAGTTTAGTAAACTTCACTAAAAGTCTGATAATAGACCTTTGTAGTTGTGTCACGGTAGACGGATTCCATTAACATAATTCTATATATGATAATAGAAAAAGAACTTTGTTTTATTGCGACATTGTTTATCATTTCAGTACAGAATGTAAAATAACAAATAATACTAAATAATTACTACAACTAAATATAAGACATTAGATCTAGTTACAAACTAGTTTGCGGTACGGTTGTATTTGTTTATGTTTGTTACCTCATATCTCCGTCAGTTGTAAACTGGTGGTCTACCATGAAATGAAATTCCGAATTTTCGGGCTCAATTTCGTGTTTTTGTTCGTATCGACATCGACCCAGTAAATGGAGCTTAACATTAATATCAAGTTTCTGTTTTGTTCGTCCCCGAAATTTCATAAAACATTTCATGGTAGGCCCTTTGATTTGGTGAATTCTTTTTATTATCTGGAAGGATATACTTGCACACTGGTCCCATAGAAAGTTTACCGAAATCGTTTCAATAGTTTAGTTCTAAACTGAATCAACTGATTTCTATTCGCAGTTAGGTTTTGGAAATGTTTTAAGAGAGAGAGATTACTACTCATTTCTCACTAAAGGAGGCCTTAGTCGCCTCTTATGACACCCATGGGAATAGAAGGGGTGACCTATTCCATGCCGGGACCAAAAGGCGAATAGCATAGTGTTGAACTAATAAGTTGAAAATTATATTCGAATCAAATTAAAAGAATAAACAAATCGAAAGTAATCTTCATCTTATTTTACTAATATAGTTAAATTGTGATTAGACGATGTCTGTACGTGGGAGTTTGAAAAATTTTACGTAAAGGGTCCTAATTTGACCAATAGAAACCAAAATAACAATTTTTTAGAAATTTTGTCTGTCCGACTATCTGTCTGCCTGTCTGTTTATCTGTATGTTTGTCCCGACATTACGCAAAAGCTACGCTACTAAATTCGATGCGGTTTGTATAATTATGTTTCTGCAGATCTAACTGAAAAACTGGTATATATTTTGTCTTGATACCCTATTTAGAAGTACTTTATTTTATAGTATTTCCTACTTCTAAAATCCACGCGTATCAAGTAGCGGACAAAAGGTAGTATTTTATAAAGTTAAATAAATATCTATCGTCACTTTTATTTACATTGATAAAAATATATCGAAAGAAGTCTTAGTTTCTGAGGTGTCCCCACACTTGAGTGCAGTAGTTAATATTTAATGTTTTAATTAAGTGTCTCCATATACGAATAATTCAATACCCCCGGTTCTGCCAAGCAATACTCAAGTCCCAAGCAAATATAAACTACCATATAAATGGCCCACAAACATGGAACTCCAATTCTATTCCGAACCACTAACACAGTTCCGATATGAACTACTTAAGAGCGTTCATACCGCACTCTGGCAATGTCCTTATCATCTGTCAAATTTCTTCCATAACGGCTTAAACAATTGCTATGAAATTTTGTATATCCACACGTAGTATTTGGAATGGAAAAGGATTATTTTAGAACATACTATATATATACACATTTGTAGACTGGAATGAAGTTATGCTTGGAAACTTGTTAAAATTTTAATAAGATGTTAATTAATAAAAATAATGCTGAATGGTCATTTAAACAATAAAATGTATCTACTATTGTTCTAAAACGATAATTATAAACAAGTTCTATGGAATTTGTTGAGATCTGTCGCTTTGAATTTGGCAAATTTTGTTTTTAACTTTTTAAACATTGAGATATGTTAAAAGCATAAATATTTATTTAAATGTTCGCTTGTGTGATTTGCTCTAATAAATGAGCAAGTAAATTAATAAAAATTGCAATTTTCAATAATTTTTGTCTCTAAAATGATTGTATTATATTTCGACAGATAATAGAGATGTCACCAGTCACGCGGCATAAAGATAAAATATATAACATTATATACCGCATTTAAATATATACTTTATATTATAATCATAAGGTATAAACCCTCTTAATTCTGTACAGATAAATGCATAAAGAGTATTTTCTATCACACCCAGATGCCGTTATGTACGATGAAAGTTTTAAATAAATTCGCTAGTGCGCACTATTTACTTAGCTCTCGAACCGAGACTCCTATGCAAACGGCATCGTGGACGTGGCACACACCAGGAATATTAAACGCCAGAAGGGACAGTCTGACTTGGCATGTTATGTCTTGTTTACGATATTTAGAATGGCAAACAAGCCAATGGAAAGTGGTAACCGTCACCTATAGCGTTTAAGAAATTATATTCTTGCATAACAATGGTGGTTTACAAAAGGTTCTTGAGTGACGACCCCGTACGGGCAAACGCAGTATAGAACGACTCCCCATTAGATAGAGTGATGACCTGAAATGCATTGCAGGGAATCAGTAGATGCAGGTGGCTCAGGACCGTTGAGGTAACTATTCTTGTACGGCTACGTAT
Source organism: Galleria mellonella (assembly GCF_026898425.1). Taxonomy (NCBI): domain Eukaryota; kingdom Metazoa; phylum Arthropoda; class Insecta; order Lepidoptera; family Pyralidae; genus Galleria; species Galleria mellonella. The sequence continues at coordinate 1,876,217 of NW_026442068.1, read as the reverse complement.
TAATTTGAAATGCATATGGCATATTCCAGTGAAATTACATGGTATGGAGGCACAATACTATTATCATCATTCTAGCTACTATCTGTTCACTGCTGAACATAGGCCTGTCCCATAGACTGCCATAAAGAACGGTTCTGAGCCACCTACATAATACCATAGTCCATAGAAATGGCAAGGCAGACGCCTGTAAACACGAACACTACTATTTCTGATATCCATGGTGCTGTTCATGTCTATGCGTCATTAGCTTATTTGCTATACTATAACAAAATATATCAATAAAGCAAGTCCCCATTAATACAATAAACGTGCAAGTGAGTTTGTTCCGATGTTACTTTTTGATGCTTTAATGGCCTAATTAACTATTTATCTCGGTCAATAAAATTGTGGTAGCCAAGTGAATGAAGTCGCGAACTTAAACTAGTATTATACAAATGAAAGTAATTACCGGTGTAGCGCAGAATTTCATAAAATGTAGTCTATTTTATTCTTTGGTTAAAACGATTTTTAGATGAGACCGCACCAAAGCTGCAAATATGATATTGACTGAAGGTTTCCTATTTCCTTTGTGTTCCAGAAAATTGTAACTTTTATTAGAAGTTCAGAGTCGACAAATACAAAACAGAGAAATTTCCAGTCCGCCCTACTAGTCAGGTATTTGTATATTTTTTATATATTTTTTACATTTGTGAGATCCAAACAGTGGTACTTATATAGAAAGCGAAAATTGTTATTTCTGGGTTTACATACATAAAAATAAATTCCTATCTAAATATGTTTAATTGACATTAAAATATAGGTTCGAAATTCAATAGCCAGGTCTTTCAAAATAATTGTTTATCTTTTTGGAGATAAACAAATTTTTTTATGTCTTATAATGTCAAGCAAGCTGATGGCCCACTTAATGGAAGTTAGTAATCATCGTCTATAGATATAAACAGCATAAGTCAGTGTTCGAAATTGAAATATGTATTTTTAATATATTAAATATATGAACTTATATATGAACTTTCCTTATTGGGAAGTCTTACGTTCAGCGGTGAACAATTAACGGCTGAAATGATGATGAATTCTACGGGCGCGTTTTAATTATATTAAAATTAAAATTGTGAATAAAATTAAATGTTGTAAAATTTATTTCTCTAATTAAAATGTACAAACACATAACCGTATGTATTTATATACTTAGATAACACGGAAAGAGAAAGTGACCTTTTATCTGCGGTACTAAATTATTTACTTTGTGACTATACACCTAAATAGTTATTGAATTACCTAGTCGTCGTTATATATTTCCTGTACCTTTGTAAATACGAGTATGTAATAGAAAACAAAGGATATAGAGGGTCCTTTATGAAAGACTATTATCTTTCGTTTCGTAAAATACTAGTATTTCGTATCGAAACTAGTCTACCGCAGACGTAAATCGTAACAAACAAAACAATTAGAGCTAGAATAGAGTTGTAGGTAATTTATCGATAGGAATTAGACAAAGATCATGGATATAAATCGAATAGAAATACCGTGATTAAGATTTATTTTATAATAATTAGAATTTGATTGTTAAAAGTTTCGTAAGCGCACATTATATTTTAATTTAATAACTACCGGTCTAACTTACGTATAATTAGATTGAAAAAGTTCGACTAGTTTCGGAATCAATTTGTGATCCTTAGTCATGAATGACTGTGACGCGAGCACGAGCCTGACTGTGTGCCTCGGCCCGCGAGCTGTTGGAGATCAGCCGATCATACCCGAAGATTATATTATTACTTCATGACTAAGGATCACAAATTGATTCTGAAACTAGTCGAGTTTTTTGATCTAATTATACGTAAGTTAAACCGGTAGTTATTAAATTAAAATAGTTAGAACAGTAAACACTACTGAAGGATCATGTGATGGAAAGTGGTAACCATCACCTACATATGTACTTATATGAACAGCATGATGGATATCAAAGAATACATTCCCCTCATGTATTACTTCCGTAGATAGATAGATACTCTTTATTGTTTTCTCTAAAAGATTACTATTAGTTGCATATTCTGTAGTTTCACTGCCATATTCCGCCCTTCAAACTAAAGTACAGTCTTATATGTACAGCTTCACAGCAGAAATACGGGATGCGACAGAGATGTCCATGCAGACGACTATTGTATAAAATCTACCTTTGGGACAACTACCATTTTTACTTTTGAAGGTGTTAGAGTTTTAGTAACATAAACAGTATAGACTGTTTATAATATTAAGATTTATTTATTTTGTAAATTTTATTAATATATTCAGTGACTCACAGTTCCCTCCCGTACATATCTACTATTATCACAACAGCCACTTGGCTTGGTACAGAGTTTTTTTTTTATTGCTAAGGAGGCAAATGAGCAGACGGTTCATCGGATGGAAAGTGTTTACTGTCGCCCATAAACACCTGCATCACGAAAGGAGTTACTGGTGCGATGCCGGCCTTTAATTCTAATTTTCCTTCTTTTGAACCCTGGATAAAAAAGAGTATTGACAGATTCAATCTTTAATTTGTTATGACATAGAAATGCTGTGGTTTAATTTAGTTAGGTATCTCATTTATTAGATACTTATTTAAGACCTCATAATTAATACAGTAAACGGGGGATAGAGGGGAAAGGTTGTTTGTAATACGGACTACGGGTCGCATTGCTAGCAATATACCCTATCAGGTCGACCTCCACGTGGTCCCCCTTGGAAACCATCGTGCTGAATTCCGGGTGAATTCATCACGGTGGGTTGACTGACCTGCCTTTTCATTCTCACTTATCACTGGTGCCCCGCCAGCGTACATTGATAGCGCAGGCTAGCCATTCCATTATAATCCACTAAAAAAAATACAGTAAACGGATTGATTTTTGCAAAAAATATTTTTTTAAATATATCTTTTAATATTATATACAATTTAATATATCTTTGTATAAGTTATAAACTTATACAAAGATACCGATGTATTATCAAACAATAAAATGAAATAATAGATAAGGTCTATTCGTGTATATATTAAACAAAATTGAAATGTTAATCAATTAAATTTAAAGCTGATGGCGAATACATCTGGAAATAGCAACGAGAATAATTTATTTCCATTAATTTCGAGTGCATTTGTGGAGTATTTTGGTAAACCAAACACTTCGTATAACACTTGATGTAATTAACGCCTCTACATTTCACAGATTTGACATGTAATAATTATGGTATAAGAATATCTTAATTCCTTAGTGAATATCCATTTCTTATAAGGATTAATTTTAGATAAATTAATTTTACTTTGCAAAAATAGGGTCTTTTATGTTGAAAGAGAAGAAAAAAATAAAGTAATATTTTTATACAAGTAAACTTAAAAATACAAAATGAATACGGTAGCCACTGTCGTTAAAAAACAATATCCTTTCTAATTAATAATATTAATGCTCAACTAATATTATAAAGAGGAAACTTGATTTTTTATTTGTAATAATTACATTTCGCTCAAAAAATGTGTAATCGATTATAAAAATTCTCTAATTTATAGAAAGTTAGATTATCAGTAAATAATATAGATTATCATCATCATCATATGCCTTTAACTGTCCACTGCTGAACATAAACCTCTCCCTTGCTCTTGACACTGCTGCCCATCCCTTCACCATAAGCTGCCTTAGTCGCCTATTACGACACTCACGGGAAAAGAAGAGATGGCCTATTCTATGCCGGGATCACACGGCTATATTTTATCGCATTTATCTTTATATCTATCTATCTATCTATCCGTATGAAACCGCAGCGGGTATATAGAATAATGAAGTTAAAAAAAAAAAACAAACAAACACCAAAATTACAATCGAATTAAGAAACTCCTCTTTTTTAATTTTTAATTTTTTTCTTTTTTTATTTCAAACTCTTTCGAGTAACTTATTGAAATAATTTGTCTGCGCCGTTAGGAAAAAGAGGTAGTTTTTGGCAAAAGTAAATAGCTTCCCTTAATTGGCCCTTCTACTTAACTCAGTTCTGTAGACACGACCATCCATCAGGCTGCCGCGTACAATCCGCGGTACCTCGTATTTCACATTGAGGTTTCGTTGTAGGCAAGTTATTTGGCACGATACCGGATTGAGGTTATCATTATAGGAAAATGGGAGACCACGCTGCAATGATTTATGTGAACTGTGTTTAATTTTTGGGAAATTAATTTTGTCCAGAGACCAGTGGAATAGTAGTACAAAACTGTGACTGGGGTAATTATATATACAATACAATACTCACCCTCTTCAAAAGGTCTCAAACCTTCTCCAAAATTTTCTATCGATTCCATCAACTGCTTAACCTGTAAATCGTAAAATCCACAACAATAACTCACCGCCCATCAATCCGCATCAGAAAGGTTATCTTAAAAGTCATGCTTTCAGTACCCACTTAATGATGAAGCCCAAATTCTTTACCCATATAATTACCTAATCGACTGCAAACCTTGGCATATGCGAGTGTACACCAAAAGCACAACCGCAAGTGCTTGGGAATCCAAACCCAGTACATTGAACAAAAAAAAAAAACTGTGACTGGGGATTATAGTTGTCAAATCGATCTCCTCGAGGTGCCTAGAAACAATAGTGATAACTGTTAAATTCGCCATCCTGAAGTAACTAACCTGATGTCTCTTCACTCACTCATTGGTACCCCGCTGGTGTATACCAGTAGTGCAGGAGAGGTACCATTCCATTTTAACCCTAAAAAAATACCTTCACATTTATTTTCTTCTTCACCTTTTATTTCGCTTTCCTTTATTATACCATGCTTACAACATATTCATATTTATATCTGTCTAGGTACTTATATAATTTTTATTCCAAATAATTATATAAATATAGTAAAATCGTAACTAGATGATATTATATACAGATATACATAGTCTTAAATGTCTCATTTAAGAAAAAAATATTATAAAAGTAATAGAAACCTGAACTTAGATTGTTTGTTTACCTGAATTTTATTCGATGTCACAACAAAACATCAGGTAAAAATTACTACATAAAAATTGGATGTGCTTTTCACATATGTATGTATTCCTCGAACACGAACTTAAGATGTAGTATATTTTATTATATTCTTTCAAAATTCATGATGTTATGGGTAAAAATTTATATTACATCCATATTTAGGTGCATAGGTATACCGAAAAGACATCTTTTTTCGTCAATTGTGTAAAAAATGTTAATGATCAAATTGGTAATGTCGTATGTTGTCTATTTTTTAATATAAGTTATATAATAATTCACAAATCTGGTAGATACGGGAGATAAGAAGCGCAGATGTGCACGAAATAATGTCATGTCGTTATATCACTTTAGATGGTTAATAGCGGATTTGCATATATATTTATCCGGATTTTGGGCACATTATGGTAACACACGGTGGGGAATTGAGATTTTTTATAACTGCACTTATTAGGGTGTCTCAGTGGCGAGTGATAAATGTACGTAGAACAGTGGAATCGATTCTGAGACATCGCTTCGCCAAACCTATATGAATAGCACGTATATGAATTTAAAATTATGACCAAGGACTAAATTTCTAATAGATATACGATGTTATAAAAAGTACAAATTTATTTGATCTTTTATTTTTTTTTATAACACCCCCTGTATTGCCTGTTGTTATGTTGGTGTGCAAACGAGTATGTGCTTCACTTAATGGTAAGTGACTATCGCTGCCCATGATCACTCACAACATCGAAGGCATTGCGGGTGTGCTGCCAGCCTTTTAAAAAGGAATGTGCTCTTTTCATAAAGGTTTTAATGTCGTATCGGTTCGGAAATACTGCTGTTTGAATTTGATTCCTGATTTTTGATAATATACAGGATTAAAAAATAGGTATAGTTTTTTATTTATCTAGGTGTTTTGTAAATATGATATTAGTTCGGATCGTGGAATAAAAAAAGATAAATTTACATAAATTATATGGTATAAAAATAAGGGATGCTTTGGATGTCAGGTTCATTCATGGTCCATGGTTTAGTCCATGTCGATAGAAAACAGCTACCATTCTCCATTAAATGGACCGTTAACTTATTAGCTCCATGAAGTTATATAAAAAGAAAATAACAGTAAATGCAATACTACCATAATAATCCATTGATATCCCACTACTGTTTCATTAAATAAGAGGAGAATATTGTCTTAATAATGTTTCTTTTTTTTTACAAAATATTGATATTTCATACCATGTTTTATAAATTAATAAAAGCTTCAAATTATTTGAGCTGAACGTATAAAAATATATATTTTTTTAGGTAACCATTAAACATTATATATGTGTGCAAATATTTAAATAAAGTGGGACATACTGAAGTGCGCTTTTGAATTCCATTCGGTTTACCAATCGAGCTTTTAGGATCGATTCACAGTGACGAAAATAATACTTGTACATACTATCTGGTGCGGGAAAGTAATGTTTTTTTTTTGTTTCATCTTACTAATATAATACAATCGCAACTAAAGTGTATATGTACATTGGAGATATTTACTTGTAATATAAGGTACTTAATGAGATCAATACAGGCCAAATCAATATTTTTTTAGAATTTTTTTCCGTCTGTATGTTTGTTCCAGAATCACGCCAAAAACAAATTTGATGTGGTTTGTCACAGTTGTGTTTCTAAAGATTTTAATTAATAAATGATGTTATTGTATTAATATACTAAGGTTTTTCTACTTCTGAATGGGCAAAATATAGTTTCATATAAAAAATATTAGATTTTAATTAAATTGTTTTTTTTTTTATGGAAATTAAAATATAGTTGGATGATGGATTTAATATTTTTATACATAAGAGTTTAATGAAATCACGAATTTTAATTAAAATATACTTATTTTCGAGTATTTTAAATTGTTATTTTTTATTAAACCACTTAAGCGAAAAACGATTTCAGAGGAGAATACTTAGATTTATTATTTAGGAGTATATAAAAAATAATATATAATTGGATATACCAGTAATGATTTTATAATTATAAAATCTTTTTGTAGTAAAATACAATCGCACTGCTGTAAAATTAGTACATACAGACCTAAAAAAAATACTAGGCATACCAACTGACCAAAAAAATTTAGTATAAACTACATACAAAATTACAAATGAACAATACATTGTCAACATTGTGAATTGGTATGAACGTTATACGATAATGTGCCTTATATAGATGTAATAGATGAGAAAAACGCGTGCGTTTCTTGCTCGCTTGTTAAGCGTTTATTGCGCGTCAGATGTGGACACGTCCTTATATGTTACGATTCAGTGGCGGCCGTCGCGAGTTTTATGGAGAGGGTTTCTTTGAATAATGTAGCAGACGGCGCGTGAACTGACTAGCTGCATCTGACCTTCTACAGAGGGTTTGGACGTTTTTAAAAAGTAATTTAGGTGAAAAGGGAAATTTAAATACGCTTACGAATGTAACTACAGATGAATTGTTTTTTGTCATCAGAAAATTAATTTAAAATTTTAACTTTTTTTGTTGTCTGCCAGTTTCGAAATTGTGACTTCAGGGGTTGTTGTTATGACGTTATTTATAATCTTAACAATTCTATTTCTAATATAAACACGAAAGTTTCTGAATATGTATGGATGGATATTTGTTACTCTTTCAAGATAAAACTACTGATCGAATCTGAATAAAATTTGGTATACGAATAGTTTATAGATATATAGTTATATCTTAATTATCCTATTAGTTAATACAGGATAGTTTATATACTAATTAAAACGGATGAAGCCATGGGATGCAGTTAGCATATTATAAAACCGAAAATGATTTTTTTTTGTTATTTCTTGGCATCTTAACGCTTTAACTTATGAATATAAACCAAGGTATATATATACGAGTACTACTATATTTAGGGTGAAGCAGAACAGATGTTATTTTTATCTCGGTCAATCTATATACATATATATCTAGGTCACGGGGACGAAGTGGCAGGTAAAAGGTGGTAGTAGTTATTTATGTAGTTTCGAAAAAATCATATTATACTGTGGATATATGTCTTTGTTTATGAAGCAGAATCATAAATTACGTGACTTTTTTATATAGACTGTCTATAAAACATATAAACTAGGAGCTAATAGTCTTTGATTTACCTGCAAAGAATGGAGGGAGTAAGTATAATCGGCAACAGCAATTATTAAAGTTTTATGTGCAAGGAAATTAATCTCGCTAAATCCACCATTGTCGATAAAATTCAATACCATATATTTTAAAGAGTCTGATGCAATTTCGAGCTCCAAGTACCTGCGTTTGTAAATTTATCGGATTACGTGCGTGGCCACTAAATATACTAATTTTGTAGTCTTACTGTATTTTATATATTTTCATGTTAGGTCCTCTAAGGGGTGGGCGGAGAGAACTAAGTGCCATGGCTTCTATTTTTATTTATATCATGTAGATTAATCCACTTTCATAATCAGTTTCATGTATAAAATACTAGTAAGAAATATTTAAGTGAGACACTGTTTGTTAGTTTAGTTTTTATTCAAAATTACAAGTGTAAATATTTTTAGAATTTGACACAATCAAATCATTAAATACTAAATTTATAAAATAATAATTAAGTATCGGTATGACTCTATGTACTTTAAATAATATACTTTTTTTAATTTTAAACCTTATTCTTAAATGTAGTGTTTTCTGTTAAGATTTTTAACATTATTTCATTATTGAATACTAGGTTTAATTAACGCCTCTACCTCCGTGAGTAATAAAAAAAAAAAAACATTATTTATCCGAGAATCCAATTTGGCAGCCATTTTAACATAAGTAACAATTCAAACATATCTACAATTTTTCAGATTAAACTTATTTTTTACAAATACAAAAATCAACGTTTGTATTTGTAAAAGTTTGTGAAGATGTTTAGAACGTTAAATATTTATTACCTAGTCAAATATAATGGCTATATTGGATAAATGCTTTAGACTCTATTAGGGATGTATGAATGAAAAACTATTGTTTTTCTCAAAGAATATACATTACATAAATTAACAATATGTACACAAAAAAGAAATAAGAAGCAAGGTAAATAGCGGTTTCATCCAGGAAATTCTAGGATAGAACGAAATAATTAAATTTTCCTCTGGTCAAGGCGTAACAATAGAAAAATAATAATACTAATGGAAAAAAAGGCTAACAATAAAGTATATAAGGATGATAGTTATTAGCTTATTGTTTTTGATTACTCAGACACACCATAAAATATCCTTGATTAATGTATGACTACATCAGCTATTAATTATTCACATACGCCTCCCTCATAAGAGACGATTTAGCCAGTAGTTGTTGCCACACTTGGTAAACGGCTTGACAAATGCAGTTAGGCTGTAGTTATGTTTTAAGAGAGACGCTGCTGCTCATCCGTCGGCCATTAATTTCCCTTAATCGTCTCTTACGACATCTATAATATGTATGTTTTATCCTAATTTACAGGTCCTTTATATCATTAGTAGAATATATACATTTCTTTGCTGTTTCACTGGCCACAATATCCATCTGGATCGAGTTAATTACAGCAAGTTCAGAGGGAATCACAAATGCAATTAGCCGGGTGCGTGCTCCCAGTAAGCCGAGTTTTTACTGCGTCAGCGGCGAACTACTCGCAGGAGCTTTACGATATCACTTCAACATGTTTCATTGTACGTAACTACTCGGATAGAATGGAGAGCTTCTATTGGAAAATTTTAAATCGCTAAATGTGTTGCTAAGCGCAAGTCTCGAGAATAGCTGAACCGATTTCGATGATTCTTTTTTTTGAATATTCCTTGAAGTATGAGGATGGTTCTTATGGAGATTAGAGAGATTATATTTAAAAAAATTGCCTGAAAATGTTCAAAAACTTTTCTATACTCCCATATAAACGATTCGTCATAATACTTAAAAATCCATTTGAACACAGCGTGTTTTATAATTTTTATTTTTTGACATAATGTTATTGTTGACTTATTAACTTTTTTTCTTTTTTTTTATCTTTCTAGCAGACCTGGCGTCACGAAGAGTAGAAAATTATTAAAAAAACTAGAAAATTAAAGAATCGACTGTTACGCGGTACAAAGTTCGCGGGGTTAGCTATATAGTATACTATACATATGTATATGTGCAAGTAAGTTTGTTATCTTCTACATTAAATTTGACTTACATATTACGTATATACGTAGTAACCAAGTTTTGTTTAAATATCATAGAAACGTTATCTAAATGAAATTAGCAACAAATCGAAATATTCAATCAACGAATAATTTTTTTTTGTATTGTTAGTTTTTTTTTATTTACTATTGGATATCAGCAGTCTGAATTCGTTTGTTTACATTTTCATTAAATTATATTGAAATAGACTATGTAATTGACTGTTAACGTAATGTCATGCGAGTCAAATGATGTGGGTAGGTCAGGATCATTTCTTAAGGTAATATATGAAAGAGATTTATGTTGAGTAGTGAACAATGAATGTATGAAATGATGACGATGATTATAATACATAATCTTCATAATAATACATAATCGTAGGCATTCTATTTATTAAGATGCCTTAGTACTGCAATATTGTGTCGAGTAGCTTCCTACCTATTTAACAAAGCATCGTAATTAATCGCATCTCTGATTCCGTCTGAAGTTACCCTATTACCAGAATCCAGGTTGAGGTACCCGACTGTAGTAAATTATACATAAATTAATGCATTCTAAACAGTTAATTTTCTGTAGATGGAGAAAGAAATTAAATCAAATTTCATTCGTATAGATCAGTTACAGATTCATTTTACAGATTATAGACGTCATTTTATAATTATTATTATTATTACTATATAAAAGAATACTGATTAAATTAATTAACAATCATTAAAATCTGAATAAGAAAAAAAAAACAATTATTGTACACCTCACATTAATACAAACTTCAAATCTATAAATTATTGTCATTTTTTATAGATATACAGAGAAAATTTTTTATATATATATTAAATTTTATTTTATTTAAATTTAAAGAATCTTCTGGAAGTTGATTATAAAAACGTTTACAATATATTGCTAACTGAAAGAAAGTAAAAACTTCTTTCAGTTAAAGAAAGTAAAAACTGTCATGGATAATCCTATGGAACGCCAGGAAAAAGGAATACTTACATCAAGCAAGGCATAATGATTGAATATCGAGAAGGAGATAAAAGCATAGAACTTAGCTCTATGACAACCGAGGACAGAGCGTCCTGACGTTAATGTACAAGAAGACCCGAACCCAAAAGTGTTGAAATTAAGGATTGAAAGAAAAAGAACTTATAAAGTTGAATTCTAAACTTCATCAAGAGTTAAGGTAGTCCACATTAATCACAACTCCCCCCGGGAGTGATGTGATTATGATACCTACTTTATTTATATTGTGACTTAAGAGTGTTCGTAACGAAATATTATCTGTCAATTTTCAAAAACAATTGGACAAATTTCTATATTTCTGATTGATTATTTAAAAAATAATCATAAAACGAGTAAAATATAATCGACCATTCAAAATTTTGCACCTACTTTGATTTTTCTTTCGAGCCACTAAATACTATTTGCAATTAAAAATTTTCTTTTTCATTGCATGATTAACATTTTAGTTCAATATTACAATTTTTAAAACAATCATTGATATATGTCGAAAATTGTATAGGTTTATTTTCAATTGACATATCACTCCGACGTTGCCTCACTTCTGTATGAACGTGACACGAACGCTCTCAAGAGAATTTTATTTTTCATAATGCGAAGATTATTTTCTCATAATGCGTTCTCACGGGATAATGTACGATCGAAAAACCCACGCGACGTAATCTCGGTGATTCTCTAGGAAGTGAAGTAGGTATTCTTATGATACGCATCACTTACGAGTAATGTAACTTTTGACCTTCAGAGCTCGAGAGTTTTTCTGAAAATACTCGAGGAACTACTTATCCTCTTTGGTATTAGGACGAGTGCTTTTCATTAAGTAATAACAATTACTTTTCATTGGATATGGCTCGGTTTTATAGATACGCTTAGAGAATCACTGGACATCCAATTCTGCGGCGTAAAAACCTGGTATAAAGTTCGTGAATCGTATCTATTCCTATACTGCTATTTATTCAGACTTTAAGGATAAGGAAGCTGAAGTGGTAATGGGCTGGTCACATAGTTTGAAGAACCGTCAACCGATGGGGAAGAAAGGGAAGAAAGGAAGTGGCGAACTCATACGCAGTTTATTATATATAAGCATATATGCACGTATGTGTACCTATACGTTAACGCAGTGTAGAATAACTGCCCCCACTAGGTGGAGTAACGACCTCAAATGGTTGCAGGTAGCTTAGCACTGTTTCTCATGTCAGTCTACGGGGAAGATGTTCAACAGTGAACAGAATATGGTTGAGATGATGAAGATGACTAAGACTTTGTCCGCCATATTGAATGTTTCGATAATGCTACAAATACGATATACAATGACAATATTAATATAATTTAAACAAATAGTCTATGTAATAGAAGTGTTCCATGTTTTACGTGAATGTAGTTACAGAATCTACTTTCATGCAATTGCATTGTTTTTGTGTGTGATATTTTTTTTATAGTTTTGTATCTGCTAATTTTTCTATATATAATCTCATATTATATCTTATACTGTTGTCTTTTTTCTCTGTCTTAATCGATTTCTTTCATAATTATTTAGGAAATCGGTTACTAACTACTAGATCATCGAAATACGTGTATGTTAAATCATAGGTTTTGTTTTGTAAAGTATTAAATTATAAATTAAATTTCTGTTATACAGTTTGTTGCGTAATGTAGCTCTGCCTTAATGTAACAAGAGAGTTTGTTTTCCAAGAAACTGGGCCTTTACTGTAGTAAGTACAAATGAGTGGAATAAGTATCGAGAATACTTTTTATATAGGTACTCGATTGTTTTAGATTAATCAGAAGTTCGTCCATTTTCTACGTTTCAATTCGGTAGGTACTTGTGCATTTATATAAGTACACTTATTGTACTACGTATATAAATGCACAAGTACGTACAATAAGTACATTTTGCATTAAAAAAAAAAAACAGACCGAAAACTATGACGGATAAGATATTTTGTTACGGTAGAACTAAAAATAATATATTGCAAAAAAGTTGTTCTTTTTTTTCTCTGAACGTGTAATGATTTTGTTTTGTGATTACTGATTAAGAAATGTAATTGTTACAGTTTATATAAACACGGAGATAAACCCAGTGTTGCGAAAATAATTATTAAAATCGTTTAAAAAATACAGCGAACCGTCTTCGTTCAGAAATCGCTTCATAAAAATGAAAGGTTAAAACAGAAATAGCATTTAAGCTCGCAAACAACGGCCATTATCGACGAGAGAGAGAATGTATTAATGAGAACAATTTTTCTTCGGCAAAATTAGAAAAGAGAAGGCCATTCGTTGTAATACCTTACGTAATCCTTCTCAATCAAGATAGGGTTGTACTCGACGACCGAAATGAGAGCTCCCCGTTGCGTATTCATTAGGGAATTGCTAGGACAAATGTCTTGGAATTATGTTTCCGGGATTATTCGCTTACGCAAGGAAACAAGATGTGACAATCGTTATTAGAAGAAAAACATTGTGTGACAAAATCTCTGTATGTATTCGGCTGTGAGTTGTAATGTTTCTGTCAAGGCTACGGTTCCTCGGATGTCTATCATTTATACAGTCGAATATGTGCATGACTTATTACAAAAAAGTTAATTTTGCGAGAGATAAGTGTTCAATATATGTTTAAACTTACAACAAAAGCATGTGTAAATTATGTCTGTCTTGTATACGCCTAAAGAAAAAGTCTGTTATTAAAAATAAAAGGTGTTTAAATTTCATTACGAATTTGAGTATATTTATCTATAGATTTGGTACATAAAATTACAAATAAATATTTTTAAACTGACTAAATAATATATAATTACTTAGAATTTTGTTAAACACTGTTTAGGTTTTATAGTATTTTAAATATTCTTTGAATTTCAGATTGAAAGCAGTTTAAGTTATGGGTAGATCGCTCCTCGTCCTCGGAATTAAAGGGACTGTTATAAACAAGATCGTACTAAGAAAACAATAGGCAGTCTTATTGCTAAAAGTAATTTGTTTCAAGCAATCCTTGATCGAGAGTTGTAATTATAAATAGTTATAAATGTTATTCTATATAATGCAATATTACCAGTCTATTGGTGTGGCACTTATTATTATATATACAACCTTATACCTGCGTCTTCGTCCGCGTGACCGTCATATGTTTACTGACCAAGATAGAAAGTATCATTCTCCATTCCATATACGAGTAGAACGTGTATACCAATTTTAACAGTGATTAGTTAAGCCTTTAAGGTGCTATAAAGTAACAAACAAATAAACAGACGCACTTTAAAATGTATAATATTAGTAAAATATTTATATTTTTTTTTTCAAGTCTATTTTAACGTAAATAAACTATTAATTGACCTGATCATAATATAGCCTATTTGAACGGTGTGGACTGCCGTACGGTGAGCGTGGACTGTAGGGGCGTTGGTTCAGGCTGGAGTGAAACACAGCGATTACTATTCTGAAGCCTCCGGTACCGTCTGAAGAGAGTATTTTTTCTTGTCCTATTTCTTCTCGAGTGTAGTGCGTCGCTGCCCGGAAGCGAATGCCGCTCGACGAGAGGCGGCCTATCTTTATACCCGCCCGCTCGCACGATAACATTTCCAACTCGCGTTAGCGAATCTGCGCGAGCGGGACGGGGCGAGAAAGAACGAGACGCGTGTCTCTTCAGATCGGTACTCTATAGCGTTTATTTATTGCAATTTACAATTTCTTAATTCTATTTATTGTTACAATTTCTATTTCTATTCGTAGGTAATAATGACAACACACAAAGGAATACTTTATTTAACTTACACTATCTTAAATCTATGTAAATCTATATAAAATAACAGAATACAAAACGATTAACTAGGACTTAACAACTATAAATTACGATATATACAAATAATGTCGCGAACATAATCTCCCGCCGCAGCTCTCGTAGCTGGAGTTAACTCGTGTTCGCGTCGTTCGATGTCGATGTGGGCAGTATGATCAGCTTCTTAGTGGGTCGCCGTAGGATGCCCTTGTTCGTCCGCACGTCGACCGCTCGAACCTCGCCGTCCGGTCCAGGGTAGGTCGCCACCACCACGCCTCGCGGCCACGTGTTGCGAGGCAAGGTCCCATCAGCTATCAGGACCAGGTCGTCCATTTTGATGGCTCCGTGTGTAGCTAACTCGGGTAGGTACTCCTTCACCCACCGGTTCCAGAAGCAGTCAGCTAGCCTCTGGCTGGCACGCCACTCCTTGTGTCCCGCCGCGTCGCTCTCGGTGAAGCTGCCTGGCAGTGGGACGCGCGATGGACCGCCCAATATGAAGTGATTGGGGGTTAGGGCGCTGTCGTCGTCTGCCGATGTTGACACGTGGGTTAGCGGTCGACTATTGAGGGTGTGCTCGACCTCGACCAGCAGAGTGTGGAGGACTTCTTCCTTGGGCGCCCGCTCGTTCAACGTAGCGGCTAGTGCGGTCTTCACGCTACGCACCAGCCGTTCCCACGCACCTCCCATGAAGGGTGCGCTCGGGGGAATGTAGCGCCACCGGATGAAATGAACTGATGACTCTTCTTGGATGGCTTCCTCGGCTGCTTTCTTCAGTTCGACGTCAGCACCTTTGAGGTTGGTGCCTTGGTCGGACCATAATTCCGTGGGACACCCTCTGCGGCTTATGAAGCGCCGCAGGGCCATTATGGCGGAGTCCGTGCTGAGGCTGCCGGCGATTTCTAGGTGGACTGCGCGCGTCGTTAGGCAGGTGAAGAGCACTCCGTATCGTTTCTGGTGAGTGCGGCCCACTGTCACGGTCATAGGCCCGAAGTAGTCTAGGCCGGTGAACGTGAACGGTCGTTGATGATGCGCCAACCTGCTATGTGGATGGTTGCCCGTTGATGGCTGCGCCGGTCTTGCTCTTCGTAGGCGGCACAGCTGACACCTCTTCAGTTCACTGCGGACGGCGTGTCGTAGGCGCAACACCCACAAGTGTTGTCGCACCTCGTTCGTGGTGATCTCGAAGCCGCCGTGGTGAAGTTTCCGATGCACCCATGCGATGTATAGGCGCACCCAGGCGTGGTTTCCGTCGACGATGGGGGTTCTCGTTGCTCGGCTGACAGATCGGCGGCGGCTGCTATTCTCGATCGAAGTCGCAGAATGTCGTCGTTGTCTATGACGACTGACAGCTGTATGAGTCGACTGGATGACGGCAGCTGTTTCCCTTGTTTCAATACTGCGATTTCGTCGCCGAACGCCTCTTGTTGTATCGCGCGAATCCATAGCCGTCGCGCGCGATCTAGGTAGTGTGTGTCTATGGGGATGAAACACACAGATGGACTATTGCTGTTCTTGATTTTCATCTTCGTCTTCTCTCTATCGACTTTCTTCGTGCGGGTCCAAGTGGAGTCGGCGCTCTCTTTCTTCTTGTTTCTCTTTCGGATGGCGGTGCAGCGTTGACTGGTCGGTCGCAGGAGGTCGATGAACTGCAACACCCGTGCTGAACTGTGAACAAGTTTCAACCAATTAGAAAAACGTGACGGATCGGGTAATGCTATAGACAACTGCGTCGCGTTCTGTAGCTTGTGTACGCGTTCTTCTCCCGTTTTCGCTTGACTATCGTCGCTTGAACTATCTTCACGCGGCCACTGTTCTTCGTTTTTGTCGAATTTCCTTTCGACCAGTTGGAGACGTCGCATTGCCGATTCATAGTTGTCCGGCGGCACAGGGTCGTCCTTCTTCCACAGTAACCCCGTCTCGTATCCTCCCGCCGGTAACGGACGAGTTTTTTCTTCTAAAATGCGTAGGGCGCGACGTTCCTCTTCATTGTAAGACCTCTTCGGTGCGATCCCCAGCGATTCGAGCGCGAAATGTTGCTTCATCATTTCTTCCATCGATTGTTTCTCTTCATGTGTCGTCACTATGTGGCTGATTCTGTGCACCTGCTGTCTTGTCCTGCCGCGACTCGTACCGTGCAGTACCCATCCCAGATCGGTGAGTGATGCGACCGGCTGCGTGTCGGATCCTCTTCTAACTTCGTGGGCCAGCAGTAGGTGCCAGTTGTCTTGCCCCAACAGTACCGTCGGTTTGCCCTCTTCGTAGACCAATTCCCTCTCTATGTCCCGCAGATGTGGACAGCCCTTGATGACGCTGCGCGGTACCGACTGCGGTGATAACTGCAGTCTGTCCATCGTCCGTGCCCCCACTGTGTATTCTTGTGAATTCCGCCCGCGGATCTTGAAGTGAACACGCGTCGATTGAGCTGCGTTGATCCGTGCCCCGGCCACACCTTCCATGTAGAATGGTGCGGGGGGACCCGTAGCACCGATTCGCTCCGCCACCGTCGTCTCGATGATGGTGCAAGTCGACCCGTCGTCCAGTAGCGCGTAGGTGTCGCACGTTCCCGTGGGACCGGTGACTCGTATCGGCAGGATTTTCAGGAACGCGATCTTGTCGTTTTCCCTTGCCGATGCGGTGACTGCGGCGGACTTGTCCTCGACGACGTGTGTTGTTACTTCATTCTCCGGCTGTTGTCGCGTGGTGTGCAGCAGAGGGTGATGAGTCTGCGTGCACTCATCTACTCCACATCTCTTGCTCTTGCAGGCGTGGCGAAATCTTCTCACTTTGAGGCAACGGAAACACAGCCTATGAGTCTTCGCTAGCTCCCATCTCGCCGATGTGTCCGCTTCCTTCATCGTCTTGCAGTCCGATGGAGCGTGTCCCTCTCGTCGACACATCGGGCACGGTGGTGTAGCGGGTTTCTCCTGCGTCGTGTATGTCTTCGCCGTCTTCCTAGGAGCGGACTCCCGCCGGTCTTCGGACGGTATCTCCTCGGCGGGGGCGAAGTTTCCACATCGTGCGGCGGTCCTTTGCAGGAACTGAGAGAGTGTTATGAGGTCCGGTTGTCCCTCCGGTTGGTCGTTGGCGAAATCGTAGTACTTGAAGCGTAGTACCGACGGCATCTTCTCTGTGACGTTTCTCACTATTTCTTCGTTGTAGAGGTAGTGACTCTTGTTCAGCGCTCGTATCGTGGCGACGACGTTCTGCACCTTGCTTGCGAAGAGGCAGACGTCTCTTGCGTTGTCCGAGAGTCGTGGTAGCGCGCGGAGTTTGTTCAGTTCGGCTGTGACGAGTGCTCCAGGGCGGCCGAACCTCGCGGCTAACATCTTCATTACTTCTTCTGCGGTCGTAGACCCGACGAATAGGGAGCGTGCCGCGTCCTTTGCGGCCCCCTTCAAGCTTCTGCGCAGTCTTGCTAGGTTCTCTTGTTCTGTGAGTTGACTTGCGCTCTCTTCATAGGCCATCTTCCATGGTAACCACTCGCTCGACGATCCATTGAAGACTGGCAACTCGGTGACTCTTGACGCTGTGGAGGGCAGTATGTTGCGAGCGGCCATCTGCATGGCGATCGCAAACTCATTACAATCGATGCCCACCTTCAGCACCGGTTCTTCTTTCTTCATCGACTGCATCGCTGCTGCTATCGTAGGAATGGCGGCATGTGCCGACGACGTGGCAGCGACAGAAGGCATTCTGACAGCCGCAGACGACGTGGTGGCAGCAACGGACGGCGTGGCAGCGACGGACAGCGTTCCGGCGGCCGTAGTCGACGTGGTGGCGGCGGACGTTGTGGCTTCGGTGACGGCGATTTTTTGTTGCGACGACTTCATGTTTCTCGTAGTCGGCATTTCAGCGATCCGGCTTCAGAATGGTCTTCCTCCAGCGATCCGGCTTCTCGATGTACCAACGGTGTTCCTCCAGCAATCCGGCTCGAAGGACCACGGTGTTCCTCCAGCAATCCGGCTCGAAGGACCACGATGAACGGTGTGGACTGCCGTACGGTGAGCGTGGACTGTAGGGGCGTTGGTTCAGGCTGGAGTGAAACACAGCGATTACTATTCTGAAGCCTCCGGTACCGTCTGAAGAGAGTATTTTTTCTTGTCCTATTTCTTCTCGAGTGTAGTGCGTCGCTGCCCGGAAGCGAATGCCGCTCGACTTTTTTTTTTTTTTTTTTTTTTTTTTTTTTCTAACTGTAAGTGTTGTTGGCCGCAGATGGCCTTTACAACTTCACCGAACGCGTGTGTGCAGGGGCGAGTGCGGATGGCACTCCAAGCCCGCGAGAGGGGAGCGACAGAGGTGTCGACTCTTTCTAATGGACAGCGGCGTGCGCCCGAGGGCGCCTAAGTGGCTCGAACCTCGGCTCGGGCCGCCGCACTTCGACCCCCGTCGAGGGACGGTGGGTCGGTGGAGCGATCGGGGGAACGAGGAGACGCCGCGGACGGCGCACTTTCGGGCGTATAGCGAATATTCCGCGAGCGCGAACCGGGTGTCGTGAGTCTTCGCCCCCGCCGGCGGGGACGGTGTGTGCGGTGTGTTGGTGTGGTGGTTGCGGGCCCTAGGGACGAGAGTTCCGCGGTAGTTGGGGAGGACGCGTTTGCCTTAGTTATGGAATCGTCGGGGTCTAAGAGTGCGTGCCTCGGGCGACGACGTCTAAATGTGACGTTCTCTCTGGGGGTGTACGAGCCCGCCTTGACTATCAGCGGGTTCGGGTGGGATTCGGTCGCAGCGAAGTAGCGTCGAGACGCTTCCTTCATGTACTGCTTGATGGAGGGGATCTTGAGATCGCGGTGAAGGTCCGCGTTGCGTACGAACCACGGAGCGCCCGTGATTAGTCGCAGACATTTACTCTGCACCGCCTGGAGGCGCTGCAGGTATGAGGGAGCTATGTGGGTGAAGACGACGCTAGCGTACGTCATCACCGGTCTTATACAGGCTTTGTACAGTGTTAGCTTCGCGTTGAGCGAGAGCTTGCTGTACTGATTTAAGAAGGGATGGAGGCGACCCCGTATAAAGTTGGCTGTCGCCCGGATTTTTTGATGTGTGGTGCAAACGTCAATTTTGCGTCGAGAGTGACACCGAGGTACTTAGTCCTCGCGACCCAGGGAATGGGTGTGTCGAACATCCTAATCTGATTGGGAGGGGACAGATTGCGGTTCACCGTGAAGAACACGGCGGCGCTTTTGTCTGGATTGACTTCTATGCGCCATTTTCTGAACCATTGGCCCAGCTCGTCGGCCGCCCTCTGAAGGCTGTTGCCCACCAGGGCGGCCGACGGGCTGTCCACGTAGAGTGCTGTGTCGTCAGCGAAGAGGGCGAGTCGCACTCGGGGCTGGCGTGGGATATCGTTGGTGTACAACGAGAAGAGGGTGGGCGAGAGGACGGCGCCCTGCGGGACGCCGGCTCTGATCGGTCGTGCGCTGGAGCGCGCGCCGTTGACGCGGAAGCGATAGGTTCTGTTCGACAGGAAGGCTCGTATGATGTGCACGAGCCTGTCCGGCACTCCCAGTTTGTGCAGCTTGTAGACTAAGCCGCTGTGCCAGACTTTGTCGAAGGCCTTCGCCACGTCGAAGAACAGGACACCGGTGGCCCCTTTGGGCTTATAGTGTCGGGCCTCTAGGATGTGTTCCACGAGGCGGTGAACCTGATGAACAGCTGAGTGCTTGGCTCTGAAGCCGAACTGTTCATCGATCAGTATGCCCTCGGACTGTAGCCAGTCTTTCAGGCGCGCGAGGATGAGCCTCTCATACAGTTTCCCCAGCGAGCTGAGGAGGCTGATGGGGCGGAAGCTGGAGGGGTGGGACCTGTTTGTCCCCGGTTTGGGGAAACCTATCACGTCGGCCTCTTTCCAAGCCTCCGGAAAGATGGCATTGGAAAGGGCCGCGTTGAAGATGGCTACTAGGAGTAGCAGAACGCGTTCGGGCAGGCTCTTGAGGAGTCTGTTCGTGATTCCGTCGGCGCCGGGCGCCTTGCGGGTCGTGGACTTCTTTATGAGCGTTTGCACCTCATCGAGAGTAACGGGGGGGAGTGTGGTAGTGGGTGGGATCGACATTATCCGCTCTACCTCCGATTCTACCTCCTGCAAGTGACCGTCCGGCACCGGAAGGGTGCTCGGTGAACATTGGGCTTCGAGGCTGTCGGCTAAGCATTCAGCCTTGTCCTCGTCGAAAAGGGCGGGGGTATCGTTCTCTCGGACCAGTGGCGGTAGGTCCGAGTAGTCTTGGTCTGTTTTGAGAGATTTGGCTGCTCGCCAGTACGCGGTGTTGCTGGGGGTGAGCTCCCTAGTGAAGCTGTCCCACCTGTCTCGCCGAAGTTCCGCCATGCGTTCCTTTACGTCACGTTGTAAAGTTCGCAAGCGGATTCGGTTTTGCTCTGATGGATAGCGATCGTAATATCGCGTGGCCGCGTTCTTCGCGCGCAGCAGAGCCCTTGCGTCATCAGGTAGGTTCCATCTGCGGTCTCCCGTGTCCGGAACCTCCCTGGAGCAGTCCTTGACTGCCGACTGCAAGTGCTCTGTGAGCGCTCCTATGGCAGCGTTAGTGTCGTCTGCCGTCTCGATGATGTCGGGGATGCGGTCCAGTGCCGGAGTGTCGATCGACTCGAGGACTTTCTCGAGCCGGCTCCAGTCTGTGACCGTTTTGAGTTTCGGCGCCCCGTCAGGTGGCGGGCCGAGAGTGACTACGACGGGGCGGTGGTCTGAGGTCAATTCGGCATGGACCTCCAAAGAACTCAGCCTCAGAGCTATGTTCTTTAGCAGGGCCAGGTCGAGAATGCAGGGCTGGTGCCGAGGGTTTACTGGATAGTGGGTCGGATGAAGCGGTGGCAGAATGTCGAACTCCATGGAGTGCGAGAGCCTCTCCAGGGTGTTTCCATTCGTGTTGGGACGAGCACAGCTCCAAAGTGTGTGCTTGCTGTTGAGATCTCCGGCTATTATAACCGATTCTCCCAGGTCCAGAAGGAATGCCGCTCGACGAGAGGCGGCCTATCTTTATACCCGCCCGCTCGCACGATAACATTTCCAACTCGCGTTAGCGAATCTGCGCGAGCGGGACGGGGCGAGAAAGAACGAGACGCGTGTCTCTTCAGATCGGTACTCTATAGCGTTTATTTATTGCAATTTACAATTTCTTAATTCTATTTATTGTTACAATTTCTATTTCTATTCGTAGGTAATAATGACAACACACAAAGGAATACTTTATTTAACTTACACTATCTTAAATCTATGTAAATCTATATAAAATAACAGAATACAAAACGATTAACTAGGACTTAACAACTATAAATTACGATATATACAAATAATGTCGCGAACACTATTAAAGTAGAATAAGTAGTTATATAAATAAAAAATCCATAAAATTCAACGGTCCCGAATCGTTACTAATTTTATTTATTAAGCGTTTTTGTGATAATTTGAACACAACTAAGTTACTTTTTCATTAAATTCTATTAAAATAGATTATTGCTTATCTGTCTATTATTATTAAAATAATAAAACAAATATACGTTTTATTATACGCGACTTATCTTTTCAAATGTATAGGTTTGTTATTACTTGTATCAAAGGTTTCGTGTAATATTCATTTTGCCCTTATCACTATTACGGTACATTAATATTTTGATAGACAATCTCCATCTTGATTTGGGTATAATGCTTGTGTAATGTTTGTTTGTCAACATATAAAATAACATGTAAGGATTAATATTAAGCAAATACATTAGGGTAAGGGGGCTTAATTCTTAGGAATGGTAACGAAAGAGAGGCACCGTGGGCGTTATAGTATAATCTGTGATTTGTATGGTGCTGTTCATGTTCATAAGTGATACTCACGGGGAAAAGGGATTGTTAGTGATGGAGGCTGAGAATCCCATTGCTTGCAATATACCCAACCAGGTCGACCTCCTCGCGGTTCCCCCTGGAAACTATCATGGTTAATTCTTGATGAATTCATCATGATGGGCTAACTGGCCTGTTTTCATTCTCATCTATCACCCTTCACTGGTGCTCCGCCAGCGTATCCCGTTAGCGCAGGCAATAACAAAAACCAATAAAAAAAAAAGTGATACTCACGACCACTCAGATGGAAAATGGTGGTTATATTGATTTTTAATCGACATCAAAAAGAAGGAGGTGTCCAATTCGATTGTATTTTTTTGTAGATACGAGTACCTTACAACTCACTTACTTATAAACCGATTTTGAATTTTTTTTATAGAAAAGAGTGAGATTATTCCTATAGAAATTTTATCAAAATCGGTTCAGTAGTTTAGTTTTGAAATTAAAATCAAACTAGTTTCGCCACAACTGAAGTCGCTTTTTTATAGAATACAATCTTGTATTATTAGACTTAAGCTATGTCTAGTTTGTGATTTATAAGCGATATCAAATCGAAACATTGAGAATAGCAGATAAATTATCATAGCTTACCTAAATAATCATCATCATATCAGCCATTAACTGTTACATTATAACATACTAGTTGTTGCCCATGGCTTTGCACGTGTCGTGTTTGAAAATAGTATAAAATCCTTTCATAGCGGATGCTGAATATGAATATGAATGATTTTTTACTATTTCCACTTACAGGGAACATTATAAAATACAAGTGAACCTATGTTCCAAATTTTATCTGTCTCGACTTAGTATTCGTAGTTTTGGTTGTGTGTTAATAGTCTCACAGGATAAACGATTTTATGGATATAGATTTAGGAAACATTCTAGGATATACAAAAATGTTTATACAATGATGTATTCACTCTATAAATTTGGGTAAGTTTTTAGGTGACCTGTTTTTACATGACATTACACAAAGTATTATATAACACGAGGTATATATACAGCGGCGTTGCTGTATCGATTCACACGTTACAACATATAAAGATTATGTTTAGATACAACTACAGATGTATCGGGTATCCGGCGGGTCACCCAATCTATCTATAATAATAGGTCGGTAACGATAAGGAAAGGTAGAGGCTAGGTATGTGTTGCCATAGAAATTATTATATCTATTTGTAATTAATTGGATGATAGATGCAAGAGGATTTTTGTGTTCGATACTCCCGTATTAGTTTCATATTTATTTTATCACTAAATTCTGTATTTACATAACTGTAGTTACATGACTTAACGTTCTAAAATTTTATTATTTTTAATCTCTTTTTCGCTCTGTCTACATGTATGGGTGTGGGGTTCTCCATGTTCTAGATCCGACAACGGTGACTCTTACTGTTTTATACTACTATGATGGCAAACAAGCATACGGCTACGGCTGGTAGTAAACGAGGTTACCATAGCCTATAGACGCCTGTAACACCAGGGACACGTCAAAAGCGTGTTGTCGATAATTAAGATATCTTAATACGCCCTTTTTAAAGAACACCATGCTTTATTTTTTATGGAAAGCCTCTGTTTTTTGTTTCCGTCCATGTGTTCTAATGTTACTAGAGAAATCAAGCTTCTTTTTGAAGACTCGTTCACAGTCGTACAGCATAGTTGGCCATTTTAAGTATGATATACCAGAGGAAGACTTTGTACAGAAGTCGTTTACTTGGATACTTCTTTCCCATTCGTGTTTCTGATGCAAGCAGATGTGTTCGCATGGCTGTGTTGCGGTTTGAAGAGTGGGATATGACTGTGAATTCAAAGGATACAGAGGTATAACAGCTTAGTCCTCAGGAATGGCAACGCATGGGGGGTATAATGGGCGAAACAGCGTACTCTGTTATGTCCGAGATCTATAGATCTATAGATAGATATATTATGTTCATGTCTATAGGCGACGGTTACTACTTTTCATCAGGTGGGCCGTTAGCTTGTTTGCTATTTTAGTTGAAAAAAAAAATATGTGTAGTTAAATTCTTGTTATTTGTCAATGGATTCTGAAATAAGATTTAGTAAGTATATTAGAGCCAGTTTTAATTTCGTCACGATTGAAGGCGCTACTTTGTAGTTGTCTGTGATTTGATAGATCAATCAGGCAGTCATTCTGTTTGTCAGGGTTCTTTTATGTTTATACAAAAAATGTGAAAGTGAGTTTGTTACGTTTCGGCATCTAAGGGATCAACCAATCAACATGAAATTTATTTTGTTTTCATCGTCGAAAATGAAATGGTTATCTTGTGTGCGTTGTTGGTAAACGTCGGCGGAGTGCCAGTGAGACATGATATCATCATTATATCTGGTTTTAGCTGTTTACTATTGATCATAAGCCTAGAGGGGGATTTTGCCAGTAGTTTCCACGCTTGGCAGGGAAATTGGCAACTGTAGTTAGGCTTTGAATATGTTTTAAGAGGGACGCTGCTGTTCATCCCTCGCTTTTCCTTAGTCGCCTCTTACGACATCCACGGTAAAGTAAGGGGCGACCTATTCTATACCGAGACAATATGGGAATGATAGAAGGCAGAGATGATAAATAACAAAGCAGCAGCAGCTGAAAGCAGGTTAGTTGAGTCATTATTATTAAGAACTTACCAAGATGATTAATTCTTGTTGAATTTATCACGATGGAACAGGGGAATCCGCGAGAAGGTCGACCAGGATGTATGGATCTATAAAGCCCCATAACCATCAATTCTTTTCCTTGCATGAAATTTGGTTTATATATTTGGAATACAGAAGAGAACAATATAGTCAGAATCGACATAATCTCGATCATTAATGCAGAACAGCAGGTACAAACTGCAGTTATTAAAATTAATATATTTCATAATTATTTTAACCTTTAACGACCACTGCCTAACATAGGCTTCTTCCATAAGATTTGGCGGCGGTAGTCACTTTCCATCAGGTGAGCCGCATGCTCGTTTGCCCCCTGTGTTGTAAAAATATGATTTTGCCAGTAGTTGCCTAGTTGTTACGCTTAGCAGGCGGGTTGTCAACCGCAGTTAAATTTTGGTGATTTTTATGACGGACACTGCTGCCCATCCCTCAAATATTAAATTCCCTTAGTCATTAAGTACATAAGTTATCTCTAGATCATTTTGTTTGTCAAATTAATATATATTACTAATATTTATTAGTATTTATAAAACTTAATATATACCTACATATAATTAAAGGTGAAATTTTTACAATTCTTTTTTGACAAGGGATACCTATGAATTTCACCTCCGAGTGAAGTGTTAAGTAGAGAAAGTCAAGTTACTGGCAACTTTAAACCTTTTTAGTATGATAAAGGTCTGTGCGAGGGCGATGCCGTCACAACTGTCACTTTGATGCGTTTCGGGTTCTCCCGAGGGGAGAATGTGTTACCTTCACTGAAGGGCATTGCCTTGAACATTTTTTGGTGAATAGCTTTACGGTAACATATAAACATTATTATTACCTGATGGAAGAGTAGCATATTGTCATTAATAGACATGAACAGAAATACGAGTATGACTGTTTATGAGTATTACAGCGTATTCTGGGGTACCTCTTGCCCATTCGTGATTCTACTGTGAAGCAGTTGTGTTTGCATGGCTGTGTTTCGGTTTGAAGGGTGGGATGTGGCGTGAATTTACAGGGTACAGAGGAATAACACCTGAGCGCTCAGGAATGGCAACGCATGGGAGGTATCACGGGCGAAACTGTATACTCTGTTATGTCCATGCTACTGCTCATTGGCTATAGGCGACGGTTACTACTTTTCATCAGGTGGGCCGTCAGCTTGTTTGCCATTCTAAGTTGCATAAAAAAAAAATTATGGTACTCTTCATAAAATATTATTTTCATAAATATATTTTACTTTTTATATAAATATTTCTATACCGTTATGTGTCGTAACCATTCCTGATGTATAATGATTTTAAATTGTGATCCAAAAAAAAAACTTAAATTATGTCAAAATCAGCTAATTTGAATTAAAACCTAAACTACGAAACCGATTCTTTTAAATTTCTAACTACTAATCTACTAATCTGTAAGTATATCCTTTCGGATAAAAATAGAATTTTCCAAACCGGTTTAAAACTTACGATGTTACGAGAACCTCTATCTTTTTGCAGTTGGTTGAAAAAGAATTGAATAAATGATACAATTTTGACATCTGTTACCCGAATTTTAAAGAAATAAATAAATAATATTTATAACACTAAATTAATCTCATGGTTTGTATAAGGAAAGAGATTCCATATTCAAAATTTTCAGATGAAAAATATGCCTTTTTTATAGATGCCACTCCTTTCTGTAATAATAATAAGAAGACGCGTAAAAATGTTTAAGAAATATAGGCCGAACTAAATAGCCTTCAGAAACATTCCCTTTATAGTAGATACGTTTTCCTTATATTTGATCTGGCACAACAATACCATATTTATATCCCGGTCCTCCCCCAATATATCGCAACTCGTAACTATACTCCCAAATATTTCCTTCTAATAATTTATCCGCCTAAACAATCATTTGTATCAATTCCGATAGGCTTATACGATCAATAGGCTCCTTGTCGATTTACTGGTGATTTGTTCACCAGTGAACAGCATGAAAAACTGCTGATGATGTTGTTATAATTATTGTATAATTACTTGTATATTAATAATGAAGGTATAACTATTTCGAATAT
This sequence comes from Galleria mellonella, assembly GCF_026898425.1. NCBI lineage: Eukaryota > Metazoa > Arthropoda > Insecta > Lepidoptera > Pyralidae > Galleria > Galleria mellonella. The sequence goes on along the minus strand of NW_026442068.1, from coordinate 1,848,720 downwards.
AGAAGTAATTAGTAAAATAATTAATTGCGTACAGTCCCTCGCAAAGGCAAATTATATCACTTTTTATTGGTAGCTGGTTTCATGTAATTTACACTTAATGATAGCCATTGTGGGTATTATTATTAATTAGGTAATTTATTTTGTATGAATACTTAACACGAGTTGTACTATCATTTTTAAACAGATTTTCTTAATCATATTAGTCCCATATTTTATTGTGTGACATTCTTTTTCTTTTTTCAATAAACTGTTTGTTAAGATACAACCTTGCTGGATATATGAAAGAAAAAAAAGTTATAGTTCTAAATTTAAACGTTTATTACGATTAGTTTTTTTTCTTCTTGAGGAGCTAAAATCTAAATTTGTTCGTATATTCTTTTAACTACATTGTACATTTGCGTTGTCAATAATTACAAAAGTTATTTGGGGTGAAATAATTCTAAGAAACCTTGTGTCTAGTTATTGGTTTTTAAATTGGAAATTTATGATCGCACAATAGCTTTCTCAGTCTGTGCCGGTGAAATACCAATTACAATAGATTTATGATTAATGTGAACGATTTAATAGACTGAAATTCTGGAAACTGCTTTATAATAATTAAATGGCTTAGTGAAATTGTAAACTACTTCACTAGTAAATTGTATCACACAAAACTCACGTGTAAATTTCAAATAATAGAATACTCGCGAAATTCTATTAAAATTAATATTATTTCTACTAGTTGTATTTACGTAACGCGCAATTGACTTGCCATAATTATTTAACATCATGTTCCATGGACAAGTGGCAAAGGAATATAAAAAAAACAATATATTTTGCAACAGAGACGTTATTGCTCTGGTGTTTTTAAGATCATTTTCTAGGGGAAAGCTTGGCCCCTTAAAAAGGTACAAATGTATCCACAGGTATATTTCTGTGAAGTTTCGCTCACATACTAGGGTAAGCATTGGACAATTGTGGGGTGGGCACGACCCAACTGATCCCCCTCAAATATGCTTATGGATAGATGTTTTTTCTTATCCACACCGATAGATACGATTACTGTTTGTCTACGTGGACTGCTCACGACATAAATGATGACATTTGAAATTTCATCATGTAATTCATTTTTACTTATAGGTACTTTTAAATTACCACATTTCAATTTTTATTTCAACTATAATGATGCTATCGATTTTACTTGTTTACAGATCAAATTCTAATTTTTTGCTGATGTGCTAACGAAATACGAGTACCTTGACTTTGAAAATTTTTGATTCAATAGAATAGCGTTACTAGTATGACTGAAGGTCAAATATATTTATTTACCCTCTTTCTTTAACATTAATTTTTACATACATACATACATATCTGTCACGCCTGTCTCCCATTAGGGTAGGCAGAAACAATGGAACGCCAAATGCTTCAATTCAAACAAACCTCTTTCGCTTCTTCCACAGTCATCAATCTTTTCATACACGCTCGCCGGTTACGAGTACTTTTAATTTGGCCCTTCTTCAGCACGTCGCCTATTTGGTCAACATACGTCCGTCTAGAGCGGCCCCTACCGACATCTCCATTCATTCTTGCTCGATAAATCTCTTTCGTAATTCTTCTTTCATTCATCCTCTCCAAATGACCAAACCAAACCAATTAATTAAAACCAAACAACATTAGTTTTTCAATCAAACCAAACATTAATTTTTATCTACAAATATTTGTTATTCAATCGTGTTTAATAGTTGAATGGATTTCAATTAGATCTTCATACATAAATACACGATATGTTAGTTTAAAAGGTACACAGGTATGTTTAACCCTAGTTCCAACGGTCAATGTCTCAGTATACCAAGTAAGAATTATACTTGATTTACGATTAATGTAAACGATTTATTAGATTGAAATCCTGGAAATGTCTCTTTATAACAATCTAGTTAAGTGCTTAGTGAAATTTCAATTTACTTTACCACAATATTGTTAAGTTTCTCGTACAAAGTTCATTTAATAATATAATTGAGAAATTTATAATATTAAGAGAGTTTATATTGCAGACTAGTGACACCAATATTACTTGACAAAATTAAAATATAATTAATCTATTTAAAATGTTAATATTAATGTTAATTCAAGTTGTTGCTCTAATCAAAGTTAATAATGATTATTGTAATACAATTAATGAAGTTATTAAATATCTAAAATCATAATTAATCAAATGGAATCGATTGGATTGGATTCTGGTCAAAAACGAATGAGCTTAAAATATTCAAAATTTGTTTTAAAATGATAAGAGTTGTCGCGTAATACATATATGGTACATATATAAAAGAAATTTCAGAAGAATTTCGTTCAATTGAAAATATGACTGTCACATTAAGGTTAAAAAAATATACTAGTTACTTACGTACGCTCTATAGAGGGAGCCAGTATTCGCCTCATTGTAAAAGCAATAATAACTTTGTTATATAAGTAGTCCGTAAACTCAAATTAAGCCCGCAATGTAATCAAAGCATTCGCGGCTCAAATCTGATAATGAGAGCATCGGGTGACGGTAAGCCATTTGCCTACAATTTGCTAAAGTTGTTTATAATATTTGAGTACCTAAGTTGAAAGGGTACGTGTTTACGTACACCATCGTGTTATAGTCTAAAAGCTTTGTTGCCAACGTTGTTATTTGTCAACACTTAGCCCATTCATACCAAAGTACCTATAGTAAAATTTGCATATTTGTTAATTTTCAAAAACAATTAAGCAGTTTCTCTATTATATTTTTAAAGAGCTGTTCGTATATTTAGTATGACGAATAATTTTTTGTTTATGTAATTCCGATCGCCATTTGCACCACGGCCATCACCGATATTAATGTCCAATGGTACCTTTCTTTCATTTTTGAGGGCTTGTTGGGTCCCCTTATCTTATAATTTTACTGCCATTATCCACACTTCAAACTATTATCTTATTTTTTAATAATGAATACAAACCGTAGTATAGCCATGCAAATGCAGCTGCTTTGCAGTTGAACTATGAATAGGCAGAGGTATGCATGTAATTTTTTGTACAAAATCTCTTCTGGTGAACAGTTTCTATATGGAAGCAGTGTCTTTTTATCATCATCATCATTATCATATCAATCAGTAACTGTCCACTGAACATAGGCTTCCTCCAATTGAAGGGTTTTACCAGTAGTTACCACGTTTGGCAGGCGGTTTTGCAAACGCAGTTAGGCTTTTGGTGATGTTTTATGAGGGGCGCTGCTGCCCTTCATTCGATCATCAAGTTGCCTTAGTCGCTTCTTATGACATCCATGGGAAAGAAAGGGGTGGCCCATTTTATACCGGGAACACACGGGGAGTTGCCTTTTATTTAGACTTAATGTATTTTTTATGGAACGAAATCAACAATTATACTTACATAATATAGATAGGTTGATTTTGAGATTAATACTAGATAATTCGATACATACTAGTATTAAAAGAAAAAAATAACAACAGTAACATTTGCTAGTAATAAGGAGCTATCTTCGCTGTTACTAATACATTATTAAGGATATTAAATGCAAGATATTAATTTTCAATCAAACCTGAAGTTTGAAACGTTAAAGGAATATATCAACTTGTTCCAGGAATTTTAATTCTGATTGTAATCAAATTTTTATACTATTTATTTTTAAAAACGTTAGAAATTTAAATAATTTTACATTATGTAATTTTAGCGTATAGATGAAACGGTATAAATATTTTTTGAGTTAATTACAAACAAGAACTCAATTGTTTCTTTTTTAAAGTACGGTTATTAGTTTAGATAAAAATCAAAATTTCCAAGTATTTTTACTGTACAATGTAATGAAATATGATACGAGTAGGTTATATCGTAACTTACAATATAGGATACTTTATGTACTGATTCAGGCGGGGAGAGTCGTGGGATACAGTTAGTTTTTGGATAAACAAGAATAATGGAGAAATTACAACGTATTTTTAATATATTTTTATTGTTTAAGACATAAATGGTTTTGCAAATACGTTTCCTTCTTTTCCTTGATCTTTAGAATAAACATGAACCATTTTTTAAATATATTTACTATATTAATCTCTTCAATTGGAACAAGAGAAAAAGAGTTATCTTCTTTAAAGTCGGTTCAAATTTTTTATTTCTAATTTCTGTAATATAGATACACATATTTTTACGAAATATGAGTTATGGAGTTTCAATTTCACTGTTTTAATCAAAATGTTTAAATGAATTATTTTACAGTTACAAATCGATAATTTGTTAATCTTTTTACAAATAGGTACATTAGTTTATAGGGTTTATTTGACAATATTTCTAGTTTAATTACTGTGTTACCACAAGATTGGTGTTTCGAAAAGCTGTCGTTATGAAACCACAACAGAGGTATTTCTTGACGAAGGTGGCTTAGAAATTAATACGAGAGGGTGCCATTCTTACACCAGTAATAGTAGTATTACACTGTGGTACCTGTTTATTACTATTGTAGAGGTGTAGATGTGGGATTGACGATATTTATATATTAGATTCAGAAGGAGTGAGAGAAAGAAAGATTTAGTACGAGATTGTATAATGAATAATATTTACAGTAAATAAATACAGATATAATATAGTCGCGATACGAATTGTTTGGTAAAATTGATAAGACAAACTATGTAGGTTTGTCAAGAGGTACTTTTCTACACTATATAGGCAACTTTTTTTTGGATAGAATGATGACGCCAAAAGCGCTCGTTATTTGTGGCGGAGCACCAGTGAAGGACTATAGATGAGAATTTACTAGGTACAGTTAGGAATAACATGAGTCCTCAGGAATGGCAACCATGATAGTTTAATGGGGAAACAGTATACTGGTTGTTATGTCCATGGTACTCTCATGTCTTCATTACTAACAACCCTTCCATCAATTATGTAGATTTGAAAGGCCGTCAGCTTGTATTGTCATTCTAAATTTTATAAAAAAAATAAACGTATAAAAATAAAGTTCACATTATGTAAGATTACTATTTAAATGTAAAAGGAATTTCAGGTGTTTCATATAACGTCGTGACTAGAATTAAATTCCTTTTCTAGACGGTGTTGGAAATAAGTAAGCAGTCTTGTAGAATATTACAATACAGTGGTGTAATCAAAATTTAAACGAGACCAAGCAATTTTTTTTATGTTAATATTTTTCTTTAATAACAAGCACTTTAAAAAAGAATTGAATAGTTTTTTTTTTTGGGAATTATAAATATTTTCTAACAATAAACAAATTTTTTATTTATAATTTAATAATATTTTTTGTAACTAGTACCATTTAAACAACACTGGAATTACAAATATTTTTGGATGTAAATCTTAGACCGTAGTATTACATTTTAAAAAAATCATATATAGATTTGTTAATTTTCTTTAGTTTTTTATTGACTTGAAGAAGGTGCACGGTAAATATATATATATATATATATATATATATATATATATATATATATATATATATATATATATATATATATAAACCAATTTAATAATTTAAATAATTTAAGGTTGTGTTCAAAAAATACCGACTTCAATTGTGACAAGATTAGTTATTATATTTTAAAAAATTTACTATTGAACCCATTTCGAAAAAAAATCTATGGGACCAATTTGTAAGTAGATATATCCTTTTAGATAAAAAAAAAGAATTATTGAAGTCGGGTATATAGCTGACCGAGAGATAACAAACATAAAAAAAAATGAATTGAAAACCTCCTTCTCTTTGAAGTCGATAGAAAAAACATCTTAAAATAATAAACAAATACCTAATAACAAAGCATATCGAATTTGAAATATATATTATGCTGAAAGTAATTATCTGATTTATAACTGTCAAAAAGCACGCGGACGAAACATATAACACGCAGAATAGAATTAATAATGAAATGTGTTAAATAAGTATAATGTATATACGTACATCTTATATACATTTGCGCTTGGAAAATTAGTTATATCACATGCACATTGCGGAGGTTGGATCCTTCCCCGAGGAACTGTAGCCACGTTCCTTGCCGCAGCAATACGCAGCTACAAGCGTGCATTATTCTTTATGACGGTATCTTCCTCGCTCAATGAGCTTCAGTTTACGGGAAATTTTGCTATGCCCTATCTTTAATGCTAAGGTACAGCTATACCTACTACCTAATACTGCAACCTTAACAATATAATATAAATAAATATATAATATTTTTTATATTTATATTGCAGCTGATATTTTAAAGAGGAAAGTTTGATCGTTGGTTTTAATGGATAATCTTAAAAACTACTTAATCCATTTTTTTAATTATTTTCACCTTTTTTTTTATTCAATTTAGAATGGTTAACTAGTTAACAGCCCACCTGATGGAAAGTGGTAACCGTTGCCTGTAGACATGAGCAGTACCATGGACATAACGGAGTATACTGTTTCGCCTATGATGCCCCCCATGTGTTGTCATTCCTGAGCACTCTGGTGTTATACCTCTGTACCTTGTAAATTCACTGTCATATCCTATATAAAGCTACATTATTAGCTTGTAAAAATGTAGCTTTATATAGGCTGTATATTATTTTTGAAAATTCTATTTACCCATGCGACGATATTGTAACTATAGATATATAGATATTGATATACATATATTACTCACCCTTAGTAATAAATCCACAAATGTTTACAAACATTCACATTTATAATACAATAATGAGTATGTCGTAATATGTAGATACCTTATAGTAGGGGAAGCCACAAAACGGACGCAAACCATAACGTCTAAGTTTGAGCGAGAATCCCAAAATTAGCTTTACTGAGAATCGGTCGGTACCACGAACTTAATTACGAACATACGCGCATATATATTCGGCTACTTATTTTAATGATGCTATTTTAACCAATTCAAAATAACCGGGATGACAGGTTTCTTAGTAACAGAGGCTAGTGACTCCCATGCTAGTAATGTATTCTATCAGAACGACCTCCACTCGATCGACCTGGAAACCATCGTGCTGAATTCATTACGCTGGGCTAACCGACCTGCTTGGGAAGAGAGGGATTGTTAGTAATGGGGTCTAATTGATTCATTGGTAGTAATACACCCTGTCAGGTTGACCTCCACGCGTTTACCCCTGGAAACCATCGTTAATCGTAGTGGAATTCATCACGATAGGCGAACAGACCTGTTTTCATCGTCACCTATCATCTATCACTGGTGCCCCGCCAGCATTCCATTATCACTCAATAAAAAAAAAACCGACCTGCTTTCATTCTCACCTGTCATCCCAATGCTGATCTGTCTATGATACAAATACCTATAAAAGGTATATCTAACGAAAATAACATTCAAAATTTAACTAATGTATTTTAACTACTAAGAATAATCAAGATAAAAAATAGACTTCCAATAAATGTGCATTACACAAGAAAAATAATTTGAAGTAAAAAAGGAGAAGTCATCAAATGTTGTATATATAGATATTGTAGTATCTATATATACAACATTTTATTATCGAACATTAAGTTTTAAACCTGGCGAACTTGCAACGTGTATCTCGAAAGCACTGCATTGCGGTATTATCTATAAATAATAATCAATCAGTTGAATTTATATCATACATCATAGGAAAAGAGAATACGAGAAAATACATAGAGACATGAAATCACGGTAGATGGCGAAATTAGGCATCAGTAATATAGATACTCAAAGATATTATATATTGGGTATTCTGGACATTAATGGTGGAATATATATACATCACCTATATCGATGATCGCCCATATCGGTTTTTTCATAATGAATAGATTACATTTAAAATTATTTTTTAAATAACAGACTTTTAACAATTATTTCCTATGTTTATTCATCTCTTATATATATATATATATATATATATATATATATATATATATATATATATATATATATATATATATATATATATATATATATATATATATATATCTTATTATAACTTAATTACTTAAAATAATTTTTCTATTTCTTTTCATACACTGACAGACAGACAGACAGACAGACTGTAGACACTGTAAATTATTTTAACATATATGTGCATTAATATTGCAATACCTAGATTTAATATTTGTTATGAAAATCACAATGCAATATGCTGTTGCTATTCCCATTAATAAATAAACAAGCAATTAGTGAAATGATCACTGAACATATTGTAATATAATATTATGTCAGTCGACTAGATTTTTTCAGGTAGAATGCGTAATAAATATTTACATCATTTGGAGGAAATAAGAAATAGTATCTATCTATCTATCTATCTATCTATCCGTCACAACATTTCTAGTGTTCCACGCAATTCCCAGTACCGTAAATTTCGCGCGGCACATAGATATTCGTTTGTTTTGCATCACCCGCACTTAACACACAATAAAATATCCTTGCAAAGTTCAATAATAGCAGTCGCCTATCTGAGTGGAAGTTCTGATATTGCGTCAGACAGTTTCGAGCTGCGGCCGGAGTTCAGCAATGAAGACTTACTGCCCTTGTTGTTACACCAACACTTTCTTATAAGAATATATCGCTACGTCTCAAACTTTCTCCGCCAACTTTGAAACGTTTTCAGTGATACGATTTTGCGAAGTTGTATTAGCTGGAAATTGCTAAGAATATGTTGGCCGTATATTTTACGGGTGTGCATGTGAAAATCTCACTTCCATGTGACCGATATATGTATGCTAATGAAGTAGTAAAAAATTTAAAGTAATTGTTTAAATTCAATTTATTTTGTAGAATAACTTGACTAGTGAAAGAAAATAGCGCTCAAAGACGTAGCGCTTAATTACGTTCAAACAGTTAAAAGTATTTGAATTATTCAAGTTTGTAATTGAAATTACGCAGGAAGAGTCGCGGGATATGGTTAGTAATATACAAATACTGCAAACGCGTTGATAAATTTATAATGGCGTGCAACACAATATTGCGTAATTTAGTGTGTGTAATTAACTTTGATAAAGCGATGTCAATATAACGGAAATCCGAAACTGTTGCGGTAACGCAAATAATTTAGTTTGGCACGCTACGGAGCTGATTGGTAGGCGCGCCATTGATGGCACCGACACCCAAGTACCAGAACAAAAGTTGTTTACCTACAGTCCCGCCGTTCCCTTCAAATCAGCACGAATTCGAGATGTTGACAATACTCAATCAAGCGAAATTCATTTGTAAGGAATTCCACGATGAAACGAAACACCAATCTTCTAAACATTAAATCGCTTTGAGTAAACACTTAAATACAGGTACTTAACAGATATTGGGGATTTAATAAAACGTTTCAGGGAGAAATGAAGCGTAAAATACAGTTCCTTCAAAAGATTAGTCCTTTTTGTCGTGCGGCTGGAGCGGGTGAGGAAATCAGTAGGAAATTGGCCAGCACTCGTGGCCACTGCAATACTGTGGAATTCGAGATATGAACAGTTATAATCGAGGAAATATATCAGCGTGGGCAGTATAGGTGGTGAGCGGAGCTGTATTTGCAGAGTACGAAATTCAAATTCAACGTAAATTTCAAATTAATCATCAAGAATATATACTTGCAAATAAATACAGACTTTAAGTTAAATAATGTTAGTTTGATAATCAATTTGTGTTTATCAAAGAAGTTACCGTATACAGGCAAGTTCATAAAAAAATATTGTTAAAGGAAAAGTGCGCTATGGAAAACATTCTAATAGTTTATAAAAAAATAGAGACTATCGGTCACTAAGTTGAGGACATGGATTGTGTATAAATGTTTCGGTTCGAAACTTCGGACAGCCTATAGAAGTGAAATGAATGTACTTTACGAAGAATTACCATACACGACAATTCTGTGCCTCTAGTGAGAAAGGGTATAACTCAAGTTATAGCCTTTTTCTTTTTTAGGCTACTTTAAATAAGCAAATTTTTCTCTTTCGAATGGTATAAGAATCGTAACGATATCTTTAAAAACAATATATTCGAGATAGTAAACATGTAAAAGGCTACAATTAACAAAATATTTGTGGTAAAAAAGTCATAATTAGAAATAAAACTACAATATTTTACAAAAAATAGTGCCTAAAATGACAAGATACTTAGAACCAACCTTTAAATATGAATTTATTTTTGTGTAAAATGAATCAGTTCGATTTGAACCCTTTTACACCATTAAATAGCAATTATTTTTTTATAGCGTAAAATACACAACATTGTTTTTCTTCAATACTTCAATAAAATAGTTTTAATTCAACTTAAAACTATTTTCACATGATAATTTTAATATTTTTGTTAAGTGTGATTAGGTATAATAGAATTATTTTTAAAACTATAGGTTTTACACAAAAACCGACAATTTCATAAGAAAGAGGAGAAAAAATTACTATAAATGCAATCATTGACTTGTTCAATTAGCAAATAATAAAAGCAGCAGAATTTTTTTTCTTTATTTAAATTAGTTTTTTGGCTCTCCTGAAAAGTGGCCATTTTGAATTGAACCTTTTCTCACTAGAGGCACAGAATTGATCAGAATGTTCTAATACGTCTCTAATAGAACAATTTTAGCTACTGTTGTGTATTCGATGGATTTTTATGAATGTTATTACAGAAATAGATTATGTTTATATTGTATGTAGTAGTATTAATAATGTCAAATAAAACATTAAACAAACGTTGAACATACAAATGTTCTGTTTCAACGGAATTTAATAAAAAGGTAATCAAATTTTGTTGAAATTATCAGAAAAATACTTTTTAAATGAAATCAGTAATAAATCGAAACATTCAATAAATTATTCGTTTCTTTTTAGACTTCTTGGTTAATTCTTCTCGAATTTGTCACGATGTACCAACTGAAATGCTGATTTGGTACTTTGCCAGGGTACTAATCTTATTGCAGTTACCAACTTGCCTTAAAAGGCAAGTCCACAGCTGAACCTAGCCTCCTCCATAAGGGAGTTTTGCCAGTAGTTGCCACGTTTAATAGGTAGGTTGGCAACTGTAGTTTGATTTTTGGTGATGTTTAAAAGGGACACTGTTGCCCATCCCAGTACCATACTCTCCTTTACCATTCTTCTTGTTATCATTTGTACTATATTTGTTTATATAGTATGATTCCATATGAGAGTAATGTAATACATATATATACAAAAAAAAAATTTACAATACAATTGATGATTGACTTGTTTATATGTATAATAGTTATTCTATGTTTTTATATATTTAGTTATATCTATTGATGTAAAAATTGTTTGTATTTGTATTTATTTATATGTATATATATATATATATATATATATATATATATATATATATATATATATATATATATATATATATGTATCTGTGTGTATACATATATACATATACATATTTATAACTTTATTTATCGTATTATTTTTTCACCATACATGTAGGTATGTTATGCTTTATATACAAACTCTATAGGCTATTTCTCCTTTCCGGTTCTTAAGGTTGACTGGAAGGAATCCCTTTAAGAGATAAGTCCGTCTATGTACATCTTTGCTATAACTTAATATCTATACTATAAGTGGATGTACAAAAGTATATAAATAAATATAAATTTACACATAAAATTGTATTTATGTAATTGCGATACTGACTATATGCAGCGTGAAAGCGTCATGAAAGGGAAATACTTTTAGCGACTAGACGACACAACTTCACTAACTCAACCTGCAGTTGGTTGAGCTAGTTAGACTTAGTAAAATTTGAATTTAACATTTAGTTATATAAATGTAATCCCGTGTCAAACATATATAACCTTATAATTTGTGTCCTAAAAGTAACGTTATTTTAATAAGGTTATTAATGATAGTTGTCGTAAGAGAGACTTTAATGATCGAGGAATTAGTAGCAGTATCTCTTACATCACCAAAGCCTAACTATGGTTGATAACCTGCCTGTCAACATGGCAATTACTGGCAAAACCTTTCCTATGGAGGAGGTCTATATTCAGCAGTAGACAGTCATCAGCTGACATGATAATAATGATGATGATGATTAATGATATTTGATATTTTATCGCACTTTAATATAGAACGTAATATTATCAATACATATAAAGAAAATGGTCCTGACAGACTATTAACGCACGACGGTGTTTACCAATAATTATTAGTACAATGTTTATAATGCATTTGTATTGCAATGTAACAGCTTTACCAATATATCATTGTAACTATTATTGGTAAACCTAAATAAATAAATGATCAAAACTACTGTCTAGATTCTAGACTCTAGAACGATGAAATTTGAAATATAGATTTAATTCATAACGTAAGCGCTGGTTGACAAAAGATTTATGAAAATTTCAAATTAAAAGTGAACCACGACACCACGCATTCAAAGCCGCAAGGTAACAGCTAGTATATATGGGTATACAATGATAATAAAATCTTACCTTATAAAACATTTTATTTATAAATCAACACTCAACATTATATCCAAATTTCTATAAAAAAAATATTTGTAATGAACCACGATAAAACTTATTTATACTATTGGGATTTCTTATCCTCAGTTTCGTCATCGTAATTCGTTGGTTGTTCACCAGGTTTCAACAAGCGCCCGACGATGTCATATTTTTCTGGAAAAAAAAAATGTGTAAATTATTACTAAAGGACCACGAAGTATCGTCGATATATGATGTATAAAGAAATGAGAAAAGTAAGAAATCTGCATTGTGTAAGTATAAGAAGCCAAGGTCTGTTCTACTTAGTCTATAGGTCTATAATTATTAAGTATGTTGTGATTAAAAAATAATAAGTTTGAAAGTATTAAAGGTAGACTTTGTACAAAAGTCATCTCTTTGAGCACCTCTGTCCCACTAGTGTTTTTACCACGAAGCAGTATTTCGCTTTAAAGTGAGAGACATGCCAGTGAAATTACTGGGTACGGAGGCATAACACCTTATTCTTCAGGACTAACCACGTATGAGGGATATCGTGGATATTGCAGTATTATACTTTTATTGTCCATTGTGCTGTTTATATCTATTCTATTATCTTCATATCCACAACCGTTCCAGAGTATCATATTATTTAATATAAATTTAGATTTTAAAACGAAGATATTACAGGCATGCAAAATTTTAGTAAATGCAGATTTGAACAGAAAATATACTAATTAATTTAAATAAATGCTTAATCCTCCCCATTTTTCTTCAACTTCGGAATGGCGTATAAGACAATAGAACGTAGCAAAATACGTAATGTAAAAAATCTAAAGCTCAAAGTGAAACCTTAAACTGCATCCTGGCCAGCATTTTGAAATGTCAACAGTATATAGACTGTTCATTAACGATATTAATAATTATGATTAAATAATACACAATATTCTTTTAAAGTAGGCATGGGTAATATCCGTATCGATCCGATATCTATATATTGGGTTTTTCTGGAAATTGATGGCCGAATAATGGTCATCACCCATTTCGATATCTCCCACACCAGTCGAATGTCTGTATTCGTTTCAACTAATGTTATATATTGGGCAACCGGTTGATAACATAACTTTTATCAGGCCAATATATAGATATCGTAACTGCAATATATAAATATTACTGTATATTAACTATATTTTGAAGCGCTTAAAACCTGGGTAATTGGAATTAAGCATCTAGAAATATATTACATAAGCTGGAATATTTTCAGACTCCATCTTGAATTAAAAATATAATCGGTTCGTATTAAAAATTAACAAAGTACAATAAAGTTTTATCGAACGAAGTTTTCCTTAGTCCTAACTTTAGTTAATGGATGTCCTTATTAATAATATAAATATAAAATTGAGTTTGTTTGTTACCTCTTACCGTCTAAACGGCTCAACTACTTCTTATTAAATTTGGTATACAATTAGTATATGTCCAGCATAGAATAGGCCATCCCTTCTTTTCTCGTGGGTGTCGTAAAAGGCGACTAAGACAGGGCGAGGGATGAGCAGCAGCGTCTCACTTAAAACATCTCCAAAGCCTAACTGCGGTTGCAAATCCGCCTATCAAGTGTGGCAACTTCTGGCAAAACCCCCCTAAGGAGAGGCTTATGTTCAGCAGTAGACAGTTAAAAGCTGATTTGACGATGATGATTAGTATTTGGAATGAAGTATATAGGCTACTATTTATCTCGGTGAATAGAAATATTCCGGTTACAAGGACTTTGTCTCAGGTACAAAGTGGTATGATATATTTAATAGTACCTCTAAACTGCTCTTCCCATTCTTTGGCTGAGGCGACCTCATCTGGAGACAAATTGCTGACATCATCCCAGTCTTTGTCGCTGGATGCAACTTGCCCTGTTGCTAAACCGCGGGTAGCATCTCTTCCCGCGAAGGCTGAGTAAGGTCCACCTGAAAATGATAACCAGTATTAATTAATTGACTGTTTTTTTATCATAATGCAAATTGAATTTGGAATTATGTGGTCTCTTCTCTAAATTTTCGTTTTGGCGTATAACTTATTACTAATTGAACAAAGGTAGCCTGAAAAGTTTGCGTTTGTTTTAGAATAAGAATTAAGAAATAAAAAAAATAACATATATAGATTAAAATAAATTTCTCTGGCAAACAAAATATTTCCTTTTTTTTATACAAAAACGACTGTATGAACTTAATTTAAATGAAAGGCTAAAGATTAAAATATTTTATGGAAGAGAGTGGAGTCTTTGCGCAAAAATAGTTTGCTTGGGTACCTTTGCCCTACTTGCTTTTTAGTCGTGAAGTAAGACCCATAAAAAGGGTCTTACTTCATAACTCCATCAGTTGTAAACCGATTTGGAAAATTATTATTTTATCTAAAAGGATATGCTTACAGATTAGTCGCATACAAAATTTTATCAAAATTAGTAGTAGTTTAGTTATTAAATTAATATAATTGGTTTTACTACAGTTGATGTCAGTTTTTGTGGAATATAGTCATATTTCTGTTTCAACGTTATGGCAGAAATTATGGGGTAAGGAAGCATAAAAACATAGTTCTCAGAAATGATAATGCATGAGATGTACTATGCCCTTGGCCGTGTGGTTCTGGCATAGCATAGGCCTCTTCCTTTCCTGTGGGTGTCGCGACTAAGAGAACTTAATGGTAGAGGGATACGCAGCAGCGTCCCTCTTAAATCATCCCTAAATATGCTTGTCAACCCGCCTGACATGCTTGGCATATACTGGCAAACCTCCCCTTATGGGGAAGGCTTATGTACAGCAGTGGACAGTAAACAGCTGAGATAATGAGGTGTATTAAAGGTGTTACAGAGTATTTTGTGTCTATGGTGATGATCAAGTTTATAGGCGACGGTTGCAATTATAAATTATGCACAGAAAATATTCTTTAAAAGAAATATTGGAAATATTACTTTTGTATAAGTATTTAAGTTATTTCGTGCTTAATTACAATATACATTGTGATGTATTTTGTATGATAACAATCAAGGTTAATTAAGTCATTTTCTGACAACATGTCTGACATTAATGTATGCAGCCTAGTGTTGCGACAGGACAAATTACCGGTGTTTATATTTTTTGTTATTAAGGTAATGATAATAACTTGTCACTCGTAATGGCTTCATTTGCGTCATTTAAAGTACCTACCATTCCTTTGAATGGTAGATATTAAAAAAAAAAACTAAAGAGCTTTTGAAAGCATTATGGAAGTTGGAAAAAAATTATGCTTGTCATGTGTCATTATTAAATTTGGAATTGTTAAGAAATTTAATAATAATAATGTAGTCGTAAGATTTTGTGTAGGCTAAGCTTATAAAAATATAATAATTATTAATTTTCTATGAATCCGTTCCAAATATAGATTCTATTTATACCTTCATAAGAAATTATTATTAGCTTTATCACACAGTTACGCTCCCATGAATTATAATGTAGTACTTATTCTAATTATGTAATTAAATTCTAAGTAATTAATCTAGACTAATAGGGTCTATCTACTCGTATGTAAAATAAATTAATACACATCCTTTTAGTTGTTTAAGTACTATAAAGTAATAAACATCCAAAAATTGTTTATTTGTACTTTATTGCATACAAAGATTACATTGTTATAAATGATTTTAAACAAAGATGTACAACAAGCGATCATAATTTTGTAGAAGGTCTTTTCAAGAAAGACATAGAGTGAAAAGAATTATTTATGATTACCAAACTTAATTATTAAAATGTAAACTTTCATATTTGTACTTCATTACAATTATTCATATGAGGTAAGTTAATGGTCGAAAGATGAGGGTTGGGCAGCAGCGTCCTTCTTAAGACATCACCAATCCGCCTGCCAAGTATGGCAATTACTGGTAACCCCCCCCCCCTCCTTTATGGGGGAGGCCTATGTTCAGTAGTAAATATTTAACTGACATCATGACGATGACTCAAGTGGGGGGGTGTCGCTTTTTTTATAAAGAGTTTTTAGGCTGCCTTCGATGTATTTATAAGAAGACTTATTGGGCCATTGTTTTATATGTCTTCCGAAACACGAAGCAACTGAGAATCATTTTCAACCGACAAAAAGTACTGTCAATTTCGTTGCATTTGTTTCATGTTTGCTACATCATAACTTCGTCAGTTATAAACCGATTTGAAAAATTATTTTATCTGAAAGGATTTATTTACAGATTATTCGCATAAAATATTTATCAAACTCAGTTTCATATTTAGATTAAAATAACTGATTTTTTTTTATAATTGAAGTCGGTTTTTTTTGTTGAACGGTCTTTAATTCTTCTTCGGTCTTAAAAACAATTTTAAATATAAAAATTATCCAAACATGATTTTGAAAATTCAAATTTAGACTGGAACTCAATCTTGCGATTACCCCAATAGCACTCATGCGCCGTACAGTTAAGCTGAGCTCTTTTTTAATTAATTTGTACTATTGATACTGTGATAATATTAATGGCTATATTATAATATAGAATAACATAGAAATACTAATTTGAGTTTAAACGAAAAGCTATTTGCAAAATAATCAATTATGCATATATTTATACACGCGTATTTTATTTCATGTAAATTAAGCCAACTAAACGAAACATTAAGCAAGCTAACACGTTTTCATTGGTAACTTTATACGGAACAATTACTGTTGGGTCGGAGTCGCAAGCCTATACAATACATACATTTGTCGTATTGAGAGCATTCTCGCTTGAATCGTTGGATTGGAAAAGAACTTCCTCTTAACAAAAGACCACTTTAAGGCTCAAAATAATTGTATTTTCTTAGCGATGCTTGTCAGTTTTCCAAATAAAGAGATATCGGGATCGGCATTGTGTCCTTAAAATCATTTGTATAATGATTATTTATACTGAAGTATAAGTGAGGGGAAGGGATTATTAGTAATGAAAGCTAACAGGCCTAGTACTAATTGTTTACTCTAACAGGTTGACCTCCGCGCTGTTTCCCCTGGAAACCATGATAATTAATTTTTGATGAATTCACGATGAGCCAACTGACCTGTTTCATTCTCACCTATCACTTCTTACTGGTATACCGATAGTGTAGATGGGGTTACTGTACTATTTATTTATTTTATTCATTAAAAAAACCGAAGTATAATTGTTTATACTTTTAATTGTAACAATGTCTGTATTAAATAAAAAAAAAATTTTTAAATATTTAAAATATCCACACTAATATTATAATTGTAAAAGTGAGTTTATTTATTACTTCTTGAC
Organism: Galleria mellonella; assembly: GCF_026898425.1. Lineage (NCBI taxonomy): Eukaryota > Metazoa > Arthropoda > Insecta > Lepidoptera > Pyralidae > Galleria > Galleria mellonella. The sequence continues at coordinate 1,831,064 of NW_026442068.1, read as the reverse complement.
GCAATATTACGGTTTAAGATATTTATTTTTCTAAAGATTTATACATAAATCACTTAAATGAGAAATTGAAAACTATGAATATGCACTTAATATCTACTGTTAGCGAGCGTAATTTATCAAACATCAACTAAAAATAAAACATAATATGAAACTACCTTCATTTTATAAAAATTATAAAACACAATGCGACTCAATACAACAAGTTGCTTATAATGTAAAGGTATTATCTACAATCCTCGGTTAACAGATGGTTAACTTACACATATTGCACTATTATTTTATTTATTATTTGTCTCATTCTGTATATACTTAAATACGCAGTTCACATGCACATACATGTATATTACTCATTTAAATATTATAGTTAAAAACTAAGTTAATATTAATTAAGCTAAAATTAAGTAAAGTTACACTTAAATATGTAAATATCACACATATACTGCAATCAGACTACTTATTACTAGTAAACCTTCAAAATGTGGTGTTTCAATACTCTTTTGAACAACACAGGCGAGTTTATATCTCTAGGTAATTTATTATATAACTGTGCTCCCTCATATTAATAAAATTAGGGATCTGAATCTAGTATATTATATTTTTAAATGACTATTTAAAAAGTAATTATAATCAATCATAGAATATCAATAGCAAAGTAAAACAAGTAGCACGTTAATAAAAATTATTCTGATAACGATATACAATTTTCTATATACGATTTTCTATCTGTTCTCCTTTAACTAAAGGTTGTCTGTAAGAGATTGCCCTAGCGATAAGACCGCCTTTTGTACCTTTATGTGTATATTTCAATCTGTATTTATGTTACTGTATTTCATTTGAATTATTCATTTGTCATTGTATATTTTTATTTATGGTGCAATAAAGAGTTAAATAAATAAATAAAAAAAAAATACAACTAATTATACAACGTTAATGGCAAATAAAAAAAATGAAACAATCACAGATCATTAATGGCAAAGAAAAACAAGTAAAACGTTAATCATAGAATAATAATAACCAGGATAAGTAAAATATTTATTATATAACATTATATATTTATATAATTCTATCACATAAATATTAAAATAATGATTTATGATAAGAGTATTAAAATGTCCAAACAAGTTTTTACCATCAGAATTAAAAAATAAGGTGATAGGTTATAAAAAAAAATTAGATTAAAGATATAGTTCATCAACAGATCATATTTTAAATAATTATATGTATTTATTTATATTATCTATTTTCTTATATTTGTAAATTTTAAGTATTAGATTTATTTACAAGTATCTACTTATTTAGAATATTAGAAGTGTAATGCCTTGACATACAAACCTTTTAGATATATTAGGTATCATTTATATTTGTCATGTTATTCAGTATCAATGTTGTGCTCGTGTTGTAACTGTAACACTTATTATTTTTTAATCAGCTATTTTTCTTGTCTCGACCAAAACATAATTTCTATCAGACATTCATAGGTTGACTGTACTCATTTTTTATTAAGAGTTCCTTATCTTATTATTTAAGACTACTGTACAATAAAGTATTACAAACAAACAAACAGGAATATATAAAAATGTTTAATGAATGGTTTTGGAAAAAAATATACATAGTTCAGACATTGCGTCAATACGGATAATGCCTTAAAGACGACATTTCACGGTTCATTTATATAAAGCGACCATATTGTATAAACATAAAAGCGAGCATTCAATGTCATTGTCGAAAAGCATTATTTTTCACTTCTCTACCTTTTAACCAAAGTGATTTAGTTTGTTTGAACTGTGTAATGTCGCCATAAGTATCGACTACGGAAACCGTCTGTCATCAGGCGCGTACTCGGTTCCTTACGTACGCATGTCTTCTGAAATGACTATTCTAGATGTAATAGTCGTATCATAATAGTAATTATATAATTAAAAAAATTATTCACAGATGATAAATATATTGTTCTTTGCATTCGATACTCTATATTAGAGATATCATATTCACAATCGTATCTGTAGTGATCGACAATTTCAAAATTGATATCTAAAGACTTGGTAATAGATTTGTTAACACCACTGGCCCTGATGTATCAGCTTTGTGTGTTCTTGTGCTGTTTGTTTTTTTTTTTTCAATCACAGAGTACATTCGAATATCAATTAAATATTTTTATGAGGTCTTACATATGTCAATCTGTATATAATTACCAACTGCATAATATTTACGCAGCTACATAAGTATAATATCAGATACAAGTTGTTCAATGTCATTTAGGGCATTGTAATGGAGAGATTAAGTGTGGGAACGTATCCTTTATCTAATCATATTTCAAAATCAACCATATAATTTTCAATACGTTTAAAATATAGTTGATAGAGTGATTTTAGCTTTAAAATTTTAATTACAGTATAAGTTATAATATAAATTAAATTTATTCTGTCATTAAACAGTTGGTAATAATTTCATAGTTTACAAATAATTACAAAATTTACAAGTTGAGGGTAGAAGTTTACAAAATTTATGACGACATATATATGATGAAGTAGTCAGTGAATGCAGGTGAGTTATGACCGTTCCTTATAATAGTCTATGGGAAAGGCCCATGTTCACCAGTGGACAGATAATGGCTGAGATGATGATGATGATACATATGATTATATTGTAATATCAATATATAAAAATGCTATGTAATAATGATTGTTTATTCTAATCTCTGAAACCACTCATTTAATTTTAACGAAATATTAAATGTGCATTGTCTGCTTCAACTTGAAAGATAAGATAGTTTTTATCCCAATAAGAAAAAATGCGCATAGTAAGTGGTGATATGGGACAGAGCAGCGTTTGCTGAATCATGTAGCATTTCGTAGTTTAATGTTCTAAACAAGAACATTTAAAATTTGGATGGGAAATTATATAAATATATAATGGAGTTGGTCGCCTTTCGCTTACATTTTATGATTTTTCTTTTAATAATAATGGTAATAATTTCATACTAACAGATGTAGTTCTGTAAAAAGTTATTGGATTAACATTTTGTTTTGATCGCAACGTATAGTTTGTATGTTTTTTTTATGAAACTTAAAATGGAAAACAAGCTGTCGGTCTTTTATTTTTTTATGCAATTTAGAGTGACAAACACGCTGACAGCCCACCTGATGTAAAGTGGTAACCGTCGCCTATAGACATAAGCAGTACTATGGACATAACAGAGTATACTGTTTCGCCCATATTACACCCCATGCGTTGCCGTTCCTGAGGTCTCAGGTATTATTTCTCCGTACCTTGTCAAGTGACTGATATAAATCTGATAGATAGCAGTATCCGTTAATAGATATGAACATCATGTACTACGGATCTCTTATGCATAAGTTTTAATATTTTTCGGTTAATTTTGCTGTTTATACTTTAATAAATATTTTAAAAAGGACCTAATTAAAGCAGCTGTCCTCATGTTTTGCGTTAGCAAAATATTTAGCAATTTCATTAAGTAATAAATGTTTATTTATATAGATAAGGTAATTCAAAATCTATTTAAAAGTTACACTAGAGTTGTGAGCAGATTGAGCTCAGCTTTTAGAAATAATGCATGAGCAGTGTCACGGACAGAGTTAAATACTGTTATTATGTTTTTCTTGTTTATATGCTGCGGTTACTATTTACCTCCTATTGCTTGGAGGACTATCAGGTCATTTGTGTACTGTAAAACAAATACTTGTATAATTACGTTTAATTTATTATTTTGATACACAAAACACCCGAATTAAAACCCGCATGAATTGAAAACCTAAAGTTGATACTAATTGAAACATAAGACAAAAAATATGAAATAAGATTGTAACTTGAAATGAAATTAATATTTTGTGTAAATTGATAATTGATAACGAGCAAATTTGTTAAGCAATCGCAACGTAGCTCCTCCTAGCATGGTTTTCTAAATAGGTAATTGAAATGATTAGCAGTTATCTGCAACTAGGTCTGATTAAATTGACGGTGATGCCACTGATATGATGCCATACTTATTCTATTTTAAGACTTTATACTATTTGTTTGCAGATTGTTACTGAAATTCTCAGAAAGCCAACAAGAGACTGAGACATAAGCGGAGTATTTATCTGTTTAACAAAAGATATCTTCGTAAATAAGATAAATGTAGGAAAAAGAAAAACTATATATTAAACTGAAAACAATAAAAAATAAAATCACATGAAAGAAATCCAAAAATATTTGTGTATGAAATTTTTGTTCAGTATTTGTCTTATCGAGTATTGTGCTCGCTCGACATTGTTTGATGGATCATAAAACGATAACATGACGTTAGACGCCATGTTGCGACTATAAACATAAACCGGTTGTGTTTGGAAGGTTATGAAATACGACGAACTATGGACCGGCCGGCTAGTTGTATCTTTGTCACACACTGCGTAAATCTAATCACAAAGAAAGAGATAGCTGATTTGATGGTAAAAATTGCGTCTGAGTCGTCCGCATTCATGCATAGTAAGCAGAAACAACAGTGAGGGCAGGTAAAAAATGTTTTTACGAATAATGTAATAAAAACGAAAGAATGTATCTGTATAAAGTTCCAGGAAATCTAATTTTAGCAAATGTTTACTACAGATAATATTGTTGGCCTTTCAACGGTTGCATGGTTTACCGGAGTTTTTATCGCAATAGAATACAAACATAATGTGGGTGATGATACATACACAGTAATTATCAGAAACAGTAAAACAAGTACTTTGAGCATTTGACCTGTTAAAATGACGGGGCGATATTGTCGATGTTATTCCGAATGAGACATGGAACAGTGAATTAATTTTAAATTCCACTAGTCATTGTAACCTTAACAAAATAAAATGTCACTTACCAGGTCCATAAAATCTCTTTCCTTTTGTGACATCGAAAATTACAGTATTAACAGCTAACAATACTCTTCCATCAGGCCGAGTACCGTCGTACTCCTTTAATTCTGCTACTGTGAAATCCTTACGAATCTTTGGCAAAGCTGGTGGAGGCGGCGGGACTTCGATGTCTGATTCAAATTTAGACTGTATAATCTTGTAGATAAGGTACACAATAAATGCCACTAGAACCAGATTTATAGGACTGGTTAGCTCTGCCCACAAAGTCGCTTGTTCTGCGTCTGACATTTTGTGCGTGTAGAAGGCGCGAGTACTTGAGTTACACTGAGCACTCTAGTGTACCGTTATCAAGACAACGTAAGGTTAGTAAGGTCTAGCGCAGCATTTCTGTTATTTAGGTACATATTAAATTAACACGCCGGCTATAAATAAACAATAAGTAATATTTTCTTGCAATATCGCAAAGTACAAATGTATTACAAAATTTTACAATACTTTACATGGATACTAATGTATCCACGTGAACGATTGTAAAAATATTTAGAAATTCAGATATTTGGACATTTGTTGCACAATTAATTTTTAATGGTTTAATTAATTTTTATGGCATATGTTGCACAGTTAAACCGTAATATATGTAAAAAAAAATATAGGATGCTATTTATCCTTATTTATGGAGTTAAAGCAGGAGGTCCAGTTTAAAATAATTAAAGCTATTTAAACACATTTATAAAACAAATGTAAGTAAGAATATAAAAACCTATAAATTAATAAATAAAATTGACCTTTTCTACTTTGATTTCGAGCTCTTACAAAATTATATATTTAAAACATTATTTTAGCTTAGGATTTGAAAATATTTGATACCATAATAGCTGTAAATGGAGAAATCTGTTATCGCTGAATAGCACTCGGCTTATAAAATAATTAATAAACAAAAGTGGAACAATGCTGGAATAATGATTACTCGCATAAATTATGGTCAAAGGTGTTATTGGACATGGACTGTGGTGGTGTAGGTAAAGGCTTCGTTTGCATGAAATATGATCGTGATAAGTAATTACTATTTCCATCACCAAAAATCTGTAGTATTCACAGTTTAGTTCTAGAAATATAAAATTTATTATCAAGAGAAAAATTTATTAGTTCTTTTTATTAAATAGTACAAGTGACTGAACTATAACATGATTTCGTGAAATGTTCATAGTTTAATTAATGTCTTATTTTTTTAGAACTTAGTTTATTCCACTTTTATTAAATTTCTAGGGAAATTTTTTTCAGTTAATAATTTAAATTTCTGATGATCCTGTTGTTTTTTCTTTCTCTGTAACATCAAATATCTGGTTATTGATTGGATGTCATCCATATACTGCATGCAACATGATTGTGTTGCTTTTTTAGTAGGTATATATATAGTCTTATATATACATAGTATATATATACAGTCATTCTTCCACTAAAGTAGTGGGTTTTGGAAAAAAGAACCCACTATGTTAGTACAATTACTTTTATACTGAAGTAAATTAAATTACTTATAATGATGTCAGAACCTTTGAAATGATTGTTTTTCTAATGAAAATACATATTTTGTTGAAGAAACATGATTTTTATAGCGCTTCCATGGCGTTTCCAGCTTTTAAGTTAGTATTAGAGGTATTTTTTTGTCATTTATTAATCCTTGTTGTCCTTGTTGTTCTTATATAATCGACACATTGTTCCACGATAAAAAACCGACTTCAATTGTGGTAAAATTAGTTATTTTGATTTAAAAACTAAACCACTGAACCATTTTGATAAACATTTTATGAGACTAATCTATAAAAATCTGTATCCTTTTAGATAAAAAAGAAATTTCCAAAATTTTTTATTACTGACGGAGTTATCAAGTAATAAACAAAAAAAAAACAATTGGAAACCTTTTTTGAAGTTGGTTAAAAATGCTCACTTTTACTAGTAGAACACCTAAAAATTATGCTAATCATTTTAATGATTTTGATAAACCACCATTGTTCCTAACTACATTGGCAAAGTCCATTTCTTATAATAAAAAATAGAAATAAAAAATCAACCAACTTAAAAAAAGAAGGAGAATCTCAATTTTCTTGTATTTTTTTCGTTTGTTACTTAATAATTTCGTCATTTTATTTCAGTATAAACATATCTATACCGCTTGGTGAATACAGCTCACACAGTGCAGCTGAAGCTGCTATAGCTGTATATACGTTCGGATTAGATTCTTATCTGACAGCGTGGCGGTACTAAAAGCACTAGAAAACAACAAGATATACGAGTAACAAATTAATTATCTAAATTCACCAAGCACTAGATAACATAATTTTCAATAATCTTTCAATAATCGAGTTATTCTCCAGTGGATAAAGGGCCTCAGTTATACCATAAGATTATGGTAACAATGCTGCAGAAGAGCTAGCTAGAAGATGTACTGGAATGAAAGTGACAGGTACATATCTACTTCTTATCTTCCCTTCCGTTCGCAGTTTCGAATATTGATTCGTCTAAGATCCATTGACAACCAAAGATGGTCACAAGCTACTGATTGCCGACAATCAAATTTGGCCGTGCCAATGTTGAATCAACGACTGTAAAAACGTTTTTTATATGTAGAAAAGAAATACCTTAAAATAATGATAGGAATAATAACAGGCCATTGACCCTTATATTAACATTTATACATTTTAATTTATTTATTAATCAGAGGGAGACTTTGTATAAAAGTCCTTTCATTGGGTACCTCTATACCATTTGTGGTTTAACCGTGAAACAGTTGTGTTTACATGGCTGTGTTTCGGTTTGAAGGGTGGGATATGGCAGTGAATTTATAGGGTACAGAGGCATACGTTGGCATTCGTCAAGTCTCAGGTGTTATGGTGTGTATGCGAAAAAGTGTACTCTGTTATGTCCATGATACTGCTCATGTCTACAGGCGATAATTACCACTTTTCATTAGGAATAGGAGCCACAGACAGCCTTTTACGTCGAGGCTGTTTTGACGCCGAAGAAGCGGTTGTTCACGTAATCCTGGAATATATAGCCCGTTAACGTTTACAAATCCTCGGAACAGTGGGCTCGTTCCATGAGGACTGTGAAGATACCAGGAAGCTTCTTTCAAATGGTGTTTGGTTGGTTGTTCTTTCACATGCCACGATTCACACGTACAATGGCTCAAATAGGAGGCTTAGTGTGGAAATGTAAGTTCAATTTACATTACAATTCATTATAATTTTGTCATTTATAAACAGTTTCTGAATTTTTTAATTAAAAAAAAAAAAAAAACTTTTAGATTGGAATTAATTTGGATGTTTTTTATTTTGTGGAACACAATCTTAAATACGATTATATTTCGAAATATCAATAGGAAAATTTTAAATAGTTAAGTACCAAACGATTAATTACTGTTAGATTTATGTATAATTTGTTTTAGGCCAGTATTAGACTTTTTTTAATTGTTTCACGGAAGAAATAAGTAAGACATTACACAATTCAATTAGGTGAGTCAATAGTTTCAGGTGACGCACTAGAATGAATCGTGTATCTATAGAGAGATATAGACATATATAGATATAATACTATTATCTTATACCTAATTTCAAGTAATGAATATAAATAGTCAAGATGACAATAAGTACGTTATTAATAAGACGTATTTGTTAGCATGAGATGACATTTTTTTTATTGATGGTAATGGAATGGTAACCCCGCCTGTGTTAATGGTATACGCTGGCGAGGTACCAGTGAGGGGTGCTAGTGCTAGGTAAAAATGAAAAGGCAGATCAGTTAGCTAGTGCTTTTAATCGCAAAACTATATTACTGAACCGATTTTGATAAAATCCCTATGAGAGCAATCAATATGAGGTAGTAAACATAAAAAAAATAAAACCAAATTGAGAACTCCCACCTTTCTGCAAGTCGGTTAAAAATAAAATTTATAGCCCACTGTACTCAACGCACTTTCGTTATTAAATCATCTGTAGTGTACTCTTTTTTGAGAGAATAATTTAAATGTACCAATTCGGGTAGTTTTCGATGACGGCTCGATTTCATTTCATTGTTGTTAATTAGTCGAATAATTTTAATAGGATGTACACACAACGATATGTGAACTTAATTCTGAATGAATGTACCTTTGTATTCACATTATTGAGTTGCATATTGTTTTTTAGTTATTCAACTATAGTTTTGGTAGATTCTTATGTACTGAGAAGAAACTATAAGAAACTTATGACATACCGTCATTTATTTGGGTGTATTATAAATAATACACCCAAATAAATATGTAATAAATTACAGATTGAGTACGATTTTTATATCTAATCAAGTAAAGTCACGCCTATTTATAATTATCTAAATGATATATTTAATCGTTTAGCAAGATTATTTAAATTAATAACCGGAGGCAAAGGGATTGTTAGTAATGGGATCTAACAGCTTCATTGCTATCAAATGACGACCAGGTGAAGTCGATCTTAACGCGATTCTCTTTAGAAACCATCGTGGTTAATTCTTATAGAATTCTTCACAATGGGCTAACTGACCTGCTTCCATCCTCACCTATCATCTGTCACTGGTGCCCTGCCAGTGTATACCAATAGCGCAGGCGGGGTTACCATTACATTTTCACATATTAAAAATTTTAATATCTATATCATAGAAAACAGGTATTTACCTGTTTTCTATGATATAGATATTAAAATCTATAGGCGATGACGTTACCATTCTCATAAAATATCCATTTTTATTTGCTATTCTGAATTGCATACATATGCAAATTCTATGCAATTAACTTATATATACGATAAAGAGTTTATTAAAAATATTAAATAAATATTGTTAAAAAAATATTGTTTTAGGGTATTACTGATATCGAAGTCATAATGGCGTCGAAAGAAAATTTGGATTGTATTAAAATCCATTTATATTTATGTAAAACTATTGCTAAAATAAATTGATTAGTGAATTTGCGTGGTGTCCTTGGTGACCACTAGTGAACTGATTAGGACAATTAATTACAATATAGAAATGTAATATAAAGTATATGAAATAGGTAAATTTACTGACGTTACCGATGAACGTTGTTTGCTCGTAAAAATTTATACAATAATAATTTTTATGGCGGCGAAAATACAGGAAATAGAGGAGAAATAGAGGTATAACACCTTATTTATGGTAACGCAGTATACTACTACTTATAGGCTACGGTTACCAATTTTCATCTGGTGGGCCGTCAGCTTGTCATTTTTAGTTGCATAAAAATATTATATATTTTATTTCATAATATACATATATCATTTTTATTCCAATTAAGGTACATAAAATAGCAGAGGGTATAGTTTGCTCATAATAATTTTATTAAAAATAAATTGATAACTTTACGTAACCGTAAATTTATTTAAGAAACAAAAAAAGTGAGGATGATTACTTATATAATGTATTATTATTGTTATAGTATTAAAAAAAATCATGTACAGTCATTTAAGTGAGATGTAAGACCTACTTACAACTATCTATTTTAAATTAATAATTTTTATATGAAATGATGACCGTTTTGAATTTTCTACAAATTCAATCATAAATTTACCTCCACCTTCATCGTAGCTAGTCCTTAATAATATCCGAATCGTTTCTTTAGTCTAGACTGTTACGTAAAGGTAGTTAAGTTTTGATTGCAAGACATAGCTTGTTACTTATGTACATTCAAAGTTTTCTAATAATAAATAGCAGCTTGTTATCTTGATGTTGTAAATACATATAATAATATTGTATTATTAAGTAAAGTTTGGGTTTTCTAAAATTGTTGGAGAAGCTATAATGTTACTAAGTTATCAAAAGGGCTATATTAATTTTAATTTAATTTAATTTAATAATAATTTATTTCAAAATAATATATAATGATGATTGACCAAAAAGGACCAAAATTATTATATTAGACAAGTTAATTGAAATGTCCTCAGATGTTATTATTTATGTCTTCTCATATAAGAATCTTGGTATACCTTTTTCTTTTTCTTATCTTCTCTTGGCCCGGTGTCTTTATTTAAATTTTGTCGAGTAACAAAATCTATGGGTACTTAATTTTTATCTTTACATTACTTAGTGAAAGAATTTGTCTGTTTGAACGTGCTAATCTCTGGAAATATCAGTCGGAGTTTATAAAAAATATTTTTGTAAGAACTTTTCGTTCTTGAGTGGCGACCTTGTACGAGTAAATACAGTATACGACGATCCCCCCACTAAATGGAGTGATAACCTCAAATATATTGCCGGAAGTCAGTGGACGCAGGTGCCTCAGGACCGTTCTTTATGGCAGTCTATAGGGGAGGCTTATATCCAGCAGTGATAATGGCTGAGATGATGATGATGATTTTTGTATGTGATAGCTCATTTCAAAATTATATTTGACATCACGATACGACCATGGGGATGCTGCGAGATATAGCTTAGATAATATAAAATGTGGACCTAATTCTTACTTATATTTTAAATATGATGGCGAGGTTGTTTCTTACTTTTTGGCTCTTGAATGGCTCAACCAATCGACATGAAATTTAGCAAACATGTACTGTTTAGGATGGAGAAGGATAAACGGTACTTTCTATCCTGGTTATGCGGTGATGCCGCGGTAAAAACAATATTACAAGTATATACTCTACTATTTCAGCCTAGCATATATATCATGTCTTATTCTAAACATCTCTAATGGGAATAAACTGAGGGTTAAAAAGTATAGTAGCAGTTTATATTCTTACTCCATTACTATGCAGACACAATCATTCAATAAATATGAATTTTATATATAACTGTACGAAAAAAAGCTGTTTCTTTTGAATACTTCAATTGGTTGATAACATAACCGATTAAGGTTTATTGTCTTTAGAAATTAGTACATTTGCACTTTCTTAATTTCTTAAGATATTTAAGTGAAAAATTGCACTTTTCATTTTATATTCTAATGAATAGAGTTCATTCAATATTATTTAGTAATTTCCATAACCGTTCGCCGGCTGACGTCTGGATAATATTTTAATATAATGAATAATATATTCTAAAGTGTTTGCTCAAGAATTGACATATCTTAGTTTATTTTATACATTTAAAAAAAAAGTTGTAAGTATAATGAACGTATGAATTTTATATATATGAATCGAATAAATAAAAGATCAAATATATCCAATACTTTGTTTAGAACATGAGATAATAAGAACTGGAAGCTGACTTTCTACCTATCCTAATGGAAGACAAGCGTTACAGATAGATATGTATGTATGTATAATAGGAGCTGCAGGAGTGAATACTTTTTCCATGTTTTTATGGCAATTCATAAGATTTTTTGTTTTTCTTTTTATTAGTTGAGAATATTATTTCTTACACTATACCTCCCTAATAGCTTACTAACTAATTACTCGTATCATGATATTTAGTATGGGTATTTCAGTTGATGAAGAACAAGGTTGTGGAATGAGCTCCCTGTCGAGGTTTTCCCAAGAGACTACAGTATAGGGTTCTTCAAAAGGGGGTAATGAGGTTTCTTCACGCGTAATACCTCTGGTATTGCAGGTGTTCATAGGCTACTAACCATTTACCATCAGGTGGGCAACCTTAGTGGTATAAAAAACACACAGGATTTTAATCTCGTTTAATCAATTAATCTCGTTTACCTGCTATCATGGGTTCAGTCATTGTAGCTTTAATTTAATAATTTCTGAATATTTTTGAATAAGAAATTCATACCTAGATAAAACCAAATTAGATTGTCATTCTTCGCAGATAATTGAAGTGTTCTGTCTTATCAGATATAACTTTTGCTACTGAAATGTAATTCAGACAGTTGTAACGAACCTAGATTTGAATTCGAGATGTTCTTAGGCTATCGAAATTTACTAATACCAATCTTACATAATTTGAACTGTAATATTTAGGTATATAATTAGTATGATGTTATATATTTTATATGGGGCAGTTTGCAGTCTAATTCCAATTCTTTGGCAGGTTATCGATTGCCGGTCAAAGTATCGAGGTCGGTCTCCAACAGTCTATATTGTTTTATTGATATATACCCTCAATATATATTATTGTTTATATGATTCCTTGGCTTTAAATAAAAATTATATAATAATAATTTAATGAAAAAAGCATTTTCGTAGAAGATAAATTGACGGTATCCTGCAGTTTTGCTTCAGTGAGTTATAATGAAATGTGTATTATTCTATGTTATCTATTAAATTTTTATCAAATTTTAATCAAATCTGTCATTGAGTAGTAAATATCCAAATAAGAAAATTTCACATGTATATATATATACATACATATATATATATATATATATATATATATATATATATATATATATATATATATATATATATATATATATATATACAACTTAGAATGTCAAACAAGCTGACGGCCCACCTAATGTAAAGTGGTAACCGTCGCCTATAGACATGAGCAATACCATGGACATAACAGAGTATACTGTTTCACCCATGATACCCCACATGTGGTGCCAATCCTGTGTATAATATATATTATATTATATATAAAGTAGAATGTTGGTACAGATAGTGGCCAGTCGTTAATATGAAATTATGTATATGATATAAGTGTCATAGTCTAATATTAACTGAATGGTCGCTGATGATGAATAGCTTATAACCTTCACAAAGGAATAAGTTTATAAATGAAAAATTTATTTGAAGAGAAAAATTTAAATCCGACTAGTAATTGCAGAGTGTATTCAAACAAACAAACAAAATCTTCCGTTTTATTATATTAATACCAGCTTTTACCCGCGAATTCATCCTCGTGACCTATATATATTTATTAACCAGAACAAAAAGTGGCCTATATCCTTCTTCATCCCATATAGAACGGATGTACCAAATTTCATAGTGATTTGTTAAGCCGTTAAGGCGGTATAATGTAACAAATAAACTCACATTTATAATGTCGGTGTGTATAGATAGATTGTATATAAATTAGTAACATATCAAATAAGATCAAATATAAATGTACTAACAATGTAAACCTATAAAGTAGTCGAAACGTCGGTACGAATAATAATAAAAAACAATTATAAAACTTATATACTGATAAAACCTTTTAAATCTTTAATTTCTAAATTTATAACTCGTAAAAACCTAAGAAGATACTGTGTGATGCCGTCCCCCTAATTTCTTTTAATGGATTTAAATTGAATGCGTCCCAGCTGATGCAGGGAGCCGTTCTGATTGAGTATAAATTATTCAGTTTAAATTGTTGTCTATAGACATGTTATACTTGTACCAATGTATTTGTCTACAGTCAACGAAGTTTTGTGTACCCAGATAAGTATTATTTAAAAATGATATGAGGAAGAAACGAAAGACGTCTGTTTGAATTAGGACATTTGGCGTTTTGTTTATCTACCTCAATGGAAGACAGGCTTGATATATGTATATTTAAGACCACTTTACTGTATTTATACAATTGTATCGTTATATTTATTAATTGTCTTGCTTATTCCCTATATTGTATAATGCAATTAAAGTATACTCATTCGTTCATCTTTTATAAGCATATTTATATCATATCCTGTCGGTACATATAGTAAATCAAATCAAAATACAGTTATTTCTGCTTTCTGCAGGTTTATTACTGACTCTCAATGATATTTCATTTTATTATTATTACAATTTACATATCAGGAGTGTATAAAGAATATCTGCATAGCAAATATTGATTAATTAATTAACAGTTTAATAAATTTTAAAAATTTTACGTGCATTTCATTGCATTGTTCGTGGTTTATAAAAGACAGGAATTAAAGTGATCATTTAGATCATTATCATCATTTCAGCCATCATCTGTTCACTTCTAAACATAGGCCTCCCCCATAGACTGTCATAAGGAATGATCCTGAGTCACCTGCATCTACTGACTCCCTGCAATACAATTTGAGGTCGTAACTCCATCTAGTGGGTCGGCCTATACTGTGTTTGCTCGAACGATTTCGCCACCGAAGAACTTTTCTTCCCGTGACCAGTCCATTGCCACTTTAGCTTACTTATCTATCTTATCTTATATCATCATTTAGATAATCTATTATAATTTACTATATCGCAGTAATACCGTTATTACCCGTACCTAGTCGACTCACAACCTCACACACACATCCTCGTATGTAGATAATATTATTTTGTAATTATTTAAAGCTACGTGGTTTAAATAAACGATTTCAACCAATAATACTGTCTCTAGATGTAAGTTGCATTTAATGTTAAGTACAAGTTTCTGTACAGTATTCGCAGATTGAACACGAGTCTCGAAGTTGGAGTAACTTCCAAATCCGTAATGTTTTAATGTACTCAGACGGGACGGCATGTTAAATAAGAAACTGTTCCCATCGTTCCACGAGAATTAGACACAATGCTTGTGTTTTACTATTATTTTTGTGTACTTTTCTCTATATAGGTATGCATTATACTAAGATAAACGATTTATCTTACCTATAATATTTGTTTTACTCCAGAATGTCAAAACTTACTTGTCTTTTAATAATGTAAAAAAAAAAAATACAGCAAGTCTCCTAGGTATCATAGCAGTTGGTAGTGACCTTAAAGATTTTTTTTTATGTAAAAAATAAATAATAATGTATTAATACATAAATATATAAGTGTCCTTATATTATCTTGATGATCGAACCTTTTTCACTTTCCAAAAAAGGATAAAATAAGTAGCTCATGTCCTTCCTCGCGGTTCAGTGGTTTTGATGTAACAGACACATTTCCCTTCACTGCTCTGTTCCTATTGATCGTAACGTGATGAAAAGTATACTATAACCTGTCCAGGAGTAAGAAGAATAATTGTACCAAGTTTCGTTAAAATCGGCCGAGTAGTTTTTGTTTCTATAACGAACATACAGACAGACAGACAAAAATTTCACTGATTGCATTTTTGGCATTAGTATCGATCACTAATTACTCCCTGATAGTTATTTTGGAAATATATTTCATGTACAGAATTGACCTCTCTACAGATTTATTATAAGTATAGATTACCTACTATGGACACTGTCGAATGCCACCAGATAGCACTGATGTCCTATAGTAAGTACAGTAGTGTTATATGGATTCGAGTGCAGTGACTTCTTAACATATTAATGATGACATATCATTCTTACAATATGTCCATCAATTATCTATATATTAGAATCCGTTTAAAATTAAAAAAAGTCACACAATGTCGTACAATGTCACGAATTAGAAATCTTCATCATTTTCAAACTGGTTAAAAATAATCAATAGTTAAATGTTAATAGTCAAATGCAAAAAATAAATTAAATCGTGCTCTATAAAAAAAAAAAAAAAACTTTAATTATGGCAAAACCTGTAAAAAGATATTTCGATTTAAAAATTAAAGTACTGAGCTGATTTATATTATATTTCTATGGCATTAATCTGTAAGCATATCCTTTCAGGTAAAAAACGAATTTTTAAGATCGTTTTATAACTGACGGAGTTATGCGGCAAGAAACTTAAAGAAATACAATCGAATTGAGAATCCCTTTTTTTTAAGTCGGTTGAAAAATACATTTCATTATATAGTCAAACAATTATATTTAAGGGTAACAATATCATTTCAGAGTAACGAATGTAAAACAGTATAAAATTACGCCGGAATCTAATTTTCCCAACGTTTTCCTTTTAAAAGGAAAAGAGGCCCGACGCCTTTTTAATCGATTGTAATAAAACTCAAATGTCTGGATTTATGATTATTGAAATGAAATTTATTAAGAGAATACATTAAAATGATTTATTCTATTTGTTTAAATAACTCATGTACCATATTATTATTAATTTTTATTCACATGAATTGACACTGAATACATCTTCTTAAAGTTTTACATGTATTTATTAAAATTATACCTGTCTATTATTATCATCACCCGTTGCTGTCATCGCCGTGTATGCCCCTGCATAGAATGGGCCACCCCTTCCTTTCCCGTCGGTGTCGTAAGAGACGACTAAGAGAGGACGAGGGATATGCAGCAGCTTCTGTCTTAAAACATCTCTAAAAGCCTAACTGCAGTTGACAACCCGCCTGCCAACCTTGACAATTACTGGCAAAACTCCCTTTGTGGGAAAGGCTTATTTATATCCAGCAGTGGGCAGTTAACGGCTGAAATAAAAATAATCATTATCCTCACATATTAACATATATATATATATATATATATATATATATATATATATATATATATATCTAAATAATTATGTTTTGAGTCTTTCCCAAAAGTACATAAGCTATAATAAAATCGTAAAGGTCGAAAACATTGAGTTCTTTTTTTACGAATATTAACTAGAGAGGCTGGAAATAAGCGAGAAAAGCCGAATTAATCGCCGATTTTGGTGTTTATTTATCTGTTTCTTCCAGTATAATATGAATATATATATATATATAAAATATAATATATATATATATATATATATATATATATATATATATATATATATATATATATATATATATATATATATATATATATATAAATATGTCTAATGTTTTAAAAATTAAATAGACAAAAGAAACAGACAGACAAGACAGAGAGAGAGAGAGAGACAGGCAGATAAAATTTATAAAAAACATTGATAATATGAGATCAACAAAAGTATAACCTATAAAAGAGTTATAGCTATAATAAAATCGTTTGCCCTCTGGAAAGGTCGAAAAGCACAAGGGAATGAAGTCATCTTTTCCACCATTGAATATTAACTAGAGAGGGATCCATCTTTGAAACTCGACATTGGATGACGGGGAGAAATCACCACCGACCATCACGTAATCGCCGACATTAAATTCACGCATAGTTTATTTTCTGTTTCGAGTTCCATGTATAATATGAATATGGATGAATGGGCATAGTCCCAAAGTTTTGGAAATTCTGGTGCATCAACTTAAAATCGAGTAGCTATCACTATTTTTAATTAGGAATCCATCATTAACCGGTCAAGAGCATCACTCTATCGCCAGTACGGCTTTCGACAGGGACGTTCGGCTGGTGATCTTTTAGCTTAACACACCGATGGGCTATGAATACGCATAAGGCTTTTGATCAAGAGCGCTGCTTTCAAAGCTACCTTCATTTGGGTCTCGAGACTGTGCAATTGATTATTAAGGTCGTATCGACGGAGCATGCTTGATTTAAAACCTTTGAATGCTGGTGTCCGCAAGGCTGTGTATTCTCGATCTGTTTCTATATTATATGTTACAGATTATTTTTTGTTCGACAGTACAGGAGATACATTATATACTCGTACATGATGAGTGCCGGAATAGACTTTAAATCGAAACTTTCCATCAAGTTTCGATCTGGGGTGAACAAAATCTTGTCCAATTTAACCCCAAAAAGACAAAGTAAAAAAAGACGCCGTTTGTCGTATCTCTCACTTTAGATAAAAAAGTCGAGTCTAGGAATTCGTGTATATCAAGATGTCAAATTAAATTTTAAGTCAGAATGGAATACTTTCTCACCTGTGGGCAGGACATAAACTGTGAAAAGTCGGGCGGCTCGATCGATAGTCAACGCCTTACTGTCCGACTTGATCCACTGAAACTGCGCAGAGATGTTTCATCTCTGTGCATCTTCTACCGAATTTATCAATAAAATATATAATTTTCAGACAAAAGATCCCAATCATCACGACACCGTGACTTTCTTCCACGCACAACCATTCTTTGGAATCAACTTCCAGCAGCAGTATTTCCGAGAGAGAAAAGAGACAAAAGGCAGCACATAAAATTTATAAAAAAAAAAAAAAAAAAAAATATTATTTTTGCATGTATTGATTTTATTAAAAATTTTGATATGTTTTTTTGCTAAATATCTGTCATGTACAGACATCGTCTGGTTACAATATTATTATATTATAAAGGTTTATCAATTATTCTTAACTAAACAAGTAAAAAAATTGTATATAAGTTACTAAAATAAGAAATGCCAAGCTAAAATCCAATGGTAAGTAGTATTCATGAAATAAATACTTCCCCCAAGGAACACGAAAGGAAATATAAAAAGAAGTATCGAATCTTTTATACTAAATCTATCAAGCGATAGCGGAGCCTAGAAACTTATGGAAAGCCAAAATCCTGCGACAGGTAATATTTATAACCTGAATAATTTCTCCAAAGGAACATAGGTCGAAGTATGAAAATCAATATTGAATATTTCATACTAAATCTATCTTGTGATCTCCACTATTATATATTTTTCGTTCATTTATATTTTTTTATCATTGTATTAGCCTTTAATTGTCAATTGATGAATATAGACCTTCCCCATAAACAGAGTGTTTTTTTTTATGGGTGAAAATGGTATGGTAACCCGCCTGCACTAACGGGATACGCTGGCGGAGCACCAGTGAAGGGTGATAGATGAGAACGAAAACAGGCCAGTTAGCCCATCATGATGAATTCATCAGGAATTAACCATGATAGTTTCAAAGGGGGAACCGCGTGGAGGTCGACCTGGTTGGATATATTGTTAGCAATGAGATTCTTAGTCTCTACTATTAACAATCTCTTTCCCCCTAAACAGAGTGTTGTCAGTAGTTGCACGCTTGGTAGGCGTGTTACCAAACGCAGTTAGGCTTTGGTGATATTTTGAGAGAGACACTGATGCCCATTCTCGAAAATTAAGTTCCCTTTGTCACCTTTTCATATATATATATATATATATATATATATATATATATATATATATATATATATATATATATATATATATATATATATATATATATATATATATATATATATATGTCATCGGAAAAAAGGGCTAATTTATACTATGTCAGGACCACACAGCAAAAATGTGACACGGAGTTTATATGTTAAGTTAAAAAAAATATATTTATAATTTTTCCTATTTTCCTCAGAGATAGTTGTTCAGGTATTTTAATGGATGATAATGGAATGGTTATACTAGTAAGGGATGACAGATGAGAATAAAAGCAGGTTAGTTGACCCATCATGACGAATACATCAAGAATAAATCACGAAAGTATATATTTATAGCAATGGGTTTGCTAGATTAAAAATAACAATAATAATGTAGCATTTGGAGTTTCATTGTTTCTGTCTACCTCAATAGTAGGTAGACATGATGAATGTATGTATGTTTGGGGCCGCTAGTCCCCATTACTAACAATCCCTATATTTCCAAATTGTTCAGTTGTACTATTGCTGGATTTCAGCTTGACATTCTATTCTAAAATAAATATTCTATTGTCTTAGTGTTTTGTCTTCTTACGTAAACTAACAATGGAAACAAGAGCTACCTCTAGAAATACGTCTGCAGAGTAATCGAGCGAGTTAGGAAACTGTTTGGATTCTAGATAGCGTCTAGGTGTTATGACTGCCGCTCTCCGTATGCACTCCTTGCAATGCAATGTGTGCATAGTTGAATTTACAAAGCGCAATCTAACCGCAACGAGTCAAAGATTTGAGCTGTTTGTAGAAGCTTTATTATGATGTTTGTCTACCCCTATAAAAGTCATACAAATATGTCTTTCGATATATTATACCCCGCCATCCAGTTACAAACTATGAGTTATATAATCGTCGTGTTATGAAGGAACAAATAGACTATGCTTTTTTTAATGGATGATAATGGACTGGTTACCTCGCCTGCGTTGTCGGTATACACTATTGAGGTACCAGTGAGGGGTGGTAGATGATGTTGAAGTAGTTACGTTGGCCTATCGTGACGAATTCAACAATAAATCAATCACGATAGTTTCCAGGGGGAATCGCGTAGAGGTCGACCAAGTAGGGTATATTGCTAGTAATGGGATTGCTAATCTCCATTACTAACTATCCCTTCTCTCCTAAATAGACTATGCTAGGTAAACCAAATTTTATCTTTGAGTGTGAACGTGATTCTAAGACAATATTTTCCAAATGTGATGAGAGATGTGAGATGTATATATATATATATATATATATATATATATATATATATATATATATATATATATATATATATATATATATATATATATATATATATATATATATAAAATTTCCCTTGTAAACTATCGCCACCAATTATCTCCTATGGTTGACTAGTAAGGAACGTTATTAGGTGTTATGTTCGCTGTGCACTCATATCTAATTTATGCTTACAGTGCAGTAAGCAAATTGTTTGTTAAGAGGTTTAATAATTGTTAATTTAGCACTGCGCCTACTAGGTTAATATGTTGCTCCATCATTTCTATTCTAAGTTCCTATATTGGTATTTAACATAATTAATTTTTATCTGTTAATATTTACTCTCGTATTGTCCATATATTATTTTTGTCATAATTGAAGTACATATTTTTCAACCGACTTCAAAAAGAAGTAGGTTCTCAATTCTGTTGAGATTTGAGAAATTTTATTAAAAAAAAATTATTCGGTCTGTAATTAATAAAGTATGTGTTTGTAAAAATTTGTTCTTAATAATTTTTAATAAATATTTAAGAACAATTTTTTCTTAAATAAGAAATAAATACTTTACCAGTTATAATCCGTTTGGATTTTTTTTAATTAGAAGTATGTATATACTTACAGATTGATTTCATAGAAATTTCATCACAATCGAGTCAGCAGTTCAGTTTTGAAATCGTAATAACCGATTTTTCCAAATTTAAATCGGTTTTTCGTGGCACAATCTTAAGATATTGTCAATTAAAAATCTAAAATCGTTACTAAAAACTTAATTTTGTTATACAGTTTATTTAAGTTGTATTTAAATAAGCAGCCAAGTGTAAATAAAACTTACCAACCAAGTGTAACTAATTAGGCACAGCTTTGATAAAATAGCCAAAGAAGAATTAGTTCAGTGAAATTCTATCTGTCTGGTAAGATAGAAATAGTTTTGTCTAACTTTTCAGCACTAAATTCAGGGATTAACTAGCTTGAGCTGTTAAATGGTATGAGGTTAATCTTATTACAGTTGATACTGCTATTATTACGTTCAATTGCTTCTAATTTTATACTCTCTTGTTTTATACTAAGCTCGTAAGATGTTTGTTTTATTAATTATTTTGTTTTGATACAAACAGTCATTAAAAACAAATATAGTTATCAAAATTTTTTTGTGTTACATAAAAATAGATAACGAGTACCGAAATATATACAATTGTAGACGTTTATGTAGTTAATTGACAAAATTGAAGCATACACATATAAAGTAAGTATATACAGGGATGAAAAAAAGAAGAAAACTTATAGTACAGTAATATAGTAAAAATGGATGCATACAGAGTTGTAGATAATATATATATATATATATATATATATATATATATATATATATATATATATATATATATATATATATATATATATATATATGATTTAATAACAAAAATATTATTTAATTATAATAAGTAAATATAATATCAAATTACCATAATTTCACTAACCCATAATTAAAAAAGAAAAATTACTTGGAAAATTGGTTTAGGATAAGTTACATACTATATACTCATATTTCTAGGTTTATTTGCTTTAATTGTAGTTATAAAATAATTCATTAAACCTTAAGTTTATATATATTTTAACAACCGAGATATAATTACTATGTATCAGGCAAGTATTCCCAATCCCATTTTAATTTACAAAAAAGGATAAAAGTTCAAAAGTTTGTTATTTTATTACTATTAAACTAAGATGTTTTTGCTTCAGGTGTAATTTTCAAAAGTGGTTGAGAAGGTAAACTGTTAGTATTCTTAGTAGTTTGAGGGTTTATTTATCGGAAAGCTTTTTTTTTTCAATATTATCTATGAGGTTTTAAAATTTTAGAAACAAAATTATTTGATCGGTTTAAAATGAGTGCAAACACCTACTCGTAAATTCTAAGTAACATTTGTTAAGCACAGTAATGAAATAAAGCTAGGGTACGTGGTTAATATATAATTAAAAACCGTAAAAAAAGCTATGAAGTTCTGAAGAAACTCGCAATGAAAGTAATTAACTGTACTATAACGAAGTTGTACTAAAATGAAATATATAAGTGAATTCAAGCTACTTATTTGTGGGCACCAGTAATATCAGTAAGATAAAACAGTAAATGCTTTTTGCATTCTGTATTTAATTTTATAATACATATTATTATTATGTTATATATATTTCTTTTATTTTTATTAGATAATATTTTCTATTCTTATTCGTTTCGATAAGATTATTTGTACTTGGAAGATTAAAAATTGCTTCAAAACAAAAAAAAATATTTAAACGTGTACGTTATATGTTTTTTATGATAATGCCTGAAGGTATTGCTGAAAGTGACTTTAGTTTGATTAAAAAAATATTAAGTCTATTTTAGACTACAACATTTTGAATATAATACTTGATATAATTTGTAAAGTAATAACAAGTAAGTGGATATGTTTATATAATAGTTTTTATAGTAAAATAGCAGATTTAATTTTTTTTAAAAGTAGAAAAAAAAGAAGTATAAAAGAAGTATTTTTATCATAATTAGTTTAATTCAGAAATAAATAAATACTAGATTGATAACAGATTTTTTATATAATTCTTTTATATCAACTATATTGAATAATTTATTTTATTTTCGTGTGGTCCCGGCGTAGAATGAACCATCCCTTCCTTTCCTGTGGGTTTCGTAAAAGGCGACTAAGGGAACATAATGGTCGAGGAATGGATAGCAGCGACCCTTTTAAAACATCACCAGAGCCTAACTGCAGTTGCTAACCCGCCTGCCAAGTTCAGCAGTGGGCAGTTAAGGGCTGATACAACAATAACATTAATAAATATACACAGCATAACTAAGAACAATTATTATAAAAAAAGAAAATTGAATAAAATGTCTATTTCTATTTCCATTGTATTTTTGTTTAATAATAATTTTCATTAGGGAGTAATTGTTTAAAAATCTTGATGTCTAATTAGTTTTCTTAACAATCGAATTATATCAAAACATTATAAAATATAAATATAATATTTGCATGCCTACATCGCTTAAGGCTCAGTGCCAATAGGTACCAAAAGTACTACGTGGCTTTTTTCGATAATTTTAAGACTGTTTAATGCAAATAAACTCATTTCATTTCATAACAAAATTTTCGAACTTCATTAATTGTATGCATGTATATATATATATATATATATTTGCAAAATCCACCATAATGTCATTTAGAAAATGATAATGAAATTTGTTCACCGAACGAAACTTGGGTCTGATTGCTTTTGTAAGAGGTAGAGATCTACGAGTAGTTCCGGTGTAATCTGGTTTGTTCTAGTTCTAACAACGTGCGATCTGGCTAGCTTGAAGTTTTAGTTGCACTTATCCAAGAACTTTGATCAATCAATCCCTATTCAGAAGTACGTCGCTTGGAATTAATTAAATGTCGACCGTCTCACAAGGTATACGAGTATATTATCACCATTATTTTTGCCATTTATTGGCTATTGTTTAAATATTTTCGCATTATTGAAGTATAATGTATAATGCACTGATATATAAATATAATAACATATTTGACACCTTTAATTTACCACTGAAACTTAAAATTTAAAATAATAAAAATTACTTCATTCATAGTTCTTACCATAACATTTAGTCGAGTAATCCGGTTGAATTTACTGGGTACAGAGGAATAACACCTGAGTCCTCAGGAATGGCAACGCATGGGGGATATCATGGGCGAAACAGTATACTCTGTTATGTCCATGGTACTGCTCATGTCTATAGGCGACGGTTACCACTTTCCATCAGGTAGGCCGTAAGCTTGTTTGCCATTCTAAGTTGTATAAAAAAAAAAATAAAAGAATTCGATTGACTGTGCGTCATAGACTCTTTCTTATTTTTTTAACATATATTCATAAAATATTTTTGATTGTATTGTGAAATCTTTGTGCATAATTTACATTGGACATATTAAAACATTTATACATACATATCTCTTATGCCTGTCTCCCATTAGGGTAAGCAGAAATAATGGAACGCCAAATGCAATGGCGGACTTATCCTATAAAGGGATCTTTTACAGCGAACCTTTGAGGAGCTGAAAGAAAAGTATAGAATGTTCATGGCTAAAAACCGTATAGCTAAAGATAAAACTCAGTAATACCTAGTTAAAATTAAATATATAATACAATAAAAAGTAACTGTATATAACTACTTTTTATTGTGTTATAAATAAATAATAATAATACAAAAATAAAAAAAAACAATAATATACCTAAACATATTTCATATGTTTAATTTATACATGTGTAAAATTTAATTAATATTTATTTAATATTTCTTGTTGCCTGTCATGCTATCTTGTGTTAAATAAATTAATATTACCTATTTCCAATAACCGTAGTAGACGGCAAGTTGTTTCCAGTAAGTAAGGTCCCAGATTATATTCCCGGTTAATATATTTATATTTAGGAAAAGAACTTTTCTGAACTGGCTCTGGTCAGGGTATTGTGGGTTGCCATTATTTTTTGCCTGTTTCCTCATAAGGTGTCCTAGCTTTTAGGACCAAGGTAATTGCTGTGTTTATGTGGCACTTATTATTATATACAAAGGTGATTTATTCGATGAGTTATATAATGTTACTAAACTATACAAAAGTATCAAGTATTCTACATCAGTTGCACCAAAGAAGGAGAACATAGGGAAACACTTAGGGAAGTAAAAAAAAATTGCAGCGGTTACTTTTACATATAAGAAAGAACAAGACTTGATGCCGTTGTCTCGTCCTGTTTTAACGCATGCTGTAGCGAATTGTATTGTCAGATTTTCCATTTATTTAGCGGGGCAGAATAGAAAATGATATGCGAATTTTGCATAACCAGTAAAATTTTAATAAGAAAAATACATATTTATGTTTATAAACGCCGGTTACCACTTTCAAGCAAATAGGCTATAAAATAAGCTGACTAGCTTGTTTACCATTCCAAGTTGCGTAAAAAATGTTAATGAACGAATGAAAATATTTGTTTCTCTTTCGCGCGCGCAGTGTTTTGCGAGTTGTTGTAAAGTAAGTCGACTCGAATAATTTACCCACGGAGTCGGCTGCGTTTCACGAATTCCCAATTACCACTTTTTGTCCCGGCAGTACCTTCATTTTGTTTCTCTTTTATTTTTGTTCCGCCCCAACAGAGCGGGCGTGCAGGGGAAAAGCTCCGAAGTTCAGGTTACGGTAAAGCTTAATAATTAATTCATGAAATGCATTTCTCCCTTTTAGCAGCGACTTCTGTTTTAGAATTTCGTTGCGAGACGAGAAAACCTTCAAACTTATTGAACTAGTTAACATAAGTAGTGTTATTATAACTTAAGGGTTAATATAGAATACGAGTCGTCTGTCTGATAATTTATAAGTAGATAAACTAAAACAACAACAAAGTAACCCATCTAACCACTTGACGTCACAAACTTATCCTGCTCGAGAAGTTGATTTATATGCACTAACGACTTTAAGGTAAGGTATAAATACCTTTATGTTTGGGCGGTATTCGAACAAAACATGCAAATGTATACTTTAGATTATAGAGATAGAGAGAGCATCGAGTCTCAAAAACGGGTCAACTTTTTGTCAGCTACATGTCAAATTAGCTGACTCCTTTTTTCATCAGTATTTTATGCACTTACGCAAACAATGTATCTTTACGTATTATTTAATAAATAAAATGAATATTATACGCATTAAAATACAGAAATTATAAAAAAAAAGTAAATATAGAAGTTATAAAGGAATAACTCGTAACTATTTATCACGCAAAATTGTATAAAAAAGTTTTTTTTATACAACTTAAAATGGCAAACAAGCTGACGGCCCACCTGATGGAAAATGGTAACCGTCGCCTATAGACATGAGCAGTACCATGTACATAACAGAGTATACTATTTCACCCATGATACCCCCCATGCGTTGCCATTGCTGAGGACTCAGGTGTTATTCCTCTGTACCGAGTAAATTCACGCCAGTTGACCCGCTTTTCTCGAAACATTTGTATGGAGATATTCTATCTATATAATCTAAGATGTATACATAATACGAAACACAAATCGTATGAGATCAACACACACTTGACTGTAAATATTTAATTAGTACAATACTCTAAAAATATGAAATAAAAAAAAGAAATATATAAAGAAACTGTGATTTACTGGTGAGAGTCAAAATAAAAAGGTGCCGCAAACTTCATTCTATTGCATTTTTCATTTATTTCTTTGATAAAGACAGAGAGATTGCTCTCACAGCTGTGTCCAATTGTTACTTTAGTTGCTTGGTTAGATCTGCATGCGCTTCTTCGTTGCATTTTTCTTTGTTACATGAAAAAAAAAACGGACTGAAAACGAATTGATGGTTTGCCTTTATGAATAAAGTTCAGGTTTCTACTATTAAAGTTGCAGTTGATTTGAGGGTTTGTGGTTAGTGGTTTTTGACAAAAGAGTCGGATCCTTTTGTTGGTTCGTTGAAGTTATCGAAGTGTTTGTGAAGGTTGCAGTGGTGTAGGAATATCGATGCCTGTGGGATATTGACGAGACTGGTCGAGAGAACAATATGCAAGAGTGCCTCCCTTCTAAAGAATAAATTTCTGTTATAAACTCTGCTTTATAGTGCGCGAATCAGAATATTTTATGAAAAGGATTTTAGAATATAATTTAGGTACCTACATATGAAATTCTTTTTGTAAGTGCAGGACTTTTTTTAATAGATGATAACAGAATGGTAACCACGCCCATACTATCGGTTTATTATCGCCTATGTTAGCAGGACATCAGTGGGGTATCTATTTTTTTTTTTTGTAATGGATGATAATGGAATGGCAACTTCGCACGCGCTAACATTATACACTGGCGGGGCACCAGTGAGGGATGATAAGTGAGTATGTAAAGTCAGGTCAGTTAGTCCAGCTTGTTGAATACACCTGGAATTCAGCACGATGGTTTCCAGGGGAGCGGGGGCATAAGGAGATCCACCTAACAGGATATACTACCGGCAATAAGACTGGTAGTCTACATTGCTAACAATCTCTTCCCCCGAGGGTTCTATAAGTCCTCATTGGAGAACGTAAGCAGACGAATACAAAAAGAATAAATCTTGATAGTTTACAGAGAGTAACGCGTAGAGGTCAACCTGAGAAGGCCGCTAGTTCCCATGACTAACATTTCTTTCTCCTCTCTGCTGGGTTGATTTGGTTATAGTCGTATCTATTATAGTTTAAAGTTTAAAATTCGTCATTTTCTTTATAACTTGATATTATGAATGTACAATAAAATTTACCTTACTAATATAATAAAATTGCACCTAGACGATGTCTATACATGGGATATATATTTTGATAAAATAAAGGATCAATAGATGCCAAAATAATAATTTAGAAATTTTGTCTCTGGGTTTTTCGATTTGGTTACAGTTATATTCCTGAAGGTCTAAGTTAAAATCTAGTATACATTTTATTTTGATACGCGACCTAGAAATAACCAGTTTCATTGGTTTTTCTACTTTTGAAATCATACGTACAAAGTACAGGGGAAAATGTGGTACAAATATAAAGTACTTTAGTGTTTACTCGGGACTTCGTTCACATGATTATGATATGTTAAATATTACGTGTCAGTATATTAAATTTTATGATGATTAATTAAGCCGTTAAGATACCAAGAGCTAACAAATAAACTCACTCTCACAGTTATAATAATAGTAAGCATACAAAAATCTCAGAAGTTTACATTTAAATACAAAATTTGCACTTTTAAACCTCAAAAAGAAAAGCTTTTAGCGATAAGGCCGCCTTTTGTATATGCACATTCTGTGTAAATACTCTTTGTATACATCTCTACTGTGCGCAATAAAGAGTTTATTATTATTATAAAAAAGAATACTCAAAATGAATTATTTGTTGTTGTTGTATCAGCCGTTAATTGTCCACTGCTGAACATAGCCTTCCCCACAAGGGGGGTTTGCCAGTAGTTGCCATGCTTGGCAGGCGGGTTGGCAACCGCAGTTTGGCTTTTGGTAATGTTTTAAGAGCGACGCTGCTGTCCATCTCTTCACCATAAACTCTCTTAGCCGCCTCTTACGATACCCACGGGAATGGAAGGGGTGGCCTATACTATACAGGGACCTAGACGGCTGAAAATTAATATTTTAATATATGTAATTCAAAAAGTATAGCTATTATTTGTTTTCAACGAAATAATTTATCACATATTATATATAATAATAACTCATTTTTCGAGGTTAAAAAATTAATAATGGTAATTTATAAAGCTTAATAAACCTACCTAAAATGATCAGAGTAGGTACCGCCAGCAGCCAATGCTATTAATGATAGCAATATTTCCAACACAATCCAGAATTTCACAACAAAACATCAATTCATCAGGTTTAATTAAAAGCGCTGCTTGTTGCTCCAGTACAGGTTTGTTATTCATCAAAAATTTTCATGGTATACCAACTTTAATAAAGGAAGTTTTTCTATACGGATGTATTTTTATTTCAACCGACTTTAAATAGTTGAAGTTAGAGGGTCTCAGTCTACAAATACTATTCTCTCTATTTGTGTTTATGTATGTTCAGAATAAATTAATAGGTCTTTTATGGGAATAGGCATTAAATATTATAATAAGATATTGAAAGATATTTATGATCTACCTTTTAATAAATTTAAAAGTATTCTTAAAAAAAAAAAAACTTATCGAGTAAAGCGCACTAAATAATGACTTAAATGACAAACACGCATTCTATGTTACTAGTTGATCATGCATGGGCTAAATGAATGGTATTTTGAACATAGTACATTTAAGTAAACACAAATTTCCCAAATTGAGATTTAAAAGAGTAATAGTTAAGTTTTTTGCGGGTTCTTATCAGCTGATAACAGCATTCCGAACCTAGTGGTAGAATCACAAACGATGACGTCGATTTTAAAGAGCTTATAAAAAAGTGTATTAAATAAGGACGATTTTGAATTTGAATTTGCGTATTTAGATGTGTTTCTTATATTGAAAAAGTTTTTATTTTGTGTCTATTTTCGAAGATACCAATATTTATGCAAGTACTTAAAACAGATATTATTAAGAAATATCAGGATCCATGATCAAGAAAGTATCAAGTTTCTGCCCACCCCAAAGGAAAGGAGTCGTTTATGACAGTAATTATTTATCATTTCAGACGTTAATTGTCTTCTGCTGAACATATTCCTTCTCCAGCTTGATGAAGGGGAATAATGGGAATATTATTCCCCATTGCTAACAATATACCATATCAGTTCGACCTCCACAAGGTCTCTCCTAGAAATCTTATGGTTAAAATGTAGTGAATTCACCACAATGTGTTAACTGACGTTCTTTTATTTTCGCATATTATCTCTCATTGGTACCCTACCAATGTAAAACCGTAGGTGTAAACACCATTCCATCTTCATCCATTAAAAAACCTCCAGCCATCAGTATGTATATCGATGGAGCTGTAAAACGGTAAAGCCTGTATGGGGTAACTCCCATCAATTGGCGAACCATTGTCTTTTTTAGTGTGCTTATTTTGTGATGGGTATAACAAATTATAATATGAGTAATATGTAATTAAAACAATTAATAAGAAACCTATAAAAAGAGACCACATTTTCTTGATTTTCTGTAAAATAATATTTAACCAAAGTACTCGTAAATTGTAAACAGCCAAACAACTGTGAAGGAACATTGCTTAAGAAGTACGATAAAAACGGCGAGAAACTTGGAAACATTTAACTTCGAGTTTTACGGACTTCATACTTTTTTTTTTATTTCGCTCAGCTACCATTGACCATAATACAGTCAGGCTTTTTAAAGTTCGCCGCTGCCTAACTTGAAGTTGAAGCTTTAACTATCTGCGGTAGTTATGAACGTACGCCGAGTTTTATTTAAAAAGAGTATCTGGACGTATTT
Source organism: Galleria mellonella (assembly GCF_026898425.1). Lineage (NCBI taxonomy): Eukaryota > Metazoa > Arthropoda > Insecta > Lepidoptera > Pyralidae > Galleria > Galleria mellonella. The sequence continues at coordinate 1,800,284 of NW_026442068.1, read as the reverse complement.
AAAAAAATATCCGTTTTAGTATTCATGGAATATGATTTATTAAATAAATTTGAATATAATAATTGAAATATAATAAAAGCATTATTGGTTATAGAGTAACATCTAGTCCTAAAGTAAGCATAATCAAGTTAGCATTACAAGTACTCTTTTTATACCACAAAGGTGGCAAACAAGTATACAGCCTGTTTGATGGTAAACGGTCACTGTAGCCTATGAACGCCTGCAACACTAGGGGTGTCACATACACGTTGCCGACCCTGAAAAAACCTTATACTCTTTTCGAAGAAACCCATACTGTAGTCTCTAGGGAAAACTACGACAGGGAGTTCATTCTACAGCTTCAGCTTTCGCATGAGAAAATTTATCTGAAACTGCACTGTACGTGACCATTTAGTACTAGAGGATTCATAGAAATACCTTTGAAATATATTTTATTTTATTAATATAAAACACAGAAAACTTGCAGACCAATACAAATGGGTATATTCATGCAATCGTATCCTGTAATTTTATTGCCTCTATCCCTCTTGTATTTACTATACGAGAATCAAACGCACAGCCATTAGAATATGAGGCTACACTAACTACCATTAATATCGAAGTAATAAAAATTCAAAATAATTATTCATTCTGTATGAACAAACTATTTACTTAAAAATACACAGTTTATGTATTGTGGAGACTGATGGCTGAACTAGGAAAACCTGTGCTACAGCCACCAGGCCACCACCTCCAGACAACTTGTAATAATGTAAGTAAATAATATATAAAGTAAATAACAAAATACGTTCTACACTAAGCGATATTCATGACGCCATCATTGCTTGCGAAGTATAAACTCTTGAAAATAAACATATTCTTTTGCATTTCTATTTTCTAATAGTCCCGTATATCCCACACTGTACCGCTTCTAGTTTTGTATTACGTCATTATTTATTCAAGCAAGTGTAAAGTTTGAGCATTCCAAGAGCGCTAAAGAGCTAAGCTATGCGGCACTTTATCACACATACCGAGATGTTCCGGGTCGCATTCCCCGCATTGAGCTGTCACCTACCGAGATAAAAACATGCGCGTACTTAAAACCATACTTTTCTCGACTCTTTTGCCTTGTTTAAATAGTTGCGAACTTTTACGTATTTCAGAATATACTACAATGAAAGATGAAAGGAAGTACTATAATTTATTCTACTTACGTGTGATTATAATTCTTTCGTTACATAATTAATGTTATGCAATTAAATTAATTACCAGAGGGAGACTTTGTACAAAAGTCGTTTGCTTGGACACCTCTATCCCATTCGTGTTTCAACCCTGAAGCAGTTGTGTTTTCGTAGCTGTGCTTCGGTTTAAAGGGTAGGGTATGACACTGAATTTACCGAATACAAAGGAATAACAGTCCTTAGGAGGGGGGAAAGGGATTGTTAGTAACGGGGTCAAATAGCCCCATTACTAGCAATATACCATGTTATGTCGAACTCCCTTGGTTCCTCCTGAAAACCATCGTAGCTAATTCTAGTTGAATTCGTTAGGATGGGCTAACTGACCTGCTTTCATCTTTATCAGTCATCTATTACTGGTGCCCCGGTGCCCCGCCAGTGTATATCGATAGCGCAGACGGTGTTACCATACTACTATCACCTATTAAAAAAACAGTTTTCAGGAATAACAACGCATAGAGGGTGTCATGGGTGAAACAGTATACTGTGTTATGTCCATGGTACTGCTCATGTCTACAGGCGACTTACCACTTTCCATTAGGTGGGCCGTCAGTTATTTGCCATTCTAAGTTGCATAAAAAAATGTAGTGGAGTAAAAAATGTGTAAATGTAAAAGTTTGTAAAGATATTTCGGTATTGTTATTTTAATTAGTTTGAAAGAAACTTGCTTATAGATCATCATCATCATTATCATCATATCAGTCGTTAATTGTTCACTGCCGAACATTGGTCTCCTCCAAAAGGGGGATTTTACCAGTAGTTACTGCGTTTGGCAGGTGGGTTGGCAATGTTTTAAGAGGAACGTTGCTGCCTATCCCTCGACCGTTAAGTACTATTAGTTGCCTCTTACGACACTCACGGGAAAAGAAGGGGTGATTCTATGTATAATGGCAAGGTATATAGATTGTATCCTAGGTAATGCATATTTTTTCTATAATAATAATAATTTTTGTTTTACAACACAGGGGGCAAACGAGCATGCGGTTCACCTGATGGTAAGTGACTACCGTCGCCCATGGTCACCCACAACACCTACGGCATTGCAGGTATCAACAACAAAACTGCGAGGTACAACTTGTAAATCAATAAATATGCCACTAGATGGCATTGTCAGAGGTTCAGAGGAATTAGTAAACCGTTGCCGTTGTGAATATATATATATTTACTTGAATGAAATGAAATGTATATTCACTTTGTATTCGCATTCCCGAGCTTATTTGAATGTAACGTAACAAAGGTAACTCTACCAGTATATTTCTGTCTTAATTAGATTTGTTGATAGTGATTGCCGTCACTGGAGAGTTAGATATACTTTTTCATAGAATACATTTTACATTTAATTTAATTCCGACTGATAGATATACTCCACTGGGTTTTTAATGGATGATAATGGAATGGTAACCCCGCCTGCGCTAACCCTATACGCTGGCGAGGCACCAGTGAGGGATGATAGGTGAGAATGAAAAGGCAGGCCAATTAACCACCACCATCATCATCACCACATTAAACCATCGTGCTAAATACCAGGTGAATTCATCACGATAGTTTCCAGGAGAGACAACGTGGAGGTCGACCTAGTTAGGTATATTGCTAGCGATGGTACTGGTAGTCTGCATTACTAACAATCCCTTCTTCCCTTTAAAAACTGATATACTCGTATGATATGATACAATTATCATGTCAATTTGCGAATGTAATGTCTATGGTGTTACAAGTGTTAATGGGTTAAATTGGCCCCTTACCATTAATATTGCATGCTGTGGTTGCCTAAGAACAGTAAGATCTAATTTGCCAGTGTATTGTATTAAAATTTAGCTTTATTGTAGCTGTATCTTATGTTGGTAATCCTATAAATAAATAAATAAATATGACAGTACTGTAAAAAAGACAAAAAAAAAAACGAGGTTTATGTATGTATTTGCAACATGAACCTTATTTTATCATTTATCATTTGCGCGTTGCTGATTCAGAGTTTTTCTACACTCCATCACTCAAATTTCAAACAAAAAGTACCGGAAATATGTCTTTCTTAGAAAGGTGGATATTGAAAAGTATCGCGGGAGGAAATGTGAAATTGTTTTGTCCACGTAAAAGTTTTACAAGTAAAGTTCATGGTGGGTAAAGTTTATTGGGTTTTTCGCGTGGGTGACTCTGGTAAAATTTAATAAATGACGAAAAAGTTCGTAGAGGTGACACGAAAATGTTTGTGTATATTTTACCTTATGAGTACAACACAATAGATGTGTTGCTTAAAATATAAATCAAGGATAGGTTTAATATTAAAAATATTATCAAAGACTAAAAATATTGGATGGAAACAAAAAACATGTCGTAGCATCATACAAAATACAAATAAGTATATTTTGGTTGAAAAGTGGTAAAATGGATGCTTTAAATTTATATAATTAAATAAATTAATTACTGAATATTTAATAAACTGTTCATACTATAATTAATAAATACATGTAATACTTAGTACATCATACTATAACTATGTTTACATCGGTAATATATAGGTATTGAAGCTAAATAAAACTACAAAATACATACATAAAGCATCAAACAAAAAAATGTGTTCAATTAAAATTTTCCTGTACACGTATCGTGTTGCTATGTGAATTTTTCTAGGAAATAAAACTATAGCCTGTATTAGTTAGATGTAGTCGAATGAAAGGATTTGGGAGTGCGGTTTTATCAAAAGCGCTAAAGGATATTCTACATATAAGCAAAGTTTATTCCTTATCTTTATTAATATTATCAATATGAATGCGAGTTTGTTTGTTTGTTATTCTTAACGGCTAAACGAATCCCTATGAAACTTGATATATATGTACTATATAGAACAAAGAAGGATATAGGTTTTTTTAGCGGGTGAAAATGGAATAATGACTTCGCCTGCGCTATCGGTATACGCTAGCGGGGCACCAGTGAGAGATGACAGGTGACGATGAAAGCAGGTCAGTTAGCCCATCGCGATGAATTTAACAATAATTAACCCCGATGGTTGATTGGGGGAAAGGGATTGTTAGTAATAGGGAGTTTAGTCCCCATTGCTATCAATATACCCTATCAGGCCGACCTCCACGCGGTTCCCTCTGGAATCTATTGTGACCAATTGTCATTGAATTCGTCACAATGGGCTAACTGACCTGCCTTTTCAGCCTCACCTATTACCGCTCACTGGTACCCCGCTAGTGTATACCGATAGCGCAGGCGGGGTGACCATGCCATTTTCACGAATAAAAAAAAACCCCGATGGTTTCCAGGAAGAACCGCGTAGAGGTCGACTTGACAAGATATATTGTTAGCAATGTGGCTGCTAGATCGCATTACTAATAATCTTTACATTTTATCCCGGTTACACGGATGAAGTCGCGGACAAAAACTTGTATTGCATAACTAAGGGAATTAAGTAGTAAATAAGTAAAAAGTATTGTTGGAGTTTTTTTCTTGGAAGCTATTTAGACTTTAGAATATTCCGTGTCACCAGTTCCAGTGTTAGGTCCCAGTACATAAATCTTTACAGTTCGCTGTTCTTAATGGATATCTTTTAAATTCACCGAGCACTGCGCATCTGTCGTTTTAAGAGTACATTTATTTTACAGTTTTTATCATGAATGCGCCAGTGATTTACGGATATTCTCGTATAGTTCAAACGGAATGGGTTGACACTGTTCACTTCATTTTGTATCAATAACAATTTATATACCTGTCAATGTAAATTAAACAGTATTCGCAAAATCGTAATGCGATATTATATTGCCGTGTGATTCTGGCATAAAATGAGGTGATCCATAAGTTCTTTCCCGTCTCCAATCTTAAGAGATGACTAAAGGAATTTAACGCTTGAGAGATTGGTAGCAGCACCCCTCTTAAAACATCACCAAAGTCTAACTACGTCTGCCAACCCGGCTGCCAAGCGTGGCAACTACTAGCAAAACCTCTTAGACCATCTCTTTCTTTCTCGTAAGTGTTTCTAAGAGATTACTAAGGGAGCTTAATGCTCGAGCGATTGCTAGCAGCGTCCCTTATCAAAAGTCAATCACTAAAGCCTAACTACGAATGCCAATTCGGCTGCCAAGCTTGGCAACTACTACCAAAACCCTCTTTATGAGAGAGGCCTATACTTACCAGCGGACAATTAATGGCCGATATAATAATATTTACCAGAGGGAGACTTTGTACAAAAGTCGATTGCTTGGGTACCTCTGACCCATTCGTGTTTTAACCATGAAGCAGCTGTGTTTGCATGGCTGTGTTTCGGTTTGAAGGGTGGGATATGGCGTGAATTTACTGGATACAGAGGAATAACACCTGAGTCCTCAGGAATGACAACGTATGGGGGGTATCATGGGCGAAACAGTATACTCTGTTATGTCCATGGTACTGCTCATGTCTATAGGCGACGATTACCACTTTCCATCAGGTGGGCCGTCAGCTTGTTTGCCATTCTAAGTTGTGTAAAAAAAAATTATTATTAAATGGTATTAAATTACATTTTTGTGGGAATACAAACTGTCTCATATCGTGTTACTGATAAATCATTTATTAACTCTAATAGTATATTTCGAGGTAAATTAGTATTAAGATGATCTTGTAATTAATCTAGAGCTAAAAAAAATATTACTGACTACATTAAATATGATCGTATCAATTATATTGTCCAATTTGGTATTTTTCATAATTAATATCTCAATCAATAATTTCTTTTATATCTGATACAACTAATAATTGGGAAATCGTGTTCGGGTATATTATTAAATACAATTACAAAATACTCCAAAAAACATTCGTTATAAAGATAATATATGAATATTAATTATTTTAGTAAGTTAAGTATTCTGTTCGCGCAGGCGGGGTGACCATTTCATCATCATTCATTAAAAAAAAAGCATATACATATAATATATTTATTTAAATGTGTTAGGTTAGAATACAGGATTGTTGTAATAGTGTGAGTGCCACTGGTGTATTAAATTCTAAGTTCACCAGTAAATGTTTGTATTTGTGTTTTATGATGTACTGGCAGCGGTTACTATCACAAACTAACAGTTCATTGTTGTTTTATAATCCTTCTGTTATTGTTTCACCACTATTCATAGCTTTTATTTCCTGTGAATAAATTTTGTACTGTATTTTAGAAGCGATTTAGTTCCAGTCGTGAGTTGTTTGAAAACTTTGTTTATTTTACAGAACGTTTAGGTCTAAGAAGGATTATAAGTTTGGAAACTTGCTATTTTTAAGTAACTAGGTATGTTATTCTACAGTTAGCGTTTTTTACTGGATGATAATGGTATCCTTTTTTTTTGTTTTGTTTAAGTTGCAGGCGGCGATAGGCTGCAGGGACCGTTTACGTGCTTTACGAGTATGTTTCTTAGCCACCTTCGTGGTATAAAAAATATAATCAGTATTACCACATGTAAGTTTATATTAATATCTGAATTAAATGGAGTCATTAGGGGACGTTCATTAAATATAGGTGCTCTTTTATCAATTCGTTTCCTCGCCCACCAATTCTTTTTGAAATTTAATAAGATTGTCGAACATCCCGCATTGTTTATGTAATGTTTTAAAATATTGAATCGGGAGGATGTTAGTACAAGACCATTATAAATATTTTTAGAAACCAATTTTTTTTCTGTAATAAATGGTCGACAGATTTTTATTAGCCACTTAGTGAGAAATAAATTATATATTTCTGTAAACAAGGATAAATAATTGTTTAAAATTCTATTAAAAGATATTCTTTACATAACAAATTCATTTCTGTTTCTATTATTATTCTATAAAATAAACAATGATAGAATTCTCAAGTTGTTATAAAATGTTTTTGTTTTTATTTAAAAGTAAAGTAAGTAGGAAGAAGATATTTTACGATTTGTTGTTGATTTTTTTTGTCTTCTAAACAATATTTTTTCTTAAACACACAATCGGGCATTCACATGAAAATTTGCCTTTTTTTAAAAAAAAAAAAATCTATTATTGTACTAGGGAACAATATAATATATCTTTATTCAGTATCTTATATTTTTATTGTTTTATCCAACGAACCCTTCACATTCTATTTACCTGTAAAAACTTTTTCATCACGTTCAGTCCCGATTGTGTAATTAAAATATGTGTAAATAAATTAACTAATATAATTTTTGTTATAATTAATAAAAGAACCCAAATATGGAAAGTTGCCAGGGTACAGAGGAATAACATCTGAGTCCTCAGGAATGGCAACGCATGGGGGGTATCATGGGCGAAACAGTATAATCTATTATGTCCATGGTACTGTACATGTTTATAGGCGACGGTTACAACTTTCCATCAGATGGGCCGTCAGCTTGTTTGCCATTCTAAGTCGCATAAAAAAATATTAGTACTGTACCTGAACCAAGATAACGTATACTCCTCATTGTTGATATTAATTAATAAAAATTAATTCAATTTCTGTTAATCTTAAAGCGATAATATATAATAGGTATTCACTTGTTTATGCCGCTTTAAAATTAACAGGAATTGAAATATTAATTAGGAAATTTATGAAAATTAATTGTAACCACGTTCTAAATGATATTTGCATTAATGTTATATCGTGGAAATAGTATTAGTTCTAATGACGATACGAGACAATTATAGTCGATGTTACAATTGGTGCCTTTTTCTTAATAGGTGAAAATTTAATAATAAACTCGCATGCCTACAGCTGGGGGGAGGGGGAAATTGACGGGCAGTACCCTGTCTTAAAATGAAAGTCCCCAAGAAAATTATGGCTTCTGCCCTTGCGTTATCGACATACACAAAGGCACCAGTTAGAGGTGATAGGAGAGTATGAGCAGTCAGTTGGTCCATCGTTATGAATTCTACAAGAATTAACCACGATGGTTTCCAGGGAGAACTACGTGGAGCTCGAATTAATGATCTATATTGATAGCAATGCATCTGCTTGAACCTTACAATCCCTCTCTCATCTATTATTAGAGTGGGGAGATGGGTATTCGAACTATAGTGGGTAATGCCACTTTTTTACATACAGAAATCCATCACGGAGACTCACTCGCCCCTTGAAGATACGAATGGATGTCACAGGATTTCTATCCGATCTCCACGGTATTCTGCCCTTACGCCATACTGTGAGACTGTGTAGGTAATACGCTATATACAAATATGCTTTATAATCATATTTATTTCAATGAAAGATATATATACCTACTTTAGCGTAGCGTAACTTGTTCTGTAGTGGCTTGAGTTTTTTACTTTTACGATGCAAACTTCTCTGGTTATTCTCAGTAGTTACATACATGTTTGTATAATTTTTGTATTAAAGCTTAACTTGTTTTGTATTATAGTTATTGTTTATTTTAGTTATTGTTTCGGATGTCATTTATGTAATATAATAGCAAAAGCATGTAGCACAAAAAATATTAATAAAGTGAATCAATGGCTTAATTAAAGCAAACCAAAAACACAATAATAATTCAACACGACATCGTACGCAAAGTTCACAAAACACACGAACAACCCTTTATCCAACAGAATTATAAAGCACAGCCAAGACTTAAGTATGATATTTACGAAATACAATTTGCAAACAAGCCTACAGTTCATGAAAGTTGATTGTTCTAATTGCGAGGCGCAAATTACGGCATCATTCAAATGTTATTTTGCGTGTCCCAAATGTTACTCATTAATATATTTCCATAAATGTAAAGATTTAAGGTTCTGTTTTGAGTAACATGTTGTAAATGTATTTTAAAATGTATATAAGTCATGGTTTGTTCACAACTATGGAGAACAAGCCCCGATGTGAATCTACGTTCCTCAACGCCTGACATTTTGCGCGCCGCAAAATCTTATCTTCGCGTGTCTTGTTTCATTTTAAGACATTATAACAGTTTAATGACGAAACTTGAGTTTCCCTGAAATGGATTCTTGATTCACACGTGAACGAAGAATTGGAATTGTTTATACTTTTCATTGATATACGACAAATTGATTCACCTTTTTCCTCACGCTTACAAAAGAGAAGTTCCGAAGTTAGAACGAAACTCGTTTGCGAGATGGCTTCACGTGAAAGGGACCGGTATAAAAACAATGATACGCAATAAAACTAGAAAAAGTAATTAATGGAAAGAAAAGCTTATGGATTAGTTTTTGTGCGGAAAACTTCTTTTATATCTGTAGGTAATCAAACAAGTTATTGATCAAATGTTACTCAATTTCGCGTTACAAATTTCACTGAAACGAGGTCTACACACTGCATAAAGATAAGTTCCTTAAAAAAGAAAGTTTGGTGTTATTTATACTTTTAAGATTTGAAAAGTATAAGAATTTCAATGAAGAAAAATACTTAAATTACACGAAACAAACGACAAACAAAACGCTCATTGCTCGACGTAAAATGACAATTTTCCACTGGGATTCGATTCCGAAACACCGATAAGTGAAAGCTTACCCGTTCGAGTGGCAATGAACGTGACTTAGGACGGCTCGCAAGGAATAATGGTGCCTCCCAAATTAGATTGCATTGCAAAGTTGGAATCCCTTTCAAGGGAGGCCGATAGTCTACTTTTATTTTGTCACGTATTTAACTTGCCGAGCATTTTTGCAATGTCAACTGTATTCAAAACTGCAAATGCTTCATTTAGCTATGCAGATCGAGAAATTAAATAAACTTTTAGGATTCTGTACTCGAGAAGAAAATGAAAACGGACGGAAAGGAGAAAAAACGGACTGAAACGGCCTTGATATTCGACCGTTAAGAGTACCTACATATATAATAAAATGTAGAAAGAGCATACGAAATAATTAAGAACTAATTTTTGATTAATAACAAAAAAAAGAAACCATTTTTCTCCATCTTCTTCTAGAGGCTTAGAATCCTATAAAAATAAAATAATATTTTTTATATTTTTACTGATTAGTTAAGAATAAAATGTAGTCAGCACTTTTTTATACCCAAAATATCTTAAGAGGCGACTTAGGAACAAAGTACTATACACCAGAGCAAGGGAAGAGAATGTTAAAATGAAACCTATGCACACTCACCTAGCTGCTTAGGTAGCAATTATTCGTCATGTTGACGGCGATTTTTAGTCCTCGATTCTAAAATGATTTAAAACTAACGTCTTATTTGAGTAGCAGACGTCAGCTTGCTAGTTGGGTGGCATGATAATCATAAGCTAGCCTTCCTACTATGGGAAAAGATCCAGGTTTAATAGCAGGATGTTAATTTGTTATTATGTTGTTTTGTAATTCATTCTACTTCTTGGTTTTCACAATAATTATCTGAGTACTTATATTCAATTTTGATTAAATATTGTACTAGTTATTATTGAAATGTTATATAATATTACATATTTCAGGACCTATATACTCAAATGTAAATATTCAAGGTAAATAAAATTTGCAGTAAATATTGCTTTTATATTTATATTATCACAAAAAAAATCTCCATCAATTTATGGCTTTCATCCCTAATTCACATTGGATTCACTTGTCCTTTGCTCGGGGCTTGGGTTCGTGGAAACATATTTAAGAATAAGATTACCCCAGATTTTCTGCTCGTTTAAATCCACTCATACTTGAAATACTTAATCTTAACATTTTCCATTTTCATTTCATAATTAACATAAATGCAAAAGAAAACTGCATTTTCCGTGTTCTTTATATTTTTGAAATAAATTTCATATTTCTTTTATTTTTAGTAGTTTTATGAAGGATAAGTCATTTATGAAGACTATTACAAACTCTTTGGAAAGAATCGAATTCCCCAATATCTTTCCAAATACTTACTATCAATATAAACTCCTTTCGGCCGCACTTAGGTGAGAGTTACTGGTTAGGCTAGACAATACGTGATTGGCATTTCTATTGATGTATCATTCATCTATTGTCGGTCTTATCTTTATACGTATAAAGCTCAGTATCAATTTGAAAAAAGCCTAGATACTTTTACTACAAAACAGAGTTGCAGGGTGAAACTAATCACTCTAATTGAATTTTCTGCAACGCGTTCGCCTCGTGCCTCGAATTCAGCTAATTCTATTACCATTTTAGTTGTTAACTAACGCCTTTATTTTCCCCATGAGCGTAATTACCATCTAGTAACATGATTTGGACGTGAATAATTTTCATGTGTTGATGTAGTTGTTGACATAAATGCTTGGTAATGTACTTAATGTTAGAATTTAATGGAATAATTTACTGAGGAGACAGATTAGGAGATATAAACTGTGTTAATTTTTTTATAATGAACCAACCATAATTTTTAACTGTGCTAATGAAAATTAGGGTAAGAAGTAGGTTCTCAAACTATCACTGGACATGTAACACTGCATCATTAAATCCCAAACTAAGCAGAACATCTACCATGGGTTCTAGACAAATTATAGACATATATTTTTTTTGTAAATACATTCATATTATATCCAGATCAATATAAATGTTTTATTGTATACATAATATGTATTTATGTGAATAATGTTTACATTGATTTCAGTTTATAGATTTATTAAAATAAGTATATTATATATATATATATATATATATATATATATATATATATATATATATATATATATATATATATATATATATATATATATATATATATATATAAAGTGGTATATGATATATTCCGTTTTTAATCTACTCACAATATGCAAAACTTGATTGACATAAACGGCGTATTCTAAAATAAACCTAATCTCTTTTACCCACCTCGCTGCGAGATTTCATAAATCTGAGCACAGCGGGCCGCAGCTCAAGACTGTTGTTGATATTAATTTTGACCGTGTTTTAATATCTTTTCACGAGAAAGGCTTACCCACAAACCTACTTAGCAACATCATAAAGTAAAATGAAAATTGTAAAGACACCGTAAAATGACTAAATTCATTTTCTATGGTCGCAACATCTCATATTTTTCTGAGACAGTAGTGGAAAATTTGTTTTAATATTATTAAAGAAGATAAGTAATATTAAAAGAATCGTAATCAGATAGACTGAGAATGTAAAGAGAGGAGTCAATGTATCATATAGGATATATGTATCATAGAGGATTTGGCATATTTATATATATTGTCTATATAGAATTTGGTATATCTATATACACTAGAGGAAAAAATTAAAAGGATCAAAAAAAAAATTCAAAATTATTGAGATTTTTCAAGTAGCTGTATTTCCCTTTAAAATGGTCGTACTGGAATTCTAAACAAAGGATTTTAAAGCTCAATGTTTCTTGTTTTGAGATCTTACAATAGAAATTGTATTTAAGCAACGTGTTCTGCTCAATCCTAATGAATACCGAAACAAATTTTTTTTCAAAATTTTTTCGGTTATTTTTTTTTAGTATACGAACTTGAAAAAAAATTTTCTAACTTAACCACTATATGGATCGGATAGCTTGTTTATTCAGCTTTAATTTTCTTTTTTTCAAAGTTCGATACTCCTTGTATACATCTCTATTGTGCGCTATAAAGAGTTTATTATTATTATATATATAAAGATACACACAAAGAAATATGACGACGAATCCAGTAATATACAACATAAGAATGAAAAAGAGTAACAACAGTAAATGAAAATGTGATTTGACATATCCTTTAAACGAAGCTAAGGACTGAGCACTCCATATAAAAGGTGGCAGCGAGCTCCATAGGCACACAGCTTGAACTTTTAGTAAAACAAATGCATTTGAAGTCTATCTATACCTACTAAATCTACTACCAAATTTCAAAAATTATAGAGAGTTGCATAATCTGAAACGAAAAAGTTCTATTTTTCCAATTTATTATAAAATATATATAAAATAAATTTAATTTTATTTTGTACTGTAGCAAAATACAATCCTTTTATATTATTACTTAATATCGCAGAGTGCAAACTTTAAACATTTTTCTACAAATAACAGTCAGGTGTCGCCATAAATTGTGTATTTCGTACTTTAGCGAGGAAGTTTATTTAGCATAAACTGTATAGCATGGAAATTGGTTGATGTTCCATGTAATGGACAAAATTGAATCTCTCTGCCTTAGTTATAATAATATCTGTGTCGGAATACTAAAATGCAGATTCGAGTCGAACCAAGTTATCATTTAATTAGCTGTTTACCGCTTCATTTCTCGCGCGGAATTTGTTATGTTTCACTTCCGTATTTTTCCGACCACAAATAATAATTGGGATAAGGGTAGGAAGATGATGATGATTATTATTCTTTAGTGTTATTTTTTTTTATAAAACAATGAGCAAATAAGACGGTCGCTCCTTGTTTTATCACTTAATGGTAAGTGACTACAGTTGCCGATGATCTCTCACAACACCGGAGGAATTACAGGCCTTTTAAAAAAGGAATATGCTCTTCTCTTAAAGATTTACTTAGTATTATACTCAGTCAGTATAAGTAATGGTAAGTACTATTTAGAGATAGTATAAACTATCTGAGCAGCGTGGTAATAAATATATTAAGTTAAAGGCGTTAATTATTTCAAAAGTTGTAACTAATGGTATTTTTTTATAAAAAAGGACCAAAGCATTAGCTATCTATGCACTTATTATACTACGTACATCATATTATCATCATATAGTCCTTTATTTGTTCACTGCTGAACATAGGCCTCTCCCATAGACTGTCATGAGGAATAGTCCCAAGCCACTTGCATCCACTGACTCCTTGAAATGTACTCCTTGTGATCGTCACCCCATCTAATGGGGGGGGGGGGGGGTCGCCCTATACTGCGTATACGAGGTCTTTTTTACTCAAGTACCTTTTTTTATATTATTTATATATGCATATTAAAATAGTCTTTTTTAAAGACAGGTCTTAAGAGCAACATAAGCCAAAGCAATAATTATAAAATATATGTCTTTTTATCTGTATGTTTATTACAGTATGCGTAAACTACTTTATCATATTGAATACGATTTTATACTTGTATTCCTGAAGGTGTAACTTAAATTACATAATAATAATAATGTTAATGTGATGTATATATTTCTATTTCCAAAACATACGCATACGAACGAGGGCAAAGCAAATTTCAAGTAAATAAATAATTGTGATTTAAATTTGCAGGCTGAATTTTACAATAATCGAAATAGAATCCAATTGAAATATGCAATAAATTTCAAATTGTAACGACTTTTTGATCTCTGTTCGATATGCTTTCGATTTAATTCCGATAGCGTCAACAGTAAGCCAACTGTTAATTATGTATAATTATAGGTACTTCTAAGTATGGATTATCATTTATCAAAGATGTTTGTCAACAAGATTAAGTAGGAGAAACGCCTGTAGGTGTAAGGCGGATGCCATCAATGGGGATATTGCAGTATCTTTATGTAAGCATCGAAGTAATTACTAACTCACGGTTTCTTGTTTGCTTAAATGAAATGGAAGGGAGGAGAATTGCGTTGATAATTTACATATCTACCATTAAATTTATAGAAATTTTACAATATCGATTCAAGTGTCCATACATTATATAATATGTATATTATTATTATGGAGTATATAATAATCACTGTGTTTTATTAGCGTAGATACTGTTACAATAACGTTTTTATTTTATTTATATATACATTACCTTTTGCGTCGTTTCTCATTTAAATTTATTGTACTTATTATTTTTATAAATATTAATTGTTTGGGCCGTAACTTGGTTGCAATTCCGTATTACAGTGGGTGTTGCATAAGGCTCACTCAAATCTCGCGCGGAATGTCTGCGCGGCTTTTCTGCGCATGCCCGACGATGGCGAGGCGACAGCCAATAGGAACGAAGGATTTGTTCGCGCGGTTCGGTGATGTCGACGCGCGCGAGTGTCTTCGTTCGCGGCTTCTATCGCTGCCATGTTTTAATTAAAAAAACTTATAAAAACCCAAAAAGATGTCGGTACCTACATTCAAGTTACACCCTGAACGTTTCTGTTTAGTGTTGTGACAAAAACTGTATGGATACTTGTACTATTCACTGGTGAAGTGTGTGGATTTTAGTGTCTTGTGGAGCGAGAGAGTTCACGTTGCTACGCATTCTCCATCTTAGAACTGCTGCTGTTCAGCCGGCCGGCCTACGTAAAAGCATATCGGTACATAAGGTGAGCGAGCCAGTGTATTCGATACTGCTGTAATAAGGGAGGTAGCAACCAAGTTCTGGAGTGTACCCAGGGTCCCATGTGTCTGACCCGGTAGATTTCTTGTATACCCAATTGTGTATTGGTATTGGCTCTCCATGGCTACACCAGTAATAAACTGTAAATAAATAAATTACCTGTTGGTAATTAATGCTCCTTTCTACTTTGGGTTTCTTGGAAGACAATTCTTACAGAGTAACATGCCTATTATACATATTTGTTCAAAACATTAATAATCTATATTAATGTAATTGTTGTACTCAATAAAGTATTGATAAATATAACAGTAATAATAAAATAAGTTACTATGAAACAAAAAATGAAGTAAACATATATATTTCCGCGCCTCTTTTATTGCTTGATCTCTTATGCTTTAAAAGAAGTGCTTGCTAACAAATAAAAATGCTATAACATAAGCATTACTGTTTCACATTAGAAATTGGATAATATATTGCACTGGCAAAAAAAAAACAACAACTTGAATTGTGACTGAATTAATATGAGAACAATATTTAAACCTAACCTTATTGAGATCGGGAGTAAACCTTATAATTTGACCTCTATATAATTTTACTATCAATTATGTAAACATATGTCAACCACACATACTTCCAACATTAAAGCGTGGCTTGTAATTCAAAATATTGGGCACAGTTCCTAAGACGTATCATTTCCAATTGCCCGCAGTAGATAAATAAATCAGTCTCCTGAGACGTTGGAAATAATTTTACTGAGTGGTTTCAAGTGAATTGAAAATCACGTAAAAGTTTGTATAATTTTCATATCCATTAATTCGCGGCGCTCCGATCCAGATATACTAGAGGATCGTCTAGACTAAAACATTTGTCTTAGTGCTATAACTGATGACGACAAGTATACGTCACACTTTTGTACGAAAAATATATGATAAAGTTATAACAATATTCTTTTTTTCTTCACTTTTTAACGGACTCAAAAAGAAAGAGGTTTTCAATTCGATTGCATTTTTCCTCATGTTTGTTACCTTATAACATCGTCAGTTGTAAACCGATTTAGAAAATTCTTTTTTTATCTTAAAGAATATACTCATACTTACAGATTGGTCTCGTAGAAATTTTATGAAAGTCGATTTTTAGTTTTTAAATCAAAACAACTTATTTTTGTCCGTTTTTTTTTATTATGGAACACAAATTTAATTCGTGTAATATAATTTTCTCTTTACGTTCTGCAAAGAGCAGTAACATCATAACAGCAACAATATAAAAAGCAAAACAGAAAAAAAAAAAATAGTCTAAATTAGTCAGAATCACTTGTCTATATTTTATTGAATTAAATGTTATTTTGAGAATCTATATCACTAGTTAGTTGTTTAATATTATTTCTAAATATATCAAAAAGGAATTGACTATAGCATAAAATAGGCCACCCCTTCCTTTCCCGTGGTTGTAAGAGCCGACTGAGGGACGGCAAGGGACGGGCAGCAGTATCTTTCATAAAACGATTCTAAATCCTAACTTCGGTTGCCAACCTGCCTGCGAAGCGTGGCAATTACTGGCAAAACCCCACAAGGGGGAGGCTTATGTTCACAGTAGACAGTTAAAAGCTGACATGATGTTGATGAAAGTAGGAATCGAGTAATAAAGAGAGGTACTTGTTGACTATTATTTTTATATTAAACGCGATATTTATTATTAGATTTTATAAATTTTATTTTTCTTTTCTACTCAACTCTAATTTCAGCGTACACCGTATCAACTGAGTGTACCTGTATTCTGTAATCACGTTAAAACATCAATAAATCCGGCAACGACGAAGTAAGACATCCAATTTTCTTTAAAGCCAGAGTCCACTCGAGATCTTTGTCGTGATGAATAGAACGTTCAGGAAACAAATCTCTCTTGTGAGTTATTCTACACTACGTTTATAGAGGGCTCTTTATTTGCTTAATATTGCTACTTTGTTTCACGATAGCCGACGGTTGTTTTTAAACTCTTGTCGTAAAAAAGATCTAGTTATTGATTCTCTGAGTGTTATTTGTCTGTTTGTGGTATTATAACGCGTAAATTTATGAGTTTAAATGTACTTTTTTTATTGTAATTTAATCGGGATGATCTTTCACTCAAGTTTTTTTCTTTGTCATGTTTGATAGATTAGCCTTAATAGCTGGTACATTGATAGGTCTTGTACCCTCCACTACCCCACCGAGGTAGTCAAAATTCAAGATTACGTCTTAATGCCCATGTCCGAATAAAAAGTTGATCTGCATAATACATAAATATTTTACAGGAATATGTTTGTTATACTGTGTACGTATCTTAAATGTACGTAAATTAGTGTAAAATAATAAATTTGGAAAGTAATCAATTTGTGTATCAAATTTTTTTTAATTTTTTTTTTATTATTTTCTAGACTAGCCATTTGTCACATCGTCACTTGTGTGAACTATTATTATTAGTTCTAATAAAATTTCGAGAAATATTTTCATTTAAGATTATATATTAGTAGATGGTCAGAAAATGCAACTTAAAAAATATGGTATAAATATAAAAGTGAGTTTGTTAATTTATATACCTGTAATAAATTTTATATACACGTACAATTAGGGATGGAGGAGGATAAATGCTACTTTTTATTTCGGTTAGTAAACATATACCGATCCCGTAGACAAAGTCGCACGTAAAAGCTAGTATTTTATAAAATATAATGACTGGACTAAGAACGTCAAATATAAAATAGATATCCACTAAGAAAGTATTTTCACGTTAACTGTCCACTGCTGAATATAGGCCTTCCTCATAAGAGGTCTTGCTATGAGTTGCTACGCTTGGAAGGCGGGTTGGCCACCACAGTTAGGCTTTTAGTGATGTTTTAAGAAGGACGCTGTTGCCCATCCCTCGATCATTAAGTTCCCTTAGTCGCCTCTTACGACACCCATGGGAAACGTATGTGTGGCCCATTCTATTGCGGGATCATACGACATCCAAAAATGGCAATAGTATTATGACTTTCACAGACTACTTTGTAATGTCTATGGCCCTATTATTGTCTATTAGCAACGGAATATTTTCCACTAGGCTAGCCTTCAGCTTATTTGCGTTCCATTTTCAAATTATTTATATAAATAAATGTAGTGTTATCAGCACTTGTAAATAGGTAGTTTATTTACGTTCAGCAATACGCAAAAGTAAGTTCGACGAATCCCGACGTTTCCATGAAAACTCCTCAGTGTTCCGAGAACCAGTGACATTCGTCAGTCAGCATATTCAAATAAATGTCGTGAGAAGGTATTAATTTTCAACTGAACTCAAACGATCTGTATTCAATTTGTATTTCTTAATACTTGTACATAATTTTGATTTACAATTTGAGGTTTGATTACTGGATTTATTAATAAACTCTTGTTGTGTTCATTAATAGACTGAGTTTAAAATTGCTATAGTAATTAAAAATATCATTTGACTGTAAGAATATTGTTTATTTTATAAATACTTTTTCCCCTTTTTTCATCTGTGTATATATATATATATATATATAAAAGCATGCGCCCCGTCTGAAAAACGAAGTTACTGTAGCCTATAGATGCATGTAACACCAGTATGCATGTATGTAGCATGTAAAACCACACTAATCCTTTTTGAAGAATCCCGTGCTGTAGCCTCTAAGAAAATCCTCGATAGAAAAATTCATCCATAACCTGAGTGTTCACGATGGAGGTCCTCGTGACAAACATCGTCAAGATAAGAGTAGTGTACGTTTATCTCTATGTTAAATTGAATTTCAAATTTTCTAAAGATTGCTTGAACCAAAAGGTAACAAACAAACAAACGAAACACAAACTTTTATTAGTAAGGACGCATATTGGTAATCGATAAAAGATATAAATATTTTGGCTTCATACCACTTCAAGTATAATATGGAATTTTCTTATCAAAGAGGTAGAAGCCTTTTACATATAAGTGCAACACGTGTTACATTGTGTTCAAGATTGAACAGATAGCTACCGTACCGTTCAATAGAAATTGTTTATTCTGTGTTGGAAACTCTCTGGTGAAATCATTAGTTGCCCGGTACAGATAAAGATGAAATATTTTCAATTTTATATATTTTGTTGTAGCAGTTTGTGCTTTTTTATTGGATGATAATGGAATGGTAACTCTGCCTGCGCTAACGGTTTACACTGGCGGGGCACCAGTGAGGTATGATAGGTGAGAAAGGAAAAGCAGTTCTTTTTTATGGGTGAAAATGGTATGGTAACTCTGCCTGCGTCATCGGTACACACTGGTGGGGCATTCGTGAGTGGTGACAGGTGAGGACAAAAAGGCAGATCAGTTAGCCCATCGTGACGAATTAAACGATAAATTAATCACGATAGTTTTCAGGGAGAACCGCGTGGAGGCCGACCTGATAGGGTATATTGATAGCAATGGGGACTAAACTCCCATTACTAATAATCCCTTCCCCCAGAAATGGTAGGTCAATTAGTTCATCGTAATAAATACGCTTGGAATTCAGCACTATGGTTTCTAGGGGGGACCACGGTTAGGACGACCTGATTAGATACATTGCTAGCAATGGGGCTCTTAGACTTCATTACTAACAATCCCTCCCACCATTTTTGCTTGCTGTGTAGTCCCGGCATAGAATAGGCCCCTTCCTTTCCTTGGATATCGTAAGAGTCGCTTAAGGGAATGCGAGGGATAGACAGCAGCGTCTCTCTTAATACATCTCTAAAGCTTGACTGCAGTTGCCAATCCGCCTGCCAAGCGTGGCAACTAATGGTAAAACTAAAAGGAAGCTCACGTTCAACGGTGGAAAGTTAAATGCTTATATGATGATGATGATGATTGTTAAGATGATTATGTGCTTACGGAATAATACAATGCATGATCACTTCGTTTAATCCCAAAATTTCAACTATTGATATTGGGTTAAAATTAATTAAATTCAGTATGTACGAAATCGATATATTTAATCTATCTGAAAAATAATAATTTATAAAGGCTATTTAACGATAAACAAGAATTAAGCTTAAAATTAATTACCTCTGTGTAATATAAATTTTTGAAAAGGGTATTGTTATACGTTCACGTGGAGCGCCTTATATTTTCTGCAAAAAAAAAATACAGTCTAATATCCGCTTTATAAATAAGTAGGTACAGCGAAAGGTAAACATGGAACGAACCGTGCCAATGATCATGTAAGTCTTATAATGTTGATATGAATTAACGACGTGTTTATATTGTATTTTTAAGTGAAGTTGATTTAGAATACTTTATTAGAATGTTAAAACTCACTAGTATAAACTAGTGAGTTTTAACATTTATACCTGTATTAAAGAGACAAAATAAATTATTCATTCATTATTCAAACATTAATAAAAAATGACATAAAATTTAAATCTCGTCGTTTAATTGTATTTTCATATTGAGTTATGCTAAATAGCCAAATTATTTGTTATGAAATTTGGTATAGAGATACTCAGTGCATGTAACTTAAAAAGCGTGGGGTATTCTAAGTGAAGACATTAATATAATTTATGTACAAAAATCCTAATATTCATAATCTCACAGAAACATATTAAAAACTTAGATTTAAAATTGTTCCAAATATAAAATGCAAAATGAATAGATTTTTTTTTTTTTTTTTTTTTATACAACTTAGAATGGCAAACAAGCTGACGGCCCACCTGATGGAAAGTGGTAACCGTCGCCTATAGACATGAGCAGTACCATGGACATAATAGAGTATACTGTTACGCCCATGATACCCCCCATGCGTTGCCATTCCTGAGGACTCAGGTGTTATTCCTCTGTACCCAGTAAATTCACGCCATATCCCACCCTTCAAACCGAAACACAGTTATGCAAACACAGCTGCTTCACGGTTGAAACACGAATGGGACAGAGGTACCCAAGCAATCGACTTTTGTACAAAGTCTCCCTCTGGTAATAATGGGAGAGAACACAAATGGATTCTTACCAAATCTAAATAATTATATTTTCTCAAAATTTGTAAGAATATTTTATATTATTTGTACTATAATGCTTTAGTTCTATATTCTATTAATATGATAGATATGAAAGTTTTTTATGATGGATGAATTAATGGTTGATATTTGTTACTTTTTTATGCAAAAACTATGGAAATTTGAATAAAATTTGGTACACCGGTGGATTATATTCTAACTTAACACATAGTGGGGAAAAAGTGTTAGTAATGCAGTTTAATATCTCCAAGCAAATATACCTTATCAGGTCGACCTCTACGCGGTTCCTCTTGGAAACTATCGTGGTTAATTCTTGTGGAATCGTCACGATGAAGCAACTGATCTGCTTTCTCTCATTAGTGCCCTAACAGCATGTAGCGCAGATGAGGTTTCATTTCATTCTCTTCCTAAAAAAAACTTAGCACATAGTATACATCATATACTGATTCACGTGGATGAAGCTGCCGGATACATCTACTTTATTTCTATATTAATGGGTATGTCCTCATATTCCTACCTCATTGGCAAAAGCGTACAACGGAAATAACGCGTCGGGTGAAAGGGCTACGGGGCTCATTCATCATGTGGTGCCCGGAGACTAGAGTTTCGGAACTTCACGGGTTCTTTGTGGTCTAAATATAGGAAAATTAATGTTAGATAGGTGTCGTCCAACAAATTATAGGTGAAAGGGTAGCTAGTTTAGTAAACAATAAGTTAGTTGCTTGATGGTATTATAAGATTGTTTTCTTAGAAATATGTTTGAAATTAGTTTCTAATATTAGCAGAAATAGGAACATGAAATAAGTTTTTATTATGGAATATCCAAATTACCAGAGGGAGACTTTGTACAAAAGTCGATTGCTTGGGTACCTCTGTCCCATTCGTGTTTCTACCGTGAAACAGTTGTGTTTGCATGGCTGTGTTTCGGTTTGAAGGGTGAATTTACTGGGTACAGAGGAATAACACCTAAGTCTTCAGGAATGGCAACGCATGGGGAGTATCATGGGCGAAACAGTATACTCTGTTATGCTCATATCTATAGGCGACGGTTCCATCAGGTGAACCGTCAGCTTGTTTGCTATTCTAAGTTGTATAAAAAAAAAGTTTTTCCCTATAGAATACAGAATGGTGTTTTTCAAAAAGTGACAACGTGCACGTTACGTCCCTGGTGTTGCAGGTGTCTATAGGCTACAGTGACCGTTTACCATCAGACAGGCTGTATGCTGTGTATATATATGTATATATATATATATTTTACAACACATGGGGCAAACGAGCATGCGGCTCATCTGATGGTAAGTGACTACCGCCGCCAATGGTCACCCACAACACCTACGGCATTGCAGGTGTGCTGCCGGCCATGTTAAACCCGTAAGTATTATATTAAAATATAATGCATACTTATGAAATTTTTACCAATAAAAGAATAATACCTGTTAAGTTTTACTAATTCTAGTACGAGTATTGTAGAAGTGTAAATATGTTTTGAAAATTTGTTAGTCGATAAGTTTTTAAGAGTGGAACAGATTTGTATACTATTTCATACACATCTTATATTCTGTTTTAACACATAGGATAATTTGTCTTCTAAATTCTAATTCTTGCAGGCAAGTTCGCGGGATACTGCCGGTTTTATATAATTATCGTAACCTAGTTTCAGCGGTGTATGCCAATAACAGTAACCATAGTAACAGCTACAGTCTCTTAATTACCCAGATAACGGGACAGAAAGGTCTCCTTCCAATAATGGTAAAGTAATAGCCTATTTTATCTTGTAGAGGCTTTCACAAAAAATATTACCGCCTTTATAAATTTTATTAAGATATCAGAGGACAAAACTTTTTATGGGCAGACTCGTCTGTTATTCAACAAGAGGTTTCGAATTTGATCTATATAAATTTAAAGTGAATAAAAGTATTTTTTATTCTCAAGTAAACTTAATTATTAGGGATTTTTTTTAGCGATTTTACAAAAGAAGACGTTCTATATTCGACTGCATATTTTTTATGATGCCTATAAATTTCTTAGTCAATTGTGAACCGATTTTCGATATTCTTTTTGAATAGTATTTTTTATGAATTTATCATATAGATTGAAATTCAATTTTATGGATCACTGGCGTATCTCTCTGTTTATCCGCCTGTTGTAGTCAATTTGCTTAGAAATTATTTTTACATTACATATTATATTTTTCGTTTAAGGCTTGAATAGCACTAAGAAATTTTTTTTAATTAATAAAAGAATATGATTAGCGTAACTTATATATATATATATATATATATATATATATATATATATACGAAGAAAATATATTTTTTAAAATCTATTATTTTGATATAATTTGTCCGGACAGTTCAATGAATACTTTCTTTCGTAATCGGTTAATATACACTCAAATTCACCTTTCCATCAAATAAAACGAATTTGAAAAATCAATTGCATGATAAAACGTTCAGCAAATTCAGTAACCGTATCAAGAGTTATACATGAGAGCCTGAAAGCTTTTCATGCCGTCGATCTACAATAGCTACGAACGAAATTCACCACGAAAACGCTGTATCAGTACCTACATGAAAGTTAAAAGCTTTTGTAGAAAACAGTGCTGGAATAAAAAAAGTGCATACAAAAACTGCAGTGTTGAGCCGCCGAACAGTTGTCCCGTCCCACGGGACTTTTGAACCTGGAAAATATTACCCGGGATAGCCAGTCTTCGTGTAAATCGTAATTTTCATGTTATTAATGTGAACTAATATAGCTATTTGGATGTGTGGTCCCGGCATAGAATAGACCATTCCTTCCTATCCCATAGGTGTCGTAAGAGGCGAAGGATGGGCAGTAGTGTCTCTATTAAAACATTTCTCAAGTCTAACTGCGGTTGCCAATCCGCCAAATGTGGCGACTACAGGCAAAACCCCCAAGTCCTTTGTTCAGTAATGGACTGTTAAAGGCTTATATAATGATAATGATGAATGCAAATACTACGCAGAAAACGCTCGACTGATTGTCATCAAGACTGCTGACTCTTAGAGTTTTAGGATAGGATTCAATAATGATAGGACACGATTTTAAGTTCATCATATAATAAATAAGGACTATATACATATAATAAATATGTCCTCTACCAAAACGTTCTTTGGAAGAGACTGCTTAAGGATATTCTTCTCATTAAAATTTACTATTTTATTATTTATACTCGTATAAATGGTGCAATAAAGTGTAAATAAAAAAATAAATATTTGCGAACTGGTGAAGATGCTTTTTATCTTACGTCATTTTTAGGATATCATGGACATGTAAGGAAATAGTGGCTTAGATTTTGATACGTTATATGTCTAAAAAATTAAAATTATTATAGCTTTAAAATTTAAATTTAATCATTATCATCATTTCAGTAATTATACGTCCACTGCTTGATTTAATATCATGACGAAATCTTTATTCAAAAAACTATTATGAACTTATTCTCTAATAGATTTAAGTGAAAATTATTATAAATTTAAAGAATGATGCAGAGAATACGTAAACTTCAGTTCATTCAGCGAGCCAAAGGTCTTTAATGAAGATCCTTCTTTAAATTTAATTATTTTGAAGTACCATTTATACACTTCGAAAAACAACATTACTTTAATCGTCTTCAAAAATGACTCTTGGGCTTGAATTTTTGTACTTTTATGTTTTGAATGAATTAACTTTCAAAACGGCTTTATGATAACATTGTTTTAATCGAAGTAGCCTGTTCTTTGTAATAAATATTGGTATCATAATTCAAATTGACAGAGAACCCATTACACGTTAACCCATATATATATAACGTGGAAAAATTTTAAAACAACGCAAAAGATATAAGAAAAAAGAAACATATATTTATTTGGGTACATTTAAAATCACGATAAAACGTTTAGCTGATGGTTATAATTGTGAAGGGTAAACAGAAAGGAG
Source organism: Galleria mellonella (assembly GCF_026898425.1). Taxonomy (NCBI): domain Eukaryota; kingdom Metazoa; phylum Arthropoda; class Insecta; order Lepidoptera; family Pyralidae; genus Galleria; species Galleria mellonella. Next base: position 1,775,045 of record NW_026442068.1, on the reverse strand, counting down.
GGTAAAAATTTACACCCTTTATGTTGGGGGAAATATTTATTTTAAAAAACGTATAAATCAGAAGATAAACTCGCTTTGAGTTTTTATCAAGCCGGTTCCCAAATAAACTCTTTAGGGGCGTATCAATAACGTAGACTGGCAATTCGATTTAATTTTATATTGGACTAGCTATTTCTCTCAGTTTTATTTGTGCGATTCTGAGTTTTATCATGTTATATTAGCTATTTATAGACCATTGCTGGACATAAGCGTTCTTCATAAGGGGGATTTTGCCAGTAATTGCCATGCTTGGCATTGGCCAAGGCGGGTGGCAACCATAGTTAGGATTTTGGTGATGTTTTAAGAGGGATTCTGCTGTTCATCTCTCAACCATTAAATTCCTTTAGTCGCCTCTTACGGCACTCAGGGAAAAGAAAAAGGTGGCTCATTCTATGCCGGAACCACATGGAATCGGTCTCTTCATCATCATTATCATTTCTACCATTATTTGTCCACTACTGAACATAGGCCTTCCCTATAAGGAACTGTCGTAAGCAACGGTCCTGCACCATCTGCATTCATTGTTTTCCTGTAATGCATTTGAGATCGTTACTCCATCTAGTGAGGACCGTTCTACACTGCGATTTAATTTTAACCTGTCTTTTACTAATGGTTAAAATTTTGTTGTTAAATTTGCGTGTTGTTACAAACTTTAAACCTCGTCGTCACTTAAGATTACATAAGATTGTGGGCAAAGGCTCTCACATTTGTTATATAATATATATAAAAAAAAAAAATTAAAACATTTAGTTACTTGTACTTTTTTGATGATTGAATGGTTACATCTATTAGACTAATATTTGGACCAAATTTTTCACATTATTTCCCAAAAAGAACAATTTCAATCTATCTGAGTTCATATCCATCTTGAAAAATTAAAATATTGGAAGAAATATTATATCTTATTAAAATTTTCAGAATGGTACTATGAAAGATATATTTAACTGAAAATAAATGAGACATTAATCAAGACTGTAATTTTAATAGTATTGAGTCTATTTTGATATAAAAATTAAAGATGCGTAAATAAACAGATTTTTGTTTCCATTTGCAATGTTAGGGGGAAAAAATAGGGACGAATTTATTTCAGCGCTAGTTAATAGTCTATGATTAATACCTACAGAAACTATATTAAATTACGAGTAGAATATATTAATCTCCATAAAACGTTAAAGTTTATATAACATATTTTAACTATAAGAGTATTTCGCCTCATTCGACCTAAATCGTTACTAATATTATAAATGTGAAAGTGAGTTTGTTTGATTGTTCCCTTATAGCGTCTTAACGGTTTAACCAATCTTTATGAAATTTGGTATACACATATTATAAAGGAGGGAGAAAGACACGGGCTACTTTTTATTTCGATAAGTAAACATACATTATTTATTGTACAGAAGAATTCGCGGGTACAAGATTGTTTTTAATAAATAAATAATAAAACAAAAACTGCGACATAATTCGATAATGAATTTGAATAAAATATTGTTAGGTTAGGTGTAACTTCTATATCATATCACATGCCACTAGTCTCAACTGGAACAACGGTTTTCCCATAGAAATAGAAAATAGGCCACCTGTATGCAATATGTACGCAGATATCGTATAGGAAAATTTTCCTGTTTGCTTGTTTCCAGTTTGACGTAATATTGATTTCCATACAAGCAACATGCTACATTTTCTCGATTCTTTTTTTAATTAATATTATATCAACCGTTAACTGTCTACTGCTGAACATAGGTCTCCTTTATAAAGAGGGTTTTGCTGGTAGTTGTCATGTTTGCCTGGTAGGTTAGCAACCCCAGTTTTTTTTAATGGGTGATAATGGTTTGGTAACCCCGCCTGCGCTATCGGTATACATTGGCGAGGCACCAGTGAGAGATGACAGATGAGGATGAAAGCAGGTCAGTTAGCCCATCCTGACTAGATCAACTGGAATTAATCACGATGGTTTCCAGGGGGAACCACGTGGAGGTCGACCTGACAATACTAACAATAACTTTCTCCGCCGGCAACCGTAGTTAGCCTTTGGTGATTTATTAGAGGGATGCTACTGCTCATCCCTCGACCATTAAGTTTCCTTAGTCCCTTACAACACTCACGGGAAAAGAAGTGGTGATTTATTCTATGCCGGGATCATATGACATTTTTTTGTTTATACCGAGTATACTAAACATGTTTACCTTTTATGAATTTTATTACACTTATTATACACAATACATGGAAATTGAGTTTCTGTTAGAAGATAAGAGATTTCAATTAACTTATCTAGTTGCTAACGTCGGTAAGTTGAGAAACAGGTAAAATAAGGTAAATCCAGCCACGATTGCATGCTTGGTTGTTTTCAATCTAAAGATTAGTCTAACTGATGAAATGTCTGACACAAAAGATAATCTGGCTTCTACTCGCATGTTTGTATTATAAATGCGAGAGTTTGTGAGGATATATGGAGTAATGTTTGTTAGTCTTTCGTGCTAAAACTATTGAACGGATTTCAATGAAATTGGTATATAAATACATTATATCTTAACTTAAAATATAGAATATTTGATATACTGATTTACGTGGAGAATACTGTTAGTATTAATATAATTATGTAGTACAGAGTAAGGTATGTCTGATCTATGTACACAAACTTTTTACACGAGACACAGAAATAGTCATCAAGCATTCGTAAATGTGTGATCAAAAAATAACAGCATATTCTAGAGTGCTCATCGTATTTATGTACGGTTACCACTTTTTATCAAGTGTATTTTTAGTATCATTTATACTTAGTAGTTTTTTTTAATCGATGATCATGGAATAGTAACCTTGTCTGCGCTAACGGTATTCGCTGTTAGAGCACCAGTGATTGATGATAGGTGAAAACGAAACAGCAGGTCAGTTATCCCATTGTAATGAATACACCTGAAATTTAGCACGATGGTTTCCAGGGGAGACCACGTGAATCCAACTGGTATTATGCATTACTAACAATCCTTTTCTCTCTTGTTTGGTAGTAAAATAACTATATCACTTGCGGTGTTGAGACTCACCTGGTGAGTTCAGTCTGTTGCATCAATAGTGTCCTTCGACTCGCGTAATGTAACCGTTTTGCGAGTAAGTGCGGACCGACCTCGCAAGTCGATATAACGTACAGGGCAGTGCTCACTATTGCGTCTCTTGTATAATCGTGAAAATATCATTTTAAGTGTTCTGCACTTAATGCCCTGATATGCGCTATAATAAAATTACCTATGTTCACCTTTGTCACTATAGGTTTATACACTTTCCTGCTTTTCCAAAAATGTGCTACCGATACATAAATCAGTCCCCTGTCTTGTTCAAGTTTAGATCACACAAATTACGCGTGGATTAAAATGCTGAAATGTCAATTGGACGTCGAAATTGACATGAGCGGTATAAACCGTGAAATAAAAACGTCACGAGTGATTTCGTACAACAAAGCAGATTTGTTCGGTTGAGATTAAGTTAATCCGTGATTAATCCGACCACAGATGCGCGTGATGAGGGTCGGAGCACTGTGACAGCGCGATAATTGTGATGTTATGATATCGCGCCGCGTTATGTGAAATAAGCTTTAATGTTAGTACAAGGAAGGAGCTGTAAGCGAGCGAGCGACAAATTCTGTCCAATGCTGTTCTCTAGGAAAGAATTTATTTGATTGAAAGAAAATTTTGAGAAATTTCTGCAGTTTTTTCGAGTATTAGTTAAGCTTATGATATATAGTCATATGTTATAAATATAACATATGACTAAAATAATATATGTAAAATGTTGAATAGTTTTTGAATAAATTATATAAAATTCTTCAGTAATACTTTCTCTTTTCTATTGGTGAATTTACAATAGATAACTTGCTCTGGCAGAAAGAAAATTGAATTTTTTTCTGTAACTCTTAATTTTTTTTTTATTTTTACGTATTAATTTTCGTTGTACACTATATGAACAAAGAAAGAAAATATTTTATTTTTAAATTACGAATATATTTTAGGTGAATGAATTAAAAAATAAAAAAAAGACTTACGCTTATCACTTGTACCACAACAGCGAGAGATCACAGGTCAGTGTCGTAAGCTACCGTCCCGTTAGACAAGGACTTGACATATAATTTCTATTATTTCTACAGCTACAATAACACCCTCGGCGGTACGCGGGACTTGCATTTGTATAATGTGACATATGTCATTTATCTGCTTCCTATTACATTTTGTTTGTGCTTATTCAAATTTGAATTAATTCTAGAATGTACATAGTTGTGTAATAGCTTAGCATAAGTATGTACCTATATGTTGGGGTGGATAATACATATCACATATAGTTGCAATATCTATATATTGGCCCAATATCAGGTAACATTATATTAACATTATATAAACTGAGTTGTGATCATTTTGTCATACTATGGTACACGCATGAAAGAAGAAAAAGGAAATTGTTGTTTTATATATTTTGCTTTTTTTTTGTTGCCTTTTTTGTTTTTCATTCTTTTATCTTTTTTACTGTGTATTATGTGTATGTTTTTATTATAATTTGTGTGCTGTAAGTAATGCAAATAAATTATTTATCTATCTATCTAACAGAATGTCTATCGGAAGTCATGTACTATCCAATATAATATATAAATATTCTAATGTATAGTTACACAACTGCAGTGGTAGTGCAGTAGTTATGTAATGTTGAAATCTGAAGATCACATATCTAGACATGTTCTGATCATAAATACAGGTTCAAAATGATAAGGAAGACGGGGGTCCTCCTCTAAAAGGGATTCTTCATTCTTAAAGGGATTTAACTTAGTTATTCTGTGATTAATAAAGATGTAAAAAAAGCAAATATACTCGTCGATATAAGGACGAACCAACACAGTTATGGTAAAGAATGACGACAAGAGCTAATATCAAATATTATGGATTAAGGCAAGATAGAGAGAGAGAGAGAAAGAACATATAATTTCGATATTAAAATTTAATATGTAGATACAAGATGCAGGGTGATATCGAAATTATTAGCAGCCTTTTAAGAAAGTATTCCATCAGAACTATAGTAAATTTTGACCTTTTTTATCTTTTTTTTTTCTTATACAACTTAAAATGGCAAACAAGCTGACGGCCCACCTGATGAAAAATGGTGACCGTCGCCTATAGACATGAACTGTACCATGGACATAACAGATTATACTGTTTCGCCCATGATATTCCCATGCGTTGTCATTCCTGAGGACTCAGGTGTTATTCATCTGTACCCTGTAAATTCACGCCATATCCCATCCTTCAAACCGAAACACAGCCATGCAAACACAACTGCTTTACGGTTGAAACATTAATAAGCCAGAGGTAGCCAAGCAAACGACTTTTGTACAAAGTTTCCCTTTGGTAAGAAGATTTCCTGAAGAAATATGGGATGAAAATCAATAAAAAATATTTAAGCTCTTCCATACTGATTTGATACCTGAACACACTATCAAAAACAATTGTTCCGTCTTGTTGTTCCTGTATAACATTAGATACAAAAACATTATAAAAAAATATTGTGGCCATATGTTACTATTGAGGGAGCGAGACACTTACTCATTTGTAATTCCAAACATACAATAAAAACTACAAAGAAACTGTATTCGCAATACGACGTAATAATTTCCACAAATGTCGGTCCGTACACTCGCTTTGTTGAATAATTCAAACATCCCACATCCAACAATTAGTTGAAACAAGTGAACTGGTCGGTATAATAAAAGAAAAAAAAAACATCGCCCGTCTGTATAAGCGCAACTCGAGTGCATTTATGCTGTTTAACTGCACTTTGGAGCTAACGTTGCATATAAAACGAATATCTAGTGGGGTCCCCTTTGGTCGGCAGGTTGCAGGTCAATTCTTACGACCTCCTTCGGGAACCATCATGGATATTAAAATTTCTAGTGAATTCATCACGATGAACTAATTGACGTGGCTTTATTCGAGAGAGCGTTATTGGGATGTAGTGATGCCATTGCTAGCAATATACTCCGTTAGGTGACTACTATGTGGTTTCCATTGGAAATCATTGTCCTAGTGAATTCATAACGATGGACCAGTTGACCTCTGCTACTGAAGAGGAACTTATCTACCATCCCTCACTGGTACCTCGACAGTGTATATCAATATCATTCTATTTTCACCCTATTTTAATATGAGACTAATAGGAGTGTATTGATAGACCAATAGAGTCTATCGACTGCAAAAAGAATTATCGAAATCGGTTTAGAATTTGTGACATTATATAACTACAAAAAATACCGACGAATTAAGAACCTCCTGCCTTTGGAAGTCTCTTAAAAATACCATTCATTTTACTTAATTAAGAACCTCGTAAAACAAAAGGAAATTTCGGGACAGAGCACGTTTTGTTCTATTTATAATTTTAAACCAACTCTATTGGTATTCCATCTTTAAGATGATTATTGTTTTAGGCAAAATGTTGGACAAATTTAACAAAAAAGGCCGAATGGGATATTTGGGTCGTAATAAAAACAAAAAAAGTAACAAAAACAGGTTTAAATTCGTATACTGTGCATTAGTTATACTTGTCTTTTATTAATATTATAAATTTGAGAGTTTGTAAAGATGTTTGCTACTCATGTTTAAGTAGTAGGTGGCATAAATTTTAAAACATATAGAACATATCCTATATTAATAATCCCGAAATTCTAGTTCATAGCAAAAAACTCTAATTTCTTTGGCAGTTAGATAAAAAGAAATATTCGGATGGAAAATCTGTACCATAGTTTTTCATGGATAAAAATGGATCGTCAACCTCTGTGTTCAGTATCCAACCCGGCCTGCGATATTGATATAAGTTATAAGATAGGATAAAGTCAGGCCCATTGGTCTAACGCATCGAACATTCTAGAAATTAATCATCATAGTTTCCAGAGGATACCGCCTAGATACTGACCTGATAGTCTATGCTCGTATAGTTATGACGCGTTATGGGGTCGTCAGGTGCTGTTACTAACCAACATTACAGTTTTTATTATAGAAGAACAAATAAAACTGTTCTCACATTATAAAGATAAATTCTAAATACTACGAAGTGTCAACAATCAGGAACATCAACATTACCTACGAGAGAAGTTAAACATTAAAAAGTTAACATCACATCTATCGTATGAAGTTACCCTAATTAGCGCCACACTCGGATGGGTAGTTTACCCTTAAACGCTGCAAAATTTATTTAAACTACGAGGGTTGCAAATATTACACGGCTCGCTTGATGTAACTACTCTCGCAACAGCAGGAGAGTGGGAGTGAGGAGGTTTATTTAATGTACGATAATGAATGGTAAGCCTGCGCTAACGGTATATGCTGGCGGGGTACCAGTGAGGGATGATAGATGAGGATGTAAGCAGGTCAGTTGGCCCATCGCGGTGAATCCAAGAATTAATCATGATAGTTTCCAGAGACAACCATGTGGTTAAATTGCTGGCAATGGGCATTAATGGCTCCTTAACTAATAATCTTTGTCCCTCGGTAACAGGTTTTTTAATGGATGACAATGGATTGGTAACCCGTCTGCACTAATGGTATACGCTAGCGGGATTCAGCATGATGGTTTTCAGGGGAGACCAGATGGAGGTAGACCTGACAGGGTATATTGCCAGCAATGGGACTGATATTCCGCATTACTAACAGTTCCTTCCTGGAAAGCGGGTTAGTAACTGGGATTAACGTAGCAATATACTCTGTAAGGTTGTTTTCCTCGCTGTCCCCCCTCGAAATCGTTGTTAATTCTTGGTGGATTCGTCAAGATGTGTTAACTTATCTGACTCCATTCTCACCTATTATATCTCGGTATCCCACTTCCTTGTACAAAAATGTCTTTTAGATTTTGTTTAAAATATTTACATGTTCGCAAATTTTGCTTTATCCGTTAAATGTCGAATACAATGTAATAATCGTATTAATAATGCAAATACCAAAGGCAAAGCTGCGATAAATAGCTAGTTTTATTATTTAAAAATTTATGTTCTAAATGGAAAAAAAAAATGTAATAAGGGATTGGTAAGATTAATAATATTAATGTGAAAGTTTATTAATGAACAAAATTTCCCACTTTGTAATCTGTGTATTCGCAAATCACATGTGCGTAACATACAATGTATTGTATTACTAGCTTTTACACGCGACTTTATCCGCGTGACTGGAATATATTTACTGACCAAGATGAAAAATATCCCATATCCTTCTCCATCTCATATAGTGTGTATTTATCAAATTTAATAAGTCGTTAAGTGATTATAAGGTGTCAAACAAACAAACTCACTTTCACGCTTGTAATATGTAATGTAAGGATGACCAGAATAACATATATGCTGAGGATTGTCTGTCGTCAAATTTTAAAGACTGGTGTAGCGAACTCCTTGCTACATTGTCATTCGAAATTTATATATTTTTTGACATATTGTTTTTACATTCAAATACATTTTGCTAATGTCTGTCTCCCATCTTTTCTGTAGTTTTCCATGCTAAAATTCTCTCATTGCATATTAAAAGTATTATATCCGTTTCAACTGGAAATATATGAACATTTCGATCGTAAACAAATTATCTCTCTAGTAACAAAGTCATCGTTCAGTAAGTCCAGTCAGTTTTTGTGTATAATGAAAGCAGACAAAGCTTAGAATACGTAATATCGCCTTCACACGAATAATAGTACGTCACTTGTATTGTGGTATAATCTACAATCAACATCATGACAAGACATTGGCACCGTTTACAAAGATTTACGATTTCCCATTGTCTCCACGAAAACTTTGTTACAAAAGGTCTATTTCACATTTCACGCTTCTCTATTACACGCTCCACGTAACTGCATAAAAGAAGGGACGAAGAGAAAAAAAAAACAAACGAGGACCCGCCATCGCCCTGTACATTACAGTGCTCAAAGCGCAAAATACGCCAATAAAAAACCTCCGAGTGAGCAGTTTTTAATGAGGGTGACGGTTATTTTTTAAATAAATAACGCGTCGTGTCTTTCTGTGATATCACAGACATAATTTTTAATAAATCATAGAGAAAAAAAGTAGCTAAGCGAGTATCTGGTGCGCTTGAATGAAATTCCATAGTAAGTTAAACCATGGTTACTTAATAATCGGATTTTAAAATGACTTCAATATGAAGGATGTTCTTGATTCCTCTTTTTTATTTGTATGTTACACGACACCTTTGTTTTTATAACCCGATGTTTGGAAGAGTTTTTTTGATGATGATGTTGAAATTATTAGTCTTTACTCCCAACTTCAGGAATGGCAACGCATGGGGGGTATCATGGGCGTAACAGTATACTCCGTTATGCCCATGGTACTGCTCATGTATATAGGCGATGGTTACCACTTTCCATTAGGTGGGCCGTCAGCTTGTTTGCCATTCTAAGTTGTATAAAAAAAAAACTCGTGTGACCAGAATAATTTTATACCATGAAAGTAGCAAACAAGCATATAGCTCGTTTAATGGTAAACGGTTACACTACGGGTATGTACGTGCGCGTTGCCGATCTTGTAGAAACTTAATAAACCTACTCTTTTTGAAGAACCCCAAACTGTAGTTTCTAGGAAAAACCTCGGCAGGGCTCATTCTATGCCTGAACTATGGCCTGAACGGTTACAGGAGAAAACTGTTTTGGAACCACACTATACGTGACCATTTAGCTTCAAGCGTGTGAGGATGAATTCTCTGTCGATGGCGAGCGGTGTGATGATAAAATGTGGTTGTGGGCATTATTTCAAACAATATGTCTACAGACTAGGATAAATAGTAGCCATATATATATATAGTACGTGTATGTATATCAATTTTCATAACAATTTGGAGCTGTTAAGGTATTTAACAAATAAACAAACTCACTTTCCCGTTTATAATATTAGTGAGGATTATTTTGACACGTATTCTTGTTAGGAATTCTCATTTAAAGTGCTACATAATGAATTTAATTTCCTTTAAAGCAATTTATTAATTATTACTTGGTAAAGTTCCCTAATTTGTATTTTGGAAAGGAAGGAAGCAAATGAAATAATTAGTCAAGGCAGTATCGGTGACAACTTTTTTACAGCTTAGAAAATTTTTATTCACAAGTATTATTATTAAATAATTATTTTTTTTGTAGGATGAATTAACATTTAATTCTAGAAAAAAGCTGTTGTTGGTTTTTAAAGACAGCATTGTTCATATAATTCGATTAAAAAAAGACAGTCAATCGATTCATACAAAAATAAAAAAGAAAAACAATTTTGGGTCTTGCTATTTGAAGCAATTTGTTTAATGTAATTATTATGTTAAATAATATTTCAGAGAAAACCCTATGCAGAGTACAATCGAAATTAATTGCATTATTTTAAAGGGGTATTCTATGAATGGTTAACTGTAGTATTCCTGGTAGGAGAATATGCACCTATAAACTCGTTGACAGTCCGGAAATTCAAGACGACTCAAAATTATGTTAGAGACGTTTTCCATTCACGTCAGTTTATGTGTAAATAAGTAATATTCTATATTTTTAGTAGCCAATTGATGGTTTCTTATAAAGAAAAAAATATTCTTAATCGCGATCAGAAACTAAATACGGTAGTAATGTCCTTCATTTGGTATTTCGTCGTCCTAATGTCAAGCTCAAGGTGAAGGTCGTTACTGCATTTCTATATTATCATTACGTAAGCAGACGGTATAAAGTAGGCCATTCAAATATAGTGTAGGTATATACAGAGACACTTACCAGATTATAAGCCCTTTGCGTTTACTTGAAAGGCTTATGCAAATTATCAAGAGCCCTCGTCAATACCAACCGATTCGTCGTCGACCCAATCCGAGTGGCTTTTAGGCAATTCCCCCAAATCTCTGATTCAAATACAATTTTTCGCTTAACTGTAATTTGTTCAATTGACCTCAAAAATTGAATAAAGTATCGATTGAAATAACAATAATCTATGTATATATTTAATATCAATATTAATTCATTATAGATAGTTGCTGTTCTTGGCGTTCAGCATCGTTGCAGCGTTTAACAATGCTTCACATTCTGAAGATCATAGGTTCGACCACATCACGATATAAATATATATGATTATTCGGAGTAACATGGCCTTGTGGTTTTGGCACAGAACAAGCCACCCCTTCCTTTCCTTTCTTTCCTTGGGTATTGTAAGAAGCGACTAAGAGAGAGCGAGGGATGGGCAGCAGCATTCCTCTTAAAACATCTCTAAAGCCTAACTGCGGTCGCCAATTGGCCTGCCAAGCGTGACGATTACTGGCAAAATCCCCCAAGGGAGAGGCTTATCAGTAATAGACTGTTAAAGGCTGATTTGATGATAGGGGGTAAACAAGTACTTGGATAATCTGAAGGAAAGTGATAACCGCCGCCCATAGGCACCCACAACATCAGAGAAGTTGTTCAATCCGGTTTACGCCGGTTCACTTACAGTTACAGTTACTTAGTTGAGGGCTACGAGACGCCACGTCTGTTAATACTAGTAAGAATTGAAATGCATGTATGTAAAATCAATAATAAAAAAAAATCTTTTTATCTATCCTAACTACCACTAGATAAATATTATTTGATTATAATGTTACAATATATTTATTACAAGTTAAAATTGGTAGGTACGTTTAGATCGTGTAAAACTTATGGCAGATTTACTATATGGATGTATCTACCTATTTCTGGCTTACGCTATTGTTTAATTGCGTAAAAGTTATTACATTATCCACAGTTGAAAGGTTATTTTCGTAAAATTGTTGGATACATATAAGCACATATTATTGTTAAAGGGTTTTCTTAGAAACATATTATTTCAATTGGTTACAATTAAATGTATTTTTGTTTTACAATTATTACTTTATCCTCTTATTTCGGATACTTAATTGCGTTCGCGATCATGAATGGACAAAAATGTTAAACCGCAAGGATTTGGTTAATTAAATTAAAAATGAATGGTCGCGTTTGAGTTCCGCAGCTGTATTTGTTTTACAATGAGAGCTCATTAGAAGTTATATTACTTTGACGGTATTGTAAAGTTTTTTAAGCAATAAATGATGTTAATAGATCAAGACGAATCAGTCATCATAGCTTGTAACAATATTCGCTGGCCGTAAAGAAATGAGGGATGATAGGCGAGAATGAAAAGGCCGGTCAGTTAGCCCATCGTGATGAATTCACTTGGAATTGAGAATGACGATTTCCAGAGAGAACCGCAAGAAGGCCGACCTAGCAATGGAGTTACCAATCTCCATAACTTACAGTCCCTTCTCTCCTCTATCTTTGTGAACTGTAATTTTACTACCATGCCCCTCATCTTGGAAATTGATGTGAGTTATTTCACAGCTAAAATACGAATGGGTTAGGAGCATGTACATGACTTTTACAGATTTCCTCTAGTTTTAACAGTAATATATTTAATTAAAAAGTTGACTAATCCCATTTAATGTTTCCAGAAGGAACATAAATAAAATATATCTTTAAGCTACAAGATCTTCATGAAGACTTCGTTTTTATAAAGCGGAGATTTATCATAGGTCGCGAGGTGACGTGAAATATTCAAGGATCTCGTCCGGTCGTCCTGTGTACGTCTACTATGATTTATTTGCCAGTTATACGTCCTACCGAGGCCTCTTGTCATGGTTTAGTGAAATATGAGAAATATGCAATATTAGTGAACCTTAGGTGTATTTATAATTCATACGTGGAATGGTTGTCCCAAGGGACAATAACGCAGGAGTACGGTGCAAGAGTGTCACAGCGAAATGTACTATATTCATAATGTTGTCCTTGTGTATAGACAAGCTTTACCACTTTCTACTCAGTGAGCGTCAGTTTATGAAAGTAAAAAGTAAAGTATATACATATATTATTGATTACTTTTGTTTATTATTAATCTTTTTCCATATTTCTTGTTATTTTTATTCCATTTACTAGAATAAATTACGTACTATTGAATCAACTATCTAATACAATTTTTCGCGCTAGATATTTTATGGGGTAATAAGGGAATATTTATTTAATGGGTGATAATGAAATGGTAACCCCACCCGCACTATCGGTATACACCGGCGGGGCACCAGTGAAGGATGATAGATGAGGATGAAGCAGGTCAGTTAGCCCATCGTGACGAATTCAACAAGAATTGTTCACGATGGTTTCCAGGGGGACCCACGTGGAGGTCGACCTAATAGGGCATATTGCTAGCAATGGGGCTGTCAAACTCCATTGCTAACGATCCCTACCCAAATAATAAGGGAGTAATAACAAAATGTTATATAAGTGTCAGTTGTGTAATTAAAACATTATATTTTAGTAATTGGTACCCACTCCCCCTCCCCCATGGGGGAGGCCTACGTTCAGCAGTGAACAGTTAACGGCTGATATAATAATAATAATTAAATTTTGGTAACGAGAGAAATGTGCCAAGCTGTGAGGTTAACAATGAGTGCATTAAATCGGATCCAGAGAAGTTACAAGCCTCACTTAGATTTGTAAGTGGTTATTGACACAGTTTACAAGAAGATTATTAAATATGAACTTATTGAAGTAAAAGCCAAATGTCGGCATTTCTAATAGATTTATTTTATGTAGTAGAAGCTACATTTTGATTAGTGTTTATTTATTGTTTCTGCTTAGTAACAGAGAGTCAAAGAAAATAAGTTGGCAACACTGTAAGTGACAGTAAGGAAATTGATTGTGGGATACCTACCCAACTTCTTAGAAATGTTCTTGAAAATAGAGGAAATAAATCTGTTACCTTTTAGAAAAAAAAATATAGTCTCATTAATATTAAGTATTATCATTAGTATGTATCATTAGTATTAAGTACAAAATTTGAGGAAAGTGAATATGTTTTTATACAATCATAGATTAGATATAATAATGGTCCTTAAAAAAAACACACACACTAATAAAATATATATATAAACAGAAATTTTGATTAAAAAAAAGTTCATGTATGTACTATAAAATATATGTAACATTTTATCTCTCTTTAATTCTTTACAAGTTAATGATGAAAGCATTTTCGACAAGTTGACCTTTGCCTAACAAAGATGAGAATGAAAAGATACGTGGAAAATATGTCCCATATTCTCGGAATTTGTTTTAATATGAAAAAAAAACATCAGTGAACTCTTTATGGGAAATAGGTACTCAACGAAATGTTACTCTAGTAATTTCCATAACGTAATGATGAATGATGCTGGACAGTTTTTTTTATATAGTAGACGATAACAGCGAACAAAGTGACTTCAAAAAGGGAAGAGGTTTTTAATTTGGTTGTATTGTACCAGAGGGAGGCTTTGTATAAAAGTCTATTGCTTGGGTACCTCTGTCCCATTCGTGTTTCAACCGTGAAGCAGCTGTGTTTGCATGACTGTGTTTCGGTTTGAAGGATGGAATATGGCGTGAATTTACTGGGTACAGAGGAATAACACCTGAGTCCTCAGAAATGGCAACGCATGGGGGGTATCATGGGCGAAATAGTATAATTTGTTATGTCCATGGTACTGCTCATGTCTATAGGCGACGGTTACCACTTTCCATCAGGTGGGCCGTCAGCTTCTTAGCCATTCTAAGTTGTATAAAAAAAAAATAACGTCTTTTACCACATAACTCAGTTTATAAAGCGAATTAGTAAATTTCTTTTTCATCTGATAGAATGTATTTTTAGAATGACTCGATAGAAATTTTGTCATAATCGATTAGTAGTTTAGTTTTAAATGCAAATAACTGGATTTGTCATGATTGAAGTCCGTGTTTTATTTTTTGAAACAAAATCTTTAGTTATTGTTATTTGAATAGTTATATAATTATAATATTGTTCCCATACATAATTTTTTATGCAATTTAGAATGGCAAGCAAACTGACGGAAAGTAGTAACCATCGCCTATAGACATGAAGTACCATGAACATAACAGAGTGTTCTGTTTCATCAATGATACTTCCATGCGTTGCCATTCCTGACGACTAAGGTATTATGCCTCTGTACCCTGTAAATCCACTGCCATATCCCACTCTTCAAACCGAAACAAACCATGCAAACACAATTGCTTCACGGTAGAAACAGAGATAACTATCATAGGACAGGACAGGACAGAGGTACTCAAGAAAACGACTTTTGTATAAAGTCTCCCTCTGGCGAATATAATCCATGGAAGCTTATTTTAAAGTCAGCTACTTTCCTGGTAAGTTTATTTGTAATATCTATGATAACAGAACGTTCATGGATGAGCGAGTGTTGACAAATGAGTGTTTGACTTAAAGGACTCCGATCGAGTTATATTATCCTTTCAACTGATCCACCCCACCCTTGGGTTAAGTGCGTTATTTGATACCTAGTCTAAGCCTAAGGGTCACTATCAATATCGTGTAAACATTTGGAACATTCTAAATATTGCGGTCGAGACTGGTTTTAAACAAGATCTACTTATATAATATTAGTAAATAGATTAAATAATTTTAGTAACTGGAGAAACCGGCTTATCAATCTGTAGCTGAATTTACTATTATTATTATTATTTCAGCCACTAACTGTCCACTGTCGAAAATAAACCTTCTGCATAAGGGGAGTTTTGCTAGTAGTTGCCACGCTCGGCAGGCGGATTGGCAACCGCAGTTAGACTTTTACAGAGATTTTATTTTATTTTATTATAAGACGGACGCTGCTTCCCATCCCTTTAACATAAGCTCCCTTAGTCGCCTCTTACGACACTTACGGAAAAAGAAGGGATGGCCCATTCTATGCCAGGACCTACACGACGAAATAATGACGAGATTACTAGGTTTATAATTTTTGTACGCGATTTTTTATGTTTAGGATTTTAAAAACTAATTTCACATTGCTGAAACCGTATTAAGAATATATATCTATATATAAAAACCTATTTATTGTATGCAACCTTTGGTTTGGTTTGGTCATTTGATGTCAGTAGGAGCCGCAATAGATCAAATAGGCAATGTGCTGAAAAAGGACCAAATTAAAAATACCCATGACCGAAAGAGGTTTGTTTGAATAGAAGCATTTGGTGTTATGTTGTTCCTGCCTATCCTAATGGGAGACAGGTGTAACAGATATGTATGTATGTAATACGAATTAATGTTTATATTTTGCTGTGATCTTTGCCTAATCTTACTAATCCTACTAATATTATATAATAGAATAGTAATTAGACGATGTCTGTATAGTATATACGAGGTATTAAAGAAAATTTTATATGACGTGTCTTAATAATAAATAACCAATAACAAACAATGGCAGGTAAAGAATATTTTTTAGAAAGTTTGTCTGTCTGTCTGTAGGTTTATTTCTACATAACCCAAAAATTACTGCATCAAATTGGATACGGTTTTGATAGTTGTATTTCTGATGATCTTTAAAATCGGGTGTACAAGATCTTGTTTGTTTCTACTTCTGAAATCTACACATATGAAGTATTAGTCAAAAGCTAATGGTGTCTTACTAATATATTTATTATAATAGAAAAATTAATATCAGTATTAATTATTTTATTTATGGTAATACCATAAGAAGAAATAGATTGTTCTGCCTTCTTGTATAAGACGCAAGATACATAGCTGCATCGCTCTGTGTGTTAAGCGCCTAAGTACCAACCGGTACAATGAACACACATCTGACAAATAACGACCGTAACTGTGTGATGCCAAGTGAAATAATCTATAGGAGAACAGATTAAGCCTCGACGCCAGCAACAAGAGTATGGACTCTTACGTGACGTGCCGATCACGGGCGATCCTTTCTGTATACTGTTTTCGAAATAAACACATCGATATAAGATACCATTTTTAAGAAGAAATATATTGAAAAAATAATAAAAGTATTGAACATTTTACTAAAATAGATAGATAGATACTCTTTATTGTTTTCTCCATAAGGTAACAATAATAAATTTATTATAAATACAAACAATTACAAGAAAATATTACATTAAAAAAACAATGGGTGGCCTTATCGTTAAGAGCGATCTCTTCTAGACAACCTTCGGTGCCTGAAAGAACTACTATGAACTTGATGTTATTTTGCGCATATCCATATCACTGGTTAATCGATTAGATTTCTTTTGTTTCATTCTGTTACTATTAATATGCGTACGACTGTAAACAAAAAGTTCGACTACTATTATTATTAGTGCAATTTCTTAAGCGGCCAAAATACTGGAATTAAACAAAATAGTTTAAATTGACTAACAGGATAAAAGTAATGCGTTTAAGTATGCATTGACTAACTTAATGCTTGCAGATATATTAAAGAGAAACGTTATTTTTGTATGAGAGGCTTAAGTGTTACGAAACTTTGTTTTTTCATTTTCAACTGACTTCTTTCTTCTTTGATTTCAACTTGACTTGATCAAATTGTCATCTTCCTAATTAGTTTATTTGTCTGGTTAGCCTAGCTATTTTGTCAGATATTTAAAAAAGAATATTACATCTCATATGCACATAAAAATGATGGAATTGTCATCAAACCTCCTATAAAACTGTTTATATTTACTCCTCTCCATCCAAAGCTTGCTCGCAAGAGATTATTTTTAGTGATAAGGCTGCCCATTGTTTTCGCAGTGTGAACATTATTTAAAATTATTTGTATTTATAATAAGTTTACTATTGTAATTTTTTCTATCTATAGATCTCTAGTATCTATCTACTAACAATCTTTTCTCCCTTGTTGGTTGGGGGTTGTATTTCATGAGATTTTTTACATTTTTTTGTAGATAAATTATGTACATTGAGAATCATTTAAATGTGTTGTAGTGTTTGTGTAAAAGACCCAATTCAGCATATGTCGCAGTTTCATATCTGAAGCGACGACGCAGATTTTCAGTAGGCCTTAAATACGTGACTCGCGGAAACATATGTACACGAAGTATTTTTGTATACATGTATAAGTATATACATAAGTATGTACATAAGATAAGAGGAAATAATTTTGAATATTGAATGAAATTTGGTAAATATAACATATTTTTGTATTTTTTTTTTTTTACAACTTAGAATGGCAAACAAGCTGACGACCCACCTGATGGAAAGTGGTAACCGTCGCCTATAGACATGAGCAGTACCATGGACATAACAGAGTATACTGTTTCGCCCATGATACCCCCCCATGCGTTACCATTCCTGAGGACTCAGGTGTTATTCCTCTATACCCAGTAAATTCACGCTATATCCCACCCTTCAAACCGAAACACCGCCATACAAACACAACTGCTTTACGGTTGAAACACGAATGGGACAGAGGTATCCAAGCAACCGACTTTTGTACAAAGTCTCCCTCTAGTAAAATTAATATACCACTAAGATGGCAAACAAGCATACAGTAAGCGGTTACTGTAGCCTATGAACGTCTGCAATTCCAGGGCATTCGCGCGCGTTGCCGACCCTGAAGAAACTTCTTTATCTATGTACTATTCTATAAGTGGTGCCACAAACAATCAATAAATATTTTTTTGTGCCGATTATACTGTTCTTTAATTTCATCGTTTTTTGGCATATCGAATATACATTTACACTTTTTTTTATTTTTAAAATTTACACTTATTTAACATACGCAACTTTTCGCATATG
Organism: Galleria mellonella; assembly: GCF_026898425.1. Lineage (NCBI taxonomy): Eukaryota > Metazoa > Arthropoda > Insecta > Lepidoptera > Pyralidae > Galleria > Galleria mellonella. Next base: position 1,756,408 of record NW_026442068.1, on the reverse strand, counting down.
ATGATGCCATTGATGATGAGATGTTATATTTTTAGAGGTCTGTACGTTAATCCACCAAAGTCACTCCTATAAAGCTATAAGGGCTCCATTATGGGTTTATAGGGGTAACCGTCAACGCCGTTTATAAGCGGACAAACATACAAAATGTATCTCGTTAATCAAATTTATGCGAATGACTCCATGGCCACCATCTGTTATTTTATATTACATTTTTTATTTATATTCTTATTTCTTAGAACAGGCCCGTTATATGTACAAAATAATAAAAATATACAGATTTATTCATAATGGGTGTATATATCAAGCCGAAACTTAGTTATAGTATTGTTTGAGATTAATGGCGAAATGACTTTTTAGAAAAAAAACCGCAGTTAGCGGTTGCCATTCCGTTGCCGAGGGTGGCGACTACTGGTAAAACCCCCAAAATGAAGGCTTATGTTCAGCAGTGGACAGGCTAATATGATGATGATTTCTAAGAATAATATATAAATATGCTATAAGGACAATCTTTTATATGCATATTATGCTATTAAATTGATATAACATCAGGTTCTACCTTTGCTTAAATGTATAGGTCTCACAGAGGACATTTCATAAAAAGATTCCAATTTTATATTTTTCAATAAAATTTATTTGATCCGATATGTGTATTGCTTTTAAATGCTTTTTATTTAACAATTTTTACTTCATATTCATGCAGATATATGGTTGAAAGCAAATTGATTTATCAGCCAGGAACGATAGGAAATACAACACACGAGTGCTCGAAAAGAAATAAAAAACCAAGGTATAGCAAATAGTTTTAAAAATAGTTCTTAAAAAATATAGCTTTGAAAAATATATGAAGGCTATAATATAGATATTTAATAATGACATTTTTATATAATAATTAATGGATGTATAAATAATTAGACATTTTGCTCCGCAAATAAGAAGCGAATCAATCGTGTAAAAATTAATATGAACTTATATAGGAGTAAACTCTATAGACGACAAATAAAATCATCAAAATCGATAGAATCATCCAAACTATCACGCAAGAGATGAAAAAAGATACTGACAGATTGATTTTTTTTTTTAAATAGGCATCTTAAAATTATTTAAGTACAGCGAAAATCTATAAAAATTTCGCAATGCATTGCATACCTTCTGGTAAAAACCGTAAGATCAAATTATATAAACTAGGTATTTCTCGCGGCTTTACTCGCGTGTATCAGTATACAAAGTATCATATCAGTCACGTATAGCGGTACTAGTGTTCCAAATTTAATTCAAATTTGTTCAACAATTTAAACGTTATTAAATAACAAACGTCCAAAGATATAAAATTATTTACAAACTTACATATTTATTGTTAGTAAGAGTAGGGTCGCCTATAAGTAAATTTAAAAATGTGATTGAGAAATTAAACCTGTACTGAATCTATGTACCTAATAGATTGCAAAGCGGATATTAATTTTATTCATGACGAGCTACATGCCATAAAAAGGGAACCTTTTTCTATGACATGAGTGCAGAAATAATAATAAGAAGAAGACTATGTTACTATGCTGATAATTTGTATTAAAAAAAGTAAAATATTACAACATTATTCTAATCCAAAAAGTTATACTTTCTGATTTTGTTTATTAACCTAAGGTATCTGTACAGAGTAGATAAAATACAGAGGTGGAAGATAGTTTTCCCGCGTAAATTGAAAGCTCGCACGTAATTCTGTATCAGAGCAAACTCTACGGGTGTACAATTAAAATTAACAGACTTGATTTATAGCTCTCGGATAGATTGAATAGGGAGACCGCTATAATAAAATGTAAACAAAGCCTTTTCATACAGCTTAGAGTTATTGGATTGTAAAATAGAACGTATTTCATATAGGTTTTATGTTCAAATAGGTCTAGTTGTAAAATGTCCGTTTTTATTTTTAAATGAAGAAAACGCAAAATTTTTTCCTAAGTTTTTTTTTATTTTAATATAATCTTGTTCAACCAACCTCAATGTGACGCCTCTTGTGGTAAATTATTGAAAAATTTTATGGTTGAATCACGATAGTAGTCCATAATTATTGGTATCTTATTATAACATTTAATGTCCAAAAAAAAAAATTGCGTTATGTAGTGTGAAGCTACGGTGACAATATTTGCTTCTATAAATTTTTTTCTTAGTGATTCACGACTTCCTATAGAATTAATCACGCAAATATCACGTTTTTGTAATACAAATATTTAATATTATTTTAAAAAACATGCAAAAATAAAATTAACCAATTAGGTATCTGTGAATACTTCTACAACTTTAAGCATAGTGTATCCACATAAAAAAGCTAAAGAAACTCTGAAAGAGAAATGTACCAAGTAACTTATCACTTCGTATTGTTTGCTACTTAAAAAGCTTTTGGGATTACTTAAGAAGTTAAGAACGAAATTGAGTTGAATTTAATTATTAATGCTTTTTATCCCAAGTCTACTCGTTTTTCTAGTCTTTGTATTACTTACTAATTAATTAACATAATTATTATGACGTTAAGTGCCAGAGGTGGTTATATTCTGAACAAAATAACAACTGTATTTGATATTTAAGCATTTAAAACTTACAATTCTTTAAAGTATTCCTATTTTATAATTTTAGGCGTCTTTTAATAAAAAAGCCACTTATTCACAAATGGGTTATACATTTATAATAAATAGTTATAAAATCTTAATACTTTATCTTGGTTTATTTCCCAATACGTGTATTAAATGTATATTTACTACCATTAAATAAAATCATATAACTCCATCTAAGTAGGTCAAGGCATACACTCATTAACTTTTACGATAAAATGCTTACTCCAAATATGCCTTATTTACAGCTGTGGATACAATGTATTATTATTTCTATGGTACTAAATATGAAATGGCGGTGCGGAAACACGGACGTCCATCTAGCAAAATATGTATGAAATAAAAGTTGCATAAAGATATAGACCATGTTATGATAGATACTGGGACATAGCATACTAAATGTAAAGATTCAACAAAGAACAAGAATATGCTCAATACAAACCAACAAGAATTACTAAGAATAGGCATTTCGTTACTAGTATTAAATTGCAAAGATGAGCTCTACAAAAATGTGCCTTTTAATCTGCAAAACGGGGGGGGGGGGGAAGGGAGTGTTAGTAATGGAGTCTAACAGCCTCATTGCTAGCAATATAGAGTATGTTGCTATCAAAGTATATTGCTATCAGGTCGACCTCCACGCGGTTCCCTCTGGAAACCATTGTAGTTAATTCTTGTGGATACGTCACGATGGGCTAACTGACCTAGTTTCATCTTAACCTATTACTGGTGCCCCGCCAGTGTATACCGATAGAGCAAGCGAGGTCATTTTTTACCCATTAAAAAAAATTATAAAACGTGGGTATAGGCAGGATACTGGGTCAGGAGGAAAGATAGACGGTATTGATAAGCCATCAACCCTATGGTCAGATGATATAGTGCGAATATCCGGGGAGTAGTGGATAAAGCATGTTAGCAAAGCGCCTGACAAAAAGGCCCATAGATAAAAAGAGGCCTATACTTAGTAGTTAGTAAATATAGTTTGCCATTGTATATTGAAATATGTTTTAAAGAATTTAATTAAGTTTTTATTTTATATGTAACGTATCTTAAACATTGGACTGGAAAGATATTCCAAAATCAAATAATTAAAACTAAACCTCTATTATTCAATAAACAACTTGTTCTTTACTAAATGAAAAAAATCAATGTTTATTGAATAAATCAAGATTTAAAACGATCAGTTGGACTTTTTTGTTTTAATCAATTGTTAAGCAAATATGTAGAAGCTTCTGCAATTGATAGGATTTTTTTACAATATGGGGCAAATAAACATGCAGTTTGCTTGATAGTAATTGAATACCGTCGCTCATGAGAACCCGTAACACCAGAGTAATTGCAGGTGTGTTGTTGGCCCTTTAAAAAGAAATATACTCGTTTCTTGAAGGTTACGATTTCGAATCGGTTCGGAATTACTGCTACTGGAAGTGGATTCCAAAGCGTGGTTGTGCGTGGAAGGGTAATACCTTAAAAATGCATGCAAGGACTGCCACTCATCCAGATAGTTGGGATTCGGGATGGATGTTGGAACTTTAGTTTGTGGCGGATTGCACAAATAATGAAAATCAGCAACAGAGATCAATCCGAACAATTCCGTAGAACACTCCCCATGATACAAATGGTTGGGAGGGATGGTATCAATCCAAACAATTCCAATTTCAAATTTTAATAATTTTAAACATTAGTATATTTAATACTAGTGATACAAGTTGGTCCTGTACTAATTTTGACCTGACGAAGTAATTTTTTTACGTATGAAAAAATACTAAAATTATTAATACCTATGTAAGAGCAAGAAACTTGGCCGGGAATTATTTTTCAATAAAACATATACTAATTTGAACTTGACTTAGTTTCATTTGGCGCTGTATAAGTTATTCGGTATCTTAACTTCATAAAAGGGTATGTTATTCAAATTCAAAAGTTGTTTAATTATAGACTAGACTGGTTCGTCGCTATTGTCATTATTTTCATTACAGATGTTAGTGTTTCAAAGAAAATACCCTCTGAAAGAACGCTGTTGTTAAGTACTAGGGTAAATGCCGTTTTCAATGACTGTGTATTTGATTGTGGCAAAATTTGACTATTACATTCACATACATGTAAAAATAAATTTATATTATAGATTAAACAAAAACAGATTTTAAAGTTTTTGTATAATATATTTTACTCTTAATTACTTACAATAGGTTGGGATTATCCTGTAGGAACAAGGATTGGGAGTTACCACATATTAAATATACATGGTGTTATCATTATGGGCACGTATTTTTAAAATTAACATTAGCTTTCTGGTGGTCCAAATAATTATTTTATTTTTGGATATGCGAAATAGTTTAGCAGACTACTGAGCGATTTTATTGATAATAAAAATCAGAGGCAATTGTCGACTCTTATTATATTTCTTTGTAAATAGGTCTATTAGGAAAACCTACCCATTTAAAAAAAAAATATTGTTTATAATGCAATACCATTAAATCGTTCATTTACCCTATAATATCGGAGTCTTTGATTCATAAGACGCGAACGAAGGGGCTTTAATTAAATATACTTCGAGTACTACTTGGTCCACGGTAATGTTGTTTTGTCTCGAGTGTCCTGCCAACCTTCATTTTAATGAAGTACACAGATCGATTTACTTTTATTGAAAAGGAATTCTTTCCCAGAGGGATTTGTACACCTAATAGAATGGATATTCGAGGTTTTCGAAAAGGATTTGTTGAGTATAACGTTACCTATTATAACTTCTCTTCTGCACTTTTGTGTAATTATAGGCTTTTTATCCGACTGCAATATAAAGGTGGGTAAAGACTTTAGAATACTCATTCTAAAGTCTTTACCCACCTTTGCCGACACATTCCGACTCAGCCTCATTCTTGTCCGCGCGCTCGCGCCGACTGCACAAGTTCCTAAAAATATAAACTAAGAAAAAATAAATACTAAAAAAAATGTCTAAACGCAAACGCGAAGAATCGAAGGAAGAACGTTGGTCAAGAAAAATGAAGAAATATGAAGCGAAGCTTCTTAAAACACAGTGTCGTAATACTAAGCGTATTGTTTACTCCAGCGATGAAGATGATGTACATATACATATACATATTCATGTATATGGATTTTAATGAACGAAGTATTAATGAATACAAAAGATTTTAAATATGTTTTGCTGTTTAGATGTTTCTTATCATTTCACGGTTAATAAATGGATTTTTTCATCATCTTATCAACCATCATATCAGCTTTAACTGTCCATTGCTAAACATAAGTCTCTCCCTTTGGTTTGTATTGCCAGTAGTTGTTACGCTTGGCAAGCGAAATGTTTTAATAGCGACGCTGGTGCCCATTCCTCGCCCTCCCTTAGTCAAGGCGACTTAGGGAGGGCAACACTACCCACCCATGGGAAAGGAAGTGGTAGCCTATTCTATGCAGGATCACACGGCAACTGCTGCCAACCTACAGCTTGAAATAGGTATTTAAAATTAATTATATATCGTAACCACATTTTAAATGAGCTGAGAATAGAAGCATATAATGAAAAGGTTTAAAATATTGTAAATATAGACGTAGCGTCTCTTAAGTTATTACAAATGTTTTTTTGCAGACTAAAAAATAAAAATCGGTTTATATCCATTGCTTAGCGGAGCATATTTTATGTTAGCAAACACTGTATACACTGTTTGTATATTTTGACACAGAACCCTAAAACTACTCGTCGCTGCCACTACAAAAGCGAAGTAAACATCATGCAAATTATATGAAACGTTGGCGTAACATAAGCGGGAGAGTTGCAAGTCTGTATTAAAACTGTATTGCTTAAACGTATAGGTACATACATTGTTGCTTAATAGTTAATCATTTTAGTGAATAAGATTTGTACAAAGTCACCTACGTCGTATTACTATTTCACTTTTATGTACATTCCGGTACAAATGTAGAGTTCACTACTACATACGGGGAACAATCGTTCATTGTTTCAAATAAGAACAAGAATATGTTTAATTAAAATGTACTTAATTACAATCATTCATGAACAGTCATTTTTGTATGATTCTACCGCCCATTCGAAATAATGTCTTACGCCATTGATGTTAACGATTATAGAATTCGACTTTTTTTCTTTTTATACTACTATGGTGGCAAACAAGCATACATCTGATTGTAAACGGTGATTACTACTACTAGCTTATGGATGCCTGTAACACCAGGAATGTCACGTGCGAGTTGCTTACTCTTAAGAAATCTTAATACACCCTTATTGAAGAACCCCATGTTGTAGTCTCTAGAGTAAGCCTCCAAAGCTTCCTATTATAGTTTTTTGAATAAATAAATATTCTAATATTCTTTTTTATAAATTAAAATAAAACAGTGGTTCCCTTTACTATTAAATACTGATTAATCACTAATGCACAAGGGATGCCCCTTTTTTGCCATATTAATAAATATATTATTATACTAGCTGAAGAAATTATACTAAACATACTTTTTATTTACTTTTTTGTATATATCTGTGTATTTTGCATATACTTTAGAGTGTTTTTTAAGTGTTTTTCCTAAAATAATTTATTTTTCTCTTGAATAATATTACTACTTGTATTTTGCTATTTATATAATTCAAATATTTAAATTTCGTAATTTATTAATTTATAAGTTAAATGAGTTTAGTAACCAAAGAAAACAAATTCTTATATTCATTTCGTAGTTATTTTTAGGTATTTTTAACATTAAACTCAAGAAAGTTATCTTTAGTCACTTATTTAAATAAGTTTAGTTTTTTAGATTAATTCTGTGGACCCGTGGATAACTATGTATGTATTTCCATTTTGTATATATTATAAAGTAATGTAATTTGTCAATGAAATGTTTTAGTTAATTTTTTTTTTAATCTATTACTGTTATTATTCAGACTTATTAATTAATTATTATTAAGGAAGTTTAGGGAAATTGCATTTATATAATGTTAATATCTATTTATAAAGATGAAAGATTCGATTTTTTTATTAAATGTTTGTACAAACAATGTAATGGATAAATTCAAAAACTTCTCAATTGATACTAAAAATTCTTTCACCTATAGAAAGTTGCATTATCAGTGAGTAACATAGGCTATATATTATTTTCAAAAAAGTAGAGGACCTTACCGAAGTTATAGTTTTTTTTTTTGATGGGTGAAAATGATATGGTAACCCCGCCTGCGCTAATGGGATACGCTGGCGGAGCACCAGTGAAGGGTGATAGATGAGAATGAAAACAGGCCAGTTAGCCCATCATGATGAATTGATCAGGAATTAACCATGATAGTTTCCAGGGGGAACCGCGAGGAAGTCGACCTGGTTGGGTATATTGTTAGCAATGGGATTCTCAGTCTCCATTACTAACAATACCTCCCCCCCCCCCCCGCCCCGAAGTTATAGTAATGTAACCCAAAGTATTGCCTATTAAAACTAAAATAAAGTACTAATTTATCTTTTTATCTATCAACTCGAGCGAAACTGGGGCAGATCGCTAGTAATAGATACTCGTACATTTCTATAAACATTAAAATTTGAGGGTTCATGACACATACTCACATAGCTGTGTTTTCTGTGAAGACAAGATTTACAACAGTATATGACACTTGACAGTGACAGATGGAGCCTATACAATTTCGGAGCCTTTAACCATTCAGTAGGTTACTTAAATAAAATGAAAAAAAGGAAACCATTTTATACCATTCAAAAAAAAATTGGACCATAATATTGCATACTACAGCCTATCAGCCGTTACTTGTCCATTGTTGAGGCCTATGTGCCTCCATCTATTAGGGGTTTTGCTAGTAATTGCCACGCTTGGTAATCTCAGTTAAGCTTTGAAGATGTTTTAAGAAGCACGCTGCTGGCTCTTAGTACACTTACGAGAAAGGAAAATAATATGGATATAATATGAAAATAATATCGCCATTGAGAGGGAGTTCATCCTCATATCCTACAGCCTCAATGGTCGCGTCCAGTGCGGTTCCAGACATATTTCCTCCCATGAACACTCAGGTTGCGGAATGAGCTCCCTGCCGAGGTTTTCTTAAGAGCCTTTAGCATGGGGCTCTTCAAAAGGGGGGTAAAGAGGTTTCTTCATGCGTTGCCGACCCTGAGTCGGCAACGCATGCGTAATACCTCTGGTATTGCAGGTGTGCATAGGCTACGGTAACCACTTACCATCAGGTGGGCCGGATGCTTGTTTGTAAAAAAAATGGTATATTTTATAAGTGCAGATACAGGTTTTAGAAGTGGATAAAGCAAAGAAAGGATATACGTATAAGAATAAAACCTGTAATCACTTAATTGCTTAACTTGAAAAGGCTCTGTCGTAAAGCACTGTTTTTATTATTAAACTTGGATTAGCAAATAAGCTGACGGGGCTCCAGATGGAACCGTCAACAATGAACAACACAAGAATACACTATTACGCCATTAATTATGTATTCCCATTTCTGAGGATCAGAATGTTATGGCTTCATTCCTATTAATTTTGCTACCATATTCTACCCTTCAAGCCCAAAATACAGTCATGCAAACATGGTCGAATGTTGGTGGAAATATAAGTGAGACAAAAGTAGCCTTCGTAGAAATATTCCCTTTGCGTAAATAGAGATCTATACATTTGCAACACTGAGATATGTTTTTAAATTTATTATCTAGATCACAGTAAAATAACGCTACCCAAAAAGTAAAATAAAATATACTTAGTTCTAAGCTCTAATGCACAGGATACCCTTGACTTCAGGGTTCTGTTAAGGGCTGTCGTCCGTTCTTTAAGTGAATTTAAAACGAAGTTTCTCAATTTGTTTATATTGATTCTTTTATTTTGTGTTTTTTTTGTCGTTTTTAAAGTCACGAAGATATTTCATAACATGTACATATTAATGACACAGGAATTCAAAACCATCTCATTTTTGAAGTCACCCGCTTAATAAGACAGGATTAAATTCTCATAATATTTGTAAGGGGCCAATACCCTCTCTTTGTTCAGTATAGTTCAGAATAAGTTGTGAAGATATTTTGTAGAATGCAAAAAATAGAGTTATAGTGAAATCAACTCCTATAGTGAAAACAAATCCTTCCTTATTTAAATAATTAAATACAATAAATGAATTAAAAATAAAAACAAATCCTTTCTTAGTTTATCTTATCTTTATTTTTTTTTAATCTTATCGTGCGTTTTCAAGGTACTTTCTTCCACGTATAGTCATGCTTTAGAACCAACTTCCAGTATTTTCGAATCGACACGACATTATAACCTTCAAGATAAAAGCGTACACCTTTTTAAAAGGTCGGCAGCACACCTGCAATTACTTCGGTGTTGGAGGTGCTTATGGATATTCACTTACCATCAGGTGAGCTGTATGCCTGTTTGCTCCTTGTCTTATAAAAAAAATAAAGGATTTACTAGTTTGAAGAATTCATCTTGAGCATATAGCCTAATGACAATAAATGCCAGAATAATAGAGGCTACAGTATATAACACGAGCTTGGTATAATTTTACTTATTAGTTAAGGTAAATCTTGGAGATTAAAGCTAAAAAATAGCTTTTTTGCAATATTGTATTTTACCAGTAGTCAGCCCTATGTCTGACGGATGTGTCTTGATTGACCTCGGAACTTCGACTAGAATAGTTAAAAGTTACTACACAAATAATTGAGTGCATTGTTAAAACCATAAAAACGAAACTTCTATGCATTAAATCGAATTGTGCTACATTGTGAATAACATAAAATGTACATAAGTATATGTATAATGGATGTTTTTAGTTTTATTCTATATTTTGAATTTAAATTGCTTATTCTTTGTTTAGCATGGGGGAAAGAATAGACCAATTGGAATGATAATTTAAAATTTATATAGGGAACTGATTTCGTTCATAAGAGGGGAGTACTGCATAAAAATCGTTTTAATAGAAATGAGTTTAAGAAAAGAGTAGGTTTTTAATTTGAGGATATTTTTATATATACGAGATATTTTTGTTTAAAAGTAAGAAGATTGATTCTGTATTCATTATGCCATTCAAACTTTTTGTTCTTATCGTGGCACAATGGTGGATATGTCTTTTTTACGTAAAATATGTTGCGAGCCACAGATTTAATAGGAATCAAATATACGGGGTTCAAATTTGATGGGAATAATATAGATTGGCCAATTTAGGAAACAATTTTTTGGATCTGTATAAATCTGGATGTTCTGGGTTCTGCCTCTAGTCATTTGTTACCTCGTGAAACAGGGTATCCTTGAGCACCAGATGATTCATGTGATTGTGCAAAAAATGTTTACTAGTAATTTCATCTGTAAAAATATCTGTGCGAATCAAATTGAAATCCTTTACGAACACCAGACTTCTTGGCCATCAAAGTAATATCAGACTTATAGAGCGAGACCTATGTCTATCAGTCGATTATTACAGTACTGACAATTACTGGTTATTTAATAACGTCACGGTAACATAACAAAAGCTTTGAATGTTAATTCTGTAATGTCATGAATAAACAGTAATAGCTCAGTTTGGTTTATTGGCACAAAATCCATTTAGCCGAACACTGATATTCATTACGGCCGCTCTGTTTTAAATTGTGCGTAAACATAATGACGACTGTAATGTTGTGGCCAGAAAAAGGGTGATTTCTTTGACCATTAAGTTAGATATTTATTTACTATACTTTTCTTTAGTTAGATTCGTGAGAAGGAATTCAAGTCATTATTCTTGATGTGAATTTCTAAGGAGTGGAATGCTCTTACTACTTCAGTATTTTTGGAGAAATACAACCTTGGATTCTTTAAGTTAAATACCGTTAAATCAGGCTTTCTACAGATTTAGCTCATCAAAAAAAGTTGCACATTTCGCTTGCAGTCTTTATGCGTTTCCATTTCTTAAGATCTTACGTTATATATTATTATGTTTATGCTCAAGACTAAAATGTTGTGTTTCCGTACTCTGTAATGTCACTGATTCTACTATTCAAATCAAAACAGCCATGCGAGTACAGTTGTTTGGCAGCAAAAACACGAGTGGGAGAAAGGTTCTCTCTCCTTTCTGTAAAAAGATTTAGCACGAATTTTCTTCTGACGATCTTTTTCTAGTTCCAGATTTTTTCTGTTCCTTTAATTGAATAGAATAGAAGAATAGAAATCATTTATTCAAATAAACTTACATTGAAGCACTTTTGAAAAGTCATTACATTTTTTTTAATTTACCGCTCGTTCGGAAAGCTGTCTCATCACAAGAAGAACGAGCAAGAAACTTGCGTGATGCTCTTTTAAATAATTTTATTATTATTTTACATTTTTAAGTTTAATTGTGTGAATACAAACCACCAATTAGCACTAATTCAATTAAATACTCAAAAAGAAAAAAAAAAAAAAATTGAATACATAACCAACTGGTTAAACAATTAATAAGAGGAAATCAGTCATAGTGATTAGAGCAGACCAGTCCCTACAAGCAGCACCCGTTCACGAGTATGACGGATGAGCCAGCCATCACTGCGCTCGACCATATTTTAGGGAGCCCAATGACCCGGCCCACCACGCCGCCACAAGTCTGGACATTTCAGTGAGCATGACTACTCAAAACACTAGACCACGTCAAAGCTACTCACAATTGCCATCTGATAGTTATAGTATTCACATTTTACATAAGAATGCATGCGGCAATTAATACAAAAAACCGCTACGCTTTCATATTTCTAAAATTAATCAATTAAATCAAGAAAGCAATGAGAAAATAAAATTATAACGTTGTATGCTAATAAACTAATTATTTACTTGATATGTTGTCATCTATGAATTCGTCTATCCTGTAATAGGCTTTCTTACATAAAAATTGTTTAATATAAGATTTGAATTGCCTCTCTGTCAGATTTAATGCAGATTCCGGCAGTTTATTATAAAATCTTATGCAATTACCATAGAATGAATTACTGATTTTGTGCAGACGGCATTTAGGTAAAATAAGCTTATTTATATTGCGTAAGTTTCTACTTGTACAGTCTTTGAGTTTTTTAAAACTCGCTAAGTTCTTCCGTGTATACATAATATTTTCATAAATGTATTGTGAAGTAACTGTGAGGATATTTGAGTCTTTAAAGCACTGACGTAATGACTCTCTCGAACCCATACCATAAATAGAACGTATGGCTCTCTTTTGTAAAACAAATATAGTATTTATATCGGCTGCTTTACCCCACAGCAGTATGCCATAAGACATTATGCTATGGAAATAACTAAAATATATAAGTTTAGCTGTCGCCACGTCTGTTAAACTTAGAAACTGTTGAAACTTAGAAAGCTAGAAATTTTTGTATCGTCACATCAAAATCGGTGAAATATCGGCATTTAGAATATCACGTAACTCATTAGCGGTTGTAGTTGTGAGGAGATTTATTTATTTCTGTAATTTTATCATATTGAATAATGTCGTTCATAAGGTTTTCTAAATGTCAAAATATTGTACATACCTACCCAATAATTTATTCTTGAACCTTTTTGGCGAACGAGTTATTGATGCGGAAAGTTTTCTAACAAAACCGAAAAGTTAAAAAGTGTTCTTGAGGTCAAAAATAAAGTTTGAAAGCAGGTAAAATTTTTCAACAGAATTAAGATGTGCTTATCGTGTCACAAATAGAACTATTTCTTTATAGCACTAAATTAAAATTAAATTACGCATACACTATAGTTTTATGCTAGAAACAGGTATGACGATGTATGAAAGTTACATCGTCTTACCTATTTCTAGACGAGTTACCCATTAATACTTGATCGACCATTTTACGAGTATGTTCTATGTGCAAGCCATGAACATTTTATCTTAAACTAACATCTACTTCTACTTTGATCTTTATTTAGATAGGTACTAGTTTTATAAATTTAACTACTCTTGTTAGAAATGTTAATAAATAGAAATGAATTAAAAATGTAACAAAATTTAAAGCAGATATTATAATACGATAAACCAAGAAACAATAATTTCAGTCATTCCATTTGAAACTTTGAAACGTGAGTTTCTGTCGTAGGTTTTAGTACACGCGATTGTTTGTATCCACAATCGGTAATAATTCTTTTGAATAAATTATTTTTGTGCTTTATAAATGCAGACATACAGTGCATTTTTCGGTGCAACTGTGTGTTGTTTGGCTTATTAAATGTATTTTGTAACGCTCCGCTTATATTATCGCTATAATTCCATCTAGAATTATGGCTCCAATATAAGTCCGAGTTTTATGAACTTGTGGTGAGTATACATTTAATTCAGCCATTTCCCTAGGGTTTTTCTATCGTTGAGAACCCCATTATAGGGGAGGAAGTTTTTATATGCTCGTCTATTCATTATTATAAGATTTTTGATTCACAAGTAACATTATTGGTATAATAAAATACGAACGAAACTACTAGTTTGATAATTATTTATTTTGCTATATTTTTGACAATGACTATGTAGTAAAATTGTAGGTTGGGAACATTGGAAAGCAGAGTTTTAAAATGTTAAGGATACTTTTCCGATATGTATATATTAGGATATTTCCAAATTGATGGTTTTTATAAACCGGGTTTATTTATATATAACATCAAAGTTTTATTAACATTGTAAGAGTATAATGAATGAAGTAGCCATAAATTTTTAAAAGCTAATTTTACAATAAAGCTTTTGTGACTTTGTTATGCTCATTCATTTAATAATCATAATATTCATGACTACTACGAGGTTATGGTTAATGGTTCTTAAAACATAACTTGTAAATAATTAATTTTTATTTATTATAATTACTTGCAGCAACATTTTAATTTTGACGAATTCTTTAGTAATTTCCTTTAAAAATAACATAAATATATAGTAAATAAATAGATAACGTTTATTTGAAATTTATTTTTGAATGTAATTATGGGTAAAAAGTAAGTATCGATTTAACTGTTAACGCATCACGTTAAGTTCCAAAAATCAACTTAAATACAATGTATGTAAGTATATGTACAAAATACGATATTTAAAATTAACATTTACCTTAGTTTTAAGTTAAATATTAATATAAAAACTGTAAGAAAATACGATACGAACGTTATTACTTATCTGCGAGTCGTGTTATCCGGGCGCGAACCCCTGGGAACACTAAATCAAAACCCTCTTCCAGACTTCAAAGATCCTGCTGTAATCTTGGAGCCCGATATCTTACGCTTGAAAAATGTCTTCGCGTTGAAAAATATATCATTTGTATCGATTAAACCGGGACCTTAGGGTGCAGAATATTAACATTTACGGAATCACAGCTCAATATGTACAAAATAGTATCGAAGTGTAAATTTTTAATATAGTTAGAAATGTAGTTTGTGTTTGTAGTATTGAATCAAAAAGGAACTTTTTGAAATGTTTTTCAGTATTTTTGTTGTTTTATATTTCACGTACAAGTAAAACGTCTAAAATAAATTTACAAAATTGTATATTAAGTTATATGAACTAAGATAAAGAAGATGTTATTTGAATGAATAAATTAATGAATGTTAACTTTCTTTGCTTGAATACAGGTTATTACATTAGAAGTAGTAGTACCTTCATTTGAAGGCTTTGTTTTTCTAAAAAAGCATTTCTTCATGACTAAGTTTTAGAAAAAATATTTAATAGAAAGTCTTGTGAAGTGTCTAAAATACCCACTCTTGCTTAAGTCAAGGATATGTCTTTAAAAATTTGGTGTATATTATTAGAAATTTTTTTAGGAGTTAGAAGCTGAAATGAGATATTTCGAAATAAAATTGTAAGATAATATAATAGTTCTTTTTTCATAAAAGGAAAATATAAAAAGGAAAGCGAATTTCACAAGGGACTTGTCTCAGAAGGACGCGAAAAGGTTGCAAAATGCATCTTTAAATATTTCCCTTGGGAAGATTCAGATTATTCGAAATATAAATTCCTTATGAAAGTATGTTCAATCTTGGACAAATTTTGTAGATATTTTATTTTACAAAATACAGAAATGACCTGTTTACAAACCGTTATATTGTTTGGATTAAAAACGAGATCGTTTTTGTCGTTATAACGACCAACCAACCAATGGACAAGATAATGGCAACAATCTCTCATGGGAAAAGGCTTATGGTTTGCAGGGAAGGGGCTTTGGCGAATAATAAATAAAGTACTGTAGCAATATGAATTTTAGCGCAAAAATAAATACATTTAAAACTCGTATCTATACTTCTGAAAATAAATTAAACTATTCAGTGATAAGAGCGATACTTGAGAAAATTATATAATACATATATTTTTATAAAACAGTAATATTTAATAGACATTGCTTGCAAGGTTAAGCACCTCAACTCATATGAAAACTAAGCGTCTTCTATTTAAGAGGTCTTAGGAGATTGATAATAATAGAGTCTAAGCATTTTTACGAAACATAATCCTTACTGATATTATAAATGTCAAAGTAAGTTATTGCGGCCAATCAACCCATCTCAGTCATACGAACGAAATTACGAAAAAAGACCAATGTAACATAAAAACAAAATATAGACTGCAAGTTGCTATTATTCACTCGTATTTATAACATTCTCTAGAACTTTTTACTGATATAAAACAACATTGTCGCATCCTCGCATCGATCAAACACGCCTACGTACAACACGACGTTAACTTGGGGAACCAAGGTCGGTTTTAACTGGTATATTTGCAGTTCAAAGGTGAACAGGCATCACTCAGTCCCGGCACGTTTTAGTCCACTTATCGCGAGTTACTCTCGTAAAATAAAATAAATTGCGGACAAGACGCGCCACCAAGATACCTATTAACCTACAGATCGCGTGGGGGGAATATACGCGTTCGATTATTTCTGTTTTCTTAGCTCTTACAAACTTTTAAGATAGGTATCGCATTTAGAAATTGATCCGATAAAAGAAAACTTCTATTTAGTTCAGATTCTAAGTGACATTATTGTTGGCAGCTTGGCCACTTGACTTTTTATATACTTATATAAATTTTTGATATTATTTTTATTTATATAGAAAATTCTCGTGTTCTTTTTTTATTTTTAGGGTGGCTTTTTGAATATTGTTAGTAATTAAAGGAATAAATTTTGCAATACACTATTTGTGAAATGTAAACTCAAAAACATTTACGATTAGTTTCTATGGTTCAAGCAATAGTTATTTCTTTGTTATTATATATTTATGGGGAAGGAGTATACTCATCGTTTGTTATTGTAGGCTGATATGTATTGATATAGAAAATATGGACTGATTAAGTTAGTGTAAGCTACATCTACTATTTTGTTAATAATAGGGACTTGTGTGAAATATTGTTCGAAGACAGAAAAACAGCTATCTATTAAAATGGAAGCGGAAGCCTGTGCAAACAAAACATACATACTCTTGACTAGAAGTGCTTCGTGCCCTTTTTCTATTACTCAGTACCTTGAAGAACATAAATGATTTATTTACTTTTTTTTAAAGCGCAATATTAAAATATACATAGTTTATACTTATAATTATAAGTAATTTATTTTAACAGGACTGGAAAGGCATAAAAGGAATGATGGGCATTACACAATATTATGTGATCACCACATTGCAATTCATGTCTATAGGCGACGGTTCCTACTTTCCATCAGGTGTGTCAATTAGTTTGTCGTTAAAAATCTCTATTTATCTATCTAAAATACATAAAAATAAATAAAAATTCTTTAAAATACCATTATAGGTCGTGGGCCTGTCCTTATTCACTTAGTATACTTTTATGAAGGAAATAATATAGTGATGAAAAATAGTAACATACAGGATTTTTAAATAAACATAGTCAAGGCTTATCGTTATACATTAGTCTGGATAAATCATAGTTGATCTGTAGATCTGTAGAAATTAAGTTGTTAGTAAATATGAATAAGTATAAAATTCAATTTAAAGGATCTTAATAAAATTAGTCTAGACTTGAACGTGTATTTTAAGCACTCCTCACAAAATCATATAAAAATATTAATGTCTGTATATTATAATTGGTAATATATTCCACTCCTATTATTGATAGGAATAAACATTTTTCTATAATTGGCGTCCAATGTAGAATTTCATATCAAAATTGTATATAATATTAAATACGCTGTGAATATATAATAATAAAATACAAATAGACAATAATAAGATAGGAATTCTACATTCTGAATATTCTAAAATTTGGTCTCAAAGGTGTAAAGCTACCGAGCATTAATGCCCAGTTACCTCTTGGTAGTTCAATTAACTTGAAACTTGTTAGAAAATAAATATACAAACACTCCTTTGTTCCAAGAAAACTTTCCCTAGAGGTAACAAAAGTAGTCAGGTAAAATGTTTGCCATTCTGCAACACGCCTGTCGATCCCCCTCGTCACTGCCGCATCTCTTCGGTTCCTCGTAGTCTTTTGTTTTCATCGAGTACAAATTCACCCTATTGTGTTCCCGGTGAATCAAAATTCCCGAGAGGAAATAATAGGTAATACTTAATTAATTCCGCAGTGCAGTATTATGTTCTTTGGGCGTAAATTTTGTTTTCCTGTTATATTAAATGAAGTATATTTAAAGACTTCTATGTGACAATGTTTTAGGCATATTGCTTAGCGTAAATAGACACCCGGTTCGAATAATCCGCTAATTTAGGAAATGAAAGGATATCACTCCTTCCTTTATTAATAACCAATTAATGCCCTACTGCCAAGCGTAAGTCTCTTACTACTAAATGTACAATGATCAAAATTATAATTATGGCTTAATTTTTTTCTTGTTCGAATTTTGTATACTTTTGAATGAACCTTTTCAAGACTTAAATGCTGAGTATGAATAACAGTGTGATTAATTATGAGGAAAAACGTGAAATGCTTATCATAATTAATTAACATCTTGTCAATATATAACATAAACCGTAATAAGTATACTAATTTCCTTTTTAATTAACTTCAAAATGATCTTATTCATATAGATATCATATCAGTCTTTAACTGTCCACTGCTGAACATAAGCCTCCCCCTTGAGGGGGTATGCTACTCGTTGCCACTTTTGGCAGGCGAATTGACCACCGCAGTTAGAAGATGATGATGATGTTTGAAGATCATCATCATCTTCTTTGAAGATCTTTGAAGATGTTTTAAGAGGGACGCTGCTGCCCATCCCACGACCTCTCTTAGTCGCCACTTATGATACTTACCAGAAAGAAAGGGGTGACCTATTCTATGCCGGAACAGCACGGCGAGTATGTTAAGTGTATATGTTAAATGACAGTCTTTGTCAATTATGAATTGATTTACTTTACTACCGTGTTGGTTTCTTACAAGTTCCCCTAAATAGACTTATATGTACACAAATTTTTATATTAAAAATAGCATTATTTAATACAGGTAAAAGCATTGTACTTTAATGCTTTTACGAGTAAAGAGAGAGAGAGAGAAAGAGAGAGTATATTGTTTTTCTTATTTGCGTCTAAGAAAATATATAATTGAAAACAAAGAGACAACATCAACATTATAATATTCTTAGAAAACCTTTCAAGTATCTCGCATCTTAAATAAAATAGGAAACACCGTACCAGGGGTTTGTATCAGACAAAATTTAATATGCATAGTAAACATTTTTCTAAAGAATATTATGTATGGTGAAGTTTACAAAGTGCGGAGTAAATACGTCCCAAGAACTCAATAAATCATTGTTCAGAAAGGCCTAGGGACGGCATAAGCCGGGCTTAAAATAATGTTGTCAAGACATATATACGCGTAAGTAACAAAGGAGTTGGAGAATCAACTCCCTGGCTTTATATTAGAATAAGAAAAGAATGTAATCGGTATTAACGAGACGATCCAGATATAAAATATTCAAGCAAGTATCAGATTCCTAACGGATTGAAATTATTTTCCTTGAGCATTTGTTCCATTATGTAGTCTCCAAATCTGCCGAAATAGGTACACTGTTTATACTGAATTGACGAATTCTATAGTATCATAATATTCTAGTAATTGGGGTGAGTACGTACAATTTATTATTGAGTTAGTTTTTACCCGCGACATTTTCCGCATGACCAACACAAAAGATATCTTTTTTCTTCTCACATAGTAACCCCCTTATTCATAAAAACTATTTGGCACTTTATTTAAAATTATAAATTTAGCAAAAGAAAGAGTTCAATAGTTCAATAGTTAAAATAGTTTTATGAGAGGTTTGACGTTTTTATGAGTAAAGGGATAAGCGTATATAAAGTTTCATAGCGATTCGTTAAGCCGTAAAGGCACAAGGAGGTAACAAACAAACTTACTTACACATTCATCATCATCATCTCGACCATTATTAATCGACTGTTGAACAGGTTTCCCTCATAGACTCATAGGGAACAGTCATGAGCCGCTTGCATACATTGATTCCCTGCAATGCATTTGAGGCGTATACTGCATTTGCTCGTACAAGATCGCTTATCAATGACCTTTCTTCAAGATCCGTTGTCGGTTCTTCCAGCTATGTGACAAGCTCATTGCCACTTCAGCTTACTTATCCTTCGGGGTATTTCGGTGACTTTGTTCTTTTGCAGATATCCTCATTTCGGATTCTGTCACGCATAGAAACTCCGAGCATAGACTTCTCCATAGCTCACTGAGTAATTTGAAGCTTTTGCATACGAGCAATCATGTAGGACCATGTTTCGTTTTTTTAGAAACAGAATGGCAAACAAGCTGACGGTCCACCTGAGGGAAAGTGGTAACCGTCGCCTATAGACGTGAGTAGTACCATGGACCAGAAAATGCACGTTTCACTTACATATTGATATATAGGTATTATTTGCAAAGATAAACAAGAGGAAATATTGATCATCATTGCAACAAATATATATTTAAAAAATATAGACAATATTTTATATCTTCAGAGGATCCCTAATTTTTATAATGCACTAAAAATACCATTTTTATTTTATTTACGTAAAAAAATACATAATAAAAACGTCAAGCTAACAAACTGTGCAATAAAATCTAACTATTTACATCTTAGTTCTATTTAACTCAAATGACAAAGACCGCAATACTTTATACATTTCCAACATACATTTTATCGTTTGATTTATTTATGTTTATGTCTTATTCAGTAATAAAACGTATTTTATCGTAACTACGAGATCTCCTTATCCAAATTGATCCGTTGTTGACAAAACAGACGCTCCAAAACTTTCAAGGATCAACTGCTTATCTTGAGGAGTGGGAAACCTTGTTTCACCAAACAGCTATTCTTATTCAAGAGTGGAAACACTCGAGTATTAGAATTATGTGCATCTGGTGCAGTTTTATCATAGCATGCAGCTGCAACCTAGGACCCTTCTTAAATATTCACTTTGCATATTTAGAAATGTTAGGTGCTCGGTTTAAACTTTGAACACTTTATTTTACAAGCGTTCTAGAGCGCGAAAGGATTTTTACTCATTTTAAGTGTTCGCGGCTTGTTTTATCTCCTTATATTAAATATGATCTCATTTATCTTCACGTCGGATCTTTTGGGGTAGGTAGAGAGAACTGAGTATCCTTGCAGACAACTCTTGTTTTTGATTTATCTTCTATATCATGGATACACTCTGGTTCCGAAATTTCTTAGTTCTTTCTTTAGAAGGTACGAGTATTGTATATGGAGAATCAAGGCTCTTTTCGTCATCTGTATTCGTATAATTTTATATGTATATTAACTCATTTTTATTTCGTCTGATATGCTCGAAATAAGCAAATAAAATATGTTAATAGATGAAATGGTAAAAAATGTAAATTACAAATAATATAAGCGAAAATATTACATCCATATCAATGATCATATTTATTTTATAGAAATTATATTATTACCTAATTATTCTACACTTATATTTAAGATTTATATTTTCGGAGTTAAAAGATAACAGAAAAAGTAAAAATAAAAAAAATAGAAAAAAAAAATTATATATTAATTTATTTCTAATTTTGAATTAGTTTTCAATACTACTTTCGCTTTTGGTTATATTAAACTAAAAACAGTAATACTAAAAGTATCAATATGATCCTTTAAGTTTTTAGTCTTGAGACCAAAATCGGAATAATCATTTATAAATAACGACTAAAGTATTAATTATTTCATGGTCCATTAAAATTTTCTGAAACCTTAACTATAACGAATGAGAATGAGATACTCTCTAGAACTTAATCACCGTGGTTAAAATTCCATTAACTGTGAATAGTTTTCAAACCGAATTTTTAATAAGAAAGTTCTGTTGAGAGCGTCTAAAACTTTGGCTACATTGTGTAGTGGTTTGTTCATTTTTGCTTTGATCATCACAGAGTGTACATCCTTACTAATATTATACAATGTGAAAGTAAGTTTGTTTGTTTGTTATCTTATAATGGCTTTTCGGCTTAAACAGTCACTATAAAATTTGGTATACACATATTATATGTGATGGAGAAAGATATAGGCTACTTTTACCTCGATCAGTAAATGTATCCAAGTGGATCAAGTCGCGGGTTAAAGTTAGTAATATTAATTAAAGTTCATATATAGTATGAATAGAATATTAATATTTGCTGTTAAGTACACACTCGTAGAAAGTTTATAGAAAGCTACATTATTAGCGAATATTTATTCATTCATTCATACTTTCATGCACCCATTCATTCGTTTATTTATTAAATATTTTTATTATTCATTTGTTTATTTATTTATTTGTTATAAAATCCACGTTTTTAAAAATCTCAAACATTGTTATGTAAATAGCACTTTAGTGCATACATATATATACATATCTGTCACGCCTGTCTCCCATTAGGGTAGGCAGAAACAATGGAACGCCAAATGCTGCACTTTAGTACTTAAAGTTAATTAATATTTATAGATATACTCGTATCTTTCCATTTAAGTCATTTAGACATAATAATTTTTTTTTATTCTTTATGCAACTTAGAATGGCAAACAAGCTGACGGGCCACGGGAAAGTGGTAACTGTCGCCTATAGACATGAGCAGTACCATGGACATAACAGAGTATTATTGACTTATATGAATGACTATTGTAGTTAGGATATTTCCAATATCTTATTTAATTAGTTCATTGACAATACCAAAGTAATTACCGTGTTTGCCCTTAAATAAATAAATATTTAATATATTCTTTATTTAATAGTTAAGGGTTCACAATGTTCAAGTTATGTATGTGAGTGTGTGCGCGTGCGTGTTTCTATTAAACATAGACTTATATTATTTTCCATAAAACTACGTAAGTTACAATAATGTAGTCCAAGGTAAAAGAATTTTGACTATTAATGCTA
Source organism: Galleria mellonella (assembly GCF_026898425.1). Taxonomy (NCBI): domain Eukaryota; kingdom Metazoa; phylum Arthropoda; class Insecta; order Lepidoptera; family Pyralidae; genus Galleria; species Galleria mellonella. The sequence continues at coordinate 1,733,534 of NW_026442068.1, read as the reverse complement.
ATATAAAATACTTTTTATCTTTCCTTCTACCCGTGAAAGCCAGGGCGGAAGTTATAATGTTAAAAACAAAATAATAATCTAATAAATCGAATCTGTCCAGATTGTCACAAAAGACTACACATTGGGGTTCTCAAAAAAGGGGTAAAACGATTTCTTTAGGTCCGGAAATGTGCGTGTAATATTCCTAGTATTGCAGGCGCTCATATGCTTGTTGCCACCTCAGCGGTATAAAATAAAAGCACATTACGAAACAGGTTCCTCCATATTTATGAACTATTAAACTAAACAGATTACATTACTAATAGTATCAGCTCTAAATAAAGAGACACCGTAAACACGCGAGGAATGCCTCGCTAGCTGGTATGCTTAACAAATCACTTTGCCATTGATATAAATAAAGTTGAACGGGCCTAGAGTATTTTTATGTAACATAGAATGATGCCATGTAAAATAGATGATAGAATAGATTTCATATTTTTTTAATAGAAACATCTATAATGTTTCCTCCTATTATTGTACGCATACTGCCCGCTAATAATTAATGCTCCTTTCCACTCAGGGTTTGCTGGGAGAGAACTCTTACAGAGTTAAGCTTAATATTATATATTGTAATTTTTTGTGTACAATAAAGAATAAATAAATAGATGCCAGTTATTGTCATGTTTGGCAGGTGGGTTAGGATCCAAATCGTTATGGAAGCCAGTTAGAGGAAGCAATTTCATCTAATTGAGTACTCAACAGCTTTAGACTATATATGCTGATATAAATATGTATGTGTGTATATAACATATATTATTTATATTAAAAATATTATTATTTATATAAAATATATATCAATATACTGTACAAGATATTTACATTATAAATTGAACAAGATGAATGGAAAAGGAAAACATATTACCTCCTGAAATGATTAGAAAAAGGACAGGAAGATGATGATGATGGTAATTTACAAGATACGTATATTGGATTATTCTAGTTTAATTATTTCCTTGTCTAGTAATGTTGTTTTCCCTCGCTCGACCAGACCGCTCGGCGTCTACCGAAATTGTCGCTTTTACGTGTTTTTTGTGTTTACTCTGTGGATAAGTGGATATCGTTTGATTGAATCACGTAAATGTCATTGGCAGCACGATACGTATGTTTACAGCTGAGGGAAATTTATTGGATCAGATGTATAAGGGCACCTAAAAACGTTAAGCGTTACGATTGGCATTAGAGTCAGCTATGATTTATTCGGGGGTAACTATTTTGTAAGATGATGGATCGTGTAGAGGTGGCACCCTCTGGTGAAGTCAGGAAACAAGTGTTTCTAAATTCTCTTCTCTGAAGATGTTTACTTTAGATATAGTTTACCGGATGATACGTGCTTTTTCAACGAGGTAATGATAATAATCTTTGGAAACATTTGAAATTTAAATATTTGATCCGATATCAGACATTGAAATTATGAAAACTGACTTATTATTTGATAAAATACTGTAAGTTCGTAAAATTCCTATTATGCATGTATATTGTCGTGTGATCTTAGCATGGAATGGGCCACCCCTTCCTTTCCCATGGGTGTCGTAAAAGGCGACTAGGGGAACTCAATGATTATGGGTTGGGTAGCAGCGTTCCTCTTTAAATGTCGCCAAAACCTATATTGCGGTTGCTAACCCTTCTGCCAAACGTGGCAGTTACTGGCAAAATCCCGCCAATAGCGGGAGGTCTATATTCTGCAGTGGACATTTAACGTCTGATATGATAATGTACATAAATATTGTTAAAAAATTAACATAAGTTTTAAAAATATTATGGTTCATCCTTTTGAAATGTTGAGCGAATAAATAATGATGGTGTAAGTTTTAGTACTTATTTTGTATTGGTTTATATCTAATTTACAGCGTTGAATGCTAATAAAACGAAATTTTATGAAAGAAATAAATTTTCCCTCTCCAAAGAGTCCAATTTAAATTTCATTGAATTAACTGTATTTCTTGAAATATCTTGATAACAAAACTCAATGGGCTATTGTCGCTCAAAATTTTGGCGCTAAGATAAATTTTCAAGTTTATTCGAGAGCTGGGTACATATACATAAATGTAGCGCTTCAACGCAAAAAAGCTTCGTATCTTTCTTAACAATAAGGTTATAAAATGTCGTTTGGAAAAACTTAATACCTGAATCTTTTATGGGATAACTAAAATTTCTCCCTAAATTGGATAATAGAGTGAAAAATTAAGTGCATAAGTGCAAAAACATGTCGTATGTGAATTAATAATTCTAAGATTTGAAGTTAAAGTGCTCACTATACATAATATTTTATACTAGCGATTATGCCCAGCTTTACACTGGTAGATATAATTTTAAATAAGTTATAACCTATATCAAACGTAGTGTAGGACGACCCTCCGCTAGATGGAGTGACGACCTGAAATGCATTGCAAGGAGTCAGTGAATGTAGGTAGCTCAGGACTGTTCTTTATGGCAGTCTAGAGAGGAGGGTTATGTCCAGCAGTGGACGGATAATGGCTGAAATGATGATCGTGATGATAACCTATATTACTATAGGTGAAAGAATTATTAAAATCGGTTGAGTAGTTTTTGAGTTTATCTGATATAAATAAACAATCAAATATTTCCTATTTAAGATCTTTGCTAAACTTGTTGCTTATTTGTTTGTTTGTTTATAGCGTTTTAACGGCTTAACCACTCACTATGAAATTTGCTATACACATATCATATGAAATGGAAAATGCTATTTTTATCCCGATGAGCAAACATATCCCGGTCACATGAACGAAGTCGCGGGTAAAATCTAGTACTAGTATAGATTACAAAGGCATTAAATTTATAACACTCATAAAATCTCTTTTTTCAGGATCAGATAAAAAAAAGTGTCACACTATCTCGTGAATAAAAAATAACCCCAATTATTTATCTCAGACATCGGCGTAATGCCTTTTAGGCTTGAAGGTAAATATATCATAGCTACGACCTGCCCAGTCAAGTAATTTGTCCCACCATAATCCTAGTCTCTCACGGTAATGTGAGAGCATCATGATGTAGGATACGAGTATACCTACACTTGACAGGACAAACTAGGTCAGCTTTGTAAGCACTGTGCTTGAATTTAAATAATATAACTTAATATGTGTAGGTATTTACGTATAACTATATTAATATTATTAATTTAGGGTTATTTATTAAGTGTTTATTTTTAAATGATTAGCCAAGGTTTTGTTCTACAACATACCGATTTCCATGTTAACAAAATTTTATTATTTATTAACAAAACACTGAACTTTATCGATTTAAATCATTAATGAATAAACGAATGACCGAATGAATGAATGAATAAACGAATGAACGATTGACGAATGCCCCACCCAGACGTACCGACCCTTCGCCGTCCCTCGACGGGGGTCGAAGTGCGGTGGCCTAAGCCGAGGCCGAGCCACTCTGGCGCCCTTAGGCGCACACACACACCGCAGTCCATAAGAAAGAGTCGACACCTCTGTCGCTCCCCTCTCGCGGGCTTGGAGTGCCATCAGCACTCGCCCCTGCATTCGCGTCCGGTGAAGCTGTAAAGGCCACACACGGCCAACAGCAAACACATTCAGAAAAAAAAAAAAAAAAGATTGACGAATGAATGAATGATTGATGAAAAATGAATGATTGATGAATAAATGAATGATTGAATATATTTATTTACAAGAAACATGGTAAGTATATGGATATTAAGACTGGATTAGTCCACATATTTCGCCAAAATTAGGCATGCAAAATTTAAAAAACTTACAAGTCTTTAATTTTTCTTTGAATTATACAATAATAAAATTAGTAACGTTATAACAAAATATACAGATATATCAAATATAATTTGATATCAATTTGCTGTTTATAATTCCTGGACTAGATTATAATGGATTCTAATATGCGCGACAAAACGTAGACATACTAAGCGTTACATTCACCATCAAGAGAATAGTTGTCAGATTTGTCCGTCCATTTCATGAGGGACTACAGTCGCGAATAATATATATATATATATATATATATATATATATATATATATATATATATATATATATATATATATATATATATATATATATATATATATATATATATATATATATATATATATATATATATATGATTATGTAAAAATAATCATGAAAAATGTACATGTGTCTCTTAGTTTGTTAAATTTTCATAATGATATTTACGACAATAAAAAAATTTTGTAATAATCAGTATTTATATAAAGAAAGACTACATGGCAACTATATTTGTAAAACCGGATAAAACAAGAAATATTCGTAAGAAGAGATGCCTTTCTCACTCTGTTCTCTTTGCCTACTCCGCAAGGGACTCGGGGTATAGATAGATTGATAGATAGAAGGCGACTTCAGTTCGCCCGCATTGATCCCATTACCTTTCGTTCCCATGGGAAATATAGGCTATTACTTAGAGATAATGTACGTTTCTATTAATGAAAGAATTTTTAGAATTGGTTAAAAGGTTATGGAGAGTATTCCAATAATTCGTCTAATTCAAGTTTTACATGAAAACGTACAGTATGTTCCTGAAAAAATAATGGAATAATTGAAGGAAAGAAGTCTAGTAGTATGTCCTTCCTTGACCATTTATATCAAATTTTAATGTTCACGATATCTTAATGTCTTAAAGCCAATAAATTCAATTTAACACACCTTTTAACATTAATTATTAATAAATATTAATGTCGTATGATCCCAGCACAGAATGGTCTACCTTCCTTCTCCGTGAGTATCGTAAAAGGTGGCTAAGGGAACATAATGATAGAAGGATAGGTAGCAGCGTTCCTCTTAAAAAATCACTAAAGTCTAACTGCGGTTGCTAACCCGCCTGCCAAGCCTGGCAACTATTGGTAAAATACCCCAATAGGGAGAGGCCTATGTTCGTCAGTGGACAGTTAACTGCTGATGTGAGGATGATTCTATCTACTATTAAAATATTTTTTGTAAATGTTTAAAAATACAGTTTTGATTCATTACGTTTTTATTACATGCAAAAATGAATTAAAGGTAATATGTAAATATTAATTTACACAAACGCGGAATTTTCCGTTTGTTGAAAACAATTATTCAGGTGTCCACGGAACACTTTGATATCAATACCCACCACTTTCATTATTATAAGAGTTATGAATATTTTGTCTCTGTTCACGTGCCGCTGCATATTGAGGGGCTCGGAGCAATTAGTGAAGAATGCCCGGGAATATCTGGCGTCCATTTCGTTGAATCAGAGGGGAAACTACTACGCAAGCTCGCTATAGAAAAATACCGACGAACGAATAGCGTCTGAATAAATAAAAGTTCGCCATCCGAGGTTTATATTTCATATTATGGGACTGTGACGTAAAGCTTCAATATGTTCAGGAAATGTTTATAGTATGACACTATTTATTTTTATTTTTAAAATTAACGTTCTATTTTTTATATGTCCTAATAGATATATAAAAAACGCAGAATAAATTGCTGGTAAAAACCAATGTTTTTATCACACAGTGGTCTTTCCATACAAAACATGAATATCATTCTTATATTATTTCCAGATAGCTTAGTATAAAGTTATTTTTTAATTTGGAAATGACCTGATATAATAATGAATGAATGATAAAATGAAGAATGAATGAAAACTTTTTATTCAAAAAATCCAAAAAACCTTCAAAAAATGATATGAGATTAAGAACAATATATACATAAACAAAATAAATCATTGATTATATAAACTTAATTACATAAAAGCAAGATAACTGTCACTTATGGGCCGGAGCACCTAAATATCAGCTTGAACCTTTCGACTCGTTGCAACGACGAGCTATGAGAATTGTCGATGATCTCAGGCTCACAAGCGGTATCGAACCCTTAAGTCTTAGGAGAGATTTTGCCTCCCTCTGCGTGTTCTACCGCCCGTACAATGGATTGTGCTCAGAGGAATTGTTTAATATGATGCCTACAGCCACTTTCTACCGTCATACGGCTCGCCAACGACAATTCATCCTCATGTCCAACTGCCTCAATGGTCGCGTACTGCGCGGTTTCAGAAATGTTTCCTCCCACGAACACTCAGGTGGAATGAGCTCCCTGCCGAGGTTTTCCCAAGAGACTACAGCATGGGGTTCTTCAAAAGGGGGGTAAAGAGGTTTCTTCAGGATCGGCAACGCGCGCGTAATACCTTTTTTTTATACAACTTAGAATGGCAAACAAGCTGATGGCCCACCTGATGTGGGCCACCTGATACCTCTGGTATTGCAGGTGTTCATAGGCTACGGTAAGCACTTACCATCAGGTGGGCCGTATGCTTGTTTGTCACCTCAGTGGTATAAAAAAAAAGATAAAAAGGCAACAATGGGCGGCCTTATTAGTAAATAGCTAATGGGTTCAGATTTGGCGAAGCCATTACATAACCTACCTAAAAAACTGCAATAGATTTGAAAATATACTTTTGCTTGAAGTAGATTGAAAAAAGATGTGTATATTTTTTTATTTACGTTTAAAAATATTCGTATTATTGTGAGAATAGGGTCCTGCAATATAAATGGTGCAGGCAACGCATCCAGCGAATGACCTCCCACTCCATTCCAACTATAATTAAATAGGCAATTGAAAATGTGCGAATAATTATTGATTTTAATACTATAATTGGGATAATTATGATGTATGTTAATCACAGTTTGACCTTTATTACAACAGAATTAAATTAAATTTTTAATATGAAAGAAAATGTCGAAATGTAATATAAACCTATTAGAATTTTTCTATATTTGGCACAATCGATGAACATATTTTTTTTATTGAAATAACATAAATAATTTAAGATATATTTACCGACTGCACATTATATGCAGGCTGTTTATTAATTCTCCATAGCACATGAAAATATATCCATTGAGTTCTTGTAAAGGACCTACCATGAAAATAGATTTATTGTGTATTAGCTTTTACCTGTGATGTGATTATGTGTCTATGTGATTTATTCACGGGTTTTGTTTACTGATCGAAATAAAAACTAGCCATACTCTTCACCATCACATATAGTATTTTATATCAAATTTCACAGTGATTGGTTAAGCCGACAAAGCACCAAGAAGTTACAAACAGGAAAACTCATTTTCGCATTTATAATATGAGTATCTAAGGGTTAACTATGTCTAATTATATACAATTAGTATCTTTACTAATATTTCTAGCACTAACATTATATGAGTATATTTTAAGCCTACGTCTAGAACCATTAAATTTCACCGGGTTCCGTATAATCGTTGGTGAGGACTAAAAAGGATTTTCTGATGTGCCTACAGTAGTTAGCGTATCCTTGCGTGCGGATAATACGATAAGTTTGCAACTATCGTTATATTAAAATGATATATTTTCATAAAATATAAGGACACATATGTAAGATACAAAATGTCCTCGGGCACATTGTCCTGTGGATGATTTATCGGGACCACAGAATATATTAGTGAACTGAAAGTTTATGCAAATATCTAAATATAGGCGAGTTTCTTATGGTAACAAATTAATGTGACAAAGTCACAAAGAATTGGTTAACTTTCTAATGTAATATAATCTACAAATGTTTTTTAGGTTCTTATTTTAATAATAAATATTTTATTTAACTACTAGCTTTGACAAATGACTGCGTCCGTCACTAGGTATATATAGATAATATTTTTAGTATTATTGTATAAAAATAAAACAACAAATAAAAATAATTAATACTAATTAAAAAAAAAGTAAATTGTAATGATTATGAAATTTAATTATTGTTATGAAAGAGCGGTTTCTCCTAACACAAGCAATCTTTGCTTAACAGATACCAAACCCTGTAATGTAACCTTTGTATAAAGAACTAAATTTATTAATATTATTATTATAGATGATTGACTTGTGATTAAAAACAGCCTATATCTTTCTCCACCCCATATAGTACGTGTGTACTAAACATTGTGATTCTTCAAACCTTTCAAGCTATGAGACAACAAACAAACAAACTCACTTTCACATTTATAATTTTATAGTAAGGAAAACAAATTATAGTAACTAGGTACAGGATAAGGAGTATCATTAATTGACTTTATTATTTAAAATCTACTTCAATAGAACTTATTGAAAAAGTAAACAAAAAAAAATAACTTGACCATGAGACAGCTTACTGATATGCAAATATAAAAAAAAAACAAATAATTAATTGAATGATTCAATTTGTTAATAATTTAATTGTGATGCGAAAGTGTTCCTGTGGTAATTTCAACAAAATTTGGTTAGCTTTTCATTCATTTCTATAGAATAAGACTATATAATGTAAACAGTTCTATATGTGGTAAGGGTAATGAAGTTGATATTTTTTAATAATAATTATCATCATATCAGCCTTTAACTATCCAGTTTTGATCATAAGTCTTCCCCTTGAGGGGTTTTGCTAGTAGTTGTCACGCTTGGCAGTCGGATTGACAACCGCAGTTAGGCTTTAGAGATGTATTAAGAGGGACGCTGCTAGCCATACCTTGCTCTCCCTTAGTCGCCTACACACCTACGGGAAAGGAGGGGATGGCCTATTCTATGCTAGGACCATACGGCAATAATTTTTAATAATACTAGCAGTTGTATAAGAAAAATCGAGGCAAATTATTCAGTCAGTGATTTTAATAATGTTATATAAGAAGAAAATATATATATATTTTTTTTACGAGCATAAGAATATTTTACTATTGTTACATATACTTAATCATAAATTTGTTATAGTTGTAATCTTTCTTTAATATAAATAAATAAATTTTACTACCTAGAAACAAGTAAGTCTTGTTATACAAGACTAAGACGGCATACAAGACTGTTAGCAGTAAATAATTCAGTAAAATTAACCTATTGTTTAACTTATATATGCCATTATTACAGCAGAGAAAAAAAAACTATGGAGGTAGCGAACAAAAACGTCAATCTTCCGGTGCTCTTAATGACGTCATTATCTCTAGGGGATGGAGCGGCGGTCACGTTTCCTCTTAATTTTGACTGGCACGGTCATATTCGGGAGAGGTGACCCACAAAAATTGGTGTCTGATCTGTGCCGAAGTAATTATTATGAAAATATTTGAAGAATATTTGCAAAAAGTTTACAAGTTTTTTTTTACATTATACGCACTTAATAAATATATATATAAATATATATATATATATATATATATATATATATATATATATATATATATATATATATATATATATATCATAACTAAATTGAAATTTATAAATTTATGAAATATTCCAACTTTGAATTTATTCCAGTTATTTCGCTAAAAATGATTGTTATGCTGTGTAATATAGCTATGGAATGAAACTTGTTATTCGTTTAATATTTTTCTATTTCGCTTATTATATACGAAATATTGTGATCTAGTTTTTTCGCACGGCTGATTTAAATTCTATACCCATAGTCACACTGCATTACGCTTTGATGTAATATATATTTTTATTCAGTATTTTGAACATATATGTTTTTTTACATGTGTATTTGTTATTTATCGAGACCGATTTTTTGGAATGGATATATCTTTTTAATTTACATATTACATTTTATGTAACTTGAAAAAGACTCATACAGTTATTTAAAACTGATTTGATGTTGCTGCACTCATAAACATACTCTGATAGACATATTTATGTACCAGGGTAAAGTTGAATAGAATCCGTTTAGTAGGTACTTTAGGAAAATAGCAATTTGAAGATACAAAAATATCGACATTCTTATTCTTTATGAACTATTTATGACCTTACTGATTTGAAATATTATTTAATTTTATAACATAAAATATTAAATCATTACTCTAATGGAGGGAGAGAGGTAGTGTTCTATCAGTGGTATTGAATTTATTTTCTTAAAAAACGTGAGTTGAAGTTTGAAAAAGATTGTTTAATGTTTAATCCCTTAAAATGTGTTAGACACGGGGCTTCCAATTTTTTTACACAACATAGAATGTCAAGCAAGCTATTAATTAATTGTCGTATAAATTATTATTATTAACTCTCGTTTAATTTTTTTTTCTAATATTTAAAATTAACTATGTTAACATACTTGAATATTTCCTTAGCCCTATTATCAAAAGTGGCAAAGTAGTCTTTTGTAAATGCTCACATCTCATCATTATTATATTATATATTTATTTATAGCACTAAATGCAAACTAAAGGCGAATTTAACACTATACGGTATTATCTAATAGTCAACCGTAATTTATTTTATTATCTTTTCATTTTATACTTGTTGTACATGCTCAAACTGCTACAGCATGCGATTCCTGATCTCAATTATTTCGTAGCACTTAAAAAAACTAATGAAAATTAATAGAAAAATATTGTCTCTATTTACTATGTATAAAATAAAATGAAACGCGCCTTTCAAGAAACAGTTGACCTCAAAAACTTTGCAAAGGTGAGATGACAAACGATACGTCGCCGCAAGGGCTTACATTTGTAAGAGTTATGGCTCTGCCTCTGATATGTGACAGGTGAAAAATGTGACGCCGAACAAATCACAATACGCAAAGGTTCCACTGGAAAATGTATGTCGTGCTTCTTATGCAAACGTAACTATTTGCACATTATTTTCTGTACAATTGGAAAACAAACACATTTAGAATTGAATAGTTAAATTAGGTAACAAATAAAATAACATCAACGTTGTGTCTTGTTTTTTAACTGCTGGCAGTAATGGCTAATATGATAATAATTATTGAAGACACATCTAAAAATATATACCTATATGTGCTGTGTAGTAATAAAACTATATGTTTACCTTTATGCTATAACCTTTGTAATCTGTGTACCAGAAGAAGACTACAAAGTCATGTGCATAGCTAAGCAGCAATAGTAATATGAAAGTGTATTTAGATTAGTAATATCAGTAGTGATACGAAAGTGGACTTAGATTTAAAGAATAAAGTGGATAGAACAAAATGTAATATTAGATTATTTTAAATAACAACACAAAGATGATATGCAAAATTATTTGAAAATGCAGCCAAGTAAAGGAAAGATAATGAAGATAAAGAAAGATAGCTTTTAATAAGAATATCAATGCTTTTAATTAGGAATAAGGCTTTTAAAAGCAATAAATAAAAAGGAGAAATAAAGGTATAAGCAGTTTTTTCTTTGTAGCATAGTTACAAAATTAATACGCGACTAATATGGAAGCAAATCTAATCCACATAACTTGTATAAAAAGAAACTAACTGAGAAGTTCCTTCTTTGAAATCGCTTAAAAAGCAGAAAAATATGGAGAGCCACTGACGCAAGACAACGATCGTATAAAATATTGTTGATACAGGTGTGGGCTATTTGATGGACTGTTTCACCTTCAACTTTTTCTAAGCTCTTTAAGCGCATGATGGACGATACTGGGCACTCAGCCAGGTCAGATGTCAGCTGCTTTAATCTGACATTAATAACTCTAGTCTCGAGTGCTAGTTCAGAAATACTGGTGAGACTGATTACGTTGGCTTAACTATTTGAAAATTCCAACTATTATAATAATTTTCGACTTTCTGATTTTAAATATTTGTAATTTAACTTGAAATTTCAGTGTTAACAGATTACGCTTTATTTTAGTTTATGCCATATAGTTTTAAATATTTGATATTAGAAGCAATTGGCATTCTATTGTTTCAGCTTTAAGTTATAAATGCTGCACTCAATCATTTATCTACATTATTTTATTTCATACTAAAGATGAATACTGTCTAGTTTTTTTTTATAGGGTAAATTTTTTTTATACCACGAAGATGACAAATAAATATATAGCTTGACGGTAAACAATTACTGTAACCTTAGATGCCTGTAACACCGTTGCCGACTCTGAAAAAACCTTAATACATTCTTTTTGAAGAACTAGATACTGTAAGCTCTAGAAAAATCCTCGGCAGGGACCTATTTCCATAGCCTTAATATTCACAGGAGAAAACTCCTCTGAAAGCGCAATGTATGCAACCATTTACAGGTTAAGAAATGTGGAAAAGTTTATTTTTTGACTTGGCTTGATCAAGAATTGAATCTGCAACCGTATTTACATAAATAATGAAAGAATGCCACTATATAGAGGACAACAACAGTACATATACGAGTACAGTCGATTCTATTTAAAAGCGAAACTGTTCAATGAATATTATTTTCGATATATACCAGTTAATAAGTTATTCAGTGTACTCGATCACCCACAACAAACATGACGGTTTCATAGAAACATAAATCACAATTGAAGCATGAATTTAATTCAATATAAAACGCAGGTAAAATTTGAAGCAAGCCGAATTGTTTGCCAGTCGCAAAATCACGAATTACCAAGCAACATTATGGTGGTTTTTAGAACTTTTCAAATGTTGTTGTGGTCGGACGTTTACAGTATTCGCCGAATTACTTTTCAGTTTCAGTTTCCACCACAAAAAGGAGAGGTCGGATAAAATATCCGAGACCGCAGCGTAAACTTGAGTTATGAATCAGTAAAAGGTCTACTAACTAGTCAAGCGGTTTTGTAACAAACTTTACGGAGGATCGCACGGAAGCCAATAGCTATGGTAATATTGAAATTGTCTGGATACGATACCCTTTGACCTCCTGATAAAGAATAGTTTTAAACAATGTTAAGGAATTTTTAGGGCTTCGACAAAGGAAAGTAAATCCTTCTAAACACTCATAGCGGTCGTAATATCCTTCCACATATCCGGTCTTGAGCTTAATATAGTCTGCGGATTGATTATTCAGTTACGAAATTTTTGGGTTAGGATTTTTATAGTAGGTATTGAGATTCATCTAATATATCTTCCTAATATAATAATTTAAATTTGTATTTACACTATGACTGTAGAAGGAAGAGATTAGAAGAAAATATAGATATAAGAAAAAAGCTAGCATACTTATAAAATCCTGTCCTGATTGCCTATAAAGCTAAAACATAAGCTTCGGAACGTAGGTTTATTTTATGATATAAGTATCTTCTAGGAAGTGACTTTTTAAATTATTTTTTAAGTAACAAATTAACAGTCCACATGATGAAAATTAGCAACCATCGCTTATAGAAATGAATAACAGAGTATCTATACTGTGCCGCCTATAATACGAGTACATTGATATTCCTGGGGACTAATTATTTCAATTACTATTTGATTGCAACATAAAGGGGTAGCACAACACTACGGGTGTAAAACAGCTAGTCAATAAATAACATCATCATTATTTCAGTCATTACCTGTCCACAGCTGGAAATAGGTCTTTTCAATAGATCGCCATAGGGAACGATGCTGAGTCATCTGCATCCATTGGCTCGCTGCAATGCATTTGAGGTCATCATTCCATCTATTGAGGGGCTTGTAGTCCTACACTACGTTAAAAATAACGTGGGATATGGCAGTGAAATTACAGGCTATGGAGGTTACGAATGACATTATATTTCTCAAGAATAGCAACTCATGAGGAAAACCATGTTTATCATAGAATGTTCTGTGACATCCATGATCACTGATAATGTTTTAAGGCGACGGTTAACACTTTCCATCAGGTGAGTCGTCAGCTTGTTTCAGTCAGCATATAAGGTTAAAAAAAATTATTTCTACGAATGGTTTTTTTTTATTAAGTCCTACTTTTTTAAGTATGAAAAATTACGCAATGGTGATGAAGTAACAGTAAACGTTAAGTATGTAAGTACAATGCGATATTATTCCCTTTTATTCAAATGATATTGTAACCGGTGATTGAAGGAATAAAATAAACTAGCATATAGTCGCTGCCAGCTTTTATTTCTAAAGATGTTTTTTTTAATGGGTAATGATGGAATGGTAACCCCGCCTGCGCTAACGATATACGCTAGCGGGGCACCGGTGAGCGATGAAAGCAGATTAGTCCGTGGGGACTATAATGCAAGAATTAACCACGACAGTTTCCAAGGGAAACTGCATGGAGGTAGACTTGATAGGGTATATTGCTAGCAATGGTGCTGTCAGACCCTATTGATAGTAACAATTAGAAACATGTAAGTAATATTGAAATTATCTCTAAAAGAATTCTCTTCCAGTCAACCTGACACAGTGATATAGGAAGTAGTGAGGGCAGCAGTAGTTCGAAACAGAAATATAAACAACAATAATAAATATTCATTTACAAATCATATCTACAATACACAATACTAATATATATATATATATATATATATATATATATATATATATATATATATATATATATATATATATATATATATATATATATATATAATAATAATAATAATCCTCCTTTTGTGACGAGACACTCATGCCCAGTGGGATGTTAATGCTTTACTTTTTATGACATGTTTAATGCCATATTGTCATAAAAAATAAGTATCTTTGTTGAATATAATTTGAATAATTATCTTATTAAAGATTTCCACTCCACTCAAGGTTTCAGTTGTAAAGTGCAATGAAAACAAATCATTTAGCGGATTTTACGCCATAAAGTTTTAATTTAAATTGTTTAAAGAAGTGCCTTGTGGCAGCTGTTTATGTTAATGTACTTTCTTGTTTTTACGTAAACTTTTAATTCATGTATTTGTTTATTGGTCAATGCAAACTTTTATTTAAGTTGTCATATTTGGGTTGAATATGTAAATAAAAGTTTGAAATTAGATTTTAAGGTAGATCGAAATCGATAAAATATTTTGTATATACTCTCACACATTAAACGATTACTTGAATGACAAGTGATTAGTCGATTATGCAAGGGCTTTTTAATGATCATGTAATTTTAGTCATTATTTAAATAAATATATGTGTACTTATAAGTTATATATACGTATGTTAACAGAAATTTAAAAGAGTAACTGTTGAATTTTTTGCGGTCTCTTCTCACCAAATGACAACTTTGTAAAAACTGCAGTAGATTAACAAAAATTATGATTGAAAAGTGCCTGTAAAAAATGCTATTTGAATAAAGATGATTCAAATTTAAATTTGATAACGTCTTTTAGTTATATAGGAGTTGAAACTCTCTATATGTACATGTACGCGCCTTCAAGGCGAGCGAAGAACGAATTAGAAGAGTAGAAAAACATCGAATAAGAGCTCAAACAGAGTAAGAGAATCAAGGAGGAATTAATTTAAAATAGTTTAATTCTATACATAGAGCATGTTATCCACGTGCACATATGTGCGCATGTGTGTAAGCATGCTTCTTCTATAAATGTCTACTGACATTAGTATCTCCATAGAATGAATGAATATTTATATAATATTATATCTAGAAAATTTAATGAATAAAGTTAAAATAACTACATGATTTTTGGGTAAAGACAATAGAATCCTACTCGTTTCTACGGCAGCTTCCTTTTCTTTTGCTACATTAAGTGGCTATTACTCGCTCGCTACTCCGTTTCTACATAATTACTTAGTCCGTAACTCAGAAGTTTCGTACACTGCAGTTTTCTCAGTTTAATTTATATCCCAGTTAAAAAGGTAAGTATAAAGTAATACTGGTATACAAAAAAAATCTCTTTCTTTCCCGTAAGTGTAGTAAGAGGCAATTAAGGGACCTGAATGGTCGAGACATGGGCAGCAGTATCATTTTTAACACATCTCTAAAGGTTAACTGTAATTTCCAATCTGCTTACTAAGCATGGCGACTACAAGCAAAATCTCCTTTATGGGTAAGGCATATGTCTAGCAGTGGATAGTTAACTGCTGATACGTCAGTTATAACATGATCAATCATTGACAGAGTAAAAAATTAAAGTTCGCAATCCTATACTAAAATTACATTTAAAACTATTAAATTTACATTTAATAAGTAAAGAATTATAGATTTGTGTTTCTTAATATAAAAATTCATAAAAAAAGGGTGGCTCCCTTAGTCTCCTCTTACGACAACCATGGAAAAGAAAGGGGTGGCCTATTCTATGCCGGGACCACATGACAACCAAAGATTATTACTTATAAAAATATAAGTATTGCGTTCAGTATCGAAAACCACTCAAATTTCGTGGAACGTGGCAAGGAGAAGAAAGAAATTTTATCTATACAATAAACAGTTGGTCCTAAAATAAAGTTATTTTGGTTAGTTGATAAGTATATTTCGGGACTATAGAAAGTTATTTTTGTACGTTTTTGTTATAAATTACTTGCTATGAAGGATCCAACAAAACCATTTCATAATTTTGACACGTGTAAAATGTAAAATTGGTAACTTCTCTTGTTAATAATTATTAATAAATGCTTTGTACTTTGTATTTTACGAGCGCGAATTGAGATGCCTAGTCATGTCATATTATGTTACATCCCTTTATAATGTTTTTCGTTACAATTAGTCAAAATATTATTTTTAATCAACCTCATAAAGCGGGAGATTTTCAGTTAGGTTGTGTTTTATGATTTGTAATGTTATTTGCACAAGTTGTTATTTTGATATAGTTCGTGTTTTTAAAATACTAATGTGTTACATTTGTACATTAAAAAGTTGATTTAGTCGGATCGTAATCAGTTATATTACATTATATTTTCAGATCAACAAATATACAAAAAAATGTGATACATTTTAAAACTTGATTGAAACAAATTCATTTTTCAACCTAATAAGAAGGTTCTCAATTCGGTTGTATTTTTTAAAATATTTTCTTAATATCACATAACTGCGTCAGTTGTAAATCAATTTGGAAAATTACTTTTATATCTGACAGAATATACTTACAAATTGGTCCCATAGAAACTTCATTCAATTCATTTCGTAGTATAGTTTTAAAATCATTTTTTTTTATAGAAAACAATGTTAATTATTAATGCTTCATTTTTATTAAACATTGTTCTATCATTAAATGTTTGTGAATTTTCCTTACTTCTAATTGACTTTTATTAATACACATACGAGTATATATGTGATTAAAACTAAATCTTCTTAATGAATTATAAAATCGCGATGTATGTAGATAACATATACCTAACGGAGAAATAAATAAATAAATGTAGATAAACAGGTTTAAAATGTTATTATTATTTGTTATATTTATATGCACTATTATACATATACCTGGCATGCAGAATTTCTTCGCACTGCTTTATTTTTGTGCCATCCGAATAATGGGCGACAGAATTCCCGCATAATATTTAGGTCGCACATTAAAAAAATAAAGAGGTGCTCTGTGGTATTCAAATATGTGTGTAAGAATTTAGATTCGCTTTAGCTTTTTAATGCTATGTGTATTATACTCTTATAAATGTAGTTGTACCTTGTAAAAGACATGTAGATACGAATATTTGAGAATGAGGGGTAGTTCACTGTTTGTGTAGTGATTTTTTGATAGAACTTCATTATATAATGTTTTATATTTAACTAGTTATATTTTGAGGCTCCGCTTGTAGCTGTATCGTGACGTTAAATAGCCTGTAATTTTCCTCAAGAAATGTGCTAAGTAAATGAAAAAAAGAATTTTTCAAATCCGATTATTAATTCCAGAGATTAGCGTGCTCAAATAAACAAACTCTTCTGCTTCATTACATTATATAATGTAGATTTAAGTAGATTCAACCTTTCATATTGCTACGTCTTTATACTAAGTAGATATAAATAAATTTATTTTAATTTAATGTACTTATAATAATTTGGGAAACAAAGAATCCCTACTGAATTTCTTATCATTACTTCAAGTGTATTTGGCAGCGAAATCGGATTACTTACCCATCCTATCTTTTAAGTAAATTTATTGAATTAGGTATTCTACAAAGAAGCCTCCTTGATGAGAATAATTTATTTTTTAACTTAATTTCAAGTTATCTTTGCGTATTTGCCTTTATTATTTCGGCCAGTCACCTTATCGTCACATATCCCACTCTGTAGTGTGGGGTATCCTTACACTGCGTATGTTTCTACGATGTCATCACTCAAGAATTATTCTTCTCTATTGATTGTTGGATCAATTATGTTGCAGCCATTTATAGTGATGATTCTATCTATCAACTGAATTTTTGTTCAACTTTTTTATTATCTTAAATTGTTTTAATTTTAATTCATATTGAAATAATTAGAATTATTTTAATTTTATTAAAATTAATTAAAACAAAATTTTGTATTTTTTTTTCTAATTACAATAATTGACTATATGAAGCTTGATAATAAAGCATATTGCAGATGTATGTTATATAAAAATTGTTTTTTATTAAATTAAAGTGATAAAAATACGTTAATATAATTATTTTTTATACACTTTTTGCATAATAACAAGCTACTAGTAACGAACCAAAATAAGTTCTCTTGAAATTTGATAAAATTGTTAAATAACAAATAAAATAATTTATATCTCTCCAATTTTTACAATATTTAACGCTATATACTTACTTATATTATTACATTATATTAGACTTCAATTGGAAATAATTTTAATAATATCACATATCATATAGGTCACTTATTTAACTATTAAATCTGTGTTATCTTATTAGAGGGTATAGGCACTTTCTCTCCTATTTCATTTATGGCGATCCGTAGCGTGAGGGCTCTAGCAGTTTAACATTGTCTATCTAGTTCATCTCGTCATTTTCAACTTCATTTCAGTCTGTCATGACAGCAGGAGAGCACTTTTGCGGGATATAGTTTTTACCAGAAAATTTGTCCACGTGATAAGGACCAATTCAAGAATTAATTAGGATCATTTCCAGGAGAAACTGCTTGGAGGTGGACTTGACCAGGAATATTGCTAGCAAACATATTGTTAATTCCCATTATACCACTCTATTTCTTTCAATCTAAATTAATATAAATTTTTGAAATATTTTCTCCTCGAGAAAGCTCTCAGCAAGTAACATGGGATTTATTTTGTCTATAAGATGATTAGAAATACAATAATTGCACCTATCTACCAGTGCGATAGCATATGTTCTTCGTTTGAAATAAATTTTTATTCGTCCATACTATTTTTTTATTAATATAATATTGCCCAAAAATGTGATGACACTTTGAGCATAGTTTTTAAAAGTACAATCAAATACACTCTCTAATGAAAATGCATTAAATAATTTAGATATATGTTGTTCGATATTAGATACTTTGTTTGATCAAACTGTAATTACTGTCATCATTAAAATAGATCAGTAGAATATTTTTTTTTTATTAATTTCAGTTATTAAAGTCATTATTTTTGTCATTGAAATAGTAAGTTTTATGAAAAATCGATCTGCGAGTAAAAGGTTTGGTATTTTCAAATAATAAACAAACCATATATTGTGTGTGTGTGTGTGTGTATGTCATGAACTATATTTTAATTTACTACTGTCACTTGTAAATACTTAATATACTTATAACTTGAACTTGGTCCATATAATCGAGGAGAAAATTTGCGTATTTAAGTTAATTTTTCGTATCGTAATCTATGAATGAATGAATATACTTTATTTGTATTATACAGTTGAGGAGTAAACAAGACAATTAATAAATGTAATGGTACAGTTGTATAAATACGATGTCTTATTGTTAAAAGCTTGTTGAAGTCTTGAAAAGACAAGAGTACGAAGAAATATTTTCATGTAATTTCAGTATTTAATATTTTCAGTTAAACGAAGTAATGCTCAGTATTTCCTGCTCCCAAAATTTTTATGTTTATACTTCATTATTTATATGTTTATATAATATGTTTTTATCGCCGTGTGGTTACAATATAGAATGGCCTATCTCTTCTTTTCCACACGACACGGGTTTGTAAGACGACTAAGGGAGGGCAAGGGATGGGCAGCAGTGTACCTCTTAAAACATCTCCAAAGCCTCACTGCGGTTGCCAATCCGCCTGTTTAACTTGGAAACTACTGATAAAACCTCCCAGAGAAACTTACGTCCAGCAGTGGACAGTTAAAGACTGATATGATGATGATAATACATTTTTATCATATAATATATAAATAAGTATAGAGGTAAAACAAGTAATATTATTTTACTACTTTTATAAACTGCATTTTATTATCTCTATTCAGTGCAATAATTGACTGGTAGAAAATACTATAAAGTATAAAAGCCACATTGTATATGACATTCCTAGAATGCCTAAAATATTACTGCGAACATTTATTTAAATCCCAATTTAATTCAGCAAATGTAAATACGTTTCAAAGCAATGTGTGAAGTTCGCAATAGCTCGCAATTTAAATCTAAAGCGAAGTAGTTGAGACGCGAACAAAACTATTTATAGCGTTTAGATAAGAGAGACATCTCTTGTTTATGGCATCGAGGAAGTCTTTAGCGTGGACTAGTGGCGAGGGGCAAGGATGGCCGGCGAATTACGTCGTTATGCGACGCTTAAACGTTTCGGACATACGGCGTCTGTCTTCAGCCAGCACTGACATTATAAAATTTAATATGAACCTTTTTATTTGAATTTGTATTATATGATTTGTTTATAATACTTATAATGGAGAATAAGTTAATGGCCCTTCTGATGAAAAGTGGTAAAGGTTGCTTATAGACATGAAATGCATTATCGGCATTGCAGAATATACTGTAATGCCCATGGTACCTGTTATGCGTTGCCATTTATGATGAATATGGTGTTCTATTTCCATACCTTGTAATGTTATTATAAACTCTGACAAATTTTATGCAGGTAAAAAGCAATGGCCGCATGGTTCCCGCATAGAATCGGCTACACTTTTCGATCCCGTGGGTGTCGTAAGAGGTGACTAAGGGAATTTAATGTTCGAGAGTTGGACAGCAGCGTCCTCCTTAAAACGTTACCAAAATCTAACTGTTGCCAACCCGCCTGCCAAACGTGTCAACTATTGGCAACACCCCCCAAGGGGAAGGTTTATGCCCAGTGAAATGTTATCTGAAACATTTTATTGCAGAGCCTCGCGGCTCCTATGTATCAATTTCAAAGTAGTTGACGGTCGAAGGAAGTAGACCGATAACATACTCGGCATAGCTTGATAATGTTGTTGTTAACTGAATATTACGTGTTATACCTACGTTATCACGAGTCCATGCAAATGTCTGTACATTAACACTCGATATGGGAACCACATGCAATCTTATTGAGGAATGTTTCGTAAGTCAATTTCATTAAATATTTTTTTTAAATAAAAATGTTCACTCTTACGTACGAGTTTTCAAACATTTTCTTTCGTTCACCTTGACTTGTATTGATCTATAACCTTGTATTGACAATTATAAATACAGTAAAGAAAAAAGAAGTAATCAAATGGGTGTAGCTGTTCTGAAGTGATGCGCTTACGTTCAATCGCCAATAGATTTTTATTAAATAGATTATATGTATAAACTAAGCCAATATTCCTGGTTATCAATGGAAGGAGGAAAATTTTTTTCAGGTCAGTGAGACAATCTGTAGTATAAATACGTTATTCTAAACATTATTTACTTATCCGTCTATCGTAATTTCTCCATTATCCAAATATGCTAATTATTATAACTTTCCTTTTTCAATATTAATCACACAGGAGAATAATACGGTAATTTTTTCGCAATACTTTCATGTCTTCCCATCATTATCCGTTAATATTATTTTTACAGTTTTCTTAACATTTTTGACTTGACAATTGACCATTTATGTACATACCCCAATTACATTTAAAAATATTTGTATTTTACCATTAAAATTTTCTTCTAGAAATTACTCAAATGATAAAGAACTTAGAAAACCAACGTACTTTGTTTTACATCAGTCATAAACGAGCTTTTAAGTATTCGATGACTTTGTTAATTTAGAAACGATACCTTAACATGAATACACATAATGTTAATTGAAATTATACCAAACTATTCAATTTCTTGTAGTTTCTTCTCAACAATTACCTTTCCGAAATTAAAATAGAATCACAAAAAATGAAGGTTAAAAAGAGCTATAAGCGTACATTTAAATTTGAATTTGAAAGCGTCGAATCAATAGTTTCTCTTTACATATGGTATACACTTTACTATTATTTGAAATGTAAAAGTGTCTGTTTATGTGCTACCTTTTGGCGCATCATAATGGAACTAACAGCAATGAAATTTGGTATATATGCATAGTACGTATATGACATTGGGAAAGACAAGTAGCTAATAGTTTAGTAGTTATTATTCAATCAATAAACATATCTCGGACACGCGAACGAAGTCGCGGGTAAAATGTAATAATACTAAGTATATTATTAGTTTGTGTGTTGTAATACCATCGTACTATTTCCAATCATACTTATCTCTAATAACACTATTTCTTACCCTGTCAAATGTCTTCCAAGAATACATTAGAATAAGGGCATTTTAGTTAATTTTGATTATATCTATGAAACTATCAATTTATGTTATTAGATCACTAGTATAGTCATGTGGGGGAGTTACTTACGTCATTGCCAATGTTAATACTCATTAAAGGTAGAAACTATATGTATTCTAAGAACCTATAATGTCTATATATTATTTTGTTATCGTTACTACGCAGTTGGAAATTGTATTAATGGCACTTTTTTGTGGGTTTAACGATTTAAGGCAACTCGTCCTTGCTATTAGATACGGGTGACGGGATACCTGGTCCTCTAGACAAGTGGCAAGCGAATTCGTCGATGGAATCGAAATCGCTTGCGAGTCTATGAGTTGGGATGAAACACCCGACGTTGCTATCTCACGGACTTGCAAGCGATGTCGATTCCATCGATAAATTTGCTTGCCATTTCGTCATAATCGTAGAATACTGACGGATTTGACAAAGTTTACATATAAAGATCCATCAGTATTCTACGACTATGACGATTTGTCTAGGTCTGTAGTAGTATTGTATAGATATAGTGTATTAAATAATAGTTTGAGCACGATATTTGAGGAGTATGAGAAAAATGAGTGAACGGCCGAAAACTGAAGGAGACTAGAGAGGGAGGCTTTGTACAAAAGTAGTTTGGTTGGGCACCTCTGTTCCATTCGTGTTTCTACGGTGAAGTAGTTGTGTTTGCATGGCTATGTTTCAGTTTGAAAGGTTGGCAGTAAATTTAGAGGGTACAAAATGATAACATATGAGTCCACAGGGACGGCAACTGTCTATGGTACCGCTCATGTTTACAGGCAAAGGTTACCACTTTCTATCAGGTGGGCCGTCAGCTTGTTAGCCATTCTAAGTTGCATAAAAAAAAACTGAGCAACAAATGAGTAAGTAATTGGTCTTCGAACTGGTGATCACTACCATCTGTCCGTTGTTAATTCTAAAGGCAACCATTTTCCAGTTGTCAGTAATCCTTGTGACGGTGCAACAAACTTTTACGGTATACATTGTATGTTGTAGAGGTTGAGAGAAGCTTGCTGATGGCAGCAGCGTCCCTCTTAAAACATCACCAAAAGCGTAACTGCGGTTGTCAAACCCGCCTGCCTATCTTCAGTAGTGGTCATACATATAACGGCCGATACGATGATGACGACAAAACGATGACAAATTATAAACTTTATAATTTACAAAACAACGTAGAGCAATTTGTTAAATAATAAATTTTGAAGCTAAGTATAAATGGTGCACTTAAAAACACCCGCGTGGCCCGTCTTACACGGGGTGCTCCCTCAGCAAACTCATGCAACTTTATGCATACAAAATGAATTTACGTTGTTGAAAATATGACCCTTGAGTGTGCCGCTCCAGATAATTGCTGTTAAACTGGTCTCTTAATGAGGAAAGCGCGCGGCGAAATTTAGGATGCTCCTGGATTAGGCAAATTCGTTGATGTAGATGCCCCGTTTATGCGATGCCCTGGATAATTAATCGCAGTTAGAATATTAATAAAATTAGTCATATTTTATTCATCTTACCTTTTTTATATAAAACTGAAATAATTAGTATATAATTAGTAATTAGTTTTTATTATTATAATTAGTTATTAGGAAATAATAATTAGTAGCCCCGCCTGCGTTAACGGGATACGCTGGCGGAGCACCAGTGAAGGGTGAATAGATGAGAATGAAAACAGGCCAGTTAGCCGATCATGATGAATTCATCAGGAATTAACCATGATAGTTTCCAGGGGGAATCGCGAGGAGGTCGACCTGGTTGGGTATATTGCTAGCAATGGGATTCTCAGTCTCCATTACTAACAATCCCTTTCCCCCCAGTAATCCATGTTATTACAAACGGACAGATGTAGCTGGTGACTCAGAGTTAATGTAAAATATACTCGTATTTAAGGATTACTGTTATCCTAGGGTTAACAAACGAAAGGATTATCTTCTAAACAAAGTCCCAGGTATTGCTGCTTTTAAAAATATTACTATAGTGAAAGCGTATAATAGTCTAAAGCCTTTAATCTTCGACGTCATTATATTCTAGACGATCTTTACGGCGCAGTAGTAGACATATTGGTCTGCGTTAATAAAGTTCCAGATTCAACTCCCTGTTGGGCCGATTTAGGAAAGAAACTTTTCTACATTAGCTCGTGTCTTGATCTTTTGCATTGTGACCCCCGATGATGATGATGATGTTTTATTATATTACGTAATGCCTTTTAATATAAGCATGCCCAGGTGTTCTTGTTTGATTTTTTACAATAAATAGTATTGTAGCTCGAGTTCTAGACGATTATTGTAATTTATGTGGTAATTATGATTATTATCAGTCATGATTGACTCCTATTCGGTATTCGTAGTCTTGACAACATAATATGTATTATACAATTATTATATATAATTTATAATACATGAACAACGTGTTCTGTAAGGTATGAAGGCAGTGCGAATTCGTACCCAAATCGGATCCCTTGTCCATTAAAATCAAAACTTATCCGTTGTCTGACTGTTTGGAGTACGCAGTGAGATTGATATAATTTATCTGCCTGTCATGCTATACGCATTACGGAGTATAGAAAAGAGAACCGTGGGTCAAGTTTCCATTAATGATTTTCAATGCACACACAGGTAATATAGACCCTTTTCTTTTAATGTGTCCAATGTAAATTATGTACAATAAAGATTTTACAATACAAAACAATACCCTTGTTCTTTGTAAGCTTTATTTATTTATATATTCTTTACTGTATTGTAAAACGTGTACAATTAGCGAGTTTAAATGGAAAGCGATTGACAGAATGATGAAGTTTCATGTTCTACAGTAGACTGTAATCTGTATATATATATATATATATATATATATATATATATATATATATATATATATATATATATATATATATATATATATATATATATATATAATCTTTATAGTTTATAGATCTTAGAAATAATGTTAATGGTAAGCTTATAAATATGTTTGAATGTTGGTTATTCAATAACGCTTAAATAGCTGAACGGATTTATAGGTAAATTATATACAACATGTAAGATACTTTGTATACTGATGGCACAGACAAAGGACACCGGAAATACCAAGTTATACAATTTTGACTTCCTTTACATGAGAACTGTTTAGTTTTGGATACACGGAATTATTAAGTGAAAATTAGCCAGCAATTCCCAGAAATACTGGAGTTCGTGAGATATCTCATTTCCGGATTGTTATATA
This sequence comes from Galleria mellonella, assembly GCF_026898425.1. NCBI lineage: Eukaryota > Metazoa > Arthropoda > Insecta > Lepidoptera > Pyralidae > Galleria > Galleria mellonella. Next base: position 1,708,029 of record NW_026442068.1, on the reverse strand, counting down.
CGCATAAATTCATAACGTGATCATATCAATAGTAAAGAGAATTCAATAAACGATATATGTATCTTCTTTGGAAAATTCACCTTATATACTTATATAACAGATTCTTGAGGTTGCAGTGTTACAAGGTTCCGGCGGACATAGTCCATTTCTCAATAATAAATAATAATATTAATTCATGTAATTTGTGGCATGAATTATATTAATGTATACAGTTTTTTTACTTGACGTTCTAGACGTTTAGTTCTGGTTGCCAAGTTCCATCCCATTCAAAACTTTCCTGTTTGCTATATCTTTAATATCGTTATGATACCTTAACTTTGATTCCTTAACTAATGGATTCTTATGAAAATGACATATTAAGGTATTTTTTATTATTATATTTCCGCAGTCGATGTCTTACAGCTTTAGTCATCCTTCCATGTTGAGGACTGTCCAATTGCCTTGAATATGAACTATAGACCTATGTGTGCCCAAAACACGTTACCTACTCCATTTGTAATTCGTTATTACTATCTTCACGCGGAATTTCTGTTATTGGGTCATAGTATTACTGCTCAAAAGAAATAGAAAAACGTCAGATGTGAAAACATCTTAGCTTTACAACTTCTAAACATTATTTTTGGGTTGGTAAGAAATATTTTTTAAGATGTATTTGTATGTTAGACATTATTTTTATCAATGTAGTAATAAATTTTTAATTTATTGTGCTGCTTTATATTAGAAACGTTATTCGAGCATGACGGTCACGTGAGGTCCAGTGTTTTTTCTCCATTCCAAAAAGAGCCCGACAAACTTCAAAAAGAATCCACTTCAAAAATGTCAGCAGTAAAGAAAGCATCATTATTTCTTATGAAAATTATGTCTTATACTGACGTAGATAAGGAATGGAGCCTGATATCTATAGATTGACACGAACTGATTTAAACTGCATTCAATAATTATTTGTTATGTTTTATTTATTATTATTACTATTAAGTACATTTACAAAGTCTTTAAATTTGCAACGTTCTTTTCCCATATGAAAAGTATAAAAAATTTTTTGTTCAATTAATTTGTCATTGTTACAGTAAATTTTTATTTACATAACGACATAGTTTATCTATAAAAAAATATCATAACGTCTATGTATTTCGAATTAATAGTGCTTTTACTTGCCTGTTTGATTTGGTAACACTAGCCTAGGGATGAAAACGTCATAAAACTGTATAATACAGTTACGTAAGTGCATTAGAGTAGTTGAAATTGAACGAATACAGTTTCAACTAAAACTGAAGCTTAAAATTTACTCTAGAACATTAAAATTTGCAACATAACTTTTGATGGGTGTATATGAGTAAGGAGAAACAGTGATACAATAAAATTTTGAGGTAAATTTGCAACAAAAGTTTTTAAGCGTTTCATCACATTTGACCTTTACTGTGATATTTATATATACCTATTTACAATATTAAAAATATACGCTTAGCCGCAAAAAATTAAAAGTTAATTAATACTTAATTAATTATGGGATGGAAATAGCTTTTAATTACTACTAAGTGGGTCTTATTGTAAAGTTTGATTAACATCATATTTTATGGAATAAATTAAGACTGTTCGCAAAAATAAAATAAAAACTAAGTCACGAAATTGGTACTTATGCCAACTACTTGTTTATCAATATAAAAGCAATGTTATGGAAGTATAATTAACTTTATTAATTCTAAAGCTGCTTTTATCAAAATATAATTTCAGGATTAATTATGGTACTCGCGTAATATAAACACGAAAAAAAAACAGAAATTATTGCAATTTTTCCAAGTGAAACTAAGTCGAGTCTTTTATCCAAAGATATAAGATTCGAAGAACAATATAAGATTCGAGAAAATGAGTCCCTCTCCCATACTAACATTAGTCAATAAGAAATAGGGAGCTTTAGTATCGTAGTAATAAAAAATAATATTAAATAGAAATTTCTACTCTTATTTCTTTAGGAAAAAAATCCTTCTAAATAAAAAAAAATATTTCACTCACAAAAAAGTTTCCTTGAAAGTCCATTGCATTGGGAATATCTTTCTTCAAAGTCTATTTCAGTAAATTTTAGAATCCATACTTATTGTTACTGTTGAATTTTGGTACGTTTCGAATTTTTATATTATTTTGATATTTTCGTATTTGCTAATAACAAAATAAATCGAAACAAAACAATTCCTCACAAACTAAATGGATATAGTTTGTGAGAAATCATGAAGTGAAGATTAGAGAGAATGGGCATTTTTATCATTTATCGTAACACAGTACGATATTGTACGATTTTATCGTCACGATATACTTATAATTATATGAAAATGTTTATTAATATTCACCGTGTCATAGCAGAAATTCGTATTGTAAAAATCATGAAAGTGGTTAATGAAAATTGTTTTTACCTAGAAATCACAACTGGTACTCTTTCACTAAAGTATACACAGTATTTCGCTTGAAATAGTTTTACTTCGAAGTTTGAAATTGTGAATGTCTGATATGAAAATCAGAAATGGAAATTGAGAACGGAATGGTTTTCGAAATAAAACAAAAACGAGTAGAATTCAAAATACCTACGTATTCTGTTGAGTTAAAGTGGAGTATAAACCGCATGGACTCATTCTATGCATGGTTACTATCTACAAATTAATGTTTTAAACCGATCTATAAAAGAAATAACTCCTCAATTCGTACGTATTTTTTTTCGCATGTGTATTACATAATATAGAGACATATGTTTAAACATACATATAATATAACATTATTTAGTTCCCGCGTGTATGTATGTATATATTTCGTTCCCTTAGTCCTCTCTTACGACACCCACGAGAAAGAAAAAGGTGGCGTATTTTTTATAGGGACTACAAATTCAAAGACTACTTAATCGATTTTAAAAATCCTTTTATCTATAGAAACCTCTATTCGAGAATTACAGAATAACAAAGGCTACATATAATACAAAGATTACGAAAATTACAATAATGCAACCCAAAGTATCAAATATTTGTCTAGAAATGTAATTTTATGGCGTGCACTGCAACAAATATTGATGATACATAGAATACATGTTTATAGTACTCATAATTGTCTATAAAAAGTTTGCGAGACTGTAAATATATATTACAATTACGGTTAAGTGACAATAGCCGTTTTTTGTTCAATTTAATTGATTAAAATAAGGGTAGAATCAAAATAAGATGACGTTCTTATCACATGATATTAATCATTATCCACTAAATAGTTTTATAATCAAGGTTTGTTTATTTGTAACATTTAATTGTAAAAGTTTTAAATTATAGAATACAGAGTTCTTAAGAAAAAAATAGTTCAATGGCGGAGTTATCCCATAAAAGGGGATTTCTTCCAATCAATGTCAGATAGAATTTGTGAATTGGTAGCTAGCCTGAATAATAGCTCATTAAAAAAAAAGTAGGAAAATAATAAGTGTTACACTTATAACACGAGCATAACATTGATACTGGATAACTTATAAATAATACCTAATACGTCTAAAAAGTTGATTATGTATATGTAAATTTCTTTATAAATTAATCGAATAGGACCTATCATTTAGAAATAACAGTAGGTATAAAATGCAAAAACTAAAAGCTTTACGTTTAATATTGCTGTTATCTTCTATTGGTTCAAGTAAAGTACCAATTTAAAACACTAATTTATCTTTCTGTCTACCCGTGCGAAGACGGGGCGGGTCGCTAGCAACTTATAAATATGCCTACACGTTTCTTTCCATTTGACGTTGAGTTACGGGACACCATTCTTCCTAATGTCGGTATTAAGCCACTCGCTTTGCTCACTGTTGCATCGAGACTGGCCAACATTGCCGCTAATCTAGTTAGTTCAACAGTGTATTAAAACCACCAAAAAGGTGATCTGATAAATTATGTGGGGCAATTTTCTGAAATTGCAGTTTCCAAAAAGTTTTTATGTCATAACAATTTTCACTGTCACAAACATTATGAAGTTTCTGTGTGGTTACGTCAAGTCTTCACAAAGAAGGTTATAAAGTGTCGTCGGCTGTTACACTCTCGAATAATTAATCATGTTAAGTACCTATCGACATCATCATAATTTCTCACCGCTCTCGACTAAGTTTTAATGTAAATACTTATTTAGGAACTCAATATTATACTTGCATACTTTGACATTTCATTCATTTGAATTTCTAGTGAATTAGCTTTTTTTAATGGATGAAAATGAAATGGTATATGCCTGTGTTGTTGGTGCATGCTATCGGGGCGTTAGTGGGAGATAATAGTTTATGATGAAAGCGATGCCTATAGTGATACATTTTACAAGAATTAGGTCCGATTGTTTCCAGGGGTCGACCTGATAGGGAATATTGTTATCAACGGGATTATCAAACTCCAAATTTGTATGAATGAAAGATAAGCGAAAATATAATTTAATGTATATAGGTTATCTGCTCTTAGTTAGCGGCAATCTAGGATTACAGGTGAGAATTGTTACTTGTACCATTTTTTAATAGTTAACCAGATATTTTTTTTTTTTTAAAGAACTAACTCTAGTTTTTAATCTAGAACAAAATTGCATTTTTATTTGCAACCTTTTTTTATAGCCAGTCATACTTTACCATGTATAAAAAATAATAAACTTCCGTTTATTGCAAAACTACTACTACCACTACACTTACTACAATTATCGTACCTTTTTTTACTAGGATTATATTTTTGTCCGTCTTTCGTGTAAACTTAAAATTAATTTTATATTTCATTAAAAAGTCTTATGTCCGCAGAATTCAGCAGCGAGATCTTAGGCCATTATGTCTGGTTGCCCTTTTAAAGTGCCAAGAGACATCTAACAAAGAAACAAATTCACTTTCATGTTTTCGTTATCACAATAAAAAAATAATACAAAGAAAATAGAAGAAACATTTGTAATATTTAGGAAATTTGTTATAGCAGCGAAATATGTACAAACATTAGGTACAAAATGCACTTGAAAATAAAATACTTAGATTATATAGATAAGGGTCTCCATACAAATGCTTTGCGAAAAACAGGTCAACTTTTTTATTTATGTGAGTATAAATAAGTTTACCATAATGCACATTTATTTCTCAGTATGTGGAATAAATTTATTGTGAGGTTAAGTTGAAAAATAAAAATTATACAAAATGCTTACAAATATATTTATTTATTTATTTAAAGGAACACCAACAGCATATTGCATTATAACATATAGGTATAACAAACATTAAATATAATACAATATTAACGCACATGCCTATTATAGGTATTCAAAGCATTTACTTTAACATAGTGCGAGAAAATGAAGTAACAATTATAATTATATTTAAAACAACAGTGTAACGATGTTTATCTTTACCGATTACTCACGTTTTTAAATAATTAAAAATGGCCGCTATTTCAAATAATATATGAATATTAATTTGTGGGCAATACTTACATATAATATGTTTAAAAATATTGTATTATAAAAAAAACTAGTTCCCAATTTAAATTTAAGAAATCGACTCGATTTCGGAATTTATAATCTAATTACTTGCAACAGTAAACAAAACAAGTTTCGTTTTGATTAAAAAAATATGTGTCAGCTATTATCTGACTAAATTTTCTCGTCGTCGTAGTCAAAGACTCGTCTTTGATACTCGATGCTCTTTCTATATAATTAAAGTTGAAAGGCTATTTTAATAGGTATTCTTGCAAATGATATGGGTCCGACACAAATTTTAAATAGTATTAAAATTCTAAGAATAATTTTCACATTATTTAATAACACAAACAGGATTCCGCTACACAAAAAAAAAAACAACAACTTTTATTCTGTTGAAATTAATGTGGAACCAACAAGGGAGTAAATTCTTATGATTACAAAAAGAACGATTGATAGTAACGGAGACAAGCGGCCCCACGGTTGTCATTTTCATCCATTAAAAAATTCAAATTATAGTAACGTGGGAAATCGTTTATATTCTCAATTTTTTTTTCTCTAATTTTTTCCTTCAATAATTTTAAATTCGAGATTGTTGGCACTTGAAGATATTTGAGATTCATCTTTAAATGAGGATATTTGCACTGATGTGTAATAAAAAGAAACCTACGAAAGAGTAAAAGATTAGATTTTTCTTTTGTATTTGATAATGATTCAAAAAATGAGTGTCAAAAAATGTACCAAAACGCAACTAACTGTTAGGCAATATTTAAAACAAAACAAATTACTGTTGCAAGTAATAATTATATATTATATTATTATAATCATTTATTATTATTTCTATTTACACCCATACTAATAAATCGCATAAATCTGTATAGTTCATAATGCACATTTTCTAATAAAAAAATCTACAGTTTTTAGTGGAGCATAGAGAGATACTTAATGTTCTTGTTTATAAATATGCTGATTCTAGTATCTTATTATTTTGTATTAATTTTAAATGAAAATACTATCTGCTGACGTGATGCATTATATTTTTATTACTGTTCATTTATTTTCAATTTTCTTTTTATAAAAATCTATTATCTATTGCCAATGTCTATAAAGGTTCATTTTGAATAGTTCTAGTATTATGTTACATGAGTCTAAAGAGAGGTCTCGAGTTTATTTTTAGAGATTTTTACACAGAAATTCCTACATTGTTTCCAAGACCGTCCTGTGACTTAACGCCTACATACGTTGATTTATGATAGTAAATATATTGTGGATATCATCAGAAGAAAGAATGAAAATAAAATAATTCGATATGTTTATTTACGTCGTAGTCACTTTCGTCAATGTATCTGTTGACATTATATTGACGTAATTTACTGACTGTGACGTAGGTAGCAAATATAATAATAAAATCATAATGTAGATACACTGTGTAGTACTTAGTACGAGTATACCGTGGTCCCGACATAAAAGAAGCTTTCCCAAGGGTGCCGTAAGAGGCGGTTAAAATAACGTAATGGTCGAGAGATAGACAGCAAGGTTCTTATTTATCACCAAAGCCTAATTGCGGTTGCCAATCTGCCTGCCAAACATGGTAACTACTGGCAAAACCCCCTAACAGGGGAAGACCTATGTTCAGCAGACGATAACAGCTAGTATGATAATGACAATAGATGTACTATGATGTTATTATTATATTTGCTATACATTAAAAAAACCTTAAAATAGATTGAACTATAATAAATTTTCTGGCAAAGGAGGCATTTTGTATATCTATTAAACCCATACGTTTTTCTTAGTAGGTCTAAGGTGATTCTGCTTATTGCCTTTATTAAGCTGAGGCATTTATTGTTTCCTGTGTGGGCGTTCCTTTCATACATATTGGGTTACCATTTTCGATAAAGTCCTCTATAGTAATCTGTCGGATATCCTCATAACCACTTATGGCTGTAATAAACTGCGTCAGTAAGATTGTACTGGAATGTCATATAATAGGTAACTGGGGAAAGATATAGTTGTATATTGATATTATTAGAAAAATATTTGTATTTAGCTACACATTGTTATAGTAAATATCTGATTAGTATCATCATTAAAGGAATTACCAAAGATTTATTTAGTTTGTAAAAAAAATTTAAAGGTTTCTTCGAAAAGGGTATTTTAAGGTTTCTCCAGGGTTGACAATGCACACATGATACTCCTATTGTTGCAGGCGTCCATAGGGTACAGTAACCGTTTATCATCAGACGGGTTGTATGCTTATTTGCCACTTTCGTGGTATGAAAATATTAAAAAGATAAAATAATATATTATTGTACACAAAATAATTATATCTATATTGATGACATTACATTTTAAAAGTACATACATGAGATTAAGTTTTTGTTTTCTACTAAACACATCTACTCACTTGTTTTATTAATTTTCAAGTCTTTCTTCAATTAATTAAGTAGAGAAAAAAATATGTAAAAAAATTATTGAAGGGTGAAAACCGAACAGGTATTATTTATGGAAGTGTATAAGTATTTTCTAATAATATTAATATGTGTACAAAGTTCTTCTAAGCGCTGATAATCATCACTGATAACATTTAGATGTATAGCTAATAAAGACTGCTTAAGAAGTTTTTATTGACATGTAATATTTCTATAATTTTTAAAGTAAAACAAAATAAAATTTTACAACATAGTGATAGCATAATCCTTACCAATCCTTATTAATCCTTACCAATCTTTACAAATTCTTAACAGTATTATAAATGTAACATTAATTTTGTTATATTGTTCGATATCTTTTGAAGATTTAATAGCTCGACAAATTGTTACGAAATTAACCATACAGGTAACATTAAGAGCTGGAGAAAGATATAGGCTATTTTTGTGTAGATCAATTAATATGTGTCGGTCACACGGATAAAGTTGCAGGTAAAGACAAGTATTTTATTTATCAATATTTGTTCGTGATGTTAATTAATTTTCACATTTAATTATTAATTAATTACGCAATTAAGTATATCATACATATTTTTTTTCTGACATTAAAGTAGATATTAATTAACATATCAAAATAAATATTTTGAATGTTATTTGAATATTGAATATCAATATTTAATTTTAATGTATGTAAATATTTAATTCATGTTTCAGCTGTGCATTTTTTCATAAAAATAGCATTGCTGTATTAATATCTGACAATTTATAAAGTCTTTGTGGTTAATTTATTTGTAATTGCTACTATAAACAAGTGAACATTTAAAAAGTAAAGAGCCATTTTAAGAGTAGAATATTACGATCACTTCAGTTTCATTTAAACTATAAGGTAAGTTAATGGTCTGAGTAATTTTATAGGTCTATTAACAACGTCGTATCTTTTAGATTATCAGCGCATTAAAAAAACATCTCATTCAATTATATATGTAGTTATTTAGATATTAAATTAATGGTCTATTTTATCGGTTTTCCTGCTTTTGAAGTCCAAAGGTCCAAAGAAAGTAGCGGGCATAAAGCTAGCAATAAATGAAAGTATACTGTTTGTCTAATATTATTTATTTATATGCTAAAGGTAATTTTTTTTTTTATTTATGTAGGTATAGGACAAATATTTTTTAGCCAATTATTTATCTTTTCTTTTTAAGGTTGACTATATAAAAATAAACAAAAAAAAAAATAAAATATATAAAAATAACTTATATATTACACCTATTACATAGGAACTATATATATATATATATATATATATATATATATATATAGACAGGTTAGCAACCATAGTTAGACTTTGGTGATGTTTAAAGATGAACGCCTTTTACAACACCTACGGGGAAGGAAGGGGTAGCACATTCTATAGCGAGTGCATATATGTATGTATGTGTGTGTATGTGTATAATAAAGTTACATAACAAAATTACTATTGCAGCCACCAAAATTTAGTATGAATTAACTTGTTCATTTGAAAGAACAAACAAAACGTTATATTTATTTAGCGATACTTCTAAAATTTATTTTCAGCCATTACACTACAAAGAAAGAACAGCATTTGAATTAGTGCAGGCATAAACTGCATTATCCGGTAATTTTGGCTACGTGGGCCATTGCTTCAAAATGGCCGACCGGGCGTATTGTGACTCGGCTCGCAGCGCAGCTATAACCATATTACTAAATTACTCGCATTTCATACAATTGTGAAGTCAATGTAAATTTTTTGACTTTTATATTGAAACGCTTTATAGTGTCTCGAGTTTGTTTATTTAGTTTTTATATACTTCTATTTTTATTATGTAGTATAAGCGCCGTTGTAGCTAATATCGGTACAGTCAATTGTTTTTATGAATACTTAATATTTTGAGTGTTTTTTCAATATTATAATATTTTATATAATATTTAATATGAAAGATATATAAAATATAAAAATATAAAATAAAAATAAATAATCTGTATAAAATAAAAAAAATGAAAAGTATATTTTCGAATTTATTCCATAAAGAAAATTTGTTCAATTTTCACAAAATTTACATGGAACCAATAAGAGAAACTGAAGAAATCCCTAGCGAACGCAAAAAATAATTATCAAAATTACTTTAGAAGTGGCAATTCGTAAGAAATAAGAAAATGTAAAATGTAAGAAAATAGAGATCGGGTTGACGAAATTAATCTGTACGTATATAAGATTTATAAGCTTATTTGATAAAATGTGTAAAATTTTGAGATTACAACTAAAGTTAAAATATAAACAAGTCTGATTATTTCATAATAATTGATATCTTCACAATTTTTACAGTCTAGATAATAGAAATTCACAGTCACAATTTAAAGGGTACTTTCCTTGAATATTGTAAAGGATACTTTGTTTAATCAGGATAATACAGTCACACAAAACGTGAATTGATCATTGAAAGTGAACGCATAATTATTAGAATAAGAGTGGCAACAACATAAATTCAAATTTTAGCCCTTAATATTTTCATCCAATATTATATTGAAATCAGTATAAAATTTTATTACAAATCATTGTTTACGATATCAGCAGACCATATCTCTCTCACGCTCTGTCGCTTTCGAATCGTTCAAATAAGAAATGAACCATATAAAATGGAAAACACAGATAGATACTGCATTGTTTCACTTTGTTCATTAATTAATACATGGTTTATTTATGTTAAAGGGCTTTGTACGGGTTAATAGAAGTTTCTAAAATGATTATATAGCCTATATTACTCGTTGATAACGTGGTTTATATCATCATCACCATATCGTATATTATTTGGCTACTGCTGAACAGAAATTTAGTTCATATTGTTCCTTAAATATAATAAAGATTTCACTGTGTAATATCAAGTTGAAATTTTAATTTTAGAAACAGGTTTGGCGTCTCAAAATCGAGCAAATTGATGTATCTAAGCTAACGACATATTAATTACCTTTGGTGAATTGTTAATGCTTGCAAACCATCGATTCCATTTCTAATTTTGGAATCCTTAATGGTGTAGCCGTTTAACATTCTGCCTCACCTTTCGATTTTCCGGGTTCGCTTCAAACAAAACAAACTTGAGTGCCTATATTTATTACAAAACACCCACGCAAATAAATATTTGTGTTGGTGTTTTGTAATAAATATGTGTAATATGTATGCAGGGGGAATTTTAATAACGCGGACTACCAGTCCCATTGCTAGTAATATACCTTGTTATATCGACTTCCACGAGGTTTCCCTTGGAAAACATCGTGCTAAATTCCTGGTGTATTTTTTGTGATGGACCTGCCTTTTCATCTCACCTATCAACTCTCACCGGTGTCCCGCCAGCGTATATCGTTAGCATAGGCGGGGGTTTTTTTTTAATGGGTGAAAATGGTATGGTAGCCCCGCCTGCGCTAATGGGATACGCTGGCGGGGCACCAGTGAAGGGTGATCGATGAGAATGAAAACAGGCCAGTTAGCCCATTATGATGAATTCATCAGGAATTAATCATGATAGTTTCCAGGGGGAACCGCGAGGAGATCGACCTGGTTGGGTATATTGCTAGCAATGGGTTTCTTAGTCTTCATTACTAACAATCCCTTTTCCCCCCGCATAGGCGGGGTTACTATTATATTGTTATCCATTAAAAAATGTATGCATTTATAAAAAAAAAAAGGATATGTCTAACAGTTCCCATATTACAAGCTTTGCTTCGTTTACGACTAGATGACGTTATGTAATTAATCCAGTGGTATTTATTATTACAATTTAATTAGATAAGATAAAAATGGCGTGATTATCACGATGTAATAATTACGTTGAAGCGTTCTCATTTCCCCTTGTGTTGCTGTTAATCAACTTATTTTTCCATCACTCTCATTCTGGCAATTAATTATTCCGTCGGCGAATTATCGTTGCTCTTGTAATATTTTTGACAAGGGACACAAAAATGTTGAGGAAATACAATTATATTTTCACGGCTGTTACTTGATTTGTCTATTCATTAGCTCTGATCTATTGTATCTCCTTGAGAATATTGAATCCGCTATTTATATTCAACCAGAGGGAGACTTTGTACAAAAGTCGATTGCTTGGGTACCTCTGTTCCATTCGTATTTCAACCGTGAAGCAGTTGTGTTTGCATGGCTGTGTTTCGGTTTGAAGGGTGGGATATGGCGTGAATTAACTGGGTACAGGGGAATAACACCTGAGTCCTCAGGAATGGCAACGCATGGGGGGTATCATGGGCGAAACAATATACTCTGTTATGTCCATGGTACTGCTCATGTCTATAGGCGACGGTTACTACTTTCCATCAGGTGGCCCGTCAGCTTGTTTACCATTCTAAGTTGTATAAAAAAAAAAAAAAATAAAAAATAAAAAAAAAACTAGCTTTTACTCGTGTACTCGTTCATGTGAACGGGATATTTTTATTAACTGTATAACAAGAGTCGCGTTGCTGTGTGATCCCGGCATAGAATAGGCCACCCCTTCCTTTCCCGTGGGTCTCGTAAGAGTAGTTTAAGGGAGGGCGAGGGATGGGCAACAGCATGCGGCAGATGACAACTACTGGCAAAACCCCCCAAGGGGAAGGCTTATGTTCAGCAGTGGACAGTTAAAGGCTTATATGATGATGTATAACAAGTAGTGTATGTTTTTTTTTACCGTAAATAGTATTTGGTACCAAATTTTATGACGATTGGTTGAATCGTTAAAGCGCTAAGAGATAAACAAACTCACTTTCATATTAATAATATTAGTATAAATGTACTATGTTGGACTTTGTATGGATATTTGATTAGAAGTATTTTGTTTATTTCGCTACCAGTAGTCACATACTAATGCGACTGCTAACCTTCGAACATTGACTACTATTATTATTATCAGAAGTTTTATAATCTTTCATATTAGCCATCAATCTCAGACTGCCATTGATTAATTGATTCAGTTTGGGTTACGAACGATCAACAGTAGGCTCCGAAAAGCGATGTATTAATGTATGTTTTTGTCTAAAGACGCTTCGTTTAAAGGTAAAACAAGTGTTGCAAAACGCGTGTGGACGAAATGGCAGCAGGAGATTAATGACTAAGATAGAAGGTTGGCAAAGATGCTAAGATTTTGCTTAGTAGGTACAGTATTGAGTTTTCAAAAGGCTGTATTAAGGTTTCTTCGAGGTGGACAACGCACACGTGACACCTCCAGTTTTACAGGCATCCATAGGCTACTGTGACCGTCCATTAGCCGGGCTGTATACTCATGCTCATTTGCTATCTTCGTGGTATAAAAAAAATACCGGAACGCTAGTGGAGTATGAATGGATGAGTAGCAAATTAGGTCAGTAAGACTCTCGAGACAAATTACCCAAGTGGAGGTCGATTTGATAAGGTATATTGCTAACAATGGGGACTAGAGTCTCCATTAGTAACAATACCATTTCAGCTCATCCCTTTGGTTGATATACCATGTATAAACTCGTCGAGATAAATAACTGTTTTTTATTGTTCCACCGCTGCTATAAATTGCTGATAACATGCCCAATTGTAGCATTGTTAGAAGAAATTCATTGCTGAATTATTTTTTGCTAGTACTCGCAACTTTGTTTGTATGACCGGAATATATTGATTGACCTAAATAAAAGGTAGCTTATATCCCTTTTTATCATAAATACTATGTGTATACAAAATTTTGTACCCTATTGCTAAAATATGCCCTGCCAGATTGACCTCCTCGTGGTTCCCTCTGGAAACCATTGTGATTGATTTATCGTTAGAATCGTCACGGTAGGCCAACTGGCGTATTTTATGCTCACCTATTGTCCCTTACTAGTGCCCCGCCAGTATATACCGATACCGCAGATGAGGTAACCATTCCATTATCACCCATTAAAAAATAACTATGTGTATACTAATTTTCATAGTGATAACTTGAGCAGTTAAGACACTAAGAAATAACAAACTTACAAACAAATAAAGAATCCCATTTTCTTGCTTATAACATTTTTTTATTCAATTAGAATTACAAACAAGCTGACGACCCGCCTGATTGAAAGTGGTAACGTCGCCTATAGGGGGGAAAGGGATTGTTAGCAATGGAGTTTGACAGCCCCATTGCTAGCAATGTGCCTTATTAGGTCGACCTTCATGTAGTTCCACCTGGAAACCATCAAAAACAATTCTTGTTGAATTCGTCACGATGGGCTAACTGATCTACTTCATTCTCCCCTACCATCCTTCACTGGTGCCCCGCCTGTGTATACCAATAGCGCGGGTGGGGTAACCATTCCATTATCATCCATTAAAAAAAATCGTCGCCTATATACATGAGCAGTACCATGGCATAACAGGGAATAGTAGAATAGTAACTGTTTCGCCCATGATACCCCCCATGCGTTGCCATTCCTGAGGACTCAGGTGTTATTTCTTTGTACCTTGTAAATTCATTGCCATATCCCACCCTTCAAACCGAAACACAGTCATGCAAACATAACTGCTTCACGGTAGAAACACGAGTGAGACAGAGGTGCCCAAGCAAACGATTTTGTACAAAGTTTCCTTCAGGTACATTAGTAAGAATTTCCTGATTTATGATGTAGACTAGTTTTTACCTGTACTCGTAATTTAACCAAGATATGTTCACTGGCCGTATTAAAAAATATTATATGTTCTTTCCCATTCAATATAGTAACTTTTTTTTGTTCAATGTACTGAGTTTGGATTCTCAAGCACTTGCGGTTACGCTTTTGGTGTACACTCGCATATGCCAAGGTTTGCAGTGGATTAGGTAATTATATGGGTAAAGAATTTGGGCTTCATTATTAAGTGGGTACTAAGAGCATGACTTTTAAGATAACCTTTCTGATGCGGAATAATGGGCGGTGAGTTATCCTTGTGGATTTTACGATTTACAGGTTAAGCAGTTGGGTCAATAGAAAATTTTGGAGAAGGTTTGAGACCTTTTGAAGTCAATATAGTAACTGTATATCAAATTTCGTGACGATTGGTTAAGTTGTTAAAGTGCCGAGAAGTAATAAACAAACTCAATTTCCTATTTATAATATTAGTAAGGATTCTCGTGGCATTGTCTCGTGGCAAGTACGAGTATGCATCGTTTTTGGGTGCTATTACGAAATATCTAGTGTCCAATTTGGACTCTCAAATTTGTTAATAAGTGGATGTAGATTGGCGCTATATTTTAATAATTATTGAAAAATTACAGTATAGTAACATTATTAAGTAATAATGTTTATTTAAAATCGATTTGCTCACTACCTCTTAATCAGCAAGAATATGTAAATATATTTTTTTTTAATACCATAAAGGTGGCAAACAAGCATACAGCCCATCTGATGACAAATGGTCACTGTAGCTTATAGACACTTGTAACACTAGAAGTGACACGTGCGCGTTGCTGACCCTGAAAAAATTTTAATATACCCTTTTTGAAGAATCCCATACTGTAGTCTTTAGTGAAAACTTCGACAGGGAAGTCATTCCACAGCCTGAGCGTTCGCGGGACAAAATAATTATTTAATTAAATAATTAAAAAATATGCTATGTATTTATTGATTATAAACAGCTTATGTAAAACAAATTATGACGTAAAATTCTCTACGTTGCTTGACCTATTACAGAGCAGGTAATAAATTTTATAAAACCAAGCCTAGTTTTAGATTACAGAGTAGGCAAGAATAATTAAACGTGATACTCTACAGCGTAACTTAATCATAATGTTGCAGACATGTAATCATAATAATTGCCGAAACAACAATGGTTTATAATTAACAATATTGTAATAATAAGGTAGTAATTTACGTTTTATTGAATTGAATGTACGGATTTGTGTGAAATGATTCTATTAAAACTAGCTTTAAACCGCAACTTCGTGGAGGGAAAGGTATTGTAAGTAGTGGGGTCAAATAGCCTCATTACTAGCAATATACCCTATCAGGTCGACCTCCACGTGGTTCCCCCTGACCCAACTGACCTATTTCATCCTCACCTATCATTCTTCACTGGTGCTTCCAGCCTATTCCGTTAGGGCAAGCAGGGTTACCATTCCACTCACTTTCACCCTTCAAAAAAAAAACAGCAACTTCGTCGACGTGATCTGGATATATTCGCTTATATAGCATACCTATGTGTACTATTATGTACTAATAATATTGTAAAAATATTATTGTCTCTACATTACTGGTAGTACAATTTAATCATCATCATCACATCAGTCTTTAACTGTCAACTGTTGAAAATAAGCTCTTGGGGGTTTTGTCAATAATTGCCACGCTTGGCAAACGAATTGGCAACTGCAATTAGGGTTTAGAGATATTTTAAGAGGGACGCTACTGCCTATCCCTCGCCCTCCTTTGGTCGCCTCTTATGACACCCAAGGGAAAGGAAGGGGTTGCCTATTTTAAATCGGGGCCACACAAACATATATTTATATTCGCTTACATTCGGCTATATATTCTCTTACACGGATAAAAACTAGCCTGTGTCCATCTCATATTTCTAACATACGTATATACCAAATATAATAGTAGTAATGGGGTAAGAAATTATTAGTAATGAGAATATAGAAGTCCCATTGTTAGCAATATACCCTATCAGGTCGACCTCCACGCGCTTCCTTCTGGAAACTACCTCGGTTAATTCTTTATAATCCATTACGATAGACCAACTTACTAGCATTCATTTTTGCCTATCATCTTTTACTGGTGTCTTGCCAGCGTATACCGATAGCGCGGCCGGGGTTACCAATCCATTATCACTTATTAAACAAATATAATAGTAATTGGTCCAACCGTTAAGATGCTTAAGAGGTAACAGAGAAACAAACTTGCTTTCACATAATTAACATTACAAAAATCATTCTTCTATATGTATATACAGGCTCACAAACTTTTACATTTATAATAGTTGTAGGATATAAATAAAAATACATAGATATGTACTCGTATGTATGCGTATTAACGTATTTATAAAGCCTGAACACTGCTCCAAGCAAACTAGTTTCTGAAGTATAATTTCCTGTTATACCTATGGCATGGCTGGAAGAGATCGCTTGTTAGTACTAGGATCGTCTTTGTAATGAGTTCCTTGCCCTCGTTTCACTATTCCTTGGTTTTTGTGTTATTATTTTTGTAGAATAAAAAGTAAATAAAATGGGGATAGACACGGACATTTATTAAATTAATAGGGGAAACTTATTTTTCTTTCTACTTATATTTCTGTGAGAAAAATGTTGAATTTCACTGACAGATTAGTTTAAAAGGATATTGATATTTTTTATTTTATCTCATTTGTAGTTACAATAGTTAACTACTATAACTGCAAGGTGCAAGAGTATAAAATTCACTTCGAATAAGTGAATTTTATACTGATATATAAGTAGTATAAAATTCACTCGCACGAAGTCAGCACAACATTATAAGCTAGGTATTAGTTCATCGAACAAGCGATGCTGTATATGATGTACAGTGTATACTTACTTTATGTAGTAACCATAAACGGATAGCACAACTTCCTAAGGATAGTGCAACGTTGTTGCATCGTAACACAAAATAGAAGTTTGAAACTTAATATTGTTCTCTACCCCAGACCAACATGTCGGTCACGTCTGCAAAGGGTTTGTTCACGATCGTTTTAGAAAATATTTCCACATAGTTGTTGTATTGAAAACAGTGGATTACACAACCGCAGAGCATCGAAAATTGTTTCTAGACTAGCCTGGACGGTTAGAACGATCACTTTCTGTGAATCATATTTAGATTAATTTCATATCTTGCAGACGATAAAATTGTGCTTATTTTCTTAATATTCGTTCTCAGTAGCTACGTATTTTTACTAATATTTAAAAAGTGAATTGTTTGTTTATTACTTGTAACTTGACAGCTTAGTGAATTGTTATAAAATTTGGTATATATACCTAGGGTAATAGAATTTAACAGTAAGAAGGACATAGATTACTTTTAAATTAGTTAATTAAATATTGTACTCTACTAAATTACAGGAAATGATAATAAAATATAAATTATTATGGCTTGGCTAAAATTACCATTTTAATTATTAATAAATATAAAGGATAGGCTTGAGTAATTTGTCGTTTTAAAACAACGTTTTTTTTAATTACCAAAAATAATTATAAAAATCGATTTAAACTTAGGAACTTAATCGTCACAAGAAAATATGGACAAATTGAGAACCTCCATTTTAAAATTGGCTAGATTTTACTAATGATATGAATATAGTAGTAAATTAGGCTGGTATTTTAATAGATGAAAATATAACGATACACTCGTTTATGGTAAGGGTATACAATGACGGAGCATCAGTGGAGGATGGAACAATGAAGATAAAGGCAAACTCAGTAAGTCTGTCGTGGCGAATTTACACAAATAAAGTAAGATGGTTCCAAGCAGGAGTCACGTGGAGGTCGACTTTACAGAGACACAGACTTGCTATTGTGGAGTCACGTCTTCATTCATTATTCATTATTAACCATGTCTTCCTCTCCAGTATTAGGCAGTTTTTTTAATGGGTATAAATAGATCGGTAACGTCCTTGCGCTATCGGTATATGCTGGCGAGGTATCCATTAGAGTTCATAGGAGAGAATAAAAGCAAGTTGGCCCATTGTGATGAATTGGAAACAAATTAACCACGATGGTTTCTAGCGGGGTTCTTGTGGAGGTCGACTTGACAGGGTACATAATTAGCATTGGGAATTAACAATCCCTTCCTCCCTAGTATTAGCTAGCTAGCTAGCTATATACACATTTTATAAAGCAATAAGTCTTAGCTAAGTATTCGATCTGAGCACTTCTGTGAAACTTAACATTAGAGAAACGGCTCTAGCTTTTAGCAAATTTATGGGCCGAGAGCAATTCTTAAATAAAAGATGGAAAGATTTTATTGCCGGATACTTCATGCGATATACAGTTTTAAAGAAACCTGAATTGCGTTATAAGCCTCATAGATTTTCCTTGAATATAAAATAAAATTTTGCGGTAAAAGTCTACTTGACTCTAAATATATCCCAATCTTGCTACTACCTCTGTTCTATTCTTGTTTCAGGCATTAAGGAGTTTAGTTAGCATGATTGTGTTATGGCTTGGATATAATAATAAAATTACTCGGCATAGGGGAATTACAGCT
Organism: Galleria mellonella; assembly: GCF_026898425.1. NCBI lineage: Eukaryota > Metazoa > Arthropoda > Insecta > Lepidoptera > Pyralidae > Galleria > Galleria mellonella. The sequence continues at coordinate 1,688,992 of NW_026442068.1, read as the reverse complement.
TAATCCTCAGGAAATGCAAGTTACCCTCGGCGTCTTTAGGTATTTTGTGAAGGCGACGCTATTGTATTACTAAATAATGAATTATCAGTGAGATTCAGTACACGTGCGACTTCAATTTGACACTAAGGATTGATCATTGCTACTATAATTAATTTTCTCGATTATTCATGAATTTCTAAACATAAGTAATTATAAAATGATAAATATATACCCTCTACCCTACCTATCTACCCTTTTTACTCCGATATAAACATTATTATTATTACAATGTCAGCCGTTAACTGTCCATTCTTGAACATAGGCCTCACCTTTGGAGGGAATTGCCAGTATACTATGCATGGGAGCTTTTAAATTTTATTTATTTAATGCTTAGTTATCATAAAATATAGCGTAAAATAGAAATGATAAATCATCCACTGTAAATTTAATATTTGTACATCTAAATCCAAACTAAAATATTGCCGTCGAATTTATAACAAAATATTGTCATCATCATCAATCAGCTGTTCATATATATTCACTGCTGAATATAGGTCTCCTTCATACACTGCTCGCTAAGGAACAGTCCCGAGCCACTTGCATCCACTGACTCCTTGCAATGCATTTTAGGTCGTCGCTCCATCTAGCGGGGTATCGCCCTACGTGACATTTATCTGTATGGGGTAGCTACTCAGGAATCTTTGTTCCTCAATGGTTGTTTGTTTTTCGAGCTTTGTGACCAGTCGATTGGCACTTCAGCTTGTTTATCCTTTCGGCTACTGTTAATCATTTTGGTTCTTCGTTGGATATTCTACTACTACCCCGATATACGGAATCATAATATTGTATTGTTTTTACATAAATTAAGTTTTTTCTCACAGCTATGCTTGCGTGGCAATCGTTATCTTCTCTCCTGTGGATATTTTAGTAAATGCTGTCTTAATGCTCAAAATCATTATGTAAGGAAATCCTGTGCAAAACTATATGTCTCTAGAGCTTTTATGGTATTGGTGTTTTGACCAATCATTGTTTTAGTTTAAGAAACTTTATAATTAGGAAGTTTAGTTATAAATTTATTTTTAATACTGTTGTGCGCGTGTCTCTTCTACGCGATCACTTAGACAAATTTGAATCAATTTTGATAATTCCTCTTAAAGTCATTAGAAAAGTTTTTTGAAAGCCACTCACAGACAGAGAATGTATTTCGAGAGTGCTAATGTAGTCCACGGTCGCAGCAGCTATTACTGAACTCTATTTTTTTGCATTACAAAATGTATTTTTTTTTTAATATAATCTCAGTTAGATTTATATTAACATAAGCATATTCTTTTATAAGTTTATTTATACTTTTCGTCTTTATTATAAGTCTAATAGTAAAGTGTATTCCTTCTCAATAAATGCTATTCTTGAATAAACATTTTGAGTACATTGTTCAATGAAGCGTTTCTTTACGCTTCCTTTTACTTCCTTCCCCAACAAATTATTTTTCTTGGAATGCATTTACATTTACCACTTCTAAATCTTCATTCTATTTACAAAGAGATCTCGATTTTAATAATCGCTTTGTTTATTAAGTAATCATGCAAATGTAATGGACGCAATTCAATGTTTTGTCAGCTTTACATACAATTTTTCAATACACTTAACTTTTTATTTTAAATAAATTTATGGCTTAGTTGCAGGATTTTTAAGTGAAGACGTATTTTTATATTTTACACAAGGTTTATAAGTTTTAAAAAAAGTATTTAATCGGTGCTTTTTTTAAAATTATTACTACCAATTTCACTAAAATAAAACTGTCAGCGAAATCTGGGTAATTTAGTTGGCTCATCATAAAACGCGACAGTCGGTATAAAAAGGACTATATTATTTTATATCGTCTACTAATTACGATCTATCTACCATCTATGGTGGGTTAATATTACTATTTATGGCGGTTAAATACTACACTAAACCAGAGTATCGGGAGACACACTCGCATAATAAAAAAGAAATCATATTAGTTCAATTTCTACATAATCCTTACTAATATTAAAAATGTAAAAGTGAGCCTGTTTGTTATTTTAAATCACCTTAACGGATAAATTAAGTACTATGAAATTTGGTATGTACGCACGATGTATGGTATATGGGACGAAGAAGAATATAGGCTGCTTTTATCCCGGTCAATAAACATATCCCGGTTAACGTGCGAACTCGCAAATAAAAGCTAGTTTGTATATAAATAACAAAAATCTTGTTCTATTTATTAATCCTTATATTATTGGATTTGAGCACTAATAATAAATATAATTATTGTCCGTCTAGTTTGGTCATAAAGGTAATATCACTTGCCAATTAGACATCACAAAAACTGTTTCCATTTATTGACTAATAAATAAATATCACTGTTTTTCTTAATAAATAGACACCTAATACTTGTTATTAGTAATTTCTTATTTTGGTCCATAATTGAGATATATATTACTGAGATATAATGCTGTGTGAAAGACGAATGGAAGGACGAATGGATAAAGTCGCGCTATAAGGGTTTCTTTGTACCATTTTGTATGGAACCCTAATAGGTACTAAGTAATAATATACAATGTAAAAAAACGAATTCGTGGCAATGAATTAATTAAATAGATACGTTTAGCTACCGAAGAAATTAAATAAAACGGGACGACATTGTCTGGCAACGTTTCTCTAGTGTGCGGTCACAAAATGGTAACTAATCGATAGTTTGTTTTTTGACTTGTTCTGAAACGCCATCTAGTTTAAATTGATTTATCATGAAAATGTGATTAAGGTTTTTTGAAATAATCACAAAACACTAACTAAACGAAATAAGTAACCAATCGAAATATTCAATCAGTTGTTCGGTTTTTTTTATCTGTACTATAATGTTGATCAGCAGGTTGTCTTATGGAACTAAATAGAGATGGTTCTAAATTACTAATATTTAAGAGTGAGATGACCCATCACTAGTTTGTTGTTTTTTGTTAAAATCTATTAAAAAATCTTCAATACGACATTTATCATCAAAATACGCATTAAATTACAGTAGGGCAATGACTGTCTTTCATTCCAATTTTTAATTTACTTCAATTGCTGATTCAGCCTCGATTCGCAGTTCGTAGAAACGAGAATAAAAATAGCATTAAATCAAATTGGAAGCAGTTAAGATGGGCGGAATTGTTGGAAATGTCGTTAAAATTGCAAAAAAATATTAATTCAAGCCCACTGTAAATTGATGAAATTATGAAATACGTAATACCTATGTTTATATTAAAATTTTACCTTAGCACACATACATACATTTATACATATGTATTATACACTCCCAATATCCCGCGGCTTCACCTGCATGTGTCAGTATATGAATTATACTATGTCCTAAGAATATGACCTATCCATGTACAAAATTTCATTTAAATGCGTTCAGTACTTCTTGGCTAAAATATTAATTCCTCTATTTATAAAAACCAAAACCTTCTATAAATCTATTTTAACTATACATGATAAACCTCACCTGTGCTATCAGTATACGCTGGTGGGGCAGCAGTGAGAGATGACAGGTGAGGATGAAAGCAGGCCAGTCGTCCTATCCTATAGTGATGAATTACTAAAGAATTAACTACGGTGGTTATCAGAGGGAACTGCGTGGAGATCGATTTGGTAAGGTACATTGGTAATAATGGGGGCTATTGGACCTCATTACTAACAATTCCTTTTGCGATAATGCGAGTAGGGTTATGAGAGGTTTGACGTTTTTATTTATTAATTTTTTTATTGCACAATAAAACTTTATAAAAGTGGCGAGCTTAATGCCATATGGTATTCTTTACCGGCTTACCATTACGTACGAAGCGTAGCGTAAGCGTAAGCGTACAAAGAGTAGTATTTTATCAATAAGGGGATAATAAAATTAACGGTATATTATTTTTAAAAAATCTATCTACCGTGCGGATAAACTTATTTTTTTTATACCAAAAAGCTAGCAAACAAGCATACAGCTCGTCTGATGTAATATAATCCTAATCATTCGGGCGTTTCAAATATAGTTGAAGAACATTTTTAGTTTCTCTTGAAGTTCTATTTCTGACATATTATTATGACAAATTGGAGTATCAACAGGGATGTGCTCGGACACAAGAGTTGTATCTAATGTCTTTGTTTCGCAAACAACGCCTAGCCACCGTTGTAATTGCCTAGTGCTGTCTACAATATACGCAGAATATAACTGTAGTCATCAGCAATATATTTCGTCTGTACCATTTGTTCGGGAACTATTCCTGTGGACATTGTGCATTGCCCTCAACGTGTAACGTGATTGTTTACGGCCTACGTGTGTCCGATAGGTATAACTAGTTCATATTATAATAGACAACTTTGATCTCGTAGTATTACATCAATAACTTGCTAATATAGGTATATTTTTGACCATTTTAAATATGTTGTATATTTGGAGCTGATCATATAAACTTTATGGATGTCCCAGTTAATATGACCATTTTCTACATAACTTGGTCTATTTATAAATAAGAAATTATAATTGTACATGACATTTGCCTATAGACTTTAAATGATAATTTATCTGTAGATAAAATAGATAAAAGGTGAGAACTAATTGTGTCTTACATTCATACATACACGCTGGTATGTTGGGAGTCTCTTTACTCCTCCCTCAGACAGCACTAGGTCTATCTGATGATATACGAAATTATGGATAGATGATAAATAAATTCGTTTTATATATCACCAATATGTGAAAATTGTCTGAATAATAAGATATTTGTAGATAATAATAATAGAAACATAATGTGATGTACTCATTAAAGTTGAGACTGCAAGTCCCCCCGCTCCTGCCACTCCTCTGGGTGACGTCCGGGCGGGTGGTCGTGTGAGTCGCATTGTGACATATTATTGTTTATTATTTCCTACACCTACCTACCATACGAGGAGGACAGCACAAAATTGGCGACGAGGTGAAAATTTGTAAGTAAAAAATATATATATATATATATATGTCATACGACTACAAAATTACCTGTTCTAATCAGTCCAAAGAGTGTAACTATTGCGTTGTTATTTTAATGTAACTTGACACGAATAACATTAAACTGTTAAATTTCTAAATTCACAAGGAAGAGAGAAGATAATTTATTAATTCTCAATCAATTTATTAAATATAGAAAAGACTAAAAGCAATTTCAAAAAGAAATAAAGATTTGATTCTATAAATTGTATAGAGAGAGCAAAATATTGATAATACATATTACGGTGCATAGTACGTTTTGTAATTTAGCGACACACTGTGACTGATTTTAACGCGTTTGCGCATCATAGTCGTACAATAACTTGCTATACATGCCTAAACAAATGGTCGGCGTTTGTTGATGTCTAGGTATACCGTACCGCATACTTTCTGTTTATATTTACATCACAGTATAAGTGATTATAACAGTTGAATTCTTAAGATAAGTAGTTCGGGGATACCAGCGAATACTGACTATACATACAACAAAATGTGCCTGCATGTATTAGCCGAGTCGGAGTAATTATTTTGACAAATAAAATACACCGTACAATCCGAATGAGCAAAGCCCATTAAATACATAATTCCACATAAACTGTAATCTATTTAGATACAAGTTTATGCAATTGGTGGTTCCGATTATAGAGGTTGCTTCCATAATAAATAGATTTGTATGTAGGTATAAACCTAATACAAATGTAATTATCATAAGATAATTATGATATATTCAAACACTTCACATTAACTTCATTATTTGACAGATATTTGGTAAGAGTTGAGGTTACGATTTTGTTTTTCTTACAAGGAACCAGCAGAATATTAGCGTTGCCGGTAGTTCTCTGCTTAATTCTGAATTGGTTACCCTTTCGCCGTTGGGGCACATAAATTTACCTACGTATTTATGTTGGTTTATAAGTTCAAAAGGCTGTGTTTGTAACTGAGAATAATCCATTTATCCACCTGTACAACAAGTACAAGTATTCGCATTTACAATATTGTTGCCTACAATTATAATAGCATACATTATTACGGTAGGTAGGTATAATCATTTAATAAAAAATAAAATAAAAATAGCCTTTATTCCTGAATTACAGATTCTTTTTTAAATTGTAAATATGTATAAATAATTAATGTTGACATCAGCAACATCTTATTTTTCAGGTTGTTTTAGAACAATCATTTTAGTATATTCATTTACAAACACAAAATTCTGAAAAAAATATAATAATAACAACTTATAATATTTTATTTAGATTCAATCCTTGACGGGGTAGTCAGACGCATTTGTCGACTACGATATACGGTTAATATATTTGTTAATAATAGTAACATAATTGGTTATTTGTCGATTATCATTAGTTGACAGTATTTATATAAATACGTATAAATAATATACCACCATAAAATTCCCGTTTTGCAAATTGTCTTATTATAACATCTCAATTGTCAAATCGTAGAAAAATGCAGTTCCTCAGAACTTAAGTTAAAAGATAATTCTACTTAAATAGAAATAAATATTGTGGAAGCAATTCAATAGAGACTGATGAAAGATCAGTAAAAGGACACTAAAGAAACCAAATCTTGTAAAGAGATTTCGGTGAAGAATATACGGTGTATGAAATGTGAGAGTACATATCAAAATAGTTATGATGCACAATGTGTTGCAAGAAATAACTTTTGCTAAAAGTGTGGATTTATAAGCCATTTAGGTTAAAAGCAATATCGCACTAATCGAAATAAGTGCATGAATGTGCAAGCGATAGTTATATGGCGAAATAAATAGTATAAACCAAATAATCCATCAAGTAAAAAATAAATAAAGTTACCAAACAATCATTCAACTCTCCTATAACTACATTCATACTGAATGTTGAACATACTCTATTCCACTATAAAATATCTTGCCAAAATAGTGGAACTAAATGTTAACCATACTCTATTCCATTATAAAATATCTTGCCAAAATTGTGGAACTAAGTGTAACTCTATTTTATTATAAAATATCTTGTCAAAATGGTGGAACTAAATGTTAACCATCCTCTATTCCACTATAAAATATATATCTTGCCAAAGTGATGGAGTTACATTAAACATACCCATTGATTTGGGTACAAAACTAGTATACCCATAAATTCGGGTACAAAACTAACATACCCATCAATTCGGGTACAAAACTAACATACCCATCAATTCGGGTACAAAACTAACATACCCATAAATTCGGGTACAAAACTAACATACCCATCAATTCGGGTACAAAAGTAACATACCCATCAATTCGGGTACAAAACTAACATACCCATCAATTCGGGTACAAAACTAACATACCCATCAATTCGAGTACAAAACTAACATACCCATCAATTCGGGTACAAAAGTAACATACCCATCAATTCGGGTACAAAACTAACATACCCATTAATTCGGGTACAAAACTAACATAATAATTGACATAATATTATATACCCATCAATTCGGGTACAAAAGTAACAATAATAATAATAGTCGACAAAACCTAGGACTACTTAAAACTACTTAAAAAAAAAACTAACCAAGAAAAATCTGACAAAATTCTAGGACATATCGAGTCCTAAAGACTCGCTGATGTACTGGGCCCATTTAAAATGTCAGTCTTGGTTGGATCTGGAAGAAGTAGAGAAAAATTGTACTCGCAGCTTATTGTGTACCTAAGAGACTGCTATGATTCATTATATATTACAATTAAGTTGCATATTAATTTACTAAACACAAAACAAACAAAAAAAATCCAAAATTCAAATTCAATATCTAAATGAACATCAGTTAGATATTGATCATAAAATCAAGTGTTTAGTAAAATAAAATAGTATAGCTCAAATAAACAGAAAATATAATCGAACTTGTAGACAAAGCTGCGAATTGAGTTTCTCTAGTCATAGTTATTTTAAAGAATAGAAAAAAGGAATATGAATCTGTCTGTCAAGGGAAAAGTCCTAAACAAAAAATGTGCATGCTAATCTTGGTAAAAAACATGTTACAATTACTACATAATTAAAATACCTAATATGTATTTACTGCACACACACAACGAGATTTGTTTATGCAAATAAATTTATCTTTATCTAAACCTGGCTTAAAAGATGCTTTTTATCAAATTGAGATTAGAATGTACTTAAGTTTTTTATAACAAGCAAGTGGTTATTTCGTTTCGATTACGATCCTACTACAATAAATAATTAAAACTCTGTTTATTTAAACAGTATTTACCAAATCTCTGTTTACAGTGACTAAATATTATATTATTTAGTTTGTGTAACAATGATACTTGTAACTTAACGTGTCAAAATCTATAAATTATATAAATATAATTTATTACTTTAAGTATCTTTATTTTTAATAACAGAGACTTACCTTAGTTTAAATATAAACAAATATTGGTCACGGTTTTGTAGCAAGACATGTAAACCATCAACTAATAGGTATATTATAATATACACATGAATGTTTTAAATGTAATAATTGGAAATAATCCCAAATAAAGGAAATGAATAAGACACCTAAACATGTATTAAATATCTTACACAAGATTAACTGTTTGTTTGTTAATATTTTAATTTCGAACAAATGATGTAAGGCTAAAACATGTCCTACATCTATTTAAATTCGCGATTCACAACGCGAAAGTTTAAAAATGTGTTCAACGTATTTTAACTTTGTAAGGCAAAATAATATACCTACATATCTGTACACGTAGGTTACAAATAATGTATTAATAAAGGATTTATGTTCATGTTTAATCAATCGTAAGTAGAATTTTTAGGGCATGAGCTAATCTCAGAAAGTATTACTTGTAAGTCCCTAAAGACTATAGAATCACTTAGAAAACCAATTTTTTGGAAAATTTTAAAGTTATAAAACTAGTAACCTATTTTGAGAAATAAATATGATAATGTGTTATAATAATATTTAGATTTTATGCGTAAATATTTTAGATATATGTATATAACTGTATATTATCAATATCTTAAATTACAAGTTGTACACAGTCACACTTATCTATCTTTATCAGTTTATTGGTACACAATAAAAGAAAATGGACTCAAAATTTGGCTACAATGACTGAACAAATACGTAAAATGTTAAGGCGTAAGCTCGCTAAATATACTGTATTCAGAGTTCTGGAAAGAAAAGCAAACATTTACAGTAATTCGTAATTTCAAAGCAAAAAGAGTTAGTAAATTGTGGACACTTAAGTTTTATAAGCCATGCAATTAGTAGTTAGATGCTCCCAGGAAAACTGAACCTTAAAGTCAATCATTACAAACTCTTTAAATACGAATTCTGAGTCCTTTATTAATGGTTTTCTATTTTTATTTCATTTGAGATAGCGTAGACGAGCATTCGCTACGACTCATGATAATTATTCTGGCACCCCGGCACTGTTGCCATAAACAGTAGATTATGTATCAAGGTACAAAGGATTGATACCAGTCTCGGTACATATAATAGATGTTGTAATCAATGTTCATGAAGAAATAAAATTTTGTCTACATTACATCTGATCTAAAACAATATATTATGTAACATTCCTAAAATTAATCGATGTCTAAACTATAATAAATGTGACATACTTATGTAAATATTGAGATTATAAATAGTAACGTCTCTAATATTGTCAGTATATGTATTGTAGGAATTATTAATTGGAATTCTGATATACTTAGTATAAGACCATAAATCTTCTTAAAAGTACATAAATAAAAGAAATTTTACAAGACTTGACACTTTATTCAGCACAACATTGGATAACTGCTTAGAATTTGGTATTAAACTATACTATTCGACACCATATCGACCGCAGTAGAACGAAGCAAGTAGAATACAAAAATGTGACATTATAATACGTGTACAAATAAATTAAAATTAAAAATCTGACTGGAGGGATAAACTCCTGCTATACCTCATAAGTTACAATATCATGCCACATTATTGATTTGTCATTAGAGATAAAATCTCTTCTATTGTACATGCTAAGAATAATGAGATTTATTTAGAATGGCAGAGACAAATCAATAAAAGAACATTTTAAAATTGGAAGGGAAAGATATAGTGACATAGATATTGAAAATAGGAGAAAGTGTATTCGGAATATAATTAAAGAAAATATATATGCGATACTTCAATCCCTGTATACATATACTTATTGGCGCTGTATCTAGAAGAAATTATGGGACTAGACAAAAATTGAGATGAAATATACACAATAATATACTTAAGAAGGTGGAAGATCAGTAAGAAATTATAAGGATGATGAAAAGAAAGATCTCGATGGACTTCGAGAGGAAATAGTCATATAGTTATTTTTATACAAACCAGTCTTATTATATTTAGTTGCCTAAGTTATATTTTGTAACATAATATATATGGTAATATCATGATATTATTTTAGTTACCTATGACTGTAATGTAAAACTATATTGTTGTAGTTGTATCTATATGAAATTTGTGAGTAATTGTATCCTTCACATTTTGTTGTAAACTCAACTTTGTTTGAAAAAAGCAACAGCTAAGTTTCTTGCCCGTTCTTCTTAGCTGAAATTGCATTCCGAATGGGCGGTAGATTTATAAAAAATATGACTATTCAAAAATGCTTAAAAAATAATAATTAAGTTTCCTAGAGTAAAAATATTCATATTCTATTATTAATTTTAAAATATTTTGAAAAGGGAGAGATGTGATGTACTCATTAAAGTTGAGACTGCAAGTCCCCCCGCTCCTGCCACTCCTCTGGGTGACGTCCGGGCGGGTGGTCGTGTGAGTCGCATTGTGACATATTATTGTTTATTATTTCCTACACCTACCTACCATACGAGGAGGACAGCACACATAACATTAATGTTTTATTCTCAGAACTTATGTACATTTATTTGTATTATTATAAATGTATATTTTATAGAACATTAATGTAACATTAACGATATTGTATGGGATAGAGCTGGCTGGACGAAAATGCATGAGAGTTAGTTGCACCGACAAAAGGAAACTCTTAAACGAAAAAAAAAAAGAATGTAACTGACTATTCGATAACAACAAATCGCTCTTGGTTTGATTTTTTTTATTTATTTCTCATAGATATGTTTTTTTATATTCGTCACCTATATAAAAAAAAAAAAAAAAACCTTCGGAAGGTTTCTCTTTAACATGAACTTCGAACTCAACATTAAAATCATCAAAATGTCAAACCTACATCAACTTTTTAGATGGTCGGCGTTGACAACTCTGAAATGTTACCATTAACAATGTGACGTCCCCATAGAATGGCTATTCACATGATGCTTACGGAGATATCACAATGGGATTCGATATCTACAGTCAGAGTGGCAAACTGATGGAAAGTGGTAATGTTCTCCTACAATGAAACGTAACGTAAACATTATAGAATACACCGTGACGCCATTCCTGAGAACTAAGGTGTTATGCCTCCGTACACAGTTACGGGTAATTTAACTGCCATATTACACACTTAGGTTTTTTATATACAGGATTAAATCGAATTATTAGATGAAATGCTTTGATATAAATATTCCAACTCACAGCTAGAAAACTTCTTTTAAAGAAATGAACATTATTTTCAAAAAGTTGTATGGGTAGAGAAATAACTAAAACTTTGAGCCTTACTGACGTGGTGTATTCATCTGTCAAATTAAAACAAAAGTATCGGAAATTTGTATTATTTTTTCGATTCATGTTGGATTAAAAAAATGTAAGTTACAGTAGCAGAATATTCCATTGAAATGATGTTAATATTTTAGATATCACCATGTGTTAAGGTCATGGAAGACTTAAAGTAGAAAACTATAGCTACATTTAATTAAGAATCATTTATTAGTGAAATTATTATTTTTATTCACTGTGAATCATAAATATGATTTTCACTTGTAATGACTTAATGTCGCATTTCCAACTATTTGCTATTGAAATAATGATTTTTATGATAAAAGCGAGTGACTAGAGGCTTTGGCGCAGTATAATAAAGTCTTTATTTACTCGCTCTGTATAACCCAGTCAGCTAACTGCTGCGACTTTACTTCATTACTAACCGAGTGTAGTCGATGACTCACGAATAAATTCGAACGCAGCGACAATAATTTTATTTAGAGTGATTTGTAGCAGACTGTATGAAGCGATGTGGCTAGAGTGTCATATATGTTCGCGTAACAAATGCTATTTCACTTGCTTTATGTGAAATATTTCAAATTACTCCGCGGGTAGCCCGAGGTGGTAGTCGTGCATTAACTTCTTGTATTTTATACCAGCAAGTTGAGCTAGTTTTAATTCTTAATCTTTCAAAATGTGAAATTACTTATTAAAATACTTGAGTCTAAATTCTATATTCTATTTGCAAAAATTTACGATCTGTTAATGAAAGTGATCTGATATCTGTCAAATGTAGTTATGAACTATGTCTTTCAAACAAGTTTTTTAATTATATTAATTGACAGCAATTTAGGCTTTATGTTAAGTTATATAGAGTCTTTTACTTATACTACGGAGGTAACAAACAAGCATATGACCCACCTAATGGTAAGCGGTTATCGTAGCCTAAACCCCAAAAGCAGCAAATAATGGCTGGCTTTTATTGCAATGATTAAATCACTCAAAGCCCTGATTAAGGAGTTTTCAGAAAAATACTCAAAGAAATTAATTGTCTTGAATAAAATTAATATTTGTATATTAAGGACTCACTGGACTCTGCAAAATAAGCATATGGTCCAACTAGTCTTATGCTCATAAAATGTTTCCAATTTTGTCACAGTGAGGACGAAGCGCCAAAGCTCTTAATTTGTGGCTGTAGGTCACTCATACCCTACTCATAAACAATATATCTTCTATCGAAAATACACTTTATACCCTGAAGAGATTAAAAAACATCGCTGCTAAGAATACCTTAAAATTTCTATTACTGACAGAAATCAGCAGTGAACTTTTAAAAAAGGGTGAGTTCAAAAGATCACAGAGGTCGCAGTGTTACAGGTTTATATGCTCTAAAAAGCCTATCTTCCAATAATAATAATACCTATGAATATCTAAAGAACCAGGGGCATAACGCGCGCGTTTTCTATCCTGAAGAAACTTTTTCCCCTTTTTTGAAGAAACCCATACTGTAGTCTCTTAAAAATATTCTACAGGGAACTTATTTCATAACTTAAGCGTTCGTGGGAGGAAACATTTCTAAAATGATGCTGTACGCAACCATCCAGGCTCTAAAGTATGGGAGTGAACTTCCTGTGGATGGCGAGCTGTACGATGACAGAAAGTGTCCGTGGGTGTCATATTAAACAAATCCTCTGACAACAATTCGTTGTACAAGCTTCTACAGGTCACAAAGTGAGGCAAAATCTCTCCTAAAACTTAAAGGTTTGATACCGCTTGTTAAGTCTGGGATCATCGACAATTTTAATAGCTTAGACAGAAGGGACGTGATCGCCATAGGTCTGTAATTTGAAGTTTATATTAGAGTATAGAGTATATATAGTCTAAATTTCAACTCAATTTCTATTCGGAGTTGCTACATATAAATTGTAATGACTTGTAGCATCCATCCATCTATATATTTGTAATCTGTGGTATTGTATAAATGGTTGTACAATACCACAGATTATAAATATGCATAATCTATATTTTACACTACTTTAAATATAATGTTTTAAATTTACAACTTCTTTTTGTGTAGTAAGTTGAAAAGAGTGTTGTGTAGTTGAGTAGGTTCAACAGATCGAAAGAATTAAGTTTCGTAGCAGATATCTTTTGAATAAATAGCTCAATTAATACATCCATGGAGCCAACTGTGCGTAGAAGGAGGAAGGGATTGTTAGTTATGGGGAGGTTAGTCCCAATTGCTATCAATATACCCTATCAGGTCGACCTCCATGTGGTTCTCCCCTGGAAACTATCGTGACTAATTTATCGTTGAATTCGTCACGATGGGCTAACAGACCTGTCTTTTTAGTCTCATCTATCATCAATCACTGGTACCCCACCAGTATATACCGATAGCGCAGACGGGGTTACCATGCCATTTTTTGCCATTAAAAAAAAATTATGTGTAGAAGATACAGGCATAAGAATGTACGGGTTCAAACCATAGCCGCATAAATTTTTTTTGCAGTCATACATATATACACATACAATACATATAATTTCTTTAAAAATTCGTAATTAACTGTCACGTATCTGGTCGTAAATAAATGCTCTTGTATAATGTTCGTTCAGATGGTATTCGTACTTAATAATGTTGCAGAGATTTTCTTAAGTGAGTTAACGATGGGCAATAAAAGTTACCTACGTAACACACGAACAAGAAGATATTCCGCGGCAACATTCAGACAAATAGACTTTGTTACTCTGTTACAAGGTAAAGGAGAGTGTGCAAGACATAAATACAGTTTATTGTCTCGCTTACCTACAGTTAACTCGTGAAAATGGGTACTTTAAGAATGTAACTATTATATTTTATACATTTAAAATATTCCTAATATTAATATATACAATTTAATATTTTTTTCTTATTTTATTTTCCATCGAGACCGACAAAAAAAGGCTTAGCTAAACGTTTTCAGATGAATCGCTTTATATTAATGCTCAGTAACTAGTATCTAAAATTAAATTGAATGCAATAATGAAATTGAAACCAATTTCATTAAACAGTTATGAAGATAAGAGAGGTTACAAAGTAAATACAAATTAATTAACGAAAATATTCAAGGAGAACTTCGTGGAGGTCGATTTGATAAGGCATATTGCTAGCAATGGGACTTTTATAATCTTATTACTAAAAATCTCTTTCTCCAAATAGGTTTAATTGGAACGCCCATAACTTCGTCCGCATGATAGAGATTAAACGTAGTCTACTTCGTGTATTAAGGGCATTGTTATGCATGTAGTATATGCCAAAAATGACGATGAGTTAAACTATCAAAATGTTAAGGAATGACAAACGTACTAGCTTACTTTCAAATTTATAATAATAATAATAACTAAAATTAAGTATTTTCAGAATATAAGCGCAACTAACAATAGGCAATGTGCCCTCTGTTGAGGGCTTAGTTCTGAAATAGGATACTTTTTGTTTATTATGTACTTATGATTCTTGTATTCATATGAAATTGTTAGTGGTCAAATGTTTTAAATTCTATTCTGTTAATATTAATAATAGCTTTTTTTATTTGTTTAAATAAAAAGTGTATAGCTGATCTCCTTCTTCATCTTAAATAATTATAAGTTGAACTATTAATACGTCATGATGATAGGAAATAAATTCAGATTCATGATATTAATAAATATTATTTTGTTGACTTTTATATATCTACTTTTTCGACAAGAAATCCGTTATCTTATGATTGCCTTAAAAAGATTGCTTTCAACATCAAGGCGCTTTATTGTATTCATAAAAGTATATCTATTGTAATTGTGCTCTTTTATTCTCTATGTTGTATCATGCAAATAAAGTATGCTCATTCATTCATATTAAGGTTCATATGATGACTGCTGGTTTTACATATGAAATATAGCCTTTATTATTTACTATTATTTAAAAGATACTAAAATTGTATAATTCATTCTAATGATTTATCCGTTACTGCTATAGTTACTAAACTAAATAAAATATGAATAATATTGTTTTCTAAACAAAAAAAAAACAACAACCTACTTCGATTGTGGTATAATCAGATATTTTGATTTCAATATTAAACTACTGAATTGATTTCGATAAAAATTATGGCATCGATATGTAAGTATATCCTTTTAGATAAATATATATATATATATATATATATATATATATATATATATATATATATATTCAAATCGGTTTACAATTGACAGAGTTATAAGGTGAGAAATGTAAAAAAAAGAATACAAGCGAATTCATAACCTTTTTCTTTATTAAGTCGGTTGAAAAAGGTTGAGATTTGGATAACAGTTTTTTTTTTTTATTTTCGAAGAAACAACTATTTAAATTAAGGGCAATTAAAAGTTACTCCAGTAAAGCTCTCTAATTTTTAAAAAATGTGATAATTTTTTTCTTTTAATATAGTGTCGAAATAAAAATTGTCAAGTAATTTTCCAAGTTGCCATGTTCAGAATAAGTAGTGTGTTAACTCTCGTTACGAATCTGAAAAGCCAATTAATGCTTCTTTTAATAATTATATAATTTTCTAGCAAATTGAATAAATTAAAATTATATAGATCATAGATAAAATGTACATTTTTGTAATCAATTACAGAACATTGCAACCACAAACCATATAAAGTGACTTCTAATGTATAGTATTTTAGGAAACCTCTAACCAATACCGAAACCAAACATATTATTCACAACCATGTGTAGTTTTCCAATGCATTACTTGATTAAAGTATAAAAAAGAAAATTATTTGTACTGTTGTCGTTCATGTTTATGTATTAGCCACTACATTAGATCAAGTGATGCATAATGAAGTTTGTTTATTTATTTGTTTGTCACGGTAAATTAACGGCTTAAACAATCTTCATTAAATGTTTCTAGGGAGGATGGTGTGGAGGTCAAGCTGACGTGGTATATCGCTTGCAATTGGGCCGATATGCGTGGTTACTATATATATATATATTTTATGCCGGGATCACACGGCCTGTCTGTTACTATTACCTAAACAGATAATCTGACATAAATGCGTATAAATGTAAGGAGTGCATTCTTTTTTCAAACCCATTTACTTTTTTTTTAATTGACCTCCATTTGCTTCGTCCTGGAAACCAATATCTTTAATTTTTGTTAAATTTATCACTATGGGCCAACTGATTTGCTTTCATTCTCATCTACCATATCTCACTGGTGCCACGCTAGTATATATCGATAGCGCAGAGCGGATTATTATTTCATTTTCACCCATTAAAAACCCACTTATATAAAATTATACATAGTTCAGATTAGCGTAGGCACAGAAAATAACAGTATATTAGTGGCGTAGGCAAACATTTTATTTTAACTTAAATACGATATCGGTTTTGATTAATAGTTTAGGGCTCCTGTTAACAAGTGAAATATAGCAGTATTTCCAAAACTTCGCAAATTAATTTCAATTTGACGTGAAATAATATTTTGCAAAGAAGATTTGTAAGAGATTGCTTACGAAAATCCCCGACTTCGTTTACACGATTTAACGGAATAGAAACTGCTCTATGTACCTATTTTAGAGCAGTATTAAAATCCATCCTCTAATATGGCGTATTTCACTCTCGAATTAATTAGGTTTATTGAGGGTGTTTTATGTCATGGGAGAGTTAATAGGGAATTTAATTTAACAATTTTCGGCATATTTTCAGTGTTCTAATCTGATACGATATTTCTTAAATATAAAAGTCATAATTTTTTTTTATACAATATTAACTATAAATTTTTTTTATTAGGTAAATTGTTAAATACATTTAATTTCATCTACGAACACGTACGTAATAAAAAAATAATTTATTTTTATATACGTATGTGATATGGCCAGAATGGGAGTGATTACGGAAATGACTGCGAGGATAGAAGAACGGAGGAGAAATACATATTACGCTGACCTCAAATAAAAATTGGGATAAGGACAAGAAAATGATGATGATGATGACATATGTTTTGAAAACGATCACTGAACAAACGGATCTTTGTTATCCAAAAATAAATATATTAAAAAGTTAATTATAATAATTACACAAGAGTTCATTTTAATGAATATTGATATTTGAAACCATAATTAGAACTGAATCTTTACTACTGTTATTATTCCAATTATTTGAAGTGAATCATAGTTACGAATATCATATTTATTAAATTCGCTGTAAGAAATAAATATCATGATTGAATAACTGAAGAGTAACTGTCGAATTTTTTTAATTGGCAACTTTTAATGTCAAACAACCTGATGGAAAGTGGTAACTGTCGTCTATAGACATGAGCAGTGCTAACATATAACATATTTTCAAGCAAGAATTATACCTCATACTCTTTAGTTTTAGACAATTATTGGCTTAAATATATTTTTTATATTATTCTAAATATAATAAATGCGAGTTTGTAACAATGGATGGATGGATGTTTGTTGCTCTTTCACGCAAAAGCTACTGGACAGATTTAAAAGAAATAGGATATGCGGGTAGGTTATATCCTAACATAGCACATAGAATACTGTATGTACTGATTCACGCAAAATCAGTCACAAGATAAAGCTAGTCGTGATGCAAATTGCATATACGAAAATAAATTTAAATTTAGTGGCTTTTATCGGTTAATGGTTGGAATTGAAATCCTACTAGTCGACTAACTTTATAAATATATACGTTTGTAAAGATTTTTTAGATTACTCAATGATACTACTCATAAATAAATCGTTGAATTAAATAAAATACTTCAAATTTGAAAGCTATTTATCTTAAATAACAATATACTCGTAGGGTTATCGCTTGCAGCAATATAAAAGAAAATAAAAGTCTAGAATATTTCTTTCCATTGATTTTCCATGATGGTAGTATATATTCTTCTTTTCGATATTTTTACAGATTCATAATAGCCATCATAAATGGATTCAAATTTCTTCTACTTACATTATATTATTCCTTTTATATACTTCATTTATCTTTTCTCTGGTCGGCTATTTCTTATTCACATGTGGTCACATTCAATATCTTCAAAATACAACCTTCAATTCACATCATAACAGTTTGTCGCAACTTTTCTGTTATTTGTACGACTGTGAGACTTCCTTATACGTGTTAATTTTTATAGCTTTTCCCAAGAAAATTAATATTATTCATTTATTTGTATTTATTTAAATAAATTTATTGACTAAAGGAAAACATGGTATAAAAGATGGATTTAATGTTAGTAGTATTCTCTACCAGACAACCTTTGGAATGAACATTGAAGCAAGAACGCGGTACTACATTATTCAAATAGGCAAAGAAAATAACAACTAATAATGTATACCTATACAAAGTAAATAATACATAGATAAATATAAAACAATATGCATAAATATATACAAATAAATAGATATATAAAAAAGTAAATAAATAAAATATGTAAGATCATGACTAACTACTGTTGTAATGAGTTCATAAGGAGAACATGGACTTAAGATCACTCATTACTTCTTTTCATTTACTTATTTATTTTTATTTATTTATTTTGTGATACATAGGTAAATAACAATGGATGGTAAAACAAGATAAGTCCTTTATAATCAACCTTATATTTCGTGGTATACAAATTTACCAAACATATGTATAAGAAAAAAAACAGTATACTATTTGAATTAATTTGCAATTTAAGAATAATCGAGTATCAAACTTAGATATCTTATATCTTTTACATTTATAATATTACTTCTAGCATTCTTTAACATTGCCAACGTGAATTGGAATAAAGTTTATTCGGTATGTTAATCCAGAGTATAATCGATTCGGTTGATATGTAATTTACATTCAAATCTTTTGAGTCGTTTTAAGGTGATCGAGTAACAAATATCCGAATATTTTTATAAACATTCAAATTTATAATATTGGTTGAAGTAAGATATAGCAGTAAGAGATTGGAAATAAGCAATAAGAAGTAAGATATCGTTGTTATATGTCAAAATATTTATTTCTTTTACAAATTAATTTTGTTAGATCAATGCATTCCTATTTACTCTCTCTGTTTAGTGTGACGGTTGACTGGTGGAGAATGCCACAGGTATTAAGTTCGACCTGTACACATATTTTAATGTATGCAAAACTATAAATAAATAAATAAATTAAAGAGCGTAGTTAAAACGTACATAAACACATGTCTATTACGCCTGTCTCCCATTAGTATAGGTAGAAACAATGAAATGACAAACGCTTAAATTAAAACGAGCTTCTTTCTCTCATAGTTAAAACTAAAGGGATAATCATTTAGAGATGAGAAATAATACAGTTAACAATCTATAAAATATACGCATATCTAGTAAAAACATACTTCAGAGGAAAATCGTAAATACACTCAAAGATAACATTTGAAATCGTTCGTTCTTTTTTTTTTCTCTCACGGCAATAAATTGCAACGAATCGTAGTAATATATCCTTGCGGTTTGCTTACTACGTGTGGTAGATTCTAAAATATCTACAAACTAAATTCGACCTTATATACAAGGGTTCGGTGAAAAATAAAGGAAGGTTTGCGTACACCACTACACTCATATATTGCGTGGTTACATCACGTCAATATTGTTTTAGGCATGTAAAAGTTTTATGTATGGTCATAGTTGGAAATATTATCTATTTTGTAAGATTGTCTTATGATATAATGTATTCTTCTCCATATTAAAGCTTAGTTAATATAGTTATGCTTGCATATAGTTATGTTTGGACTGTATCAATCAGTTTGATTGTATATTTATTTTCTTACTAATTTATGATCTATCATGTGTTACATATGATTGTCATATGATTGGCTGCTAATTTTGACTAGTTTTGCACTGAAACTAGTTTTTTTTCGAGGTTATTAACTCCTGAATTTTAACATTATCATGCCAGAAATCTCCAAGCTTATCTATCTCCATAGTTGGTTGTGCAACTTGGAATTTCCTCATAAGGCTAGCGGTGAAATTGATTTTCATATTTCGGTTCAATAATATCGTCGCTGATAACGTGCATTAATTAAAATTAACTAAAAGTATACTATAAACTATCAAATTGTTTATAACTACTTCTCTCCATCCAAAGGTTGCCTGAACCGATCGCTTTAAGCGATAAATTCGCCCATTGTTTTCTCAGTGTGAACATTTCTTGAAATAGTTTGTATCAATTTATAATAAGTCTACTAAAGTAATCTTTTGGAGGAAACAGTAAAGAGTATCTATCTATAATATATTAACTATAATATAATACAAACATTAAAACATAAAAGTATACTATTTGTAGTGTACCTCACTCGACCTGCAAGTAATTTATTTATCCTAGGCCATTTTTTTCTCAACTACGTCCAACCCCGTTCCACCCACTTCCTTTCCTCTACCTCACGCAAAATTAACGTCTATAATACTCTGAATTACTTAATATTAACCCAACTCAAAGATAACTAACTTAATTGACATAATTCACGTCCATCTTCTTGTATTTTAAGTGTATAGAATATCGGTACCGATTCAAATTTCATGACTTATTAGGAAAGCATATAAACTGTTTCCTCTTTTCTATAATATCCTCTTTGATACTAGCCACAAGTAATTTGTATATTTTTTCGTTTATGCCAAATTGATTTTGTTGTTTGATGAAGGAGTTTAACTTCTTTTCACATCGTTTACGCATTTCAATTGAATTACTAATCTTAATTTGATGTACAATCTACATCGTTTTTGGTATATTTAAACTACACTCATACATATTTTCAAATAAGTACTAACGAATATTTTTCTACGTACAAATAAATCAATTTCATTCTTTATTATACTAATCTAAATTGACATAGCTCTTAATTTTATTTACAGCTTACTGTATTTTATTGCAAAGCAATTGTATTTATTTTTTATTACTGTCTATCGAAATATCGCGATATCAAAGGATACAAATCCATTTACAATAATAATCAAGTCACATATTACTTACTGAAATACAAAAAACGGATATGTGCTTTCAGTTTCCTCGTATAGATATAAGAAAAGCATCTTTGAATTATTATTATTCACGTGAAAGTGACAAGCTTGAGAGAAATATCAAGGCCACGTGACTTCCTGCAGATTTATTGCGAGTTACCTATGCATGGAGACGGCGATAGGGGAATATGTAAATAAATAACATATTAGTGTGAATGTGGATAAAAATATATATAATTAGGGTGTTTAAAATTACAAATGTCAAATTATTATATTACGGCTTATAAAGAAACAGGAATTAAGTAAATTAAATATGGTGATTTATCTAAATAAAGTCTAGGTTTTAACCAGGTTACACCGCCGCGTTCACGAGTAGACTGATATAGTGCTATTATATCTCCGCTTGCGAGACAGAAATATTTCCTTTTATCCACTCATTGTCCTATATTACGTAAATTATGATATAAATTATCATAGTTTATTTAAACAGACGCGTTAATTGTACTTTCTTATACTTTATAAAACATGCAGCGCAAAAATCTAAAAGTAAATTTGAAATAAGAATATCAGAAATTGTTTTTGCATCTACAATACATTTTCTTTTTTTTCAGCGTAGGATCAGTATTGTTGGCGACATATAGGAAACTAAAAGATTTTGTCATGTGGACTCAAATTTTGCCCAATCGTTTGGTAATATCGACAGTTCTGTGTACGTGTAGTTGCTGGAAATTTAGCCAACCTTTTAGTCGAATTATAGAAGTTTTAATATTATTTTGATTACTAAATTTGGGGAGTGGTTTTCGAGCAAGATACTTAACGTAGTTAGTTATATTATTCATTACGGTATTTGAAACTTTTGCATAAGTTATATTTTAGAACCCTGTTCCATGTACGATTATTAAAAAATACACTATTCAATAAAGTCAGTGAGCAGGACCATGACTTCTATACCATTAGATTGTATTAAGCACAAATTCATATCTAATTCCATTTTGTTTCTTATTACCTAATCTAGTGAACTTTGTATCATCTACAACGCCATCTATTAAAAGTATTTTGAAGTAGATAAATATAAATATTTCTTTTTTTTTATGTTGTTGTATTTATGCTTTCCTGGGTGGGCGTATTGGAAGACTGTAATTGACTCACCCAGTGGATGTAATAAATAAATAAATAAAATTACTTATTTTAATTTGTAAATTTTTTAGCTAAACTTTAGGATTTTTTTTTCTTTTAAACAATTTAGAAATTGTTTAAACATATTATATATTTTTTCGTTTTATTCATTGTAATGTTTGTATTACAAGAAATAAAAGTAAAAAAATATCATTCAAATCGGCATGCTATTTTTAAGTTTTAGCGATATTAACGAATTGTGATATCTATATAGATTCAGTATTATTGTTTAATATCTTATCTGAGTGAAACTAATACCTACTTCAAATGTTTCTAATCTATTCGTGGTTAATGATACTGTAGTTCGATTCTTTATTAATAGAGAACATTCCTTGATAAATTTGTTCAAAGTTAGAATACAAATTGAATTTATATTTGTAAAGAAAGTTTCGTTTATTCATATTACTCTAAAATTATAGATCTAATTGTATAAAATAAACCTATATACAAAAACGAGAAATTTACTAATAACTAAATATAACAATTAATAAACTCATCTGAGATGAGAATTCAGTGATCAGATATTCAACAATCGATTTTCAGAAACGCCTTGAACTCGACCTACATTGAAAGACAATTAAGACTGAAGCCCTAATGAGCTTAAAATGAATGTAGGTTAATATCAGGGCCCCGTTTGCGTTAATGTATTGGCATTTTGTTAAATGCTTGATATTATCGCGGGACACTCTATCGAAGTGATTACTCTGCTAATTTCACTTCTGAGCCTCTTGTTCGGGGAGTGGTAAGGAAAATAAATAAATAAATAAATAAATATATATGGACAAATCACACAGATTGAGCTAGCCCCAAAGTAAGTTCGAGACTTGTGTTATGGGATACTAACTCAACGATACTATATTTATAATAGATACATATATAGATAAACATCCAAGACCCAGGACAATCAGGAAAAGATCGTTTTCTATCATGACCTGGCCGGGGATCGAACCCGGGGCCTCCACGTCGCAGGCAGGCGTGTTGACCGCTGCGCCATGGAGGACGACGAATAGAAAGCGATTTTACGCTTGAAATTTTTAAACGACTCCCAAGTAACAGAATTAAATTAGTTTGTATTTTCTTTCTCTTTCTTTCTTTGTGTGTGTGTGTCCGTACGTGCGTACGTACATGTGTACGCATATTAAGCGTTGTTTATGCAAATTCAAATACCGAATCAGATTTTTTTTGTTATCTATAAGACTTATTTCCATGTTGATCCAATATTAACTTTCTCACGATTAATGCTTCTATTTTTCTTTGCCGAGCTAAATCTACTTGTAGACATTCGAAAACATGGAACACGTTCTAAATTTAAATATTTCCAATTTAGTGACTATAAAACATCTCACCGTCTATATGCATATTTTATCCGTTTTAAAATAAGAACAATGATGTTACTTGTCAATATTAATGTTCTTAAATTTAAAGTTATAAAAAAAATCTGCTTGTTACCATATAAAACAGTGAGAGCAGTAAATTCAATACAACTTTTTTGTACAACATAAAGAAAATACAGAATACATTGTCGAACTGTCCAATAAAGTAGATTTTACGGTAACCGCTGGACAAACAAACGGAAAACCTCACTTAGTGTGGAACCATCGCAAAACATCAAACAGAGGTCGACATATCCACTACGTTGTACGTGATCGAAATGTTATACATTGCCATTATCCACATGCGTAGCTATGTACTGTCTCTTCAAAAAGATATACATATAGAAAACAATATTTCTTTTTATGTATGTCAGTTTAAACAATCTTAAAAAGAAGTTTCTCAATGCGATTTTTTTTATACCACTGAGGTGGCAAACAAGCATACGGCCCACCTGATGGTAAGTGGTTACCGTAGCCTTAGAACACCTGCAAGGTATGCTACCAGAGGTATTACGCGTGTGTTGTCGACCCTAAAGAAACCTCTTTACCCCCCTTTTGAAGAACCCCATGCTGTAGTCTCTTGGGAAAACCTCGGCAGGGAGCTCATTCCACAACCTGAGTGTTCGTGGGAGGAAATATCTATAATAAATAATATATAATAATAATATATAATAAAATTGTTAAAATTGGTTCAGATAGACTACGGATAAGCTCCATTCTGGAAAAATAAACTAATTATCAAATAATAGCGATCTAAAAATTATATACTCGCTGACAATGCAGCTTTATAAAGGCAAAAAAAAAAAAAAATCGATTGAATAGTTTTTTAGTTTATATTGCAAACAAAAAAAAAAATGTTTATCAATCATATCAATATGAATAATATTAGTATAGAAAAAAAAATATATTATAAAAATAAAAGCGGAATCTAATGCCAGGGAACATAAAAGAAAAAAAAAAAAAACTTTCGCAAAGATAAGACTCATATAATTAGTAGCCTGCACTGATTAAAGGAACGCTACAGAATTGCAGGTTGTTACAATTTATAATTGACGTAGAAACTCCGAAGGAAACAAACGTCCCACTCGTAAATAAAATTACAGGTAACATTTTATAAAGTTTTTGCGTATATTCGGAGGTGACTAATTAAATGACGCCTCCATCGGTATGACTACAGTAGACAACAATAAATACATATTTTACATAAGTTTTGATTAAAATTGTTCGAAACAGTTATTCGTCTTATATAATCCTAAATATATTATAAACATGCTGTTTCTTTTTCCATTTTATGCTGAATTCTTAATTTGAAAAAAGTGTAACGCTCTTACTGTTGAAATAAGTTTGTGGAAGGTTTTATTTTTTTATTTGGCGATAAGACCGCCTTTTGTACCTTTATGTGTATATTTCAATCTGTATTTATGTTACTGTATTTCACCTGAATTATTCACTTGTCATTGTATATTTTTATTTATGGTGCAATAAAGAGTTAAATAAATAAATAAAAATTTTTTTTTTTAATAAGACGGTTGAATTATTAACAAATATAATAATAAAAAAAATGCTGAATATTCAACATTTCATGAGTAGTGTGTATAAGACAAATGCAAAACGAAATACTGGATTTTCTGTTGGTTTTCACGTCAGACAAAAGAAAATTAGGGGTCCGATCAACTTTCAAACAAAGGTCAGGATAGAATTGGAGAAAAACTATCCTTACAACTTTCCTCTTCACGTTTTTGGTAGAAACTTGGGGTTTTTTTTTCTTTTAGCGGAGCTTATCAGGATTCAACGGTATTTATGATCTGAAGGGGCGGAGAGGGTTTCCAAGGCATTAGCGGTAAACCCGTTCGACTTTATCTTTGCAATATTTTATAATATATTCAACGTTTGCAGATAGCGCTGGGAGTTACGGGTGTTATTCGTCTAGTCAAAGAGAATGCTGTATAAACTACATGATGGTAATCGCGCTGCGCGATAACTAAATAATTATATATAATACGTTAAAACAACTTTTTATATGTAGATGCTGAAGATGGCCATCAGGCACCGTGATTAAAGACATCGTCATATCAGCCTTTAATTGTCCACAGCTGAACATAAGCCTCCTCCTTGGGGAGTCTAGTCAGGAGCTGGCATGCTTGGCAGGCGGATTGATCACCAACCACAGATTAAAGGAATAATAATTATTTATTTGATGCACTAATAGATTATAAAATAAAATAATCACAAACAGAAATATAACCATATGAACAGGAAAAAAAAGCAAAATATAACGATAACATTATAAATTTGCAATACAGTTGTACACAACATTAATAAATATGAAACAGCATATTATGACATATTTTATTTATATATTTATGAATAAAAGTAATCTATGATAAAATTAACAAATAAAATATCGTTTAAAACTACCACTAATATGCATAATAAATCTTAGCTTATCAGTCTATGCAACGTATTTTTAAACGATAATAATTTCTAATAAAAATAATATAGAATAGAAAATTATTTAACAAAAAACACAAAGTTACAATCGCAAGATACAATGGACTCCACAGGCGAACCGAGGCGAACCTGTATCGTGTTTAATATCCGATACACAATCAATGTCATTGTACAATTTACACAGTCTGTGCATTGGATTATTATGTGACACATAATTTATTCTAAATAGTATAAAAACAAAGTATAGTTATATAGAGACTCTGGTGGCTTTCAAATTAAAGCGCTCCAATAAATTACCCTCCAATTATTTACAATTTTGTATAAATTTGTGTATAATTTATAAAATGTATAATATATTAATTAAAATTTAATCATCGTATGTACAAAGAACTTACAGCCACCTTCCAGTTTCATTAGATCAATGTAAATTTACATGTGCCAAATTTTTGTTTACTGGCTGCCAGGAAACCTTTGAAAAATAAGTTGGAAATTTTAAATCAGCAATACTACGATAAATAAACACTGTTAAAAAACAACAGTTAGAATAGAAAACAATTTAGCAGTTGAGATATTCAGTTTGTAATTAGGTGTCAAATTCATCAATTTGATCAATTAAAGATATTATATTTTTTTTAAAGTCCTACAAAGGAATGATGTTGAGTGTCGAACATAATGTAACAAAATCTGAACTGTATAGACATTGTATTAAGGAATATAATATTAGATATAAAATTATTGTTATATAAAATGAACTATAAAGAACCACCAATCAGTTTTATCGGTTCTTCTAACCCGCAAATAAAACCTACATTAGCGGTTACGCAGTTATATAGAAAATGTACTATAAATATCTTAGGACGCTACAATTTTTATTTTATGTATTTTTAAACGCATAATATTTCACACATTTATAAACTGTTTATTCTTAATGGATATACTGTTAGTGTTGTATTATATTTTTGTAAATATCGTCATAAATAAGTATATTGTGCCTGTTATTATCACTGTGATAAGAAACAGAAAAGAAACACAAGAAAGTAATAGTACACAGTATACTGAAGTGCACAGAAAATTACAAATAAGAAAAAAATTAAATATAAATATCAAATAAATAAAAGTATCAAAAATAATTATAAAATACCGAGTAATAATAATAATTATTATTTCTTTAATTGGATCACAATCCATTTCGTGTCAGTATACGTAGTAGTACATAGTAGACTTAAAAATCTATGTTAATAAAAGGCAATATAATTACAATAATATTAAAGTATTACCGAAAATAATAAATATAAAAGTACATTAAAAGTAGACTAAATCATAAAGTAATATCATTATATTTATTATATGGTGTAATGGAATGAGTGCTTCAGTAATCGTACGTAGTAGCTGTTTAGTAAAATGTGTTGTATAGATTTTGGATAATAAAAACACTGTATTAATAATAAAATGAATTAAATGTATTGAAGGAGCTGTCATTGTTAGAATATGACAAACCAGAAAGTACAAAAAAATATGTCATTGACAAGTTGTTAACAATTCTTTATGGAGAGAAATGGACAATTTATGTAATTGTGTAACATTTAATTATCTACCATCATTATCATCGGAATATCAGCCTTTAACTGTCCACTGTTGAACTTTTTTTTACAATACAGGTGGTAAACAAGCACGCGGCTCACCTGATGGTAAATGACTACCGCCGCCCATGATCATATACAACACCAACGGCATTGCAGGTGTGCTGTCGGCCTTTTAAAAAGGAATATGCTCTTTTCTTGACATACGCCTCCCTTTTGGGGGTTTTGTCAATAGTTGCCGCACTACACAGACGGATTGGCAACCGCAGTTAGGCTTTGGCAATGTTTTAAGAGGGACGCTATTGTCCATCCCTCGCCCTCCCTTAGTAGCCTCTTACGACACCCACGGGAAAGGAAAGGGTGGCTTCTTCTATACAGGGATCATTCGGCGTAGAGTTTATTATTTATTTATAACTAAATGAAATTTCTTAATATACACATTACCTTAAATTCTCCTGTTTACGACGATGGTAAAAAGACGAAGCGCACTGTATTTCATTGGTTTATTGCAGAGATATGACTTTCAAGACAGATGTCAATTTTTTATTAAATCGTATCCAGAATTTCGAAGGGAGATTTATATTATATCATGAGTTCGTGTCCTTGTGTAAATAGGGGATGTAATCAAAAAATTTCATTAAGCCCCAACGGGTAGAGCGAGACTGGGAATTGAGTGCTCGCGTATATTATAGCAATAAAACCGAATACTTTGTTATGCACACACGTGACGCGTTTGGGTATGTATACGTTAGCTCTGAGATTTATGAAAATATTATTGTAATATCATGCCAACGTCAAAATTGGGTATGAAGTATTTTTTTGCGCATTTTGCAATGTTCAGAATTTGAACGAGCAATGGCTTTATGTATTATTATGTAACATCTTAATATTCGAATTTATTCCTGAACTTTAAAATTTATAATATTAGTAAAATTCATTATTATTATATAAAAACGATTTTTTTGCAGTGGAGGAGTAAGCGAAAAAGTACAAGATATATACTACTACATTTCATCTATAGGATATTATAAATGAGATTTTTTTAATAAATGATAATAGAAGTGTAACCTCACCTGCGTTATCGGTATATCGGTATATTACGAAATACTAGTGAATGACGACAGGTGAGCATGAAGTAGGTCAATTAGCCAATTATGACGAATTCACAATAAATCAATCACGATGGTTTCGGAAAACGGAATGGGGTTCAACCTGATATGCTAGTAATGGGGTTGTTAACCCCCATTACTGAAAATCCCATCTCCTTCAATAACAACCAGAAAAAAGGATCCGATATGTCGAGCTATTAGTTAAGGGTAGTTTCTATAACTATTAATATTATCAAATATAATTCTAAAAGGGATAGAGGAGAAGGTCTTATACCCAGCTGTTCCATTAATAGGCTGGTATAATGAAGAGATATCTCATGTGGATTTTTTAATTTGGATGCCGCTCACCTTATGCGAGATCAGGTGAGACGTGGTGAGACTTGCATTGCATAGTTTTTGTTTCACTGTTAACTTTATTTATTTGAATAATTAATATAAATAACACTGGAGAAATCTGGTTGCATAAGTTTTCCAAAACTATACCAGTTTGTGGCATTAATAAGTTGTCGCGGAACTTCGTAGAATTAGTTTGGTAGATGTCGTCTGTTGTCACACAGTATAGAGAAATTTAACTATGTTTGCGGCTTTGTTCGTGCGATCGTGACATATTGTTTGACCAGATTAAAAAGTAGCTTGTGTGAAGTAGATATGCTATTGCAAATACTATGTGTATACTAAATTTTATGACAACTGAATGAATCAGTCAATAAAACGCCAACAAAAACGAACTCATTTTGTTGCTCAATCATGCTTAAATGGTTGAACGGATTGAAATGGCATTTGTTACGCTGATAGATAATTTCCTCGATTCCAATTATAGGATATTCTGCAGCATCATTACTAAAAATACTTGGTACTTTGGATTTAATTGCAAGGAAATAAAAATGTCTTAAGATGGCACAAAAACTAGTTTAATCTATATATTAGTTACTGTATAAATAATGAAAGGAATATCGAGAAGATAGCAAGTGATATAGCTATATTCGCCGTGTAGGTTCCTACATAGAATGGCCCACCCCTTATTTTCCCATGGGTGTCGTAAGAGACGGCTAAGAGAGCTTATGGTGGAGGGATGGGCAGCAGCGTGCCTATTAAAACATCTGTAAAAGCCTAACAGTAGTTGCTAACCCGCCTGCCAAGCGTGGTAACTATTGGCCAAATTCCTCTTGTGCGGAAGATTTATGTTCAGCAGTGGACAGTTAACGACGATGAAATAATAAAAAAATAGCTATATACAATAATATATGATAAATAAATATAAAAACAAATACATGTACTCGTACATACACGCGCATACACAGGCAACTAAACGAACACACATATATGTACCTTGGGTTGCCTGAAAATACTTTTGTTTGGTTTAATCTGAATATAAAAGTTGTTAGATGTATTTCAACAGTTGTACAAACTTTATAATATTAATGTATTATTTATTACTCATTAGCTTTATTTACGTGTTCAAACGCTATTATAAATATTCAAAGAAAAAGAGATCTTCTAAATGTTATAAAGATAAGAACAGTTTTGTGTTATCTTTGTTGAGCGTTGTTCGTGACTATATCAATTACTTTAGATCCTCTGTGGATCTAATCTCTTCGAATCTCTGTATGTAACCCTCGTCATAGTTAAGCGACTTTGAGCTTTTCCTGGGAGTCAGAAGTATAAGAGTATGCTTTAATATATAACAAACTATACTATTTAATTAAAAAAAAAAAAACTTTTATATTTTAACAATAAATTAAAAATCAAATCATATTGTATTATTTTTATATTACAACAACAAGCCAAATACATACTCATATGCAACTACGTAGAGAAGTCTGTTCTGTTTCTAATTTACATAACACGCTCGCTGGATTTCCTTTTCAAAGGTGCGTCTTTTGTCAGAAGGAAAACAAAGGGAACAGAATACGGGACTTGAGACAAAAAGGTCGAATCGTACTGTTAACTCAGTAACAAGATACGAAGTCAAAAGTATCACGTAGACCATACATTCTTAACTTTTTTAATGATATAATTGAAATTTTAAAATATGATATATTTAGACATATTAATTATACACATGAAGCGCTTTGAGTCTTCCTTCATCATGTGTACCTACGGTCAAGGAATTATATATTTAATTATCATGGAATTATCTATTATTATTCCTGTTTATGTTTTATCAGCTAAATATATAGTCTGTACCAATTTAAGGCAAATAATAGGCTATTGAGTTCGCGAGTTCCATCTTAGATCACATCATTGCTTTCCATCAGGTGAGATTGTGATTAATCGCATAGCCTTAAATTGTAGATATAAAAATTATACGAATTATTATAGATGGCAGTTGGCTCACCCGATTGGAAATATTCTCAGCAAAATGTAGATACATCAAGTGTTATGTTTACCGTAACATTCAATAGTCGCCAAATCTCTCTGATTACCCCACTAAAGATTATAGTCGTAAGCAATATTTATTTATTTACGATTATAGAAATTGTTAGGTTTTCTTTAAAATGTTATAATATAAATATTACACAGTGCTTTAAACTCGCGGAAAAGTCTACGGAGAGATTGATGGTCCATTCCAATTAAACTGGTTATGATGTTTGTCTAAGGGAGTTCTAGTAGCTTTAACCTCGGCTTAGGTCATCATGTGAGTCACAAATCATTTCTGTCATTAAATAGGTTACTACGGTATAGATTTAGAGAGTCAACGTTACAACTAAGAGGTAGATAATTTATTAGTTTTAAATCTATATAAAGCCCAGGCACTACACTTTCTATCGAATCTGTAATCTATTTGTAAAATATTTATTTATAATTAAATGTATTTATTGGAAATTAAATGAATCAGAAATTGTTATTGGAAAATTATTAAAATCAGGGTTGGGGAAGGTTAGTTGAAGGATTGTTTGTAATAGTGTATAAAACTTATTAATAGCATTATCACTATAAAGTCGTTCTCCAGGCGGTTCTCTTTGAAAACCAATGTACAACATTACTTTCGGACAACTCACCTGTTTTAATCCTCACCTATCATCTTTCGTTATTACCCCGTTATCGTATACCAATTACACAAGCGGGGCTATTACTTCTTCAATACCCATTAAAATCTAATTGTGTGATTGATATAAATCCAGAAAGTACTGATTTTCAATCTTACAGGCTACATTTCTAGTAATATGTGGCTAGAGACTAGCGAAATATATATATATTACACTTTACTAACAGGTACAACATTTTATTAGATGACGCTGTGCGATATATCAAAGACTATTTATATATTATATTAAGTTTTACTTTTTTATACTACTAAGGTGGCAAAAAAATATACGGCCCATCTGATGGTTACCGTAGCCTATGAACGCCTGCAATACCAAAGGTATTACGCGCGCGTTGCCGTCCTTGAAGAAACCACTTTATGCAGACGAAGTTATAGTATCATTTTATTAATGTATTTGTTAAATGCATTTACAATATATATAATTGAATAAATTATTTTATTTTCTATATAGAACATAATTAAGTTCATTCACAACAAAGGGGAATGAGTCAATATAATTCCCATTTTCATTATCTGTACTATGAATAATGTATTCACTGTTAGTTAGTGTGTCATATCAGGCGTAATACTGAATTATTATAGTTGGAAACGACGTTATAACAAATTTTTCCGGGTTTCGGATAGTTACCTACAGGAGTAGGTAGCAACCTGGACTTCATTACTGTCTCATTATTTTTAAGCTTTTTCATGGCCTTCTTGTTGCAGGAGTGGTAGATGAGATACCGGGTTAGATTCCTGTTCAAGCCAATTTAGAAAAGAAATTTTCTGATTTGGTTTGGGCCTGGGTGTTCTGGGTTGTGCTCTAGACTTTCATCGTCTGATTCCTTATAACGCAGGGTATCTTGGCTGGAAGAAAAGATAATTGGTGTGATTATGCAGCACTTATAATTCATTTAAAGCTTCCTTTAGAATGGCTTATTAGTTACTCGCTGTGATTCTCTTTGTCAAACAGTAGGCACCCTATTTAGGTTTAGGTGTAGGTTTATCTAGGTATCTTAGGTTCTCAATTCGTCTATATTCTTTGTTTATTCTTGTTATGTTACATGCTGTCACCTTTAAATATTTTTTTATATATTAGCTTTTACACACGACTTCGTTCGCGTAATTGAGTTATATTCATTGACCGGAATAAAAATTAGCCTATATTCTTCTCCATCCTATATAGTATCAAATTTCATAGTATATAGAGAAACCGTTAAGGCGCTATAAGGTAATAAACATATAAAGTCATTTTTATATTTATAGTATTAGTAAGGATTGAAAAATTTCCAAATCGATTTATAACTAACGGAGTTATGGAAAAAAATGGTTCACAAAAGATGTCTTTTTTAATAACAATTTGAATTTGAATTCTAAAAGTTATTTGACGTACCACGCAAAAAGATCATAGCTATTCAGATTAAAGTTATACAAATCGTTAAAAAAAACGTTCATAATGGAGTCCGTTAAGAGCATAATAATGAAACTCAACTATTTATAAAGGCCTAAAATGTAGCGCTATAAGAACTCAGCTAAAATATCATCAGAGAGAATTCTACAGAGGTGCTCCCCTAAATGGCAACGATTAACTAGAAAGCTATTTTACAAAGTTTAAATGGCGTACTGCGAACTTTGACGATTGTGTTTAAGAAAATGGTTGCATGTACCTACCCACCTACCTGGTCTGGGATGGAACTTCACTTCTTAACAAATTAATTATTGAGGAGAAATTGTGACAGCACTAGTATGTCTACTTTATTTTAGGTACAAGGTATTAAATGTACCACGGAAATTTGTTCAAATTAATTGGGATATACTAATCTAAGATAAATAGTCCATCTGTGGACTAAATTTCGTCCAAATTGATTTAACCAGAGAGCAAAACTTAAGAAAGATGAGTAAAAAATATGTTTACAGGCGTTCATATTTGTTAGTGCAGGTAGGACTGGAATCGGGTTTTGAGATTTTATGAATAAAATGAAATAGGTACATAGTAATTTTATTTTGAATATTTATTTATCTTTATTAGGATATTGACGCCAATAAATGAACACCTCAACAAGCAGAAAGTGTTGGTGCTTTTCGAAAATACAGCGTATTTTCGTAAACATAGTAGGTATGTAGTTCTTATTTTTTTTGTATTCATTTAGTTTTCCAAATATTGGTACTCTATCCTATTTTAATTTAATATTATAAAAGTGAAGGCGACTTCATTTGTTACCTAACTAAGCATTGAGTATTATAAAATTTAACATATCTTTTAAAATTTATAAAATCTAGTTTTTAGTTTCGTTTTATGTGTGTGTATGTATTTTAGGTGTGATATTTATTTCATTTCAAAATTTTAATTGACTAACAGATTATTATAATATATGCTATATATATAATATATGAATGACGAGTGTGCATGGCAATAGTTGTTCATGCACTGAATTTTCATTTAATGTTAGACATAGACACCTATATAAATATACATTGTAAATAAACTGGCTTTAAAAAAAAAAAAAAGTAATTCAATTGAGTTTCTTGCCAGTTCTTCTCAATTGGATCTATATACCGAACTGGACGGTAGGGAAAATATAAAATTATAATGTAAAAATTTGACGTTCATAAGCGGCTAAAATGTCCTACATGAATAAATGATTTTTGAATTTTGAATTTTGAATGCCTTTATTAGTTCTCCTCACCAGCGATATAGATTGGTGATTTGGTTATAGAGACAGAGCGGGTAAGGATCCGCAATCATCCTGAATTTATATGACGACGCCTATAAAACGAGATTGAAATTGTCGACAATCGGAAATCATGAGATACTCAGGCGACGTAATCTCGTACAGCATGACTTTGCATCATAAAAAATAGTCGATGTAGACGATTCTAGATGCTAAATGCCCTATATAACCTAAGATCTGGCCGCTGATTTTTTTCAGATATAAACCTTTTTAAAAATATTTGGTTGCAAAGAAATATGTTTCGTAATAATAATAATAATAATAAGATAGAAATAAGATATACTCGTAATATAAAGCTTTCGAATTATCTTTATTCAGTTAGCCATAATATAGGGTTGCTAGGTGATAAATTCTTACTAGTAGCCATTTACAACAGACTTCAAAAAGAAGAATGTTTTCAAGTAGGTAGTATTTATATGTTTGTTAGCTCATAACTCTGTCAGTTCTAAATCGATTTAGATTTTTTATCTAAAAGGATAAATTTATAGTGTAGTAACAATTAATTTACTGAAAGAAATTTGATTTTTTTTAAATTTTGTTTATATACGTGAACAATGCACATTAATGGAGTAGGGATATATTCTCTAAACCTCTACAAAATTAAAAAGAAATCTTTATTATAAGGACCAATATAAATTTAATTAATTTGTAATAGATGTAATTAAATTATTACAAAAGTTTATGTTCGGCCATATAATAGATTTTTTTTTAAAACCTGTCAAATTAAATGATTAACTTTATACAGCTTTAGAGAAATGGCGCATCAGAATCCACCCCAAAAATCTAAATATGTGATGGCAGAATAAAAGTATAACTCATCATTACACTTTTTCATCCCCAGCATAAGAGGCGAGTAGGGGAACAAAGCACAATACTTGAGAGCAAAATGCGGAAAACTCAAAATAAAACCCTATTCCTTTCCACCTGGATGGCGTGATAATAGTAGGCCATCCTCCTCTTACTGTGAGGCACTCAATCAAAGGTTGCCTGGTAGAGATAGCTACTTAGCGATAAGGCCGCCCATTGTGTCCTTTTTGCCTTATTTCTTATAATGTCGCTTTTTTGTGTACATATTTTATGTTACTGCGTCTTTGCATCAGGGGAACAATAAAGAGTTTTCATTTATTTATTTACTAGCTTTCTTCTTGCTACTTCGTATGCGTGGATTTCAAAAGTATAAAGTAAATAATTTCTAGAAGTCGTATCAAGATGAAATTTATATCATTTTTTAAGTTAGACCATTTTTGCATGGCTGTGTTTCGGTTTGAAGGGTGGGATATGACAGTGAATTTACAGGGTACAGAGGAATAACACCCGAGTCCTCAGGAATGGCAACGCATGAGGGTATCATGGGCGAAACAGTATACTCTGTTATGTACATGGTACTGCTTGTCAAATGAGCACGAAGCTCAGCTATTGCTTTTTATAAATTAAAGTTGAGTTTACAGCAAAAAAAAAATTGAATGGATAAAATTACTATCCCAAACTTCATATTGATAAAAAATATTACAATGACAGTTCATGTAAAAGAGTTAGTCAGTGAAATACTACGCTCAGTGAGGTGTCAAACAATTGCTATGGAGGCATATTTTCTAAATTTATAGCGAAAACCTTCTGTTGAATTCTGGCTATTGTACAATTTATAGCGTCTATTTGTCACTGCCGCGCAATATATTTCCGTTTGTAGCTGTCAATAATTTGTGCAACAAGCTATCCAATACAATTAACTACAAGAGAGCGATAACCGAAACTGCCCCCGAACACACCATCAGACAAAATTTATTATTTAAATTAAGGTTTTCAAACAAAGACCTATTTAAACACGAGCATGCCCAGTATAATGCATCCCTTAAAGCGGCGGTGTGTACACAACTTTACAGGTTTGTCTTTAGAGGTGGAAACAAGAAAATGTAAACATTCCAGCTAATTGCAAGACGCTAGACTTGGATCCAAGATAAACACTTTTAACAAGACCACAATTCCACAATATTATTTAATCCTAAATATTACGTATTATGTACCATTTATAATAAACTTTAGTCGTATTGATAAATAATGAGTTACACTTTATTATAATCGCCTTGTGGTCCCTGCATAGAATAGTCCACCCCTTTCTTTCTCGTGAGTGTCTTAAGAGACGACTAAGTATACTAAATGGTCGAGAAATGGCCAACAGTATCCCTCTTTAAACATCACTAACAGTTAGGCTAACTGCGGTTGCCAACCCGTCTGGCAACTACTGTCAAAGTCCTCCATTAGGGGAGTTCTATATTCATAAGTTTCGGTAACGGGTGATATGATGAACGTATTATAATTATTTATATTGGGTTTACTCACGTTTTAACTTCGGGGTCACTCGATTAATTTCGGATTCGATAAAAGCCTTTATCCTTTATGAAAAATATTCAGGTAACATCAATTTAAAACGTGAGTAAAATATAAGTACAATATAAATAATTATAAATTTATTTAGGCATTAAAATTCAACACTGAAAATTACTGAAACTTCAATATCTTATTAATTGAAAATGGGAAAGTTTATAACGTCGGATAGTTAGATGGATGTTTGTTATTATTTCACGTAAAAACTACCAGACAGATTTGAATGAAATTTGGTACACGGGTAGACTATATTCTAACTTAGTACATATAACTAATTATTAATAGCAGTGGAACAAATCAATTCGTTTATTATGTTCTACAATATTAACAAAAGATTTTAAAAGTTATTCAGGACTCGTGCTGAGTTCTGATTGATTTTTAGTGAGTATGATACGTTATATACTATTTCACGCCTTTGAAGCTGTGGCATACAGATAGAATATAATATAAAAAAACCTGGATTATGAATTTTAAATCCTAATAACCACTAAAAGGATTTATTTTAGTTTGTTTCATTAATGGGTATGTAGCTTCCACTAGTAAACGACGAGTAGTAACGACAATGACGTGAAAAGATATTACGAGTAACATTAAAAATATAAGTATTTTAATATTATTCCAATCTATTAACTCTTACTATATCCTTCTTATCAGAAGTTTTATTAGTCATTACATTCTTCAAGAACTTCCGATATTCTATTGAAAACCGATATCGTATCCTAGTCACTCCAATTACATTGAGCCCTTATTCACTCAGCTAAGTAAGATTGATACAACAAAAATAGCTGAAAAAGCTAAACAAAATCCAAGTTTCGACACAATTATGTATGTATGAGGGCCGCGAGGGATCGATGGACTTTTTCTTTGGTGGGAAACTTTGATATAAATCCTAAGGTTCGACAAGTTTTAATTTAAAACGACTTACCGCTCGATTTGCCGGCGGCGCCGCGGATTAAACTTGTCGTGAATGTATCACCACAAGTTCCAGGTATCAGAGATCAAAGAACGCGAACGTAAACAGTAAGATGCCGAGCTGAGTCAAAGTGGAAGCTTATTAATTTGCTATGGTTTCCTTGACTCTTGGTATCTACTTTTTAATTTCTTTTCATGTCTACAAATTTTTAAAATCTTATAAAATTAGATGAATCTCAAATCGACTGTACTTTGTTTTCTTTTTTTTTATTGGTGTTCTATTTATGATATTTGTGTGCAAAATATCTTTTTTGATTCATATGTATTTTTAAAATCGAAAATTGATGAATTCTAAAATAACACCTAATAACGTTTTTAATGCCGTATGATTTACAAAAATGGACCACCCCTTCCTTTCTCTTGAGTGTCATAAGAAGCAACAAAGGTAACTTAACGGTCGAGGGATGACTAGTAGCGTCTCTCTTATAATATTACCAAAGCTTAATTGTGGTTGCCAATCCGTCTGATAAACATCCCGCTTTGTAGAGAGCAGCTATGTTCAGCAGTGGATAGTTAACAGCTGATACGATGATGATGACTATGATTCTTCAAGATAAAGGCGTTCTTAATTTACTCATATTTGAACTGCATATTAGTATATACAAAACTTATTACCTCCAATTTTGACTCTTTTACCAATTTATAATAATGTTTGCATTCGTGTTAGTTATATATTAAAATTGTTTATTTGTTGCAAAATTTACTATAATATTTTGAATCAAATAATTTCCTTTGATTTATTAATGGTATAATTGATAGTTTTACCATAAATACACCGTATAAATGACTGTAGTTAGAATAATGAAATTTTAATATCGAATTATTTTTCCCCTTAAGAGGAAATTCTACTGAAAATGGTATACAATTGGTCACATATGAGTGAAGTCATTGTAGACATTCATTGTACTCTTAGAAATATGTCTGATTGATATGTTAACGTATAGTTCTAATAAATCCTAACAGAGGGAGACTTTGTATAAAAGTAA
This sequence comes from Galleria mellonella, assembly GCF_026898425.1. NCBI lineage: Eukaryota > Metazoa > Arthropoda > Insecta > Lepidoptera > Pyralidae > Galleria > Galleria mellonella. The sequence goes on along the minus strand of NW_026442068.1, from coordinate 1,649,593 downwards.
ATGTTAATATATATTTAGAAAAATAATAACGTCTGGACTCGAAATTTTATACTTCGGACAAATATTCGACTCCAATCATGCCTTGTCCTTGTAAAGATTGATAAGTAATAAAGTAATTATGTACCAATATTACTTGCCATAAATATACAATTTCGAGACGTAATATAGATACATAATGTGAATTAGGTTTCTAATTAAGCAAATTGGTTCTTATTTTTTTTAATTAAAATTCTTTTCAGGTTGAAGTTTTACTTTTCTATAGGAATATGAATCTTAGTTTTTTTTTATATTATTACCTGTATCAGTGCTTTAGAACTCTAGAATTTTGCACAGAGATTAACGATAATTGGCAGTAAGAATGGATTTGGCCAGATTCCCATGGGAACAATCCAAAAGGATCAAAACAAACGGAAGTTATCGGATTCCACGTAGGCATAAGCCGCGGATTCGATCGCAAATACAAACATTTATTCATGAGTATATTTGGATTTGTACGGACATTTTATATGTTTTCTACATATATATTATACGAAATACGGCGAAACAATATACTCTGTTATGTCCATGGTACTGCTTATGTCTATAGGCGATGGTTACCACTTCCATCTGGTGTATCATCAGCTTGTTTGCCATTATAAGTTATATATTGATGTATATTATATTCGTGTTTAAAAAAACATATTAAACGCCATCTTATTCTAAAATAAGCTTAGTTAGTTAGTGTGGTATATCACAATATACAATTTACACTCACTAAATTAAATTCTTAGTTTAACTCGTCGAATAATAGTGGGATTTGAGAAATTATTTTTAAATTTGATTATTCATTTTTTATAGAAAGTACTATACAACAGTAGACTGTTCAAGATCATAGTACGACCATAGGCGACATCGTGTGATACAGCTAGTTAATTATAATGTACAACACGTAAAAAGATTTTATTGTATTCTTTTAATTTACATCCTTTTTTTATGCAACTCAGAATGGTAAACAAGCCGACTACCTGATAAAAAGTGGTAACTGTCGCCTACATGTCTGTAGTGAACAGTGCCATGGATATAACAGAGTATACTGTTTCGCCCATGATACCCTCCATACGTTGTCATTCCTAAAGATTAAGGTGTTATACCTCTGTACCCTGCAAATTCACTGCCATATCCTACCCTTTAAATCGAAACACAGCCATGCAAACACAACTGCTTTACGGTTGAAACCCGAATGAGATAGAGGTACCTCAGCAAACGACTTTTGTACAAAATCTCCTTCTGGTAAAAGGATCCGGAATTATTTATTTAATAACTAGTTTCAACCTACGACTTTATCCGCGTCTTGATTTGACTGTAAAATATCCTTTAAAAGAATATTAAAGTAACCTTCTCCATCCTTAGTACCACACGAACTTATAATTTTATTATGAGTAATTGAAGTGAACGAAGTCGCGTATAGATACTAGTATAATAATAATCGTGGTCTCAACTGGAGCTGTTTTTATAATAAATTTAAGCGCGTTTGACTATAATCATTTATTATATTTATTATTTATTTGTATATCTATTTATTTATACTTTATTGAATGGTAAGTAAGCTGAAGTGGTAAGGGACTGGTTATATAGCTTGAAAAACCGACACTCGATGAGAAGAATGATTCTTGAGTAGCGATCCTGTACGGGCAAAAGCAGTGTAGGACGATCTCTCGCTATTTGGAGTGACGACCTCAAAGGCATTGCAAGGAGTCAGTGGATACAGGTGGCTCAGGACTGTTTATTATGACAGTCTATGGGGAAGGTCTATGTTCAACAGTGGACGAATAATAGTTGAAATGATGATGATAATACTTTATTGTATATACTAATAAAACATAAAAATATAACAGAGGTAAGCAAATGCACAAAGGCGAGCTTAACTCTACAAGAGTTCTCTTCCAACAAACGCAAAGTGGAAAGGCACATCAGTGTCAGCGGGTACAGCGATGTACAATACTGTGACAAAATGAACTACACAAACTTAAGTTATACATAACCAATTATATCATATTTAAGCAACCTAGAATGACAACGAAATATATTTTCACCTGATTTTATATAATTCCTTGCAGGAATCTATTCAAAAACAACAAAATCGTGCAACCTGGAGAGGGTTAGTGGTATACACTACGTACCATAATCACGTCCCTTTGCCACGAGGAAATGAACGAAAGGAAGAAGAGAATTATAATTCTGGAGCGTTATTCGAATTTCTTTTCACGTTTAGCCATGATAAAGTGATTGATGTTCAGATTCCACCTCGGCTGAATCCCCCGAGTGATATACCTTAACATAAGTAGCTTTAACGTAAAAACGCGATAAAAATAAAAATAAGGTCTTTGTTGAGTGCTAGAGCGAACGTAAAGGGATCGATTATGTTAAAATTAAATTTTATATATCGTTGTTTCATACTTGTTAAAATTTAACATGGCAATATACGTATTTTACACATAGGTTGTGCTGAAACATAAATATGCTAATGACTGTCATTTTATTATTTAAATAACTTTATTTATCAAAATAAAATATACAAAAGGTGGGCTTAATGCTAGTAGCATTCTCTATCAGTCAGTCTATGGAATTAACATTGAATCACGAACGCAGTACTTCATTATTGGGATAGGTAAAGAAAATAACAACTTATAATGTATACCTATACAAAATAATATATACATAAATAACATAAAATGATGGTTATAATATAATGCCTCATCATGTCATATCAGCCTTTAACTGTCCACTGCTAAACATAAGCCTCCCTCTTGAGGAGTTTTGTCAGTAATTGCCACGTTTGGCAGGCGGATTGGCAACCGCAGTCAGGTTTTAGAGATGTTTAATAGGGACGTTGCTATTTAAAAATTTCCAAAGTCTAACTGCGGTTGTCAATCCGCCTACCAAGTGTTGCAACTACTGGTAAAACTCTAAGGATTTTTTTTATTCATCTTAGAATGGCAAACAAGCTGACGGCCCACCTGATGGAAAGTGGTAACCGTCGCCTATAGACATGAGCAGTACCATGGACATAACAGAGTATACTATTTCGTCCATGATATCCCCCATGCGTTGCCATTCCTGAGGACTCAGGTGTTATTCCTCTGTACCCAGTAAATTCACGCCATATCCCACCCTTTAAACCGAAACACAGCCATGCAAACACAACTGCTTTACGGTTGAAACACGAATGGGACAGAGGAAAAGGCTTATATTCAGCAGCGGTCAGTTAAAGGCTGATATGACCATCATTAATAGTGGATAACAAGGATGTCATAATCTTGAAATATTTGTAATAATACTTTGATATGTTTGGCTGTAAATGTTACTGTCAACTAAATTACACACTCATTAAAAACTAAATAATGAGTGCATAATAAATTATGAATATATTCAACTAAAGTTGAAGTCATCATCATCTACTATTATATCAATGTCTATTAAAAATATTCAAAACTCTATAGAAATACGATAGCAATAGTGAATTCATTGCATCAATTTCGCTTCTCGATATCCAATATCAACGCAATATAAATGTCAAGATACAACTGTCAAAAGCGCGTCCGTTGACTGACCACAATTTCCATTTTCGTTTAGTTCCCTGAATATACACGTAATTTGCAAATATTGCGATACAATATTGTGTTGCTGTTTATATTAGGTACAGTTTTATCTTTTTTAACTTAATTTCAAAGGAAGAAGTGTAATGTTTTAAGTTTAATATTTATCAAATAATCAATTTTTATTGATTAATTAAAGTATTCCGATTATGGTCAACGCCACGAATAAAAGCTAGTAATATATATATATATATATATAACATTACGATTCATCGCTTGTCATGGTAACTACTATTATGGAAGTGAAGATTAGGTTTTTGTACTCTTGAATTTACATGAATCTTTAATCTTTTAACTTTGTTTCTTTTAACTGTATGGCGTAGAGACATGGACTCTTACATAAAACGCAATGAAAAATCTGGAAGCGTTTGAGATATAGACATATACGTTAAGAAGAAGAAAGGGGATTGTTCATAATGTGAATTACTACTCCCATTGCTAACAATATACCCAACCAGGTCAACTTTCCCGTGTTCCCCCTGGAAACTATCGTGTTGAATTCCAAGTGTATTCATCACGTTGGGGTAACTGACCTGCTTTTTTATTCTCACGTATCATCCTTAACTGGTACACGCCAGTGCATACCGTTAGCGCAGGCGGGGTTACCATTCCATTATCATCCTTACAAAAAATATATATATTATGTTAAGAATAGTACTAGTGATCCTAATAAATATGACACTCAATGACAGTAAAAGTCAAAACAAGATATTACTACAAATAAAATTCGGAAGTATGAGCATGACCGCAAATATTTTTGGCTTGCATTGCTTATGCTTTTATTTTTTAATAACTCCAGTTAGTGGCCCTTTAAGCGTGTTCTAGTAGCTATTATACGCAAATAACGTGATTGAATATTCGATTAAAATAGATTAAATTGATTACAAAACATTTTAATTTTCATTATTTATCCAAAATTCGAATTTCTAATTCAGAACGGATAGACTTATTTTTACTTATAAAATTGATTTAAGTTTCATAGACAACATTCTTGAGCCATCCTGCTTCACTTAATGAACAAAACTTTGTCTACTAACTTAACTAAGTAGTCTTCTACTTATTTCCAATAGCTCAAACAAAAAGATACTTACCTTCTCATTCATACCTTTTATTGTAAAAGCTTAGAAAACAGTGTAAATTTAGAAACAAATGGAAACTCTATTTCTCGTCTCCCGAGTAAAGTACTGCGTAATAATTTAATACTATCAAAACATTCACTTTCATAGGAAAATATATTTAAACATCCCTAAAAAAAAATCCATTTTTCTTTGACACAATTCTGTCTCATCACTTTCTATGGAGGGTCTTTGTATGCGGTTCTTCGCACTAAGTACATTATGTAAATGTAATACTGGAGGCAGGACCGTCAGTCCGTGTACACTGTAGAAAACCGCACCCATATTATTATTCACAGAATAAAAAAATACATACAACTTGACGTCTTAAAGCAACAGTTGACAGACGCTATATAAGACAATTATTTTGACTGTAGTTTGAAATTTTTTTACATGCTACAAGTCTGTAAATAACAAAACGCAGTGGACAGCTTTGTCGTATGAACGCTCACCATTTCTTCAACTATTTTGTGACACAACACATAAATATGTAATGTTGTATAATTTCCTTATGTAGTATACATTGCTTATTTAATTAAGAATTAAGTTGCATTGTACGTATCAATTATTCAATGTATAGTAAAATGTATGTATAGTAAAGTTTCCTGCTTAATAATGTCGGTATTTTAAAATTTAAAAAATAATTTATTTATATGATTAATAAAAATTTCAGCGCTTATAAAATTTTGGTAGAGCGTATGTTTTTTGAAAATCGTAACTGTTCACTGCTGAACATAGGCTTTCTCCATAAGGGGAGATGCCAGTAGTTACTACGCTTCGGGGGCAGGTTAGCAACCGGAGTTAGACTAGCAACATTTTAAGAGGGACGCATCTACCTATCCCTCGATCATTAAATTCCCTTAATTACCTCTTACGACACCCACAGGAAAGAAAGAGGTGGCCCATTCTACGTCGGGACTATAAAAGTCGGGAATATACACTAAAAAAAAAATAAAAGATAAAATAATTATACGTACAAGAAACAAGGCAAACGAGCAACAATGGGCGCCTTTATCGTTAAATAGCGATCTCTTGCAGGCGACATCATTGTTGCGATGACTCGATTCAATTATGGAGACCTTTACCTAATAATGGTATGTCTTCAATGGAATTTTAAAACATGCTATCGATTTTATTGATAGCAGAAAGAAGACAAGAAACAAGGTAAAAGGAGCAACAATGGGTGGCTTTGTAAGATTATTACGAGCCATATTATTTCTACGATTACTCGATTTAATTATAAAGATATTTGCTTTGAAATGAGAAATGCAATATTTTCAATGTAGATTGCTACGCCAACAAGTATAGGCATAAAAAGTAGAAAAAAAAAGTAAACGGGCAGAAATAATATTTTCAATGTAATTTTAAACTTTGCAATCTAGTATCGGTAACAAAAAGAAATACAACAAATGAAGCAAAGGAGCAACAAAGCGCGGTTTTATTGTTAAATAGCGATCTCTTACAAGCAACATTATGATGACTGGATTCAATTACAAACATCTTTGCTGAAATAAGAAATAGAAAATATCCAATGTAATTCTAAATTACGCCAACGAATATAAAAATAAATACAAGAAACAAGGCAATTTTTGTTTATTTATGTAATTGGAAAACATTATATTATATAACATATATGTATATATATATATATATGTATATATAGTACATATACATATATATATACATATATATATATATATATATATATATATATATATATATATATATATATATATATATATATATATATATATATAATTGAATATATGGATATATTCGTATATAGTTAGTATTTGCTGATGTTTTGCAGAGTACAATTTCATCCTCCCCACCTATTTTTATCTTCTCCGTTTTATCTTAAACGGATGCAACCAAATACTTATATTCTTTTTATGCAACTTAGAATGGCAAACAAGTCGACGACCCACCTAATGGAAAATGGTAACCATCGCCTATAGACATAAGCAGTACCATAGACATAACAGAGTGTACTGTTTCACCCATGATACCTCCCATGCGTTGCCATTCCTGAGGACTCAGGTGTTATTCCTCTGTACTCTGTAAATTCAGGCCATATCCCACTCTTCAAACCGAAACACAACTGCTTTACGGTTGAAGTACGAATGGGACAGAGGTACCCAAGCGGCAAACAAGCTAACGACCCATCTGATATAAAGTGGAAACCATCGCCTAAGATATGGGTACCATGGACATAATAGAGTATACTGTTTCGCCCATGATACAGGACCATGATACTTAATTCCTCTTGAAATCGTCTCAGTGAGCCTACTGACCTTCATCATTTAATTTTCCATTGGTATCTTGCCATTGCATATACCGTTCGCATCGACTGGTGCAACATTCTATGTTCATTCATTAAAAAAAGAAGCTACGCCATTGAGCAAAGGTATAAAAAATAAAGAAAAAGGCAAAAGGGTAATATTGGATCGCCTTTATCTTAAGTAACATCGCCCTCGTAATACGTTTTAATTAGTTCTTCTTATCTTTGTGAAGAAATGAGATTGTAATATCACTAGTGCATATAGATTTTAACCTATACCGTCAGCTACCAGCTTGTTTATAGTAACGACAAATCTGTTTGCAGTTCCGCTCCCTCCCCGCTGTCGATCTGCACTGCTAGTAGCTAGAACCTGTTAATTTCCGCAAGCTTGTATCGTCTGAACATAGCGGCTGTGGTATTATTGCGCCTTCCCAGCAGTTTGTGACCTATTACATAACTTTCAATAGAATATGGTTACATTGACGAGTGAAGCGTCTGGCAGAAAATAATCCTTACTACTTAATTCTACTACTACCAACGCCTAAGTGTGTGAGGATATATGAAAGGTTAACTGGTAGAGAATATTAATAAAGTTATTTAAATAATAATAAATAAATAAATATTCGTTACTTTTTACACAAAATCTACAAAACGGTTTGGATTGAAAATTAGTACACAGGTTATATTTTAGCTTGGCATATAGGACACTTTATATACTGTCACGCGAGCTGTGGTGATGTATTATATAATATAGAAAAGCGACAGTGAGTTCTTTAATGAGTGATAAAAGAATGGAAACCCCGCCAACGCTAACGGTTTACACCGGTAGGCCGCCAGTGAGAGATGTTAGATGAAAAAAGGCAGGCCAGTTAGCCCATTGTATTGAATTCACCAGGAGTTAAGCACGATGGTTTCCAGAGGTATCGCGAAGAGTTCCACCTGTCAGTGTTTATTAATAACAGGGCTGTTAGTCCCATTACTATTCTTTCTCTGTGAAAGTTTGTTTATTTGTTAACTTTTGGTATTCTAACGGTTCAATTTTCATAAAATTAGGTGTACCTATATGTTTGGGATGGTGAAGGATACACTTTTTATCTCGATCAATGTATACCTATTTACTGGTCACATAGACGAAATTGCGGGTAAAAACTAATTGAATATAAAAATGTTGCCAGATTATTATATTAAAGTATTAAGGGGTATTAATTGTAGTCTAATGAGCTGTTCTATTGTGTTATATGTAGTTTAATTTTTTGTGTATTTTTATTAATATTAAAAAGAGAAAATATTTGATTGTTTGTAATAGATAAATTCGAAACTACTCAACCGATTTTAAAAATTCTTTCACCTATAAAAAGTCACTTTATTGTTAAGTTATATAGGCTATATATCATTTTCGAAAATTCTATCTACCCGTACGAAGCCGAGTTGGATCGCTAGTAATTTTTAATTTAGGTTCATAAAAAAGTAGCGACTTCCATCGTATCGAGATTAATATGAGACCAACCAACAGCCTGAATAAACTTTTCGATTGAAAAAATAATTGTAAAAAACGCTTTGGGGTTGGTGCATATATCGCGTTACGTACACATCCACACATATAAAATAATACGAATGAATTTAAGGATTCCCGCACTTTATTGGGGTTTTTTGTTTCATCTCACTCGCTCTGCAACTTAATGTATTCGTATCCTTATCAACGATACGTAGGCCGCACTGGTTGGCTATTGAGGAAATGACACATGTTTTAGATCATATGTCATTCACCACAACCAGACTTGTAGTACTTGATTTTGAAGTCATCAGGTGGACCATATGCTTGTTTGCCATCTCAATGGTATAAAAAAAATTACAAGTTATAACTACTTGTATAGTAATAGAAAATATTACTATACAAGTAGTTATAACTTGTAATTTTTTTTATACCATTGAGATGGCAAACAAGCATATGGTCCACCTGATGGTAAGCGGTTGCTGTAGACCATGAGTACCAGGGATACAATACCAGGGGTATTACACGCGCGTTGTCAACTTTGAAGAAACATTTTTACCCATTTTTCGAAGAACCCCATGCTGTAGTCTTTTGGGAAAACCTCGACAGGGAGCTCGTTTCAGAATTTGCGCATTCATGGGAGTTTTTCTTAGTATCACACAAACTACATTTCATTACAGTATCAAATAATTGCATTTTGCACACTACAAATAAACAGGGCCTTGAGACGCCATAAAAATCCCCTTTACACGGTAAACCGCCCACTCTTGCGTACAAATAAGTTTACAAACTCTTACGTGAACTATAGCGTAACAGTGTGGGATGGCCTTTCCCGTGACGTGTTTTCTTCGTCCTATAAACCTCGGATCTTTAAAACGTAGCCTGAAAAAGCACTTAGTGAGTCGGCATAGTGCGGCCAACCGTTGAGAGTAGAACATTCTCTTTTCGGTTGATCGTATTCATGAACTATGTTGTCTCTGCGTTTGAATTAAATCGAAATCTCACTACTCGCATTTTAAAACGAATGAAACGTACCTACTAATTAACGGTTAAATATTTCGTAGTAATTAGTTTAAACTTCTTGAATTTACAATGCACAATTATGTATTAACACAATTTGTTAATACTATTATAACTTCCCATAAATCAAAATATTGCCTAACAAAGAATAACAATCACTTCAATAGTCACAAAATTGATGACACGAAGGTAAACATTATCGAAAAATATACAGTATAACATAGAACCTTCGCCTTTTTTTAATTCGGTTTATCAGTTTAGGACTGCAAAAGTAGATGCATGATTTGTACACAAAAAATATACAGACAGAAAGTCGTTTACTTATAGTCCTTTTAGAATAGAATAGAAAATATGTATTGCCAGAAAAAGATAATTACAAAAGAAAATACAAAAATGTTACATATAGGTGTATATAAGAAGTGTGTCATATTAGGCAAAAGGCTACACAGCGCTGGTTTTAACCAGTTCCTTTTATGATTAAAATGAACTATTATAATTTTAAACTTTCGCACTGTTTACATATATTTTAAATACACAATTGAGACTTAACGCGATGAAAAACCACGTCGTGGTCATGACAGGACTGAAGTGAGCGACGAAGACGCCACTCAATTAAGTTCACGACGTGGTGCAATCCAGATCGAAACGTCGGCAATAAAGAAGTAGGCATGTAGGTACTATTTATATACCTGCAAAGTTTTTAGCAGCGTTAAGTCCCGACTAGGTATTTAAAAATAAACTTATCGTAACGCCTTTTATTAAAATCCTCTAATACATTTAGGCTGTATGCTACTTTAATAGTTCGGACTCAAATACATAATTTACATTATATCAAATTGTCGGCTAAAACTCTTCACTAATTAGTGTATTACATACTATATTTATACTTATAAAATCGTTTGTCCTATCTGAGAATCAACGCACAGCTAAAGTTACTAAGACTAGAAAACACGACACCATATAAGGAAAGACACAAGTAATAACTAGTAAAAAATGTAAGAAATTTATTTAGAATATATCAACATTAAATAAACCACACTAGGAAGTGACAGATCTATAACCGTATCAAACGGAAAATTATTGTATTGATGAAATTAAACAACTGCCCTCAGTCTTTTTTTTTATTATTCATATAAACCGCGCTTTTTCTTGTTTACTTTTACTGTAAGCTTCAAAAAGTATCCTATAATAGTAATATTCTAATAATGTATTGAGCAAAAAGAGGACAAGAGATGTGCTATTAATTACTTTTTTCTTAATTCATTAACCAATAGTTTAATATGTGTTACTTCCATGGACTGCTCAAAAAGTGGATTCGTTTTTTGTATTTTCATCTCATTCTAACATAATTGATAATTTCATAATCATAATAAGCAATACACTATATGGATTTTAGCTATCCATTTATTCTATTTCAAATTTACTTGGTTCAATTATACAGTATCAAGTGACGTACCCATTATTGTTTCTTTATCTTGCTTTTACTAATTAAGTTTATGCACTTTTATGTATTAATTAGTTATTTATTTTGTTTGTGTTTTTTTTTTTTTTTTTTTTTTTTTATACAACTTAGAATGGCAAACAAGCTGACGGCCCACCTGATGGAAAGTGGTAACCGTCGCCTATAGACATGAGCAGTACCATGGACATAACAGTTGTGTACATATTATTAATCTTTATAATTTGTATCATTCTTTTAAAAGGGTTTTTATTCATCATTCATTTATGATTCTATTTTTTATTGTTTCCCAGACACACGGCTACTTTAGCCTATGGACGCCTGCAATATTAGAAGAATCACGTGCACGTTACCGACCTTAATACACTCTTTTTTTTAAGAACCCCATGCTGTAGTCTCTAGGGAAAACCTCGGCAGTAAGCTCATTCCATACCCATTATTGTACAAAAGAGAAGGGTAATGTATTTCCAGTGTATCAGATATGTATGTGTTTAGGCCATTGCTGCAACATAGAGCCATGGCGAATTTTAATATATAAAGATAGAAATATTTAAATTTGTGTTTAATTCTACACTTACGGTAATTAGAAAAAAATATTATAACAATAAACAAAAATGAACAGAAAAAAGAAGTACTAAAATTTAAACATATAGGGTGTTGTTAAATCCATTTTGTTGGATGTCACTTTTGGTGAATATGGTATAGCTACACTTTTCCATTTTAAACTTTGCATAGGTTGGGAGGGTTGTTACAAATCTAGTAGAATTTGTCTTTCGTTTGAGTAAATAAGAACTGTTGTTCGTTTCTTGCAAACCCTGGCTGATTTAGCTCATATTAGGACAGGAAGCCTCACCACGCCAACGTGCGGTTGCTATTCTATCTGAAAAAATCTTCATATCCTTATATTACTTATGTATGGTATTTTTAGAGTAAGCAGCAATTACTATTAAATAACTATGTAACACCTATTTACGATTTCGTAATATAGAATTTGTACTATATACCTGTTTCACTAGTCTTACTTATTCAATCTTATTCCTTAAATGTAAGCAAATAAGGTAATTTTTTGGCAAACAAACATATGACGGGTGTTACTCTAAAAAATTTCTCGCATCGGCCCTCGATTCGACCCTCCTCCGCATGATATTGACATACGTAGTGCTTTAGATGAAATATTAAATAAACTGAAGCGGAGGCACTCAGTCCTGTCTTCAGGGGAAGGTATTTGAACACGTTTAATACTTCTTAACATATAACATCAATCAATCGGTAACTAAGTCAACGAAAAAGGTATTTCGTTAGTAGAAAATAATCGCTAGAATGTTGTTTAATTGTATTAAATAATTAGTACGTTGTCTATTTTTATTATTAAAATACAAAAAAAAAACATATCTCATGCCGAGGCAAATAATATACATATTTAAAATTTCAATAAAATTGGTTAAGCGATTTTGGAGATCAGTGTAAACGAATATCATCATTATTATATCACGTGTTAATAGTCCATTGCTAAACATAGACTTTTCCCATAGACTCCCATAAAAAACGATCCCAAGCCACCTGCATACACTGACTCTCTAATGCATTTTCGTCAGTCCATTAAGTGAGCATCGTTCAATACTGAATTAGCTTGTACGGTGTCGCCTTTCAAGAATTTTTATTCACCATGAGTTGTTGGTTCTTTATGCTGTGTTATCAGCTCATTGCCACATCAGCTTGCTCACAGTTCACAGACAATGCCCGAAGGTTACTTCGGGCATTGTCTGTGAACTTCCAGCAGCAGTATTTCCGAACCGATACGATATTATAGCCTTATCATATATGTATAATTTATATCTAATTTTAGTGAGAGTTCTTCAACGTAATATTCATCATCATCATATCAGCCATTAATTGCCTATTGCTGAACATAGGTCTTCCTATAAAAGAGGGTTTAGCTAGTAGTTACCACAACAAGCGGGTTGTCAATCGCAGTTAGACTTTGGTTTTAAGAAGAACGTTGTTGTCCATCTCTCGATCATGAAGTTTTCTTAGTCGCCTCTTACGACACCCAGGGAGAAGGAAGGAGGTGGCCCATTCTATGCCGGGACCACATGGCATTAGTAAAGCAGTTTAATATCAATAAGGATTAATGACAATGTAAGGACCTTCACCCTTTTTTTAACAATAGAAATACTATAGGTATGGTTTACATTTGGTTACGTAACATATTCACAATATAAAAAAAATCAAATTAAAAACTTGTTTATTTTGAATGTAACTTAAATAGAGCGATAGAATTTAAAAATACAAATACCTACCTAATATCTGGAAATTTGCAACAATGATGCCAGCCTTTATTTTTCACATCGAACAGATTAGCTCCGTCCGACATTTTAAATCAATCGATTTTCGATTCAACGCCATTAATTTAATTTTAAACTATTTCCGTTGTGCTGAAAATTGCTTTAACTAGTACCCGTTCGAGCTGAGAAAAAACATATTAAGTAAATAGCTTTTCCGTGTTTATGTTCGAACCATTTTTTCAAGTGAACGTTTAACAACTATATTTTTTTTGTTGGTTTTTAATTTTTATGGTTTTTATCTGTGTTTTAAATTTATAAAGGATTAGGAAACTTGTTTTAAAATATTAGCAGGTTGATAACATCAGTCTTTATCTGTCCACTGCTAAACATAACCCCCTTGTGGAGTTGTGCCCGTAGTTGCCACGCTTGGCAGTCGGATTGGCAACAGCAGTCAGGTTTTAGAGATGGTATAAGAGGGGCGCTGATTCCCATCCTTAGCGTACCTTTAGTCGGGTCTTACAACACCCACTGGAAAGGAAGGAGTGGTCTATTCTATCCTGGAACTACACGTCCAATTAGTAGGTTAGTATGATTTAATATAAATATTATAATAATTGTACCATCTTAGTAATATTTGAAATATGAAGGTATGTTTATCATTCAATTACATTTAAATGGCTGAAAATTTAAATGACACTAGTAGGCTATAAACTAACATATATGATACTTTTTATATTGATTTTTAAAGACTAAAGCCCCGAGAAACTTTTACTCATAACGCTATAAAGGTGTAGGCTGAGATTTGGCCTTTTTTTGACAATTTTAGTTTGGGTGTAATTTTTTACCTTGGGACCGCAGTCAAGTATTGTCTAAGTGAGAAACATCATCATCATTATCATCATCATATCAACCTTTAACTGTCCACTGCTGAATGTAAGCGTTCCCCTTGGGGGTTTTCCCAGTAGTTGCCTCGCTTTGCAGGCGGGAAGCAGGTCAATTAGACCTGCTTCTATCCTTCTGTTCATTATGACGAATTTCACAAGAATTAACCACGATAGTTAGATAGATAGATACTCTTTACGGTTTCCTTCTAAAGATTACATTAGTAAATTTATTATAGATACACACAATTACAAGAAAAATTACACGTAGAAAAATAGGAAAATAGTTTCCAGCGGCGTGTAGAGATCTACCTGAAAGGGAATACTGCTAGCAGTAAGGCTATGAGACCAGATTACTAATAACCCCTATCCCCCATATATCAGTATTTGCTTGCAATTATTTAAGATTTTAAAATAAATAAAAAATAAGAAAATGGGGATGATGAAAATACATTCTGAAACATATCAGCACTGGCGCTATCTGGTGGGTAAAGCTATCTATCAAATTCGTATTGTTGCTTTTTTTTAAATATATTCAAAATAATATTTTATTCATAATACGAGTACAAAAGCCACCTAAATGTTATTGTGAAATTATTTCTTTAGCTCCAGTTAAGTGTCAATACCAGAGCATTCAGCCATTAATAAAGAAGGTTTTTATTTGTTAATCGCCCAATATAGCTGGTTTTCATAAAAGACTAAAATAATATTATGATTTAACTGCATTAAAGCTGGCTATCTACTGTTCCTAAATTATTTCTAATTACTGTATTTTTTAACAATTTCTAAAGACGACTTTGAGCAGGAAGGGGTTCTCGATTCGCTTGAAGGGGTATGAAGGTAATATTTTTAAGGAGCAAATCTACTTCTAGTCACGATTACGTATTCTAAATTTAAATATACATATTAATACTTAAACTGTGATACAATAGTTCATTTTATTACATTTAAAATAAGAACAGTAAAAATACTAATCAATATGAATATCATCCTAAAAGTCACTGCATTTTTATGCAACTTAGAATGAAAAACAAGTTTACGACTTACTTGATAGAAAATGGTAATTATATATTAGATATTTATGGCACAATATATATTACAAAATACGTCGTGAGGTACATGATACCACTCATGCTTCACCATTCCTTAAGACTATTACGCCTCCTGACCCTGTAATGTCACTGAAATATCCCACCCTTTGAATGGAATACAGCCATACTACAGTTACTTCATGTCAGAAACACGAGTGGAGCAGAGTTACTGATGCAGCGAGTTTTGTACAAAACGTCTCATTGCAAATTTTTGCAATACAATTCAACTTATCATAAATGTTAATTGCGAAAAAGTACAAAATAGTATTATTATTAAGTAAATATCACCTTTATTAAGTGCATTTGAGCTTTTATGCTATGTGTAGGTATGTTGTTAAAATGACTGTGATAAATAAATAATGTCTGGTCTTAACTATGCATTTTCTCGTTTCAAATTCTAACACACAGAATTTAATATTATGTACTTAGGATGTGTTGAATGAATAATTTATAAACCCTTAACTTACTAAAATACATTAGTATAATTTTAATGGTTTAATTTCAGGAACCTCCGTGGCGTTGTGAACAGAATGGCTAGTTTACTTAAATGAGGACCTGATTTTGAATCTTTTTAATAAAAAAAATAGTTTATAATGATAGAAAATATTTAAATGGATTATAATGATTTCACTTTTTTTTTTAACAAATACAAATATAGTTAGTCCGCCTGTGTAGCTTTTGTTATTTTCTAATATCTATATTATAAATGAATGAACAAAAGCATATAAATAAATAAATTATATATTTTTTTGCAATAAACAAGAGACTGTAATCGTGAACGCACCAAAAAACGACGAAGTATTTTGTACATATCTAACATTTTAAATGTTAGGTATTTGGAGCAGTCTTTTGCGTCGCAAAAAGAAAAAAAGACACCATTAATCTTTAAAAATTAATAAGAAACTAACACGGTAGTAAATCCTATCGAAAGTAAGCAACCAAATAAGAAGCAAAGAATTGTCAAAATCATAACTGATGACGTAATCATTCACATATTTATCTTTACGTTATATTTGTATATTCTATCTTTTTCATCTGAATAAGTGACGGTCCTCCACCATGTATTTCTATAGACATTTTCTCCCATGCATAACCAAAGCATAGAACCAACTCCCAGCACCAGTATTTTCGAACAGATATGATATTAAAATCTTCAAGAGCATACTTCTTAAAAGGCCGGCAACACGCTTGCAATTTTTTTAATATTGCAGGTGTTTATAGACGGCGGTAATCACTTACCATTAGGAAAGTCGCATGCTCATTTGTGCCTTACGTTATTAAAAAATACATAAACTTAAAAGAATAAAAGTAAATTGAGAATTTCATCGTTTGGAAGATCGTTTAAAACAGTCTATAGCTTCTCCATTGCACCATACGGAACAAAACGTTGCGATCAAGAAGTTTAAAATCCCTTTGTGGAAACATCAATCTTGCTTTACATTCCGTTTAGGGTACATTCGCTTGTATTTATCTTATTTGGGACAATGACAAGTGGTTTGTTAGACCCAATGCAATTTAAGGGACAATAGCCCTTTATATATTACACCTCTTAGTTAATTTATAGTATTTTGCGATAAACTGGCATAACTGGCCTCTAAGATAAAGGCGACTAAAATATTACTACTTTCATAGAAATTAAATATTAAAAAAATAAATGTAAATTTGAAAAAGTTACATAGATATATTTAAAACATTTTTGTGTTTTACTATTTCACAGATAAATTGTTTAATTTAGTATAACATGAAAATAATTTAATCATAAATTTGTGTTCAAAAACAAGTAAATATTTGCTACGCAGAAAATACATTTACTTTATTTGTGAAGAAAGGGATGAATACGATAAAATCAAAACTAGACTCTTATTTTATTTCTATTTCAATAATTCTTACACAAAATCTTATCCATTAAACATATTTCATACTTTTAAATACTTGCCTAAATATTCGCATTGCTCAATAGTTGAGGGACAGTTTAAGACGATTTGAGACTTATGATCATATAAGTATTGCTAAATAAACTAATAATATCATACATTTATCTTTTTGCATTTATTCTCAAAACTACGTATTCTAAATCACGTATTCTAAAAAAATACTCTGTAACGTTTCACTGAGCAATGTAAGATCTAAAAAACATCAGCTCACAAAAGAATGTATCTTTTGTGAGCTGATTTTTTTAAAAATTTATTTAAGTTTAGAAGACTAAAACTGCTTTTATGTTTTTATGTTTTTAAATCTCTAAAATTCGATTTCTGTACGAAGATTCAATGATGATGGCCAATTTTAAATCGTTTATCACCGTCCTTCTTCCATATTAGTTTCATATTTATTTTGTGTCAATTAATGTTTTTACGTGAACAAAACCGTTATATCATAAGCTGTAATTTAATTATTAACTAGGCATTTTCAGGTAAGTTATAAAATCATTGCTTGGTACCTAGTGTTAACCATACGGTACTCTAACTGCGAATGATAAGAAATACTGCGGATCTGGTAATCTGGTAAAGTGGTGGTCAATCTTCGACTGTTGTATACACATACTAATGATAATGGAATTAAACAAAATAATTGTAATCAAATATCGTTAGTCTTTTTTTTAAGTTGGCTAAAAAGAACCAACGAAACAAACTAATGACCTCGAGTATAAGTTCAAATTATCAGCAAATTATTGGGTTGGTTTGTATAAATTATGGAACAGAGGCAGTTACGCCGATCGGCTAATCTATTTAACCTTGCCATAATGTCGAAATAGGGTAGTGTTTTACTTCAAGCGTGAATTCGAAAAAATATTCATCATCTAGAGATATAAACAACAATTCTAGATGATGGGGACAAAGGTTCCCTTTAAGTCAGAGTACCCATACAGACTATTCTTGTCAAAATTCAATTCTGTTTTAGAATTTTTTTCATGAAACTTAAAATGACCAACTAGTTGGCAGCCTTATGAATGGAACAGAGGTACTCAAGCCACAGAAGTACAAGAGTCGACTGCAACTTTTGTACAAAATCTCTATAGTATAATGTGTCAGTTTTAAAAACATAGTTTACACTGTAAACTATGTTTATATATATTGTAAACATTATAACTTAACAAGATAACTGATATTAGTTAGCTAATAGGATAAACATAGTTAGAGACAAGATTGCGCTATTTAGTTTATCCAGGACTATTTATTTTTCTAGTAATTATACTATATTAACATTAATTATATCATATTAATATTATTTCATATAGAGAAATCTCCTATCAATATACGTTTCACATTGAAAATATATTTGATGAAATCACTCTCACAGAAAATCTAGCAAAGGTTATATTCATACTATATTAAAGGTTAAATACATTCCGCTTGCGATAAGACCCCACAACTGTTACTTACCCTAGCTCACGCATTTTATAAATAAAAAATACTGGAAAACTTATATGCCTATTCGTTATTTGGAACATAAACTTTAAAACTATTTGACTAATATAAAAATATAATGATTTATTCTTGATTTATAGAACTCACAGAAAAGGGATATCGTAGAAATTTTTGAGAATTCTTAAGAGAATTCTAAAACAAAACTGTAGAATTAAAATACTTTTTTAACTACTAATGCACTATGATAGTTGTTATCATATAGGTATGTATATATAATAGATACGTGAACAGTATCTACCTTGTATGTGTATTTTTCGAAAATTAAACGAAGAATATCTAACTGGATTCTTTTTTAATCTATGAAACTTATGTCCTAAATTGTTTATGCGACTAACATAACTAAAATTTCAGATGTATTGAATCCTTCCTCTTTTTTGAAATCACTTATTTTTTTTTAAGTATCCACTCGTATGTTTCGTACAGTGTTCGTTAATTATTCGATGAATCGAAGAATTTTGATAATTCTTCATGGAATCGATTGGGATTATAATAATTATATCTATTTGTTGAAATATCTATTCCTATTTGGACATACGATTCTATATTCCAAATATAAGTTTTCATACATCTAATCTTTATATTATCTGTAGTGTATTAGTTCTTTTCTTACATTTTAATATAAGGATATATATAGCTAAATTTATATTTCCTGCTATAATTAATATTAATTTAGTCTTATATTAATCACACTTGATAAAGAAATCCTTTTTTTGCAAAAGTCTGTTTATTAAATTACAGTCTCTAGTTACAGTCTACATTACTCAGAATTTCTCAGAAACTATCTATATTTAGAAAAAAAAAAGCAATATATGTTTCTGAGACTTTTTTCGACTCCAAGATTGAATTTTTATGATCTACTCAATCCGAAAATTTTATACGCATACAATTCGTTGGTTATTTGCTTTTTTCATGTTTCAAACAATTTCGACAGCAAAGTTAATATTGTATAAAGATGTTATTTCAATATTAAAGTATATGTACCTATTGCTACAGCCTTGAATTCAAACTTTAAAGGTGAAGTTTATTACCTTTAGTCAGATCAAGAATTTAAAAATATTACCGTCTCGCCTTTGTTTTACGGTTAAGGGAATTCCGAGTTATGACTGACTTTGTTGAAAGTATGAAAATTGTGTCTGCAGTCGGGTTAATTATGAATGTATCTTAGAATAAGTATTTTTTATTGTTATTTGCACAGTCTGAAACTTGAGATAGCACTTTTAAATTTAAAATTACATCAAAAAGAAATAAGGCTATTTCGCTTCCTCAGATTTAGATATGTAAGCCTAGCTGTATCTCGCAATTCTGTATGAATCAATACATAGTGTCCTATGTGTTATGATATAACCCACTTTGCCCTCCTTTATATGTTCTACCGCTTGTAAAAAACCCTGTCCTTTTGTATCTTGAGGAATTAGTATTGAGGTATTAATCTCTACTAATATTATAGAGAGAAAAGATTTAGTTTTTTACATATTTGTTTGTTTGTAATAGATAAACTCAAAACTTACTCAACCGATTTTAAAAACTTTCACCTACAGACAGCTTCAATATTAGCGAGTATGTAAAATACTAATTTACCTTTCTGTCTATTGTAGCTATCTACCCGTTAGAAACTAAGGCGCATTGTTAATCGCGTAAAAACAACCAACACAGTGAACTTGAAAAAATACTGTGACGCCCTTGGCACTTCTCACGCATATTCGTTTCTGTGTACCACAAGTACATATGCAAACTATGCTTATGTTAGTAAACTTGTTGTGAAGGCCAGTCAAGAGTACATAATTTAAGTGACTTCATTATTTCTTAATTTTATATTAGCTTTTTTTGGGTACTAAAATTTGAAAGATGTACTCTATTATTAGTATTTTGTACGGGGTCGCCACTCAAGAACCTTTCTTCCCCATCGGTTATCGGAGCTATGTGACCAGTCCCTTGCCACTTTAGCTTGCTGTGGCGAATCCGTACGAGCAACAAACGCAGTGTAGGTCGACACCCTACTAGATGGAGTGAGGATCTCAAATATATTGCAAGAAGACAGTTTATGGAGAAGATAGGTTAAGGCTGAGATGATGATGATGATGATCAGGATTTTGTAGCATAAAATTCTTAATCAACTTCGAGGATAATTCATTTATAGTACATACTATAATAAGTGGACAATAATTTATTTTTTTAAAACGATTCCATAATTATCCCAATTATTCAGCGTTCCACCAATTTCAATTTTACTTAATCCATGCTCTGTTTTACTCAACATAAGTATTAATATAATTAAATTTATAGAATTCGTTTATTAAAAGGGCTGTAAAGTCAACAAAGTCACCCTTTAAAATGAAAATAATATTTTGTTTGTTTCTGCGAAAACGTGAAATGAAAAAAGTTATTAAGATGACTTTCTAACTATTATTATATTTTGACGCTGTTGGTAAAAATATTTATTTAATAATTGAAGAAAGTTATTTCAATTAAGTTAAATAATCAATGAAGACACAGAATATGGAGGCATAACATACCATAACATAGTCTTCAGCAAGAATAACGCAAGGGGAATCGTCGTATTAGTATTTCCTCTACTAGGATGTTTTGCCAGTAGTTGCTATGCTTGGCAGGTCGGTGTCCACAGTTA
Organism: Galleria mellonella; assembly: GCF_026898425.1. Taxonomy (NCBI): domain Eukaryota; kingdom Metazoa; phylum Arthropoda; class Insecta; order Lepidoptera; family Pyralidae; genus Galleria; species Galleria mellonella. The sequence continues at coordinate 1,628,283 of NW_026442068.1, read as the reverse complement.
GATTTTGGTAATGTTTTAGAGGAATACTGCTGTCCAGTCCATGACCATTAAGTTCTATTAGTTTCCTGGCAGGTCAGTTAGCCCATCGTGACAAATTCAATGATAAATTAGTCACGATAGTTTCCAAGGACCGTGTGGAGTTCGACCTGATAGGGTATTTCGATGGCAATGGGGACTAACATCCCCATTACTAAAAATCTTTTCCCCCTATCACACGGGATTAGGGGTAGTAACCGACATTATATAATATGTGCGGTTACTGCACCATGGACATATTATATAATATCCATGGTGCGGTTACTGTCTATAAGCGACGGTTTCTACTCTCCACCAGATGGGGTATTATAAAAAAAATTACTACAATGAGACTGTAAAGTCATCTGCTTGAGTATTTATTTTTATTTTCCTTTATCTTTGTATTTTTATGTCTATTGCTAAACGGACATGCTTTCATGATTTTATATTAGTTTAAAAGTTGAGGTATGGCAGTTAAATTAAATAACTGAGCATAGATATATGAACCCTTATAACCTCCAGCATATTTGTATTTTAAAGTTGAATTAAAAAGTAATAAAAAGAAAATATTTCAGTAATGTAGTAAAAATGTTTTGTTAAAATAACAATAGCTCCGTTTATGTTTCGAGCCTTTTGCAACCGACTTAATTTGTCCCTTGTCTTGAGGGTTTCATTAATGCATTCGGGAAATAAAACGGAGGCCAACCCATACCCATGTAATCACATTAGCCGAGGAAACAGTAGGTGGGTAACTTACCTACGTTGGGATACCTCTTTTCGGAGTTTTATTCATCAGTCCATGTGAACGTGTGAAGCATTTTAAATACTTTTCTTTTTTTATTTGATTTATTACCATGGATGTCACAGAATATGCCGTGACGTCCATGCTATCCCTCATTTTCCATCGTAGCTATTTAGAGCATGTATATATGCATGCGTGTGTGAGTGTGTGCATGCGTGTATGCATGTGTGCGTGCGTTCGTGCGTGAATGCGTGCGTGCATGCGTGCGAACGTGCGTGCGTTCGTGCCTGCGTTCGCGCGTGCGTGTGTAAGAAAGGAAGATAAATAAAGAGAAAGATAGAAATATTTAGGCTTTATTTATTCAATGAAATGTAACAATAAATATTTTATTTTTCAAAAAATACAAATACAAGTATTTTTTTAAATGAGATTATTATTTATTAGTTTCTTACCCGATACTTCGTACGCGTGGTTTCCGAAGTAGGGAAATTAATAAAATAGACCGCTCCTATATGGCGTATCAAGATAAAACATACATCAAATTTTATGTTAGACCTTCTAGAACACAACTGGTTCAGTAGTTTTTGTATGATACCAGAACAAATATAGAGACAAAATTTCTAAAAAAAAAATGTTTTTGTATATACCAATTTTATTAAGACGCCTTATGTGTATTTTTTTATTATCTCATGTACAGATATATTCTTGTTAAATTTTTTATATATTAGTACAGTAGAAGTGCATTCAATTTAATGTAATAGTTTTTACGTGATTCTGGAACAAAATTTCAAAAAAGTTTTGTTTTGGCATTTATTGGTCTTATTAAGAACCCTCATATTATTTTTCCTTAAATATATCCTATGTAAAAACATTGTCTAGTTATAATTGTATTATATTAGAAAGATAAGATTTCAAAATAAATTACATGCCAAAGGTTGCATGTATAATGTACAAAAAAATTAATTCACTCACAAACGCGTTCGAATACCCACGCTGAGGCTTGTCGAAGTTAAAGAAATTGATCTTTATGTTGTAAGCAATTAGGTCGAGCATTAGACTAAATTGACCTACTTTTTCACCATTCAAGGTCGATAGTAAACGATTTAAAAGGTTTATTACGAATGTTTTAGGTGAAATTGCTTACAGTATACAATCGATATTACATATATTGAAATAATATGTCATTAAATGAATCTATATTCGTAGTAATTAATAACATAAATGGTATGTTTGTATAATAAATTTCATTCCAATTTCTCCAACAGTTAAGACGTTATTCTATTAAATAATGACCAATTACAATTTCTGATGTTCATAATTATAACAGGTTTTAGTCCTATTAGTATTATAATAATTTTGTTGTGATTTTTGTCTGTTTTTTTTTTTGTCTAGTTTGTTATTTTTTTGCCAATAAAAATATACCTATTTAATAATGTAAGTCCTAGTCATGTTACTAAACAAATAGATTATGTGTCACACGAAACGAAAGGAATGACACAATCGTGACAAAATTAATATTAGTAAATTAAATTTACAGATTTTATTTTAAAACGAATATCGTAACTATGAAATAAGAGACGGTTTGTAAATAAATACATTACGTTTAAAATATTAAAATATTGCATATTAAATTGTCATAAATATGGTATACAATTTTTAACTAATGCTTGAGTCATCACCATCATCAGCCATTAACTATCCACTGTTGCCTGGCAGGAGTAACCGTAATTAGGTTTTGATGATGCTTGGAGAGGGATGCTGCCCACCTCTCGATCATTTATATATATATATATATATATATATAGTATTATATAACAAATAAATAATTATTTTCAAAAATAATTATTAAAATCAGTTCAGAAACGTTAATATAATTTCATAAATATATAATAAAATTACACAATAAATAATTTCATAGTATACAGACAAAAATATAATTTATACAGGTAATTCATCTAGAATTAGGAACCTTTTAAAACTCATATAAAATGTGAAATTATAGTCTACTCCAGTAAAACTATTCCACGAAACAATTTCACAAAATATCCATATCATTAAAAAATATTAAATTATGGGCTAATATATGAGGTATTATGTCTATACCCGTCTATAGAAATTGACTCTAATAATACATTAATTATTTATACGATTAACAATCCAATTGACTGTAGTAAGAAATTAAATATGTAGCTGGCAGCTTTGCCATTGGTTTGTTTCTATATTCTTTTTAATTTTTTTTTTTATATTTGACATCGATTTGACTTTTTGTTGGTTCAAAAAATTATTCTACTTTATAGTTCCTTTAATCACAAACCATAATTTTATAAAAACAAAACTTTTAAAATATTAATTACATTCTCGAAAAACTCCTTACTAATATTATAAATGTGAAAACGACTTGTTTGTTGCCTAGCTTTAATTTATTTAGTATACATGTACTGTATAGGTGGAGAACGATAGAGGTTACTTTTTATTTCGGTCAGCAAATATACAATTATACGGACGAAGTCGCGAGTAATAGCTTGTATAGAATAATTTAACGGTTTTATACGTTTCGTATATAATATTATTATAAAGCAGTAATTTATTTTCAATCTACAAGTTATTATGATAAAAGCCTTGTATGAATAATCTCAATAAAAAAATGATTAAGAGGAATTTACGTTATAAAACAGCGGTAGTTATTTCATAATGTAATTTAATATCTTTATTTTCATAAAGAAGGGATATTGAAACTAATTTCATAAGCCCCGATTGTGTAGAATACAAAAACGTTTGAAAATATAAATAATATTAAAATACAGGTATGAAAATTATATTCCAGCAATTATATTAGAAGTGAACAGAAATATTCAGGTATTATAAGATTTATGTATGAATAACAACAAATTAAAGATATAGATGTAGAACGATGGATAAAATTAATATCATTTATGCCACTATTTTCACAATATAAATTAGACTTTAAGTGAATATGAACAGGTTACTAAATTCTAAATTAATTTTTTTTTTATAAAACTTAGAATGGCAAACAAGCTGACGGACCTGATAGAAAGCGATAACCGCTGCCTATATGTATGAGCAGTACCATGTACATAACAGAGTATACTGTTTATGGTACCCCCTTCCTATGCGTTGCCATTCCTGAGGACTCAGGTGTTATTCCTCTGTATTCTGTAAATTCACGCCATATCCTACCCTTCAAACCGAAACACAGTTATGCAAACACAACTGCTTTACGGTTGAAACCCGAATGGGATAGAGGTACCCAAGCAAACGACTTTTGTACAGTCTCCCTCTGGTAAGAAGGTAAGGTTTAATCCGCAAAACAAAAAAACACCCTCTTCAATTGCGATAAAATTAGTTATTTTCATTTTAAAAACCAAACTAGTGCGCCTTGATAAAATTTCTATGTTACAAAGAGTATATTCTTACAGAATAAAAAATAAATCATGAAAATATTATTAATGACGGAGTTATAAGGTAAAAAAATTAAAATCGAATTAAAATCCTGCACCTTTTTTGAAGTCATTTGAAAAGCAGCATTTTTCATTTCATTGAGATTTTGAGAGTTTAAGACAACTAATTTATTTTTATATGGCTGTTAAGTAATTGTTACGAGACACTCATATGTTTTTTTTACTATTATGCATATATTAGCACGACATATAACCAAATCGTACCAAGTGAACACAAAGACAATATGGACAATGAATAAGACAACTATTCATTGCTCAGTATATACTGAGCCTCCGTCATAAGGGAATTCTGCCAATAGTTGCCATGCTTGGCTGACGAGTTAGTAATCGCATTAAGGCTTTGGTGATGTTAGGTGGGATACTGCTGTCCATCCCCGACAATTAAGTTCCTTTAGTCGCCTCTTAGGTCACTCACGTGAAAGGAAGGAGTGGCCCATTCTATACCGGGACCATACAGCAAAAGCATAATAGATTACATAAAATTGCATTAAAATATAATGCAAAAGGAATTAATTAACAAAAAGTAAGCAATAAAGTACTTCGCGACTTTTATTACGTCTGCGTAGGCTTTACTGCAAGCTTTCTGTTTATACAGCAACAGATCGAAAGAAAACGATAAAAGTGGAAATTCTACAAAACATTCTCAAAGTACTACAACTTCATAACTTAACATTTACTACGTCTATAACTTCATTAAAGATCCGTTATAAGTATTCGAAATATCTAACCAACCCTGAAAGCACCTAGATCCGTCTTTTTTCTACATTCCCTGTCCTTACAGCGCATACTTTATTTCTATTTGCTCGTACCGCGAGGTAAGCGGGAAGAGGGGTTGGGGGGTTAAGGACACGCGCGTTGGCGTCGCCCCAGCCAGTTGAGGCTGCGTCGAGTGCGAGGACGCCTGTTACCGTCACAAGTGGCCAAAAAAGAACTGGTGTACCCTATAGTGTTAGTGACGTGAATTAGTGCCCGTCCGCAACGCACATGCGTGCACACGGATGACCTATAGTGAACAAAATTTTTTGTGACTTGTGATTTTGTGTACCGTGCGACCAAGTGGGATCGTGCCAAGTTCGTGATATATTACTGCGCTGCAATACCAACAATTGCTGCCGGTAAGTGGTGGTGTTTTTTTCCTGATAAAATTAGCATAGTAACAGGGTTGGTCTGTGTTCCGATTTGTTGAACTTTGGTCGCGTGTTACAGATTGCAGCCGAAAGCGGCTGTAGCGCACCTCAATTAGTGCCACTACCTACGAATGTTTATATGTTGTCTAATTAGTGTTTTTTTTATTTTATTTTATATTATAATTTGTTGCTAATTATAATTATCTTCTCACGTTAAGTATGTATAAGTAAAATTATTATAGATAAAACTCATCAAAATGCGAACATAGTAATTTTCAAAGAAACTCATTTTCATGAATTAAAACATACTAAATTATTTTAATAATTTAGTGTCAGTTAATAATTATTGATATTACATTTATTATATACATATATCTCATTTATTTATTATTTAAGCAATTGATGCAGAGGGTTTACGAGAGTACGTAGACCCTCTACGTCAGAAGCATAGAACCCCAGCTATTTACGGAAATGTATAGAGAATAGATAAGTGGGTGCTTTAAAAGCCATTAGAATATTAAATTCGAAACTAACGTCTGAACTATTAAGTAGTTTAATTAATTAATAATTAAGAGAGAAGATTAATAAAGAAGTAATTGACAAATTTTGAGGTCCACATCCACTATAATTGCAGTTTTTAAAAAAAAATATTTTTAATTAGTTTTATATTACATTAAGCTAATTAATTTTGTTTAGAGTTTTTAACAATTAATTATTTTATAAAAATAGTAATTTTTATAAAAAATGCCGTTGCTCGGTTTAATTATTTCAATCAATCTTTAAAACTACAGAGATTATTTCTCAATCAGAAATAAAAGCACATTACTAATTTTGGGCTCTTCAAAAAATAGATTAAAATATTTATATATAGAAATACAAGCCATTAGTCATAGACAATATAATACTATACTTAGTTAAACAATACTTCCCAGAACAAACTATAAATACCGTATTCGAATTTTCATATTCGAGACCTATACTGAATTAATTGTACCTACCTATAGAGACATGTTTCATTAACGCTGAAGATAATTACTAGGTACTGTTGGTATACGCCAAAACTCATTCATGGATTGAAATTCTCAAAACTATATTGTAATTTACGTGATAATGATCAATCGTTCACTTGACGTTTTCAATTGTAGTCATTAAATACCCACGCAATTGCGGCCTCGTTTCATTTCCATTAATATAAACATGTGATATTATTCTCAATCTTTATATTAAATTTGTATTTGATTATTAATCATTCTGGCGTGATAACTGTCTGACCTAAAATGAGGATTAATTTGAAACTGAGATCATAATCTATCAGTCTATTTGTCGAGTTTATCTGTGTCACTATACAAACACAGGGATCTCTAAAACCATTTAGACACATTTAGAAACATTTGGACAATACCAGAGGGAGACTTTGTACAAAAGTCGATTGCTTGGGTACCTCTGTCCTATTCGTGTTTCAACCGTGAAGCAGCTGTGTTTGCATGGCTGTGTTTCGGTTTGAAGGGTGGGATATGGCGTGAATTTACTGAGTACAGAGGAATAACACCTGAGTCCTCAGGAATGGCAACGCATGGGGTGTATCATGGGCGAAACAATATATTCTGTTATGTCCATGGTACTGCTCATGTCTATAGGCGATCGGATACCACTTTCCATCAGGTAGATCGTCAGCTTGTTTGCCATTCTAAGTTGTATAAAAAAAAATACTTTTTGTCATTCTATATATATAGTTTTAAAATGAAAGAAAACTGCCAAAATTTTGAACAATGTTGCCTACATGAATAGTATTGAGTCATGCCTTATTGTTCAACACGGAAAGAGTATGTGTAAGTATTTTACATGATGTCTGTACATGACGGATACTAAGACAATTATGATATTAATCAATATGAAGGATCTTAATAATTTTTATGAATTTTATCAGTCAGTATGTTTGATCCGGTATCAAGCAGAAATTACTACACTAAATTGAATACAGCTTCTTCATTTCTGCTACTCAAGGTCTGAAGGTCTTAAAATCTACTGTATTACATCACGGTATGTCTGTCTAGAAGTAGTCAGTTCATTGGTTTTCCTGCTTTTGAAATCTATACGTACGAAGTAGCAAGCATAACGCTAGTTATTACTAAAAACAGAGGGCCTACCGTGAAATATTTTCCGAAACTTCGGGGACGAACGAAACAGAAATATGATGTTAAAATTACATAATACATGCCATTTAAAATTATTAGAAATGTTAAAATATCGTTCCTCTGGACTATTAGGATAGGATGTATGACGAACGAAATGTTAAACTCCATTTATTGATCCGATTTTGGTATAAAAAAAATACGAAATTGAGTCCGAAATTTCAGAATTTCATTTCACGATAGACCGCCAGGTCCTTACAGTACTCCACCCATTTGTAAAGCGTTAGCTATGCCTTTGGTATTACAAAAAAATATTGGGTTATATTCACTTATATCTTGTTTAACATACAATTCAATATACTCGTAATATTTACAATAATGGACTTGATTTATCTAATAATATAAATAACTCTTATACTGTTTGTCTATAGTTACGTCAATAGTTGTGCCAATATTGACTATTATGTCTATATTGACACAAATCTAAAATTGTAAAAACAGCTTCTGTCAAAACAAACATTAGTTAATTTTCTTGCTCGATCTTCTCGGCTGCAATTACGTTTCGAATGAGCCGTTGAATTTAAAAAATACCATTCAAAAATACGTATAATGAAGTTAACTTGAATAAAAATATTCTTATTTTATACCTCCAGGCACGTCTGTTTCATTTCCATTCTTATTGCTTAGAAGGACGTGTTTTCAGAATGGCATTTCACAGACAGCCCCATAGAAAGTAACAACCGTCGTCTGTAAATATTAGCTGCACAATGAATATCACAGAATACATTAATGCCTATAGTATCGCTGCATTCCCTTTCCTGTGGATTAAAGTATTATGTCTCCATACTCTGTAATTTGACTAACATAACCCTTCGAGTTAAGGGGGAAAGGGAATTGTTAATAATGGGATCTAATAGCCTCATTGCTAGCAATATAGTTTATGAGGTCAACCTCCACGCGGTTACGCATGGAAACCGTCGTGATTATTTTTTGTGGAATTCGTCACGATAGGTCAATAGTCTGCTTTCATCGTTTCATTGGTGCCCCACCGGTGTATACTGACAGCACAGATGGGGTTACCATTCCATTTTCAACCATAAATCTACCCTTCAAGCTACTGCTACCATTCGTGAGAGGGTGTTACCCTCTGATGATAATAATTTCGTCTGTATTACGCATGTAGGTCTCTGACGTGAATTATCGGATCGTAAAGGATCGGAACGGGTTTCACATGCCTTTCAAAGTACGCAGCAAGTAACAGTAATTTTTAGACAATTCAACCATAATTTATTGATTTTGGGATTTGAAAGTAATATCTTTAGACTGTGTTCAAGTGTCATTCGATACAGCTGTCAATAGCTATAAAAGTACAATTGCCTATAAATTATACTTAATTGTTGGCTTTATATACAATTATTGTGATATGGATTAATAGACAACTGGACATTTTCTTCAAGAAATAGTTTAATTATTAAAAGATACCTTAAGTACACATTATAATTGAATAACAACTGGTTTAACTTACGTATAATTTAGTCTTGACAAAATTAAACGTAAATTAAACCGACAGTTGATATATTAATAAAAAAGTTTATTTGAAATTCACTCCATGATTAAATTTATGTCCTCACAACACATCAGCCGTTAACCGTCTATTACTGAACTAGGCCTCCCCATAAGGGTGGGTTTGCCAGTAGTTGCTACGCTTGACAGACGGCTTAAAAACCGCAGTTAAGCTCTTAGTGATTTTTTATTGTGAAGGAGACAAACGAGCAGATGGTCCATGTGATGGAAAGCGCCTGCCGTCGTCCATGTACATCAGCAAAATAAGAGAAGTTGCTTCTGCGTTGCCCACCTTTTAAATGTTTGTAGGTACGGGTTTTGAAAAATAGATGTTTTAAAAGAGATGCTGCTGCCCATCCTTCGACGATTAAATTCCCTTAGTAACCTCTTACGATACTCACGGGAAAAGGAGTGGATCATCCTACGCCAGGACCACAAAGCAATATGTAGTAATATTAATATGAAGTATATGCAAATAAAAATTACTTAATATTTTTATTTTCGATACAATTGTATTCACATTGTAGTTGACATGAACTATCATACTAATTTATGCATACTCAAATACTGAAATTTGAATACTCAATCTTACATACATATGTACAATAATCTGATATACCTGCACTTGGATGGCCTGTAAATAAGAAAAAAAAAAACTATTTGTATTACCATTGAAATCTACAAAAACGGCATTGCATATAAGATCCATCCATCTTGAAGAAAAAATAAGGCGGATAGTCCCTCGCGGTCGAATAGTTCCTGTTTTAGATTGAGAAATGCGGTGGATTAAGTTGAAAACGTTTTTCTATTTCTCTTCGTTTATACGGTTGTTTATCAGCTTAAAATAGTGGTCCAGCTTTTTTATTCTTTTGGAATTATTTAAAAAGGTTTTTTTAAGAGTTTTGTACACTTACCTGCTTATTCATAAAAACATCAAATCTCTCATAATCTACTTTGGCTATTGAACTATTATGTCTTTTATTTAGTTCAATTCTCAATTTGAAAGTGTTAAAAGAGTGTACTTTTTAAAATAGATTTATAGAAGGTTTTCGTTTTTATGAATAAGGGGATTAGTTTAGAGAACTAATTAAATACGCAAGAAAAAGGATATTTAATAAGCCTATGTGCGGAGTAATGAAAGAAACCCTGTGATATTTTATTTTTCTTTAATAATTATTCCAAATCTTTTCTATTATTTGACAATTATGGTAAAAAAATAATACATAAGTCTTGGTTTGCATATGGGAAATAGGCACTTTAGATTCGGGCCCTAGAGCTATAATAGTAGCTATTTTTTACAAGTTCATTTGAAGCCTTATATCTCAAAGTATTACACTATTATTTAATCTTTTATAATATGGTTTTAAGCAAATTTCAAGTGAAAAAGGTTATTATTTTTTTTGTGAATATGGTACGTTATTACATTGCTAATTTTAAATTGTTTTACTTTTTTTTTCCTTTGACTTTATATATTTGTAATTAATAAGATTGATTTGTGTTAGTTCAATATTAATTTTGTGATGACTGAAGATGTCACTTGTCTTTGCGCAGCAATACTTCATAATCTGCGACTTCGTTCCAATTGAAATTATTTTCGATATAATGTATTTACGTAAAACCTTGCCCTTTATTGGTACGTAGGTGGTCACAGTTGTAATCCATTTTTGTAGAGCAAAAATTTGTATACGTTGTTATGTCTATTATCTTCCGTGACTTAGCAATATTAATACGTGACAGGAAGAAAGTTTAAACAAAATGGCCTCTTGTCATTTGATTGAAGGTAAATCGCTGCCTGCATTAAACAGTCGGCAGATAAAGAAAAGAATTAAAAAGCTTTCTCTGTAAGCTGAGGTACCAGTTTATAAGCTATCCTTATTACCCCCGATTTGGAGTTCGCCAACTTTTTTCTTTTCAAATTTGTGACATTAATTACTCTTACTAATCAACATTTTCGCGAATTTACTTGAATAAAACATTCTTTCAGACCATTTAAAGGATTACCGCTTTCGCTTTAATGCTAAGCTAGCTAACCTGACTTCGCACGAGTAAAAATTACATTAAAACAACCCTTAAAAATTTAATTGTAACGTAGTCAATCAATTTCGCATGTAATAGAGATGGTTTGCTGGTGTTGGTACTACAATTTCAATATTGCCAACTATATTATATATTTCTTTTCTTCCGACTTCTATAAATAAGGAGATTATCAATACGGTTGTATTCTTTTTTGTTTGTTACTTCTTAACTCCGTCAATTACAAACAGATTTGGAGATTTTTTTTATCTGAAAGGATATACTTTAAAGGAAATAACACATTCGGACGCATGTGAAATAGACGGATTGCTGGAGTCGGTACTACAATTTCAATGTTGCATACTATGTTGTTGTGTATGTTGCATAACATATAGAGACAGATTTATTAATATTAGTAATGTATATTGTATGGATTTATACAAAGGTATTGTCTTTGTATTTTCCTGACAGACTCACATTTCAGCGTAGAGGTTATATATAATATGTTTATAGTTAAAAAATATGACTTAATTATTATCATTATCATATCAGCCGTTAACTGTCCATTGCTGAACATAGGCCTCCCCCATAAGGGGGGTTTTGCCAGTAGCTGCTACGTTTGGCAGGCGGATTGGCAACCGTAGTTTGGCTTTTTTTACTTATCTCGATCATTAATTATAACTATTTAACTTAGTGACCTTAACTATTTTACTACACTAATTTAACAAGAGTAGAATAAACATAAAAAAAAATTCAAATTAATATCTATTAAGTTACGAAAAATTTGTACCTACTTACGAGTATATACATTGTTTTTTATAATAGACTAAATTAAAAACTAACATTCATAACATTAAAAGAAAGAACTTAGTTAAGCAATCAAAAAACGCGACATAGTGCGATAGTGCTTTTGAAGTTTTAAAAAGGAAACTGAAGCTGCTGAAGCTATTTTCCTTACTATACCGTCCTATCGTCATAAAAACTTCTAATATTTTATTTTCATATAAATAGGATTGTGCTATAAATAAATTAAATGTGTGTACCAAATTTCAGATCAATCTGACAACGGGAAGGTGCTTAAATTCCAATTTCTAATTTTGACCCAAATAAATAAATACCGTACGGGTCGAGTTAAATAAAACCGTTTAAAAATAAAATGCTTTAATTGTAGCAAAGCCAAACTATAAAACAAAACTATGGTGCTAATTGATTTTGATAAAATGTATATGAGATCTATCTGTAAGTATTTCTTTTTAAAAAATATACTCGTAAGAATTTCCCAAATCAGTTTACAACATAGCAAAACTAAGCAAAACAATTTTTAACATTTCGTTATTCTTATATGACGATTATTAAAAAGTTCATTTAAATTGTTCTAATTTTCAATTATTCGAGTCTTAGATATCGGTATAAAATGTAATTCATAATAACACCGATGCTTCTTATATCTCCTTAAATTCAGGCATCGACTTCTTATCGTGGCTTGAGTGTCTCACGGTGGGAGATAAAAAATAAGGGACTTCCTACGTACCTGGAAGAATTCGAGGCACACGAATTGATCCGTTGTGAAGCTTGGATATTTAAATAATTCATGCCGGCAACTGCTTCGTTCGGGAGCCGTCTTATTGATTCTGTTTAAAAATAACAATGAACAATATTTTGTCTCATAAATATGAATGGAAAGTATATATAGATTAAAATCATAAATAGACTTAAATCAGGAATGAACACCTTCAAATTACGGTTAGTAAAGTGGAAATTTATTAAAGGATCTTCCCTGATAAATTTCCACTTAAAAGAAATTTCTCTGCATCATAATTTTATCTTAATTCTTTCTGTTACTAAGAAATTTTATAATACTCATATAGCGTATACTTAATTAGAGATTAAGATAATAATAAAGTTAGTGTATTATTGGCCCGTGTATAAAAAGTGATTTTGATACTGAACTTTCGTTTTAGCTATTGTAATACGTAGGATTTAGATTGTATTTTTACTCGATTTCCTTAACCCTATCTTAAACCCATTAACGTCCTATTCCATAAAGGAAGGATATTTTATAGCTTAGTATTTACCATGCTGCTCTAGCAGTTTGATGTAGGGTTTTATTTCGGTTAAGAGGGTGAGATATGGCAGTGAAATTACAAGGTGCGGCGGTATAACACTACAGTCCTCAGGATATAATGAATACCGGTATAGTATTACATTATCTGTGCCATAGTGTATTCTATGAATTCCTTGGTGGTATTTATATCTGTAGACAATATTTACCACTTTTCATCAGGTGGGCCGTCAGTTTGTTTTCCATCCTATTATATCATAAAAATAGTTATCGCTCTCTTGCAGTTGTGTACTGTACTTTAGTACAGTACATCGTCCTTTGCAATATCATCATAATTATCAGATCAGCCTTTAATTGTCCACTGCTGAACATAAGCTCCCCTCTTGGGTGGTTTTGCCAGTAGTTGCCACAATTGGCAAACGGATTGGCAACCGCAGTTAGACTTTGGAGATGTTTTAAGAGGGACGCTGCTGCCCATCCCTTGCTTTCCTTTAGTCGTCTCTTACGACACCCATGGGAAAGAAAGAGGTGGCCCATTTTATATTGGGACCAGACGGCGCCCATATTTTGCGATTTTTTTTGTGCAACTTAAAAAAAATTGCGTTATACTTCGTTTAGAGAGAATAGTTATGCAACATCTATATTTTGACATAGAGTAACTGTCACTACAGATTCAAATTTTTTCCGATCGCCCATTGCATAGTTCAAAAGGCTTAAAAGCTTTCACGTATAAAGTATTTCATTTATAAATGATAAATAAGTTACTTTGTAGATGAAAGCGGCAGTAGGCGAGTGCTTCTGAGATGTTTATGGATCAAATTGGTGATATTCGTTAAGGTAAAGTAGGTACATACTATGATGTAGGCACGGATTGTACATACACATTTATAGCGAGTGACTATATAAGTAGATTTTGAACGAAGGCGACTGTTGTTTATGTTGAGAATAATTAATATAATTTTGTATGTTTTATTACATAAAATATTGTAAACACAATTTTTGTTTGATAAAAGCAACAGTTGAGTTTCTTGTCCGTTTTGCTTATATGAAATTATATTTCATAGTGGGTGTTCGATTTATAAAAAAATACTATTTAGAAATAAATAAGTTTGTTTGAATATTTTTTTTTATAAATATGTAGGATGGTATCAAAACAGAACACTCGGATTGGAGCCTATTCAGAAAAGTTCGTTTCCAAAATGGCTCTATCTGGGAATCGAACCCGGGACCTCGTTTTTGTAAAGCTACGCGCCTACTAGTACGCCAAGGAGGTCTTCGAATGGATTGTTTAAGTAATAATAATACTTAAATTTCATGCTTTGAATAATGAAAAGATTTTCAAATACTAATCCGAGTAAATTATATATTACATCTGACTATAAATTCTATTGAAATAGTAAAGACTCTTTAAATCAGTGGCAAGGCCTTTAATAAATTTATATTGAATGAAATGTTACATTATAGATAATTATATCACATTTTTTTTTTAATAATCTTTTAATCTATAGTATACTATACCATATAAGTTGTTGTCCATTGCTGAACATAGATCTCACTCTAATGGGGGCTTTTTCCAGTAATTGCCACGCTTGGTAGGCAGGTTGACAACCTCAGTTAGGTCTTGGTGGCGTTTTAAGAGAGAGACTGCTGCTTATCTCTCGAATATTAGATACTATGTTATCCTTTGGTCAATAAAGTTATTTAAATAAATAAATATTCCACATATGATGTATACATCAATCATACATGAATATTCGACATAGTCTACTTTCCTTTTTGTCACAGGCTTAGGCTACATGGGTTATTTTTATCCTAGCCAATCAATGATTTTCCGTTTCACACCTGAATTCTCGGAATTACCTTGTGTTCTGATAAAAATAAACAGCAAAGGCAAGCACAATGACGTACATAATTATCATGACACACAAAAGCAAAAAATCCACAATGAATTTACATTCTGAAACAACTGTGTATTTTTATTGTATTGCCTTTATTTGTTTTATTTTATACTAGCTATATCTTGAAGCTTCACTCACGTAAATCAGTATACGACATAAAGTATCCTATGTACCAAGTTAGGATATACCCTATCCGTGTACCAAATTTCGTTCAAATCCTTTCAGTACTTTTTGCGTGAAAGACTAAACCATCAATCCCTTGTTACAAATTTTCGAATTTATTAATAGAATATAATATTAATATGATATTAATAATATGGGTAGATAATATATAAAAAAAGAAATGCCCAAAGATTAAACCTATCCTGTTACTAAGCAAAATATAAATGTTAATAATTATTTGCAAATCATATTTAGACTGATTTTTTAAATGACGTTAGTATAGATTTTATAATTGTATTACAAATAAAAATAGAAAATATGATTTAGTTACCTAGACTTATAATTTTCTGGCTGTTATTTAATATAGGAAGCACTAGCATTCAGAAATTTGCCAGTTCTTTGGTAATTGGTATTTGATAAGGGAATTAGTAAACGTTTTTATTAATAGTGACATAAGATTATTTAAAGTAAATTACATATATATTTTTTTTTTAAAACATCTTATTGAATTATAAATGAAATTAATATCAACCGAAATGTAATTTTACTGGTAAGAAATTAGATGATTAATTTTTGCAAATAAATTAGTAATGTATGTAGTAATGTAATATTTTACGTATATGTAGTAAAAGTTAATAATTTACGTAAATTATAGTTTTAAATGTTTAACGTCATTGCATGAAGTTATGCATGATTTATTTATTATTTCAACACAAAAGAGATGAAAAAAAAATTGAGTGTAAATTTTTCCAAACAAAATAATGTTTTGCAGCCGAAGTAATAAATTATTTATGAGTATTTACAAAATATTGTTAAAATCCTCACGTTCATTGTAATAATCTTTTGTAAATATTATGTTTCATTTAATGTATAATTTAAAATATTTAACTATAACATTTGAATACTTATATTAAAAGAAAATACAATGGAGAAGAATTAACAAGAAATTAAATTGTTAATTTTTTTATACAAAGTAAAATTATATGAAGCAATTAATTTTTTTATGAACTTGTATAAAGTTAATTAAATGCAAGTTAATATTTGAATTAAATTATAATTTCAAATATTAAACATCATCGCGTAGAATGAATGAAACGAAGTATAATGTTTTCACAACTGTAAATGTTCATTAACATAAAAGGATATGAAAGTGAATAAAGCACAAAAAAGTGACATTAATACAGAAATACATTTACATAATGGATGTGTTAATGACCCGTTTGCTCATCGCCTTTTTCTAGTCGTAATCGAGTCGGGAGGCTTATGTTTGTTGACTATGAATATAACATTTTTCCTGATGATGTTATTCTTTTACCACAAATCACTAAAATATTAAAATATACAATTTGAGTATCACATTATGTTGTATATCTTTTATATGTAATAAATAATTAATATGTAGGTACATTTACATATACTCTATGAAGAATATATGTATATCTTTTGAAAGAGAGGTCTCTCGTTAGAATAGAGTACAACCATCTAATTGGCTGCTGGGGAGCCATTTTGGTATACATAATTACTAATATTATAAATGAGAAAGTGAGTTTGTTTGTTTATTATCTTATAGCGTCTTAACGGCTTAACTAATTACTATGAAATTTGATATGCACGTACTATATGGGGTGGAGATGGATATAGACTATTCCGGTCAGTAAACATATCTCGGTCACGGTGGCAAAGTCGCTGGTAAAAGCTAGTCTTATAACTTGAATTTTTTATAATCTTGTATATTAGTTCCGGTAGTTTCATAGTAACAAGAGGTTATGACAATGATGATAAAAATTGGTAATATGTTTATTCTCTCCAACATTATGCGGAGATTTTAATTGACAGTGAACTTACACTCCGGGATCCTTAATTAGCGTTGCGTTGGCATCAAGGCCGTTCATTAAGGGTCCTCTGTGGTTCCGAAATAAGTCGAGAATTCTCGACAAAAATAAACATAATTATGTTGTTTGTGTTTGTTATTTTTATAATAAAAATAAAATAAAAATAAAACAGACGATCATATCAACAATAGGTTCAAGGGTAAATCATTTTGACGTACGGTTGAAATGTTAATTGAATTCAGATTTGCCGATATATTACTATATTACAGTAAAATAAAAAAAGATTGCGTTTCACAAAAAAAGCTAGTTAAGTTATTTAAAAACTAAACTACTCAACTGATTTTGATAAAATTTCTATGGAACTAATCTTAAAGTATATCCTTTCAGATGAAAGAAGAATTTTCCAAATCGGTTTATGAATGTTAGAGTTTATAACTCTATCATTCATAATTCAGAAACAAACAAACAAAAAAAAAAGAACTGAGAACGTCTTTCTTTTATAGAATTGAAAATGAAAATAGATCTTACTAGGTTATTCCTGCGCTATGCAATGTTGATATGTAGGTATTGCTGTTACCCTTAGACTGGCTTTTACGGCTTTTTGCCAACAGTAAAATACTGAGCATTGGCAAAGTGCCACTTGTCCGTACTAGCCCTTATGGACTAAATGTTTGTGTAACTTTTTAAATTTATCCTCGTTTTTAAGCAACTTCAAAGAGGAGATTCTCCCGATTTATCTGTATTTTTTACATGTATTTTACGAGATATATTATGAATATATATATCAATTATGATTTTATTTTAAATAAAAATAAGTAACAAACAAAAAGCTACTTAATATTTTTTTTTTATTAAACGTCTCGTTTGTTTTTCAAAATTGTATTCGTTTTTGAAACACTTGTTGGAAACGAACACAATAAGTTCATAAAATTTTCATTATATTTGTGTATTTTCTAATTAGATGTTCAATATAAATTTCTATGTTTTATTGTGATAGAAACGTTTTTATTATTACTTATTGCTTAATTTTTTTTAACATGACTAACAACATACACGATATATTATATATATATATATATATATATATATATATATATATATATATATATATATATATATATATATATATATATATATATATATATAAGCCGGTACCTATATAATATTTTTATTATTACATACTATAAAACTGAATTCAAATTTTTTTAATAACATAATTGTGACCATTATAATGAAATTTTAAAAAGAAATTACAGCCGGATTATAAATATTTTTATAATTAATATTCTTGTTCATTATTGAATTCTCGAAATTTCGCTTTTAAACTTATATAATTGGATGACATTATTTTGCGCCGTAAGCCAACAGTCACGCTTTGTGCTCATATAAACAACATGATTTTGACGGTTTCACAAAGCCTTAACAAAAATGGAACACTGCCAACATACGCGATTTTAAATTATTTAAGCCAAACCAACGGTAAATTCCTACACAAGAAAACCACACAACCCGAATTTGTATTATGCCTACATACATTTATCACACGTTTTTCGGTGAGCAAACATCGTAAGGTTATGTTAGAAGGAATTGTGTGTGTGTAAAAACTGGCAAAGTATAGCGAGAGTGGCATTGTACCCGTTGACTGGAGATTTATTGGCGTAGACCTCCCTGTTGTGAATTAAAAGGAAATACGAGCAAAAACAAATGTGGAATTGCGAACGGCGACCGCGGACAAATGCCAATGATGCCCGTCGATTTGAACGAAGAGAATTCCAACATAGAAACAAAATTGAGAATCGTAAAAGTTTTGGACATACATTGGACACAAATGTTGACGCAATTTGTGTGCAACTGTGTCGAACTGGAAATTGTCAATTTAGTGAAATAAATTTAGTGCAAGTGAAAAAAACTAAATTCTAGCTAAATTCACATGCAAAGTTACAAGGAATATGGCAATTTCAAAAATAGAACTATAAATATAGGGTCGTGTCATGCGAAGGATTGATAGCTGTAGTTTAAAAAAGGTGTTAAATATGAAAGTGGATGGATGTAAAGGAAAGGGACGATGGAATCGAGGAAAAGATGGAAGTACTGTATGAAAGATGATATCCATAAAAGAGGAATGAGCCACGGTATGACGAATGATATGAATTTGTAGAAGAGGAAAGCATACTGCGCAGACTCCGAATAAATTTAATAAAATATTATAACTATAATGGATGCGGATCTCTACTCTTAAGAGAAAAAAACTAATTATATTTATTTAGTTAGGTGAAGTGGCTGAGTATGGTTTTTATTTCATATTTTTCTTCTCTTGCTCTTATATATGATGTTATGTTCTCTTAGTCACATTTTACCGTAATAAGATGTATTTCTTTTTATCAGATATCGACCCAATGTAAAGAAAACAGTGGTGACACAGCATATTATTATTCCATAATATACTGAAAATATAAACTGTTATATAATATTTACGAAAATAAACAATTTTATTTCTGAATAGGATAAAGATAAAGATAAATTTATTTGCAAACATGTGTACATAAGAATAAATAAATTTTAAATAATTCATATATTTAAAATGTATTTATATGAAAGTTAATTTTAAAATTTTGTATATAAACTATACAAAAATAATTTAAGTTTTTAGCAATGTCCAGATATTTAAAAAAATGTCTTTATAGCAGTTGGAAGGCTTTTCAGTGTCCAAATATTAGAAAAGTTTCTAAAATTATTTTCATTTTTTAACGATGTTCAGGTATTAGAATAAGTCCATGACATATACGAGTAGGTTTTTTTTTTAATGATAATGTAATGATAACCCCGCCTGCGCTATCGGTATACAATGGCGGGGCACTAAAGAGGGATGATAAGTGAAGATGAAAAGGCAGGTCAGTTAGCCCATCGTGACGAATTCAACGAAAACCTAGTCTCGATAACTACCATATCTTAGATGTTCAACTAATTTATTTTATTATTACTCGTAATTTAATATTTAAGCATCCACTGAGATACAGGCTCGACCTAGTTCGGTGGCTAGTAGATCTAACTATATGTAATTTATTATTCATTAAAGACAGTTATTGTTATAATTATTAGAATTCGTATTAAAACTTGCTAAATTATTAATATTTAATATACGCATAAGGAAACATTACATTTGTATCAGTAAATTTTCTCGCATGTACGTAGATACAACCATAACTTATTTAACGTAGCGAAGAAGTATCACAATTTATTTGTAATTTTATTTTATTGTATACCTACTAAAGTTGCGATGCCAACCGACCAGCTGTGTCCAGTCACGAACAAAATGTGGGTTGTACTCATTACATGACCCCTGGGCGCCATTACTTTCACACAATGCTTGTTCCAGCACATTTCAAATGAAAGCTTATTTACGACTTCTTATTTCGCTTTGATACCTTTCCGTACTAACTAGATAAACAGTAGTTGTACATTTATCAATACATATTAATTTTTAAATACAAATATTAAAAAATATGGTTTTCAAATTACACTACATTTTTGCATGTGGATTATATGCAATATACATATCTTCGGCAGTAGCGAAACCAATTTGATAATTTTGTAATCTTAATTTTTTTGTATTAAAGTACTCTTGGGTTATCCCATACTACTTTTTTTGTTGATTTTTCCCTTATTTTGAATGAAGTTACATAAAATTTTGATATTCTATCTATCTAGATATCTTACATAATATATCAAGTCTTTTGTGGGATAGATAAAGAGAACTGAGTGCTAAAGGTCTTTATCCTTACGTACACCTCTTGCTTTATTTACTTTTATAACTCATTTATCGTGCTTAATGTTTTAAAGAGCAGATTTTTTTAATATATTTCGGAACAAATACTTGTTACTTAATTATAGTTTGCTGGTATTTCGAAAGCTATTGTTTCCTGCTTTTTAAGGAAACCACAATAAATCATTTTTTAAACTATGAAATAATAACACTAAGGAAAAAACAAATATTTAGAAGCACTAAAGATTTTAAAATATTTTTTAATAAAAAAAAAATATAAAAATTTATGATAGTGTTGGAAATTTATACTCTATGACTGTTGGTAGGCGGGCGGGTAGGTAGGTAGGTTGGATGGTATGAATTAAACTCCGCTATAATTACACTTATCACTTTTATTAAAAGGTAGAACTGTTTTGAGAAAAAAACTGTCTCCCGCGTTACGCATTTATCATCATCATATCAATTGCCATAAAGAACGGCCACCTACTTTCATTAACTCCCCTGCAATGCATTTAAGGTTGTCACTCTATCTAGTGGGGTGTCTTTCTGCATTGTTTGTCCGTATAGGGTCGCCACTTATTAATATTTCTTTCCCATCGGTTGGCTGTTCTCCGAGCTATGTGATCAGTCTATTGTATTGGTATCCACTTAATAATTAAAAATGGTTGACTAGTGTTGCCAACAAATAGTATTAATAAAAATATGAGAGTCACGTACTTACCTACATATATAAATATACGAAAAATGTCGCCGTTCCGAGATGATTTGATTTATCCTCCAACGCGTTGTAAATGATTGAATTTGTATTGACAAATCCTCAGACCTTGACGTCGTTGAAGCATTTTGTGGAATCGAAGGCGCGTTACGGGAATCTCGTGGGCGTAATGTTACCTATTCGAATAGTTGACACATAATATATTAGGCATGCTAGTTTTATTCAATCCTTGCTTATTATAAATGAGAAAATTAAGTTTAACGGTTCAATCAAGTGTCATAAACTGTGGTATGTAGGTGTTATTAAGGGTGGAAAACATTTTATCTCGGTTACGCAGACGATGCCACGGATAAAAGTTGTTTCTGTATAAAATCTGTATATAATCATATATATTATTAATATACTTTTTGGGGAGTATTTTAGTGGTAAACCTAAATATCTTCCCCAAAGAATCACGGGTCGAAAAAAGTCTGAAACTTATTTGATAACTGGATAGTTGGACACATTTATCAAGTTATTAAGGAAGTTTTTTATACAAGATTAAGACATTTATATGCAACTTCTTTTATGATTAACGATTTAGTTCGTTATCACAAGTCATTTTATATAATAGAATATTGAAAATTATTATATTAGTTGATAGATAACACCATAATATATTAAGCTTACCAACTGTATGTAATTTAATTTAATTTATACAGTAAACAAATAAAAAGTATGGGTGTGTCCGACTTGTAATGAACCCTTTTAAATACAAGTTAACATTAAAACATAATACTCAGGAATTATAATGAACGTACGTAGATTAAGACAAACTCAGGTTACGTTTCACAATTTATGTAATGAAATTATTTAGTTACATAGGTAGTACAGTATATTATCTCTCTACTGAGATACCTGAGAACATCTCGTTGAATAAATTAGTATAGGTATACTTGCTTTACCTTGCTAGTCTAATAAGATACTTAATATGACTGTAATAAGTCTTAAGTTGTGTAATATACTTGAAGACTTTGTGGTGGTTTAAAACGTTAACGATGGTTCTGAATTCAATGCTCAATACAAACATTTTGTTTTCATGATTTAAATAAGGTAAATGTAATTATATGTATTTATAAAAAATAAACATGTTTGTGATAATATACACAAACTTATACAACCCTCCCACCCTCCTCAAACACACACATATACACGCACGCATTCACACACGCACGCATTCATTTGCGCACGCACACACGCACGCACTATCACACACTTTTTTATATTTATAAATGACAATCAATTGTATATATACTTGTACTTACACATAATAGAAGACTAGATATCGCTAAAAATAATAACTGCTTTATGACGTCAATTCATTGTTTTGGAAAAACATACTTTGTTTCAAATTGTCTCATCAGTTAATTGAGTCTCTATTCTGATTCAACGAACTGTTAAATGGATGATAATTGTATACTTTGTTCTATACAGCTTGATTGATTTTCGACGTAATTTCAATTTATTCAAATCACATGGACGACAAATGGTATCTTAATTACGCCAGTTGGAATTTCTTCCATTAAATGTAAAAATAAATTGCTGAATCCATTTATAAACACAAAATGTAACTAGAATAAATTACTTTATAGGTATAGAGGAATCATATATTTTTATTTATTATCTAATTATATATGCACGTATAATGCAACCACTGGAAGAGTTTTAATAAATAATCTTGCTTTTACTGAAAATTAAGATCTTGTGTTAACCATATTCTGGACATTTATGCTATAATCTACTTTCATAGTGAAACAGCAGAGCTTGGTAGTAGAAAGAAGGAAAGAGGTACTAATGGAGATGACTTCTGTACGTGATAAAAATACACCTTATGGTTTGCCGTAAAGTATATTCCTATCATTATCATCATCATACTAGCCATTATTTGCCCACAGCTGAACATAGGCCTCATCTATATATCTATATATATCTATGTCATAAGGAATAGTCCCGAGCCACTTGCATCCACTATCTCCCTGCAATGCATTTAAGGTCGTCAATCCATCTAGTGGGAGATACTGCATTTATACGGGATCACCATTCAAGAACCATTTTCTTCCCCATCGGTTGTCGGTTCTTCGAGCTAAATGACCAGCCCAATTCACATCAACTTACTTATCCTTCGAGCTTTGTCGATCATGTTATTTCTTCTGCAGATATTCTTATTTCAGATTCTATCATGTAAAGAAACTCCGTGCAGAGCCCTCTCCATAGCTTATTGAGTAACTTGCAGCTTTTGCATAGTAGCAATCTTGTAGGATCATATTTCGAAGTTTGAAAACATCTTCCAATGCAGTTGTAATGTATTTGGGGGATATTACATCACTCTGTCTTACATCTTTCTGTATTGGTATGGATTTTAGACTCTGATTCTATACTTGGATAGACATCGTAGCCTTATTGTACATACACTTCAACACTTCAATATACCTGTAGTCAATCTGACACCGCTGGAGGAACTCTAGTATCGCCTATGTCTTGACCAAATCAAAGGCTTTTTCATAGTCCACAAATGCCATAAATAAATGTATGTCAACGGAAAAGTACAAAAACAGGTTAAGAAAAAACTACTTAAAAATGTACCTATATTTTACAGAAATTCAGCAAACAAGTTGAAAGAGTCTTGTGCCAAAATATTGAATAAAATGGTTTAAATAATAATGACTTGTTAAGTAGATTTAAATGAAACCGGGAATTTGATAATGATTGATAGTTGTAGCTTAGTAATTTATGTTTTGAATTCACGCAAACGAAATTTCGAAAATAGTTGAAAATAAAATACTCGTACAGCTAAGCGTTTCGAAATTAATGAACCACTGAACTATTGAAGTATATCATTGTTTTGTACATACATAATTAAATTGATTTGATAAGAATAATTGTTGAGTTTCTAGCGTGTTCTCTGCAAATAACATTACAAAGATATCGTTAGAATCATAAAAAAGGACGATTCAAAGGAGCTTATAACATATACAAGTCTATTTTTACAAACATCATTCCTATTATAAAAGCTAATAAAATGTCTTATAGCAAAACTATATTTCCAGAGATGCCAGGTAGATACGCCTCCGTAACAAACAAGACCTAACAATATTTGCAAGATTATTATCGTTGTTGAATGTAATAAAAAATCTAAAAATATCACTAACAGAACCCACCAAACATCTTTTTCGCAGTATCATGAAAGAATTTTGCCGCAAGCCGAAGCGGGTCCAACGTAGCTTCATTATTAACTAGCCCATCCCAGCGGTTACTCTCGCAAAGTTATTGATTACGGCCATTAAGATTTCAAGGCATCTCTCATATTTTCCCAGCGTAGTCTTTTAAATATTTACTCTTTTCGAAGTTCCAGTTGCAAAGCGAAAACTAATGGATGGATTGTCAAGAAATACGACCTAGTTTTTACAGTGTTTTTTGTATAAGATGCTTTGGTTTAGAAAATAATAATGGAAAAGCGGCTAACGAATACGGAGCGTCGCCTATTATATAATTTTAGTTCTATCATACTTAATGGTATGGAAAATTATATGTTAGTTCATCATCTCATCTCGACCACTGTTAGTCCACTGCTGAACCTTTCCCATAGATTGCCATAAGGAATGGTTCTAAAGAACCTGCATCCGTTAACTTTCTGCTATCTGTATATATATACGAGTATACATTAGTTACATATATGTTAGTAATCCTAATACTTTCTACTTCGAATTAATACTTTAGTATTTGAATTTAGGTATGAAGTCTCATAATTTTGTTATTGAGACATTTAAATGCCAATAGTGCCCAAGTGTACAGCCACTTTATATCTATTTTACTACTTACGAAAATCTTCGAAGGCTTTGTGTAAATGGGCCGTTTGATAAAAATAATCGCTTCGGTTTATATTCAATTCTGTGGAAGGTCACGTGATATAATCTAATTTTACATGTGACAATGGTAATAAAAGCAAAGGTTTACAACAGTATTGTATATTTTTATTAAAATTTACTCGTATCACGTCATAAAACACAAAGTTGATGACGACTGTTTATTAATTAAAATAAGTTATTTTATTTTATTTATATCGGATAACAAGAACTAACAGATAACCTATAATATGCCGCAGAACTACAAAGAGGTCAGACCCCAATTAAACTGGGACAAGAGTCGGGAGAAAGAAAAAGAAGATGGCTGGACTTATAGCAATATGAAACTTAGTAACAAAGAATAACAGTAATTCTTATCAATATTATAAATGTGAAAGTGAGTTTGTTTGTAACTTTATAGCACCTTAAAGGCTTAACTGATTACTATAGAATTTGATATTCAAGTACTATATGGGATGGAGGAGGATAAAGGTTACGTTTTATCTCGGTCGGTAAACATATCCCGGTCCGAACAAAGTTGAGGGTAAATACTGGTAATATAATGAATGTGTATTCTATTTACTTAAACTAGCAGAGTATTACCAAGTAATAGCAATAGATCATTTTACAAGTACATATGTATGAAGGAAAACAAAGAAAATACTTGAGTCTGAGACAAAAAGTTCGAATCGTACTGTTAATTCAGTAACCTAAATACGAAGTCAAAATTACCACGTAGACCATACCTTTTTAACTTTTTATTATACTCAAAATAAAATTTCATAATACGCATTCATGATTATCATTATCATATCAGCTATCAACTGTTGACTGCTGAACACAGACCTACGTAAATAAATTATTTTATAGAAATTATGTCGTAGACCTTTGACCATACTTTCTTAACTTTTTAAATAATCTAATTAAAATTTTAAAATACGAATTAAGTTATACAAATTATTATAGAAGGCGGTAGGCTCGTCTCCTGTTGACTGCGAGTTCATCAAGGATTATAATAACAATATTAGCCAAATAATGTCACTGTATACCTCACCAGGGATTACAGTTTTGAAATAAATAAATATTAATTTAATAACATCGACAGAGTTGAGGATACTCCCAAACTCGTATAGATGTTTATATAAAACAATATTTACGTCAAAATAATGTATGCGTAAAAAAATTTTAAATAAATCTAAATTATTTTAATTATAATTGTGTGATCGAATAAAATTCTGTGGAAACCGTGTGGAGGTTAAAATGACAGAATATTGCACTGTGTACAGTTTTAACTCTATGACAGGTATTTTTATATGGACCCGAAAAAGCTTTTTTAAGAGTAGGGTATGTACTAAAGTAAACCATCCTTTTGGCTCTCTAAACAACGCTATAGGGTCCAATAAAGTGTAACGCGTCGCCACAAATATTTGTTTCCGCAGTGCAAGTATTTGTACGGAGTCTGGTGTGTGACGTCACACAGTGCTTACAGAGGGAACGTGATAACGTTCTGTAATAGATATCCATTATACAGATATAAATTGTGACAGAATTTTAGCCGGTTATGTATTTGAGAAGTTATATATATATATATATATATATATTATGTATGTATATATTGTATATGAGGAATTTATTTATTTATTCTTTAGTACAAGTATAAGACAGACTTAATGCTAAAAGCATTCTCTTCATAGATTTGGATTTTTTTTTTCATCTGAAAGGATATATATACATAAAGATTGGTTCCATAGAAACTTTATCAAAATCAGTTTAGTATTTCAGTTTTTGAATCAAAATAAATAGTTCTGCCACAGTTGTTGAAATCACTTTTTTCTGTGAAATGCAATTTTGATATTTAGTAGAATCTATGTGACTTTCCCTCATTAAAGTATCTTCTTTTAAATACCTAATACTAGTTTAAGCACGTACTTTACTAAATTGTATATTTCTAATGGACATAATGATTTCCTATAACAACAATTTCGACCAAGAAATAATCTACTTGATTGCATGTGAAGATTGATCGTTTTTGTATGGTGACAGCTATCAATCTTTTGTTGCTTCAGAACAAATTCCGTAATAAATTACAAAAGCAATTACAATACTTGAAAACAGGACACAATAGTAAAAATCAATAACAGCAATTTGTAACCTATAAAGGTAAGCATTTCAAATAAATTTCTCAATTCCCCTGTATGTACTTGTATTTCTTTTATATAGGTGTTACACAATATCTTTACAAGAGCGAGATATTGTATTGAAGTCAAGTGATGTTCATGTCTATAAATCAAGTAGGTTGTTAGCTTGTTCGCCATTTCCATTTGCATAAAAAAGTATTTCAGCTCTGAGAACGCATTGCGTCTGTCTGCAGCGATAACGGTTACGCAGTCTGATCAGACTTAGCTAAAAATAAAGGTCTGTACATATGTTTTTTATTGCTATAACTTGAATTTATAATAGTAATAATTAAAAATATTGTTTTAATTACATAATTTAAAAGGACCGTTCCTTATGGCAGTCTATGAGAGAGGCCTATGTTATGCCGTATGTTCAGCAGTGGACCAATAATGGCTGAGATGATGATGATGCTTTAAAAATGACGAATCAGAAAGCGTAGTGTAGAACTATCTGTGGATAGATAAAACGAGACCATATATGGAGGGTTTGGTGAAAACTGGAAGCAAAGAACCAAACATTGTCCTTAGTGGTGGTGGTCAGTCTTGCGAGAGGCCTTTCACTAGAAATGAACTGCAATAATAATAATAGTTATGATGATAATTTGTAAAAAAATAAGATTTTATACGTATCTAAAATCTATTAGTAAACTTTAAGTTAAATAAAATTAACCAGTATCGATGTCGATATAATCCGCATAACTTAGGTACAGAATTTTAATGTTCACTTTCTAGCGCCGTCATCAGACGACCTAGTCATTATCATAATACATTTTCGTTCCATTCACATAGGTACGTGTGTGTAAAATTTCAGCTTAATCGGAGGTTAGTATGTGGTCGAAAAATGAATTATAAATGAACCAGAAATATGAACGGAAAGGCATATGTATGATGAAAGTTAAAAAGGACCTTATAGGATATTTTTCTCCATAAAAAGACTTTAATTAAGACAAAATTAATAACATGGGAAAAGACACTATTGCAAAAAATATCAAATTCATCGATTGGCAAAATCAACAAACAATATATACAAAAAAAAGTACAGGCCAATTGAGTATCTCTTCCTTTTGGAAGTCATTTGAAATAAGAATAATATTATAGCTGTTGTTAAATAAAATACATCATATACTAAATAGGTATATGAGTTTAAATAATTACGGTATTGTTTGTAGATTACAGGGAGCGCGTTTGCTTCGACCCAAATGTTTCTAGCTGATTAAACATAGAAGACAATTCTCGGGTAACACGCGACGCCTGTACGGTTCATTGCGCCGTCGACTAGTGAAAACATTGATTACCGTGTTACGAACATATGCCTACACTAGTGATGTGCCCAGTTGGTATTTTATATTATTCGAGTAGTTAGGTACTTGCTAAAAAATAATCGAATCCTGATTCAAGTCTGAGAACTTAAATTTCTGGATTGATATTCGGGTCCTTACATTCAAATTAGGAAAAAAGATTAAATATTAAGTTTTTTCATAATTTTCTTTCTAGAAATCTTATGAAATGATTAAACAGGAATGTAAAAACTTATGATATACTTGAAACCTGTATTTGAATACCGTCGAATTTTGTATAATCGAATAAATATTCGAGTCAGTATCCGAAACAGGCTTATTCGACACAACACTAACATACACATGGCGAAGATTTAGAGTCTACCGAAGCAACTAAGCAATATGTGTATTGATTTTATCTGGGCTTTGCTTGTCTCTTTGAATATTCAAATTACATTAAGCATCGAAGTTATAAGCTATATTGGTTAGTACGAAGATCTCAGTGGATTTATTATAAATTCAATTTTAGTAATATTATAAAGTTTACGACGATATTAGTTACTCAATTATCCTTGAGCGATGGAAAGAATATTAATAAAAATTTTGTACACAGGGTGACCATATCTTGGATTGTTACAGGATTTTATACGCTACGGCTATCCTGTTTACCATCAGACGGTTTATATGTTTGTTTGTCATTAAAGTAGTATAAAAGAAAAGTTTAACAGAAAAAACATTTTTTGTCTCGATCGACACGAACATTATTGCAAATTAAAGTTAGTGTGTTATATAATAATTAAAATTCGTCGTCAACTGAATTTTATTAGTTTTGTATAGGAGACTGTCTCGCTAATCCCTTCTTGTACAGCCATACACATTTTTTTTAACCTTTGTATTTCTTTCCAATCATATTTATCTTAATAAGTTTAATAAAATTATAACAAATAAATAAAAAGAAGAAAGGAAATCCTTCTTTTTTTTTTAACTTTATATCTTTTGTCTATTCCTTCACTTAATTATTATA
This sequence comes from Galleria mellonella, assembly GCF_026898425.1. NCBI lineage: Eukaryota > Metazoa > Arthropoda > Insecta > Lepidoptera > Pyralidae > Galleria > Galleria mellonella. The sequence continues at coordinate 1,598,421 of NW_026442068.1, read as the reverse complement.
TATATTATTACATATAATGAATATAATCAATATCACGTAACTGCCGTTTATCTTTGTGACACGCTATAACCATCTCACTACTCCTACAATCGCTATCTCTCCTTCAAACAACCTAATCTAATTTAAACTATAATTTACTTTTCAGATAGTGTAGTATTTTAGACGATTAATACAGATAATATAAAGGCAGATTAACATTAAATGAGTTACTGACTTAAAACTCAAGAATGTTTAGTTATTTTCATTGTGTAAAAATTGTTTCGTTCGTTAAGTTTTATCGCCTTGGTCCTGTTTTAACTATTACTATTATATTATTTTTTGTTTTACTTATTTTATTGAGATCAGTATGCATTTAATATTTGAACTTTATTTTTATGCAACTTAACCCTTTGAGTGCCGACGAGCGTCATCGCGCTCGTGCGCATTGCAACTAAAAGTGCCACGAGCGTCATAGCGTTCATGAAGTCGCTGTTTAGCTTGCTGTAAAAAAAATATTAAAATTAGATAATTTTTGGAGGAGATACCGTTTTTTTAAAGACAAGGCTAAATGACATCAACACGACAAAGATTTCTTTGGAATTTTAAGTAGATATTAGTAAAAATCAATGGCACTAAAAGGGTTAAAAAGGCAAACAAGCTATTCCACCTGATGGAAAGTGGTAATCGTCGCCTATAGATATGAGCAGTATCATGGTCATAACAGAGTATACTGTTTTACCCATGATACCTCCCATGCGTTACCATTCTTGAGAACTCAGATGTTATTCCTCTATACCCTGTAAATTCACTGCCATATCCCACCCTTCAAACCAAAACACAGCCAAGCAAACACAACTGTTTCACAGTAAAAACACGAATTGGAACATGCCCAAGTAAACGATTTTTGTACAAAATCTCTCTGTAGTGAAGTGATCTAATAATTTCAATATAAATTTATCTTTAGGTCAATAAATCACTTCAATCACTATGAAAATCATTGTCGACTCGATATTTCTGTTGTGTAAATTTAATCGTTAAATTTCGGACTTAACGCAACGCAATTTCAGGCCAATAGTATTAAATGTACATAACGTGAATTTATCGAACTACGTATAAAACAATAAAGTTTAAAATTAACTCTGGTGTAAAATGTATTTTACTGTCACGCCGTTGCTAATTTCAATATTTCTACGAAGTCAGTGCGCCAAAAATAGTAACTGACAATATGTAAATCGGTCATAATATTACGCCCTCCCACTATACGAAACGCTGTATAGGAAGCTCTATAACAGAAAGGTGTTATGTCATCCCGGATCACTATGTAATAGGGAATGTTTAACTGAGCCAAATCTGAGATGGCATTTTTCGGTCCATTGGTTTCTCGTTTGATGTGGGTCTCGGAATTATTAATTTCGTTATCAGCCGAGTTGGCGGATGTTAAATCCTTAATATTTAGTAAAGGGAATCCCAAATTATCACTGCCGGTTAGCGAACAGTTACTTAACGTTACAGTATTAGCATAATTTGCATTTCTTTTTATGAAAATAAAATTATTGAAGCAAAGAGTAGGTAATCTTGTTCTATAAATTCTGCGAATAAATCAGCATTGGACAATAAAAATAAACGTTGTTATATATTTATACTGTGAAAAATAACCAAGGAGAATATCAGATTTTTCTTTATTTATCTCACTAAAAGCAAATTTGGTATAAAAGAAACAAAAGACGTTTACTCTATTTCTATCTCTCTCGTGCTACTAGCTCTACTATCAGTGGGGTTAAAAAGCCCACATTGCACGAATCGTAAAAACATTTTCTTTACACAACCCGCCTTTAGGCCTTTCGTGCTGTAAGCATAATATTAACGGACTAATACATTTACATCGGCGGGTTATACAAAATAAATCCCATGAATCTATTTTCGCATCACGGGCTAGGCAGAGAGAACCGTGTACCCACATATGATATCAGTAAAGAATATCAGTTGTTAATAAGATTAGACAATCCAGAAATTACCTTTTTAATACAACACAGCATAAAATATAACTAAGTGTGCAATAAAATATTCAGCAAAACATTATAGCTCGCGGCGGCTGTAGCAGTTATATTGGCGCGTAAAATGACACATTTGTTTAAGTGGCAGTTATACCGCTCGGTGCTCCGGCTCAGCCGACATAACCACGGCTGTGTACAGCTAGGGTTACCATTCGTATAGATTTATCCGGACATATCCGAACTTTCGCCCTTTCTGGCCGGACTTTAGCCGGATTCTTTTAACTTGTCTATTTTTCTTTTATTTGCAAGAAATAAAAAGTTTCATATTGAGTCCAGTTTGTGCAGTATCAGATAAACTGTAGAAACATATGAGAAATGTCGGAAAAATAAAATTAATTTAAAATGTGGTTTCATAGCATACAATATTTTTGGTTTATTTTTATTTTTGTAATGTCATCATGTTGCGTTATACATTTAAAAAATGGCAACAAAGTAAATCTGATAGTAAAACGAATTTTTGTTTATATTATATTATTTGTTGTATTATTATATTTCTATATACAACCAGATACAACACGTTAATTAACGTAACCCATTCCTTAAAATTATTGTTAATATTCATTCTTAAAAAAATATTCCTGAAAAATATTATATTACCATGTATTTAACTCTTTTCGAGATTTTTTTTTTATTTTGGTAATAACTTTTTTCTATAATTTTTTTAAACCTCATTAATGAATATTAATACTAGTTTTAAGTAATGTGTTAACATACTGTATAAATCATTATTGCTGTGTACTTCCAGCACAGAATGGACCACCCCCTCCATTCCCGTGGGTATCGTAAGAGACGACTAAGGGAATCAATGGTCGAGGAGCAAAAGTGTCTCTCTTAAAAACCTAACTGCGGTTGTAAACCCGCCTGTCAATCGTGACAACTACTGGAAAAACTCCTAATGGCAAATACCATGGGAAGTGACCCCCAGACTTTGGCTGGGGACAGTTCCTTGTAGTCTATAGGAGAGGCTTATGTTCAGCAGTTTACGTTTAAAAAGGCTGATATGATGATAATGATGAATCATTACGTAAACTGTAAACTGTATTAAACAACTTCCTACACTAATAAGGTTGCCTACAACTAATCGACTACTTATAAATACATCATTGTTGATTAAAACTAAACTAAAAGGTTAAAACAAAGTTTCACTTATATTCCAATTTGTAAGCCGCTAGTTATAATTTTTCCATATTTTATCAAAAATGTCTCACTGACCTGCTCAAATTTCGAAATGGTAACCCTGTATATATACAATGCAATAAGCACGAGGATGATGCGAATATGGTTGTTACAGAATTCAGTACTTCGAGTGTTATTAAACACAGCGAAATGGGACTGTGAGCACACGTCCTAAGTAACAGACTTGACTAAACTTGTAATAGTGGGTAATTACTGGTGATAGATAGTTTTGTATGACTTACACGTGTTTGTACTTTCGATTCATCAATGTATAATGCGAGAAAGTGTGGAGCACGTGTATATATATATATATATATTTACTCGGACACTCTTTATTGTTTTCTCCAAAAGATTACAATAGTAAACTTATTATATATGATACAAACAATTACAAGAAATAATCAGAGAAAGAAAATCGTTAAAAATGATCTCTTCCAAGCAACCTTTGGATGGAGAGGAGTAATTACAAACAGTTTAATCGGAGGCACGATGAACATACTATCATTTCTAAAATATGAAGATGTAATACATGTAATAATAAAAGTATATGTCTCTATTCTATACATTTATTAATATATTTTTGTTATACATTTATTAAACATATATTTTGCTTTTGTATTCGTGGATCTCTTAACAATCGTTTCAACTAATATACGAGTATATGTCGCGATATATCGCAATGTCAATATTTTTTACGACATGTATTTTGGCGGAAACGGGGCAAAGCATTTTTGTCTGTTCTTTGAAGGGCGATGTATCACATTGCAATATCTATTGAGATTACCCAAACTAAGCAGTACTTTTACTATGGGCAGTAGTTCGCTGATATTTATTTTATGAAACATAAAATTAAATGTTGACGACTCATCTGACTGAGAAAGAGATTAGTACCCTTATGTTATAATCATAAATATATATAATATTTATGATATACGTTTTTTTTATGCAACTTAGAATCGCAAACAAGCTGACAATCTACCTAATAGGATACGGTAACCTTCGTCTATAGACATGAACATTATCATAGACATAACAGTGTATACCACCCACCATGAGTCACCCATGATATCCCTCATGCGTTGTTATTCCTAAGAACTAAGATCTTATGCCTCTGTATCCTGTAATTTCATTGCCATGTATAATTATAAAATTTGTGGTGGATATGTTATTTATTTATTAGAACATGCAACATTAAGTATATTTAGGTGGTAGTTAAGCTACAGTGCTTCTCATTCAAGGCAAAAACCTCATTTATTTATGTACATAAGCATATAAATGATTCCACTTATTTGCAAGTTACAGTAGATTTTCTAGTTCTCACGGTGCATTCAGTGTTAAACAATTTCACGGTTGGCTGAATTACTTCTTGACTTCTTCTTATATTGATGGAATATATTTGGGTGTACGTATATTATGTATGGGTTGTGTCTTTATTGGGTATGTATATATATATTTTCTTCCACGACCACTCAGGTTATGGAATGAGCTCCCTGCCGAGGTTTTTCCAAGAGACTACAGCATGGGGTTCTCACAAAAGGGGGGTAGGTTTCTTCAGGGTCGGCAACGCGCGTGTAATACCTCTGGAATTGCAGGCGTTCATAGGCTACGGTAACCGCTTACCATCACATGCTTGTTTGCCACCTCAGTGGTATAAAAAAAAATAGGATTCTGGGTGATTTGGGTTACGCTTTCAGGTGCTTTTTATCTGGTTTCTTATAACATAGCATTGAGAGCCAGGTGTTTGGTGTGATTGTGTGATATCATAATATAAGCCATTATCTGTCCACTGCTGAACATAAGCCTCCCCCATAGACTGCTATAAGCACCATTCCTAAGCTACCTGCATCCACTGACGTCCTGCAATGAATTTAATGCTGTCATTTCGTCTAGAGAAGTATCGTCCTACACTGCATTTACCTTTCTTCCGTATCGATTGTCGGTTCTTCTAGCTATGGTTTATTAGTATTGTAATTATTTGTGTCAGATTTATAGTAAACAAGCTGCTGGAAAGTGGTAGCTATTGCCTATAAATATAAAGAGTATAATGAGAGTGAGTTTCCATAGTATTTTAAATTTAACTAATTTACCTATGTGACGTTAAAGACATATGGAAATCTATTTTTATACTCAAATTTTATATAAATTATATACTTAGAACTGACAGTTTGTACAGTAATATAAATAATAAACCTTATAATAATGACGTCAATGACTGCGTATAGAAATGTATTTTTGTAATTTTAATTTTATATGTCAATATCATTTATACATTAATCATATGAAAATAAGTTATTATAGTACCTCGAGTTACTGTCCGTGATTAATGTCTACAGAAGACCTACCATCATTAATTTAATTTTATAATCCCATTGATTCGGGATGCTTCTATGACCGTACTTGGAAATTTATTTTGGGAGCTTCTAATCCTATTAATATAAAAAATACGAAAGTTTGTAACGATGAGGTGGATCGATAGATTCTTTCATGCAAAAATTTAAATTAAATAAAGTTTGGTGCACAGGCAAAATAAACCTAACTTAGTCTATGGCATACTTTATGTACTGATTAACGCAGGCGAAATCGCGAGATACTGCTAGTTTTATATAAATAGACATTGTACAAAAGTCGTCTGTTTAAGCACCTCTGTCCCATTCATCTTTGTAGTCTGCCATGAAGCAGTTGTGCTTGGCTTAGCATGGCTGTGTTTCGGTTTGATGGACGAGATATGGCAATGACATTACAGGCGATAGAGGCATAATTCTTTAGTCCTCAGGAATGGCAAAAGATGAAGGGTATCATGAGCGACACACTGTACTCTGTTATATCCATGGTACTATTTATGTCTATAAGCGACGGTTACCGCTTTCCATAGGCCATCAAACTGTTTTCCATTCTAAGTTGCATATAAAATCAAGCTTCTGAGTAAATTATCAAAAATGATTAAAATTTAGCTTATTTCTCACATCGATAAGTCTCAACAGTCAACACAATCGAGAAATATTATGCTGAATTGCAAAAAGAATAATCGAAATCGATTCAGAATTGGCAATGTAATCGCGTAATATAACCGCAAAAAATACACACAAATCGAAAACTTCTTCCTTCATTTAAAATTGCTAAAAAAATATAAAATGTAAGTTAATATAAAAACCATGTTGAAATTGACGATCTACTCCCTGTTTAAAAGAGAATGAGCTAAAAATGTTCGACCGTTAGCAGAAACAATGTGATATGTGAAGTAGGTATATTGCTCATGAAATTCAGCTTAAGGAAATTGCCTCTCCTTGGAGGAACCTTAAAAGGCGTTCGGAGGGGAAAATTTGATAGCTTATAGCTTTGATAGCGCAAGCACGAGAGTGATGACTTGAACGTTCGGGGTGTGGAGGGAAAAACTCCAGCGATATATTGAGTTCAATGATATCCTTTCGCTTGCCTGTGACTTATAAAAGTAATGATACTTTATGTCAATGTCATATCGTCTTTAGATTCTGTAATAAAATCATAAGGATTGAAAGGTTGTTGGAACAATGGACTCTCATGAAAGTCACCTAGGTAGATCGGAAATTAACAATGTAATCAAAATTTTTAACTTTCAAAATACAAGTAAAGAAATTTTTAATTGATTCGAATTTTGTTTGCCTTTATGTTATCAAATATAAATACTTTTATCATAATTTTGTATGTTAGCACACTAGGTTTATAAAGTTGATTTGGCTTTTGCTGTCATAATGTAGTAAATATTTTAATGAATAAATAAATAAATGTTATGTTACGTAACCAACACTAATGGTTATGGTGCTATATTGTATCGTCATCAAATCAACCGTTAACTGTCCACTGCTGAACATAAGCCTTTCCGTTGGAAGGTTTTGCCAGTAGTGGCTAAGTAGCCACGCTTGGCAGGCGGTTAGGCAACCGGAGTTAGGCTTTGGTGACGCTTAAAAAGGGACGCTGCTGCCTATCTCTCGATACGAGTATTTAAATTCCCTTAGTCCCTTCTTAGGACACCCACGAAAAAGGATGTTATATTAAATTTTTTTTTATACAACTTAGAATGGCAAACAAGCTGACGGCCCACCTGATGGAAAGCGGTAATCGTCGCCTATAGTAATGAGCGGTACCATGGACATAACCGAGTATACTGTTTCGCCCATTATCCTACCCCGACGTACCCGGTAGTACCATATCTCACCCTTCAAACCGAAACACAGCCATGCAAACACAGCTGCTTCACGGTTGAAACACGAATGGGACAGAGGTACCCAAGCAAACGACTTTTGTACAAAGTCTCCCTCTGGAAAATTGTGAAAATATATAATTTTGTACAATGTAATATAATTTAAACCTATTTTTATTAAATTATTTATTTTATTTACTTAACACTTTGTCGCATCAATATTACGAGATTTGTTGAAAAAATTTCAGTAAAATAATGTAGTACTAAAGGCAGTCTTATTGCTAAGCAATCTCTTCTTGACAACTTTTGGGTAAAAGGACTTTAAGAATAAGTGCGATGAAAAAATAAATGTGAAAATTAACATGTGTAAATAAGTACAATTATATCAAAAAATATACGTATATATGCAGCATTAACATACTTATGTAATATAATATATTAAAGTTACACGGAAAATAGAGGTATTTGTTACTCAGATATACATGTTTACGGAAAAGTCACCTAGACGACGCCAGTACCAAATAATCAAATTATGTTTTTACGAATTACTTTAATTTTGACTATTATATGAACGAATTCGCGAGTATAACTAGTATTTAGGAAAAAAATAGAGGAATATTATTACGAAGAGACAATAAATCAAATAATGTTGCTTTAGTTTTAGCATTTTTGCGAGATTTCCGGGAAAACGTCTTTCAGTCATATTTAAATATACTATGTTATAAAAAGGGTCTATGTAATAAAAATGAATATGCTCACGACTGTAATCCCCGATGGGGTGGATTTCATATATTAAATATTTTATGTTTGTTTCAGTCACGCACAAATCTCTAAAAGGATTTTAATGAAATTTTATATGCAAATGAACCATAATATTCTTGATACTGACTCCCTGCAATACACTTGAGGTCATCACTCCATCTATTAGCGGGTCGTCCATCACTGCGTTTGGCCGTACGGGGTTGCCACTATGTAACCAGCACATATTACTCGGATCACAGTATGTATCATCATACATAAGGATAAAAGTAGATCTGTTGGCCCTTCATGATGAAATCATAAAGAATTCATCACAATAATTTCCAGGGGAGACTGCGTGGAGGTCGACCAAATAGAGTTAGCTAGTAATGGGGCCGCTAGTCGCCTTTACTAAAAATCTCTTCTCCCCCGAAACGTACATGTCAGTACAAGAAAATAAACGTAACAAAAACAATTATTGCCCACATATACAACATATTCGTTATTACTATGTTTTTGTTGCTAGCATGGCCATTACTCACCATATGCTGCAACCAATTTAATCAACACTGTCATTTTCTGGAATCCATATGTATTATGAACTACTATATGTATAACTACTAAAGAAAAAATAATAGCACAGCATCAACATTAAAGAAACACTATAATTATTACAGAGCATTGCCAAGCTAACTTGTGTTAAGAGATACTATATAAAGGATATCTGAGGGCACGAACCCAGAACACCCATACCTATTATGGGTATATGTATTGAAATTACCCACATATAACACACATCCTAATACAAAAAGTGCTGTAGGACAGAACATCCATTAGCTTTGATTAGTAATCAACAGTAATGGAAGCCCACGATGAATTGGAGGCTTCAGTCGAAAAAAATGGTCAACGCAAACGTGCTTACACGTATCTCTTAGTGTTACTACCTACCTATTGAATGCTGTGTAATTACTAAACAAAATTACTTAGTAAATATGTACCATTTGTCAATAAAAGCAATCAACTGACATTGATTTTAATTTACTGCGAAGCTGATCGTGTCGTGTTATAAGATAAGGAATCGTTCAGTATGATTCCCACGACCACTTTCTACCATCGTACAGCTCGCCATCGACAAGGAATTCACCCTCATACCCTACAGCCTAAATGTTCTTCAAAATAGGAGTAAAGAAGTTTCTTCAGGGTCGGCAACGCGCGCGTAATACCCCTGGTATTGCAGGTATTCTTAGGCTACGGTAATCGCTTACCATCAAGTGTGCCGTATGTTTGTCACTTCAGTGGTTTAAAAAAAAATAAATAAAAAACTTTGATAGTAGTTTGTGTATATTCTCACGTATAGAGAATTCCAAACTCCATGATTTGAAATCCATCAATCAACTTTATTATCAACATAATTAAGACTCTTTTTGCAATAATTAGGTGTGTGTACATGTGACTATACTGCCCTAATAGACATAGGTACATCATGGTCTATAAATGTGAACAAGTGGAAAGAGAAACTTATTTCAACGGTTGATCGCCCTGTACTAGTTCACTAAATGCTATACATAGGGTTACATTAACGATAAAATACGTGACGGCAAAAACCCTTCCAGTCTTGTTGCCCGGCTCACGTAGGAGTTCGTAAACTTCTATGTACGTGGTCGTGGATATTCCACCGTACACAGATGCAGCCGTTGGTCCCTGCTCTTGCTGTGGAAGCGAAAAGGATGCCTGTTACTATGCCTTTAAGTTTGTTATTAAACAAAATATTATATGATCAATTTTTTATTGAAATATTTCATAGAGAAAAAGCAAAACAGTAGAGTAAGGGAAAACCAACAACTAATTACGCAAGTAAAATAAAAAAAAAATATTAATGTTCCGAAAGAAGAATGTATAGATTTTGAAATGAAGAGAAACTAACTCGAGCTGGTATCTTTTTTAGGTTTAGATCACAATAAGTAAGAGGTCTTGTCCTTGCTATTTGAAACGGGTGACTGGATGCCTATTACGAGTATATTGGGAATCTGCGTTCTATGTAGAACATATATATGACCGGAATCTGTGATATGAATAGGTAAGTGGTTGATCACCGAGCGGTCAACCCTTTTTTGCCCGGTTGCTCGTTCTTAATATCACTGAAATAAATTTAAAAGACTGAGTTTGTTTTAAATTGATTGCCTTTAAGTAATAGATAATAAAGATTTATTCAATCAATTTTAAAAATTCTTTCACTTGTAAAAAGCTAAATTATCAGCAACTAATGTAGACTATATAATATTTTCTAAAATTTTATCATGTACAGTTGTGCAAAACTGGTCCGGATCACTAATATACGATAATACTGTTGGCTTCATTCTATTACTATTCTTTGACTTAGCTTCAGAATGCAAATACAAAATGATCATATCACCAAGCGAGTCAGATATAAGTATCTGTTGTTCTTATTTCGAGTTTTCTTTTACTTGTGTAGTACATTGTTCCTAAATTGACTCTTGTAATAACCCGGAGATAAACATGATTCATGGGATAGTACTTTTGCTTTTTTATTTCATATATCTTTATTTGTTTTTTTGTCTTACTTATTCCAAGTTTAACACAAAACCTTTAAATGTTCCAGTATCATTCTTTTTATAAAGTCGGTTATGAGATTGCGCTGTAAGAAAATGATCTTCACTGTGACCAAATTGACGTAATTCTATTTATTTGTCGACTTCAAATGAATTTTCATCTCATGTTTTTCACGTTTAGCCAAATATTTGTTAATACCCTTTTCAAAGTGACGGTCTTAAGTGAACAGCTTCTGTCCCGTCCCTCTTACTTATTTAACTTAGTTACTCGGAATGAAACTTAACGAACCATACTTGATCTCGCTACGGGATTCCATCAAATCAGCGACATGGACGAAGTTTCATGTTTATAACTTAAGTTACTCTTACGCACGTAGGATGTCAATATTATAGACATTTTATACGGTATTGAAAATGATTAGCTATTTCTCTTTGTCATTAGTCAGTAGAAAGAAATAAATGATACATATAGTAAAATAAAAGAATGCCCTGCTGCTAAAAAAAGCTACAATAACCGAATTATATGATTCATATCTAGTATCAATATTTTATATCTAGATTTTTATGATATTATGTCTTTGTTAGTTTATATTTGCATATAATTATGATCTAAATACGATACGAATAGGATGAGCAACAGCGTCCCTATTAATGTGTTCAGCAGTGGACAGTTAACGAGTGATATGATAATGATAACTTTTTAAAATTTACTTTTATTTAAAAATAGCAACATCTGAATTTCGTATGTGCTTAAAATTTAATAAACTTATGGCTTGTTTCTAGTATGCCCATAATATTCCATAGATAGTGATTGTTGTATGTATGATGTAATGACTTATTTACTTTATTAACACCCTTATATTAAAAATAGAATCGATTATTCCAAATTACCTTATTTCATCCGACAAACGTCAGAACTTATTGTTTACTTACTCGTATTTACTGTTTAAATAAATGATGACTTAATTACTTATTTATCAACGTCATCAACATAACAACTCATTAAAGTCTCACAGCTTGACACCTGTCTTTTCCCAGAAAAGGAAAATTATGTGCTACTTTAAATGAAAATGTTCTTGGTGAACTAGGAATAAATAATGTCAATAAAATTCATATATACTCGTATGTACGCATTATCTATATATAAGTAGAATCCCAAGATTCACAAATAAAGGGAATTAAGTAGAGAAGTCTTGAAGTAGTAATTGTAGAATTAACTTCTCCTCGGACAAATGCTTACACTAAGTCCTTTACCCTTTCCAGTCCTAAACTGAATCTCAGTTACGGCAATGCTAGTTCTGCCACGGTCTTCACCCTTAACATTATTTATACTTACACTAATCCTAATAAACTATTCACTGAGAGATTTATTAATGGAACATAAGACTGTTCCATAAAGATAATGAGGTCAAACTTGAATAGTTAAAGAAACTATATCCAGTATAGAGTTTTCAAAGACGATTCTAAAGTAGATTTGTTTAGAAAGGGACATGGCAGAACCCTTTATACGCAACTAGACCGCGTCCCTACAGTGCCGTGTACATATTTGTCGTGAGATGAGTTGACATAGCGTGATCATGTACAGATAACGGACAAATATCCGTGCAATATTGAAGGGAAACATTAGTTTGGGATTTGTGATGCATGAAATTGATGTTTCAAATTGACATAGTAAAGATAAACAATGATTAGTCTATGATTAACTTGAGAGTAACAAATGTTGCATCTTATATTAGCTTTCACTCGTTAATTCCTCTTTCTTAGTGAGTTTTTTTTTTAAAGATGATAATGGAATGGTAACCTCGTCTGCGCTAATGGTATATGCTGGCCACCAATGCGGGCCACCAGTAAGGGATGATAGGTGAGAATGTAAAGACAGGTCAGTTAGCTCATCGCGATGAGTATACTTGGAATTCAGCACAATGGTTTTCAGAGAGGACCAAGGGGAGGTCGACCTGATAGAGTCCTTAGATTAACAGTCCCTTCCACCCCAATTTCATAGTGATTGGTTAAGCCGTTAACGCGCTATAATATAACAAACCTTACTTTCACATTTATAATATTATCACAGATAATATAATACTGAGTACAGTATTATATCTAATATCTAGTAAGATATTAGTAAGAATTAGGTGAAGGATGACCCCCCACTAGATGGAGTGACGACCTGAAATGCATTGCAGTAAGTCAGTGGAATAGGTGGCTCAGGATCGTTCTTTATGGCAGTCTATGGGGGAGGCTTATGTCCAGCAGTGGACGGATAATGGCTGAAATGATGAAGGATATAACAATTATCAAAACAGTTAATATTTAAAATGTTTACCAAAAAAGATATTTAATTATGGCAGTAATATGTCCATAGTATACCCGTGTTAAAATATGGAAATGTTTTTCTTTTTATTTAAAACTAAATTTTTTAATAACTAAAAAACTATACCAGAGGGACAGTTTGTACAAAAGTCGATTGCTTGGGTACCTCTGTCCCATTCGTGTTTCTACCGTGAAGCAGTTGTGTTTGCATGGCTGTGTTTCCGTTTGAAGGGTGGGATATGGCGTGAATTTACAGGATACAGAGGAGTAACACCTGAGTCCTCAGGAATGGCAACGCTTGGAGGGTATCATGGGCGAAACAGTATACTCTGTTATGTCCATGGCACTGTTCATGTCTATAGGCGACGGTTACCACTTTCCATCAGGTGGGCCGTCAGCTTGTTTGCAATTCTAAGTTGTATAAAAAAAAATGGTAAAATAGATTTTATGTAAATGAAAATATTGGTGACACCCATCTCATCTTATTGATAATAATCAGCGAATTTGAATACAGAAGAGGCGTTATGTCCTTAGTAATGAATACTATATGTTTACTATTACCACTAAGTATATCTAACCTAGTATATCTACTAGCATATAAGAATTATAATATATATAATTTCCATATTATTATTATGATTTACAGGAACAATTTAGCAACGTATTAAAATTTGATTTATGTGTCACAGCAGCAGTCACAAGTGATTGCGGAAAATTCATATTTAATCAGAGCAAGTAACATTTAATGGTATTTCTTAGAATTCGAAAATGGGTCTATTAAATACTAACACGTCGGTATTGATATTATGAACACAAAGATTTTACGAGATGTTTACAATGTACTCGTGATTATGATAACCTACCTGCTTTTGCTAAACACAGTTTATGTTTTTCTCTATCCTAAATAGTAACCCCCTTATTCATAAAAACAAATCTATTTTAACTATTGAAGTGTTTTTTCACTGTATTTCAAATGGAAAAACTAGTGCAAAAGAATAGGTGGTAATATACCCAAAATAGGTTTATAAGAGGTTTGATTTTTTCATGTATAATGGGATGTGTATAATTAAAATTTCATAGTAATTGTTGAGGCGCTTAGTAGTAAAAAATAAACGAATTTTCTTTTACATTTGTATCATTAGTAAGGGTTATTAATTATTCTATCTATATCTTCCATAGCTTCATGTACAGACATTATTTTAATTGACATTTAATTGTCATTAATTTTAAATAATTAATATACGAAATGTCATATTTTTTTACAAAACTGGGTATTATTTTGCGGAAGTTCATACCATTGATTAGTTGATTAGAATAATTTTGTTTTATAACATATAATGGAGCTGTAAGTTTTGTTGTTATTTTAAAGTACCTAAATAAATAATACATTTTTATTTGTGTCATGATAACAGAATAGCGAGACTTCCGCGGACCGTACGTTGACAGAAATGGGTCACTCGACTCACTCCTCATCCTGCCACCGCTGCTACACCTGGTTACAAAATGAATAATCATACTTCGTTCGCGCGCTTCTATTCATTAATTCCTATTATTATTTGAAGTATTGTTATCCATTTTGTGTTAATAATATCAATAAATAACTGTACAAAAGACATCTGTATAGACCTCTGTCCCATTTATAATGGCTATATGACTATATTTTAATTTGAAAAGTAGAATATGGTAAATATTGGCCGTGTGGTCCCAGTATAGAATGGCCACCTCTTATTTTTCCGTGTTTGTCGTAAAAGGCGACTAAGAGAATTTATGGTTGGCGGATGAACAGCAGTGTCTTTCTTAAAACATAACCAAAACCAATACCATTCCGTTATTATCCTAATATATATATATATATATATATATATATATATATATATAGAATATTTCTCATTTTTATGATTCTATTTTTGATTTAAGTACCGCTAAATGTACTCACAATTGACTGAAATAAAGGAACGTATTCAGTTATAAATATGTATCAATTTTAATTCCAATATTATACGCAGTTACCGCATTCGTATCCATATCAAGAGCGCTGGCTAAATTTGAAATTGAATTATCCTTTTAGGCAGATGTGTTATCCTAACGTTTACTAAATAAATATAGGACGGTACCAGCTTGTTCGGATATTTCAAGGGTCTCCACATGGGATGAATCTAAATCTGCCTAACTTTGGCTGTCAGCCCAACGATATAACAATATCAGAACATCAAGACTAAGGTTTTGTATTCAAGCGACCACACTTCAAACCTGATTGTGGGTATATCCAATACCTTTGTG
This sequence comes from Galleria mellonella, assembly GCF_026898425.1. Taxonomy (NCBI): domain Eukaryota; kingdom Metazoa; phylum Arthropoda; class Insecta; order Lepidoptera; family Pyralidae; genus Galleria; species Galleria mellonella. Next base: position 1,583,137 of record NW_026442068.1, on the reverse strand, counting down.
TTAACCGACGTTAAAACGCAGGAGATTCTCGATTCTACTATAATGTGTGTGTGTATATGTATGTATGTAAATGTGTGTGTGTGTGTGTGTGTGTGTGTGTGTGTGTGTGTGTGTGTGTGTGTGTGTGTGTGTGTGTGTGTGTGTGTGTGTGTGTGTGTGTGTGTGTGTGTGTGTGTGTGTGTGTGTGTGTGTGTGTGTGTGTGTGTGTGTGTGTGATTATTTCTCTTTTTGTATGTGTGTGGACCTGTTTTGTCTATTTGTGAATGACTTGTTTTTTTAATAAACTGACATTAACTCGTATATTGTTTCCACAATATATTAAGACTTAAGTAGTTTTCTTTCAAAACATTTATACTAATATTATAAAGAAGACAAATATTATTATTTGTTTGTTATTGATAAACTCAAAAACAGCTCAATTAATATTAAAAATTCCTTCCTCTTTAGAGAACTACAATAATATCAATCAATAAATATTATTTATAAAATAGAATTTTTATAAACCTATTAATAATTTGCATGCTTTAGAATATAAGGCGAACATTTGTACTTCACCTAATAGATCAATATCTGTAAAAAACAATGTTCTCGCAAATAAAGAAATCTAATCTAATCTAATCTAGAGATCTCTACAAAAATTACAATAATGTTACATAAAGTATCAGAAATTTGCCTATTAAAGCTAATATAAAATACTGATTTATATTTCTATCTATGTACGCGTGCAATACCGGGGCTGATTGCTAGTCTTCAATAATTAAACTACAAATATGTACTAATAAACATACAAATGACTGCTTTCTTGATAAAAAATGGTAATCGTCTTTGATATACAAATAATGGGATTCATAAAGTATGCATAATTTCATTGATTCGATTTGACATTTGTAGCTAGCAACTTGTCAAGCTGATCTAAAAATGTTTCAATATTTTTAGCGATCAATGAATTCATTTGAATATTACCAATATTCGAATCTTTGTAATAACTAATACGAGTATTCTGGGTATACCAGTCAATATTCATAAGTGAAGATGAAGTCAGATCAGATGGTTCATTTACTAGGAATTAAACGTTTTGGTCTCCGGAGAGATCGACCTGTCAGAATATATTAGTTGTAATATGGATCGCTAGATCCCATTATATTCCAAAATGATACGCTGTCCTACTAAGCTATCTCCACGTACCTTCCATGCTTGCACTGTTCTTTTGTACTGTGTTCTTTTAATCTTAAAATACTCAGGGAATACTACAACTGCACTGATGATGATAAAGACGTCATCCATAACGAAGGCGTTATGAATGAGACTTTACGTGATTTCCAAATCACACAGAAAATGACAATGATTATAAATGATCCAAACACGAATTTGAAAAATTCAGAAGATTAACCTGAGATTCGATTTTAGGATTTCCGAATCGAAGCCAAACGTTTTTTTTATGGGTGAAAATGGAATGGCAACCCCGCATTTGCTGTCGATATACGCTGGCGGGGCACTAGTGAGTGGTGATAGGGAAGGATGAAACCAGGTCAGTTAGTCTATTATGATGCATTCAACAAAAAATAATCACAATGGTTTCTAGAGGGAGGAGGACAAGCTTCACCTGATAGGGTATGTTGCTAGCAATGTGGCTTTTAGACCCCATTACTAACAATCCTTTTTCCCGGCAGTCAAGCAATGTCATGAGGTGTCACTGCTAGTTTAGGAATGATGAATTATATCCTTTACCTTTATGCAGATTACGTTTCTACACCATTGAAATAAATCTAAAGGTTTCAAATCACAAGCTATAGAACATAGATAATTAATAAAGTGTTATAGAAGTCTTGCCTTACTCAATTAACGACAACAATAATAAATAATTAAAATTGATGTCGAAACACGTTAGGCGCTGTGAAATCGTTATAATAAAGCCTTTATACACTGTGCAAAGGGAAATAGCAGCAATTTAACACCCCAAAGGGATTGTAAATCTAAGTAATTTATATTAATAGCCCAAAATTCGGGTTAGTTTTGCAGTAAGGCGCGCTGTTTGGGGACCGATTCCAATGTTAACCAGATGATATTAAATCATAATAAGTCGCACATTGTTTTTGCCCGCTGTCTTATTGTGAATTTATAATGATATTTCCTTACTAAGCTTCCTCAATTCGAGTGTGCTTTGGCTGAACCACGTTTTAGATTTCACTTTTCTTTCGTTTTGTTTTCTTACTTAAAAGTAAGAAAAGAAAACGAAAGAAAAGTTTTTCTCTGTATATATGATTTATTTATCCCACTGAATTTAGAATAGTTTTAGATTCAAATATTATTATAAAATTATAAACATTATATAAGAAAAGAGTAAATAGTGTAAGTAATGTTTAATTTAAAAAGAAGTAATTGAAATTGGGGTTTAAATTGTGAAGATAAAAGTGCTTGAATTTTTTTTTTAATTATTTCAAAATATATTCAAATTAATAACTTTCTACCAACGAGTTATAAAATTACAGAAAGCAAGATATGTATATAAAAGTAAATCTTTGGCAACCCATTTTCTTTATCTACCTCAAAAAGAACTTGACGTGGCGATAGATAACAGCTTCCTTGTTCTTACTCAATTAGTTAATGTGAGGCCATTAATAATGGCATCTTATACATCCTCAACCTTAAAATTTTGAAGTGAAATTATTAAGAAAAATATACTGATGAGTAATGACTGTCATTTTGTTCGTCCCCATTTCGCGGGAGTACCTAATCTTCGTGTAGCGACAGTATTAACGCGAGGAATAAACGTCGAGCTTAACATAATGAGTTACTTCATATTTATGACGAAATTAGATATTTTGTTCAAAGTGAAGATGTTTGCCCGTAGGTAGAGTAATTGGCGTGCGATTGATAAGGATTTCCTGTTCCATTTTAGGTTTTGACTTAAGTTTGATAAGGGGATGCACGTAGACAGACATTTTAGATATTTGGTTTAGGATTACAGGTGTAAGGATATTAATTAGATACCGCCATTAATATTTTGTGTTTAAATACAACTATGACGAACACTATCTATATAATCTAAGATGAACACTAATACAGTTTTATACAGTATATTCGCTATTTATCGTTGATTTGTCTACGTGAATCACTATATAAAATATTCTTTGTGTTAAAATCTACCTGTATGTAGAATGCCGACGATAACATGGCACGTCCCTCTAAAATCCAAAGAAGTAAAAATGTGTAAGTTTTTTTTATATACAACTTAGAATGGCAAACAAGCTGACGGCCCACCTGATAGAAAGTGGTAACCGTCGCCTATAGACGTAAACAATACCAAGTTCAAAACATTTGTAAAAATATTTACAAAGTTTCGACCAAAGAACATTATATTTATATATACTTATATTACACAGTTTTCTTACAAACACAAACAGGCTACTCCGTCTATATGTGGTCGCACTCATTGAAGTAAAGTTGGTAGGGTATGCTATACGTAAATAACTTATACCAAATTTCATTCAAATCCATTCAGTTCTTCAAGCGTAATTGAGTAACAAATATATATATATATATATATATATATATATATATATATATATATATATATATATATAAACTTAAATAGTTGTTCCGTAGTTTCGCTCACGTAAATCTACATATACTTTATATTCTACGTGCTAAATTAGGATATAAATCCATGTATCAAATTTTATTGAAATTTGTTCAGTAATTCTTGTGTAAAAGAGTAACAAATATCTATCCACCCAAAGATCTTCACAATTTTTACATACAATTAGCAGGATAGAATTTTGTGTAATGTGGGAATCATCGTATTTATGAACAAAAGTAAACCATAAATTTTATAGAATGAATACAATTCTAAAGACATAGGAATTATGCCCCTGCTCCCTGTAACTTAATTTCTATTCTACCCTTCAAACCAAAACACACCCATACAAGCAAGCAGTCTATGTAACTGTTTACTTGAAATAAATAAATGAAAAGCAGTAGAGACATAAGTGGGACAGAGATATCCATGCGCACTAACCATGGGTAATATGAATACCGATCTGATATCTATATATTGGGTTCCTCTGAACATTCATGGCGGAAAGAAGGTCATCATCAATTTCGTTATTACCCATATCGGTCGGATATCTACTTTTAAACATGTTAAAAGTCTGTTGTCCAATATTATTTTTTGGATAACAGACTTTTAACATATTTATTATTGGACCATTATATAGTTGTAACTAAAATATATAAATATTGCTATATATTACACACTCCTAATGCTTACTGCTTATGCACGTTTTCCACTAGTTTGAGAATGCTAGTCAATTTTATGTTTAACTTCCTGATAACTGAGAACACCGTTAATAATCTTGAGCTGTTTACCTATTATGTGGAATCATTTGAATATTTTTTTACGAAATGCTCACAGTTTTTTTTTTCCATATTTTAGTGATTTTAATGTTTTCTTCGACATAAATAAGTAATAAATCCTATTTCAATTACGTAAAGAGAAAAAAAGAAAACAAATTTTTATAATATTTTCTATAATCATAATATATAAGAGATGGAAAAATACACAACAAATTACAAATTTCTATTATAAATACGAGTCGTCCTCCAATTTAAATAGAACACTGGTATTTTACTATTAAGCGAAGTATCCAAACGTACATTAATAAAATTTTTTTTTTACCTCAATTAATTCAATATAACATAGATATTCACAGTTTTTATATTTAAATCATATTAATCAAAATAATGGATCACTAGATGGAGTGATAACCTCAAATGCATTGCAGGGAGCCAGTGGGTGCAGGTGGCTCTGGATCGTTCCTTATGATAGTCTAAGAGGGAGTACCTATGTTCAGCAGTGGCAGATAATGGCCGAGACGGTGATGATGATGCAAAATAAATTTAGTAGGTCTTATGCGTATCGAGAACGCGAAAGTCGGCTTTTCGTAAACGTAGCTTAAAAGAAAGTAAAAATATTAAATTCTAAACTGGTACAATTAATAAAATTAGTATAGATATCATTAAAACATGAAAATGAGCTAATAATATCTATACAATTAAAAAAATAATTTGAAGCGAACAAAATTTGAATTCGCACTTTCTTCAACGCACTGTACCTATAAGAATTATTCTGCGAAACTTATCATACATTGATGTAGTTGTGGATACGACATTTATTTATAATTGTATTTATATTGATCTGAACATTTATAAAGTTTAATATATATATTTACAAAAATTATGTCTAACATACAAGTACCCATAGTACAAGCTCTGCTTATTTTAGGACTAGATGACGACATGTAATAAGTCCCAGTGGTATTTGCTTACTTGTAGTAGCAGAGCTATTATTATTCCACCTACATTATCTGTGTCAGCCTATACATATAAGAAGATAAATCTATTTATGCCACTATTATAGGTTATTCCGGAAACAAGCCTTCACATTCACCAGTAATATGACGCTATTACCTTATGACATTATAATTTGATACCCTCGGATAATGCAAGTGGGATTGAGTGCTTATTATTTTCCTGAAATAGCTACTTTTATTTTCTAGTTAGTTTGTCATCCGTATATTTTCTTATATATCATGCCCTTTCATTTTCTTACTGTAATATTCATAAAAGACTGTAGCATGGGGTTCTTCAAAAAGAGCCTAATAAGGTTTCTTAAGGGACGGCAATGCGCGCATGATAACCCTGGTATTGTAGGCATGCATAAGCTACGGTAAGCCATTATAGCTGTATGGTTGTTTTCCACTGTTATACTATAAAAAAATTGTACTGATCTCTATGGAATATAATCTTAATAAATAACAATATTTCGTGAAATTGCTAAGCATACTCATAATGAAGATACTAAAAAGGTATTTTAATTTTTATAGCAGTCACTGTTTATTTCATTGTTCATCATATCAGTTAGCTTTCCCCTGCTGAATGTAGACCTACCCCTAATTTTATTATTACTGCCTAGTATACTTTTATAATTAATAACTCTTTCTATAAACAATATCGGAGCTGAATTAATAGTTTACAAATCTATAAACAGACATTTGCAAAATTGTGTACTAAAATATAAATATCTGCTTTGATATTATTCAGTTATAAATTGTTCTCATAAAAAGATTGCTTGCTTTTAAACTATATCTTTCATTAAAACGTTTCAAATTGATTTCTCTATACCAAAAAGTTTTTTGGTAATTTCGTTACTCTAATCTGGTCTCTAACGCATATGGCGTTACTGTTATTTTTATGTATCTGTATATACGGTGCAAATAAAACATATCTTTCTCTCTTTTCTCTTATAATATATCGGTTAAAAACAATGTCAACTTCGTCCTGTAATATATTTAAAGGGTAAATTTTAGAAACTTAATAAATCTATTGATAGATTCTGCAACTAAAGAAGTTTTGGTACAAACAATTGATTCCATTCACAATAAATTATATGTTCTACAATTTTTTTTTAATTCTTAAGAGCTTGTACTTTCTATAGGTATATGGTCCTTATTGTACTATGAACTGATTTTTTAAATAAGATTTTTAGTATTTTTTTTTATCCTTGTCGACATACAGAATAAACTGTATTCGCTTCCTGTAAGTTACTCTTGCATCACAGGATCGCAGAAGTGTCGAGGCGTAAAATATGAACTACAATATTCAAAAAAGTACACGTTGCATTTCTACGTGGAAAATTCGAATCTCCGGATTTGCAATAGGTCGTGATTTGATATTCTGGAAAAGTTCGTATCCTGATTTGTATATAAGCATTGGTTCGTCACGTTCATACGTTGTAGCGGCACGTCTTCTATTTCCTATTCGATTCTGCCAATATTGTACCTACACAGGTATTTTAACAATGTGTGTTTCACTAGTGATTGTAGTATTATCTATTTATTTATTTAATACTTTATAGTTCCAATTATACATCAATTGTTGAAGGTTTTTCAATAAGCACGGTACACTCTTTGCGTGTACTTGTCTTAAATGACTACATAGTAAGTTGATTACTATGTTTGTCGTTTCCGACATTTTTTTTCTACTTCATGAGGAAGTCTTCTTCATAAATTCTTCTTCAGAAATCTTCTTCAGGTAGAGTACAATGTTTTTTATCACAGCATCTCGTCTTACTGCGATAATATACACACACATAATAAGCTTATAAAACTCCTATTATACATGCTATATAGACATTATTTAAAAATGAACAAGAGTTTTTAAAATAACATTTATTTAAAAGTGTGCAATTTAGAATAGAATATTAAAAGTTTAGATAACATAACTATTACTATTAGGTACTCACAGCTAACTGTTAGTGTTATAACGAAAGTAATGCTTGGTACACCCACATTTAAGGGAGCATATTTGAAATTAATATGTCAGAGAGTGAACCTTCCATCGTTCTTAAGATTACTTTATTAACGGTGTTTTATATTTTCGAAAAGTTAGTTGAAAATTAAATCAAAACAAACTTATTGGTATTTTTCAGCTTTCAACTCATGAACTCTGGGACCTATAAGTCGGTACAGTATATCCTTAAGTTACTACACTTCCAATTAGTAGTCATTATAATTAACTGTTTCATTAATTAATTTAATTAAAGTCTTATAAATAATTCTAAATAATATAAACATTTAAATGTTTAGTTGTATCTCTTTTTATAAGTGCTACATAATCACATTGGTCGCCTGATCCTTAAGCTAGGATGTGCTATGAGGAACCAGGCAATAAACGTCTAGAAGCAATTTTAGTATAGTTATCTTTTTTATATTTTAAATTTTATACAATGATGACCAAGCTTTATAATTTGTATATCTATAGAAGATTCATTAAATTTATTTCAAAATATATTTTATAATATGTTATTATTATTGTTCGTTATAAATTTATTAATAGAAATTTCTAACATAACAAGGTACCGAATTAACAAGTAATTAATTTGCCTACCGACTCATTCCTTTGAACAAGTGAAAGTTCGCGCAAAATATAATCGAGCCCACTGTTTACGTATGAACGAAGTTATAATGAGTTGAAATGTTAGTATTTGTTCACCCAAATAAGCTTTCGTGACTTCAAGCGAAATGTGAACTTTAAAAACTTCACTGCTGTTTACCGATATTTCTATAATTTTTTTTAGGTAAGCAAACAACCAACATGAAAATATTAGTTTATTATAATGACAAACATAGATTTGCTTGAACGAAAATTGCTTTTTTACGACTGAGGCAGTATTTACGATAGAGCGTATTCGAGGTAAACTTTTTTCTATTGACTTCTTATTGCTATCTATGTTTAGTGTATTCTTTATGCTACCGAATGTACCATATTAATAAAATAGTAAATATTTTCTTTGGCATCAATGCTTCTCGATGTATCAATATATTAATAGAACGACAAAGAAATAGTTTGAATAGAAAAATACACTTTATAATACGTATAGATCGTGATATCATGATTTTAATGATTATAATCTGATGATGTATGAACATAGGAGATATTGAAAAAAGAAATACGAGAGATGTAGCTATTGAAGCCAAATCAATAACTGGCAGATTTTTTGTCTGTCTGTTTATTTGTTGTCGTAACAGGGGAAAAACACTGCTTCTAATTAGATATGGTTTCAGTTATGTTATAAAGGTCTAACTTAAAATCTGGTTGATGTATGAGTATTATCATTATTATATCAGCCGTTAAATGTCGACTGCTGAACATAAGTCTCACCCATAAGAGGAGCTTTGTCAGTAGTTGCCATGCAGACGGTTTGGCAACCGCAGTTAGGCTTTAGTGATGTTTTAAGAGGGGCGACGCTGCTCATCCTTCGACCACTAAGTTCCCTTAGTAGGAAGGGGTGAGTCATTCTTTTCATTCTAACAAGTACAAGTATAGACAGATAGATGGATACTCTTTATTGTTTCCTCCAAAAGATTACAATAGTAAACTTATTATAAATATAAATAATTACAAGAAATACACATAATCACAATGAGAAAACAATGGGTGACCTTATCGCTAAGAGCGATCTCTTCCAGGAACCTTTGGATGGAGAGGAGTAATTATAAACAATTTGGTGGGAGACACGATGAAAAATTTTGTTAGTTCTAAATATGGGAGACGTGATGTGTACATATAATAATATAAATATTATCCATTCATATATCCATATATATATTAAGTAAGTTTAATTTTAATACGCCATCTAGAAGTAGTCATTGTTTTTCTATTTCCAAAAGCGTACGAAGACACGAATAAGAACTAGTATGTTGTATTATACAATATATATTATAGGTAACGAAATTTGTAACCGGAGAGGAAACTTCATAAATCGTCGAGATAGTAAATTTAAGCGTACGATCCTTTTGGTAACTCGACTGAAAACGGGAACTTATTTTTACGACTTCCATCTCAAGAATTCACAAAACTAACATAATGCTCAGGGAAATAAAGTAAAACGTAACCACTATCTAGAGTGTATGTCAAGGAAAAATCCACAACCATAACTGTATTTAACTCAAAGATATTGCTCGCCATAAATTCACTTAGTTGCCTCAAGATCGTAAAGTTTTTACATCAGCTCGAGTTACAGTGTTATAATGCAAATGAGTTCTATAACTCTCCGGCTGGTCCCCTTAAATCTTCTCTACTTTGCACCGCAACAACCCAATCTTAGTTGATTTTGACTGTGATAATAGCAAGAAAGGCAATATTGTCATTAAGTTCACTTTGAAATTGTTTTATATAAAAAAATTACCACATTATACTCGTAATTGGAAGGTGTAAAAAATATTAAATAAAATTTATTTATTAATTTAAAGGAACACTAACAGCATATTACATTATAACACATATAAAAAACATTAAATACAATACAATATTAATTGTAGTAATTAATTAACAAAATTTATTTGATCGCTACGTATAATGGGTAAGTGAATTTTAGTACCTAATAATTATGATCTCGAGTCATTCAAAAGGTTCCTAGATATTAATTTTAATAAAGAATAAAAATTCTAAGATAGTAGTACCGATTGGTATATTTCTCACTTTGTACAAAGTAGCACTTAATTAAAGATTGTCGTCTCCATTTTTACAAATTAGCAATTGCCTAAATGTTTTTTTTTACGAGACTGATCGATAAGTCAATAATGATTTGTTCTTCAGACGTATATATTTAAAATTTTCTTCTGAAATTTCTGTCGTGTTTTAGTTCGTAGAAAAGAGGATATATTTTCAATTTAAACGTATCAGGGACATATAAAAGACCATCACAATGTCTGTGATCCATTCCCGATCCCCGGAGTCATTCCGTTTGCGATACAATTTACCAACGAAGGCTATCAATAGTTCAATCAGATTACATTTTTCAGATACAGTACCAGGGACATCGTAGTTGTACTGATATATAGAACTATCTGACGCATGACACGCAATCTTCTTACAGATCTTAGACTAAGATTGAAATAGCTTGTGTAGAAAACATATTTTGAAGTAACAAACGCAGTACACCATTAAACACGTTATATGTTGTGTATACTCGTATAAAGTAGCAGAAAATTTAAAACTAATAAAAAATTAGAAGGTTTAAGTTTAGGACTCAATGGATTTCGATGAAATTTGTTACATAAATTTATCATATAGTAAATTAACACATTTGGTACTTTTTTATATAATACAATTATATATCAAGTATATCAAGTTCATGAAAAATCAAATTTTAATAATTACCAATTATCTTCAGCAGTATTTATTATTAAAATCGTATATAATATACTGCTGTGTAATCTTGGGATAGAATAAGTTACCACTTTCTATCTCATAGGTATCGTAAGAGGCGACTAAGGGAACTTATTGGTCGAGGGATGAGCAAGACGTCCCTTTTAAAATATTACCAAAGTTTAACTACTATTGCCGGTCCACCTGTCAAAGGTGGCAACTACTAGAAAAACCCCTCTTATGGGAAAGGCTTATGTTCAGCAGTGGATAGCTTTTTTTCTTTAATCCATATTTTCTGTCGCTATTTTTCATACGACAACCTTCTTATCTTGTATATTCAACGGTATATAAAACATTTTTTTATGATGATAATAATATTCTTACACTATCCTATTTTGATCAACCAAAATAAAGTTAATAGTCAAAAGGTCAGACTGTTATGCAACTTAAAAGGTCAAAGAAGCTTACAGCCCACGTGATGAAAAATGGTAACTTTTACCTATAGACATAAAGAGCACAACGCTGCTCCAGAGGACTAGTGTTTATTTTCACTATTACATTTCACAATTTAAAATTCAAATACAGAGATATAAATACAGCGCTACTTTACGACAGACACTCGAATGAGACAGAGATACATTTATTTGCTTTTAATATGCAAGATTGAACTATCAATTTTAGGGTTACAACTTCCAACACTTATTACATTAGGTCACATGTAAGCGATTCAGTTTGCTTTTGTCGAGAAACTATCTCCGGTACACCATAAAATGTTTTATGGTCAATACAAAACTTGTTTTTATAGTGTGTTTATATGTTTCCAGCTAAAGAATATACGTAGAAGATACGTTATAGTGAGTGATGTTGGTGATTCTACGCGTTCTTGTTTATACGAATAACGCTTTGCTGAATTCAAGTATAAATCAAAATGAGGTTTCTAGTCCAGAGAAATGGAAATATTTCTGGGAGTATGCTTTTTTAAGTATATATATAAATCAGAACGTATTATTTAGTAGATACTATTTAACCCCAAGTAAAACATAGGTATAAATTGTAGACAATAAAAAATGTGTACTTATATATATATATATATATATATATATATATATATATATATATATATATATATATATATATATATATATATATATAGAGTAACTTTTGAGTTTCTTGCGGGCCCCCCTAAACCCTGCAGTATATTTAAAAAATTACGATTTAAACAAATCTATTTATACAAAGATGATTTGAATTTGAATTTTTAGATAGCTATTTTTTCGCTTTTAAATAGATATTTTTAATCGTATTTGTAATAAAAATTCAATCAAGTCTCATTAATTATTCTCATTTGGAAAGTTTGATTATTTAAATTGTCTTTTACTTTAATTAATTATTACATAATAGCTTTTGCGTTACGTTACATTATATAAGAGAGAGAACTTAAATACCTTTAGAAAATGTAAGAATTATTTTTCTTTTAAAACTTGCCTCTAAAGATATCCACTGACTAAAGTTATTTTTTTATTGCAGAATAAATATTTATTAATTAGTTTTAAATATGTAAAAAGTAAAAAAAAAAACTTGAGGACCACTTCTATAGAACGTATCAAAGTAAAACATATACCAATTTTTTATTTAGTGTTAGAATAAACATACATATACGACATTTTTTTTAAATTATTGTTTTGGCTTATATTGCTACTATGATAATCTCTAGCATCATGTTTTTTAACATTCTCCATAAGTACCCATTTTATTATATTAAATTTAATAATATTACAAAAACAAATGACAATTTTAAAATTAAATAAATAAACAAAATCTAAACAAGGTAAAGTAAAAAATCATTAGACAGAATTCACTTTATTGTTACATTTAAGATATTTATTTTGCTTCCGTAGTTAGACTATCCTTAAGTGAAATAAATCTTGTTTTCTTCACATTAACATTAAGACAAATTGAAAAGGAAATTGTAGAGCAAAGAAATGATAGGATTTCGCTGTCTCTTTGAGTAATCACAAGCTCCTTTTTCGGCTTTTTTTTTTCATTACTTCAATTAGGATTAGTTAAATTGGAAACTGTTTATATTTTTTTAAGTTAGATCGTTTCCAAATTTTAATTACTTACATTAGTACGTAATTTTGTATTACGTATGGGGTAAATTATTCATATATTCGTTGTATATTTTAAATTTTTTAAACCCTAAACACTAATAATATAATTAAAGTTTCTATTGCAAAATATTATTAATATATTATACAATACAATATATATTATACAATGGCAGTGCATAGGGGTATCATGGACTAAACTGTATACTCTGTTATGTCCATGGTACTGCTCATGTCTATAGGCGACTGTTACCACTTTCCATCAGGTGGGTTGTCAGCTTGTTTATCAATTTAAGTTACATAAAAAAATACAACTGTAAGAGTTCTAAACTCTTTATTGAATAAATCCCAAGAAAAAAATCACGTCGACAAGTTATATGCAATATCGTTTAATTTAAAATTCGATGCTTCACAGTCAACTTTTAATTAGATTTCGAATGAATATAGCATAACTTTTAATAACATGAAACATAACTTTTGATATACTATGAATACCTTATAATCTTATTAATATTATAATAAATGTAAAACTTTATATGTTTGTTACTAAATCACGCTTAAACGGTTGAACGGATTTGAATGAAATTGGGTATATGGATAGGTTGTTATCATAACTCAATCCACATTTATGCACGTGATTAAAGCTTCAGGCAAAACTTAGTGTTAATGTACATATTGCGATGAATCCTTTGAAAATAACTTTATTTGATTATTATTGGAAATAGTACTAGTGAGTACAACATCTTGTATATTCTATCATTTCTTATAGTACTAAATGACATATATCAGTCACTAACTGCCCACTGCTGAATATAGGTCTTCCCTTTATAAGGAAAGTTTGGTCAGTAGTTCAAATATTAATTAACTAACTCCTACTAAACGAATTAATTAAAAACGGAGCACCAAAGAAACAGCGGGCAAGCAAGAAACTCATCTAAATAAACGACAACAAAGAACAAACAAGGTGAACAGACGCGGCATTCGTACCGCATAAAGCAATGGTATACAATACAATTTCTGTCACCGACGCCTCCACACAATACGTGTCGTCCTTTTCAGGTCACTTCCAGTGGTAACGTGCTCAACAAATAATTATGCGCCGGCCATTGTGTTAAAAATGTCCGCTAAGTTGCATTAGCTCGGTGCTTTGATTTTTAAACGTGTTGGAATAGCACGCGGACAATGACGGTGTTATTGAGGACGGTTTCGATTGCTCGCATTTCATTTGATGCATTATTATGAAATGTGCTAATCCAGACTAACTCCTTTATTCATAAAAACTTAAACGTTCTATGATTTGTTTTTAACTATTAGACTGTTTAAAATAAAAGTTAAAGAAATAATAGCTAATTAAAATTTTCAAATGTTTATTTATAACTTTTATTAATCCTTATCCAACTAAATAGTTCTATATATTATAAAGTGGAGTGGATTATGTATATGTAAATTTTCTTTAAATTATTCGAATTCGGGCCTTTTATTTAAAAATTACAGTGTGTATCTTAAGAATAGTGCCGCGGCGTAACTGAATAGATCTTACAATTTATATTGTTGTTATCCGCTATTGGTCTAACTACTAATTTAAAATACTATTTTAACTTTCTATCTACCCGTAAAAAGCCAGGTCGGGGCTTTAGTATAATATAAAATAAGCAATGGTCAATATTTAATATTATTACATATTTTTAAGTGCCATATACAAATTATGTTTCTCAAACTATGATACTCTGTCTTATGAGATACCAGACAAAAAAAAATTATATCCTTATCATTTATTACACAATTTTTTACTCTACTTAATAATACTAATAATGAACTCTTTATTGCACCAACAAACATAAAAATGTACAATGTTAATTAAACAATTCAAGTGAGATACAGTTGCATAAAGAACAGTTTACAATTTTTACAATTTATATTGAAAGAGAAAAAAGTTTGCATTACCATCAGCCCCTAAACTAGGCCAGACCGGTTTCTTCCGATTTCCAGTTTATAATATTAGTATATGCTGTATGTGTTGATTATGTTGACTTAATACCATTCTATTTAAATCTGCTTAAAATTAAGGTGTTATTAATTTTATGATTTTCATCATCTCGTTTAAAAATAACATAAATTTTGTTTAATATTTATTTATATCTATTTTAATATTAAAAATAAATCTTATGATCTGTTTACTTATAATATATCTAGAAGAAATAACTGCTATCTTGGAAATATTTGCAAATAATTCTTACCTGGATCCATTACTTCTCTGTTTTATATATTTGTCAGTATTTTTTTATTTATATGTAGGTAGACAACATCCTTTTGATGTACTATTGGTAAAGCTAATAAATTTTCTAATAGACACTTTTTTCCTTTTCAGATGTGACCCAATCGCGCCAATGAGTGACAATTGTAAAGGAATCATACTCGTGAACAATGTCGACCAGAACGCCGGTAGCTAGACAAAGGACGATGGACGTGTCGAAGAGTTGTTCGTGAAATTGCACAAAGTAATAGTAAATATGTCGATAAAAGCCAGTGTGGGTTAAATGAAAAGGGAAAAAATGGGTGGCAAAGGTTTAGGGGGTGAGGTGATGGGCTTTCTCCTCGCCGTGGCTTTCTGCATCATTTGCCCAGAATACGGTGAGTAGTTTTAGCACTTTATGTGCTTTTATTGGAATATAAAATATTGTTTTCATCTTTTATAACAAATTTTAATGTTCGATAATGGATATACAGGTATATTTTGGTCTGAGTTATATGGATTTTTTTTTGTTGTAAAAAAAATGGCTAAGTCTGAGTTGAACTCCCTATGTTATTTGCTGATAATATAGTTTTCTTTAGGTGAAAGAATTTAAATTAGTTTTAAGTTTACTGAGTAATTTTTAAGTTTATCCATTACGTACAAATAATCAAATATTTCCGGTTTATAATTTTAGTGTAGATAAACGGCTGTATATATGTTTTCATTATGCTGACTTAAAAATTTGATTTTTTTTTCACGGCTTTAATGGATAGTAGATTTGACTACTTAATAATAATTTCAACTTAATAACTCCATACATTCCTGAGAAGAAGCGTCTTGTCATACGGCCAGGCAAACAGACGGACAACAAAGTGATTTTAAAAGGGATTTGTTTTTATTTTTGAGGTATTAAGCTAATAATGCTTCAATAGTATTATAATTAATATGTGAATAAAATAGAAGTAAAGACCATTAATTAAAAAAAGAATTATTAAAATCGGAAGAAGATTATGTTAATAATATATATAAGATTGTAACCAGGTCATGTCGGATAAATTTTTATCAAAATGCATTTAGTATACTCAACGGAATTCCACGTCCATTGATGTACACATCATTAACAAGTCCTTACTATAATTATTTATTTATTGACTACCCTAGTGGGAGACATGTGTGACAGATATGTATGTACAAGTATACATGGAATGCGCTGATCTCTGACGGTCGGTGCAAGATTCTTGGTTATGATAGTAAATGATAATGGAAGAAAGATTATATATATGCTAATATAAATGCATTTAGTATCGACAACATGTGCGTGACATCTTTGTTATTACAAGCGTCCATAAGCTACGGTAACCTCGTTTACCATCAGATGCGCCGTATGCTTGTTTGCCATCATAGTAATATAAAAAAAAATGTATAGTCGTGGTAAGAGCTCACTAATTATTTATATTACTTGTTAATTTATAATATTATATATATATATATATAGTCCAGAAACTCTGCAAAGTTTTATAAACGCATTTGCTACGGTTGTAAGTTAAGATCTGAGTAAAAAGTATTCTGTATGTTGACAGAATACTTTTTACTGAGGCAAAATGTCTTATTCTTAAGGGAAAATACAAAAACTAGTAACGTGAACAACATTGCTGAGACAACAGTTAGTTACAAATAAAAATACTAGTTTATTTATTTAATCTTCTTGTTTAAAGAGTTCTCGTAACAAAATCAAGTTATAAGTGTTACTTTGTTTTGTATGTCTACGATCATAATGTTACTTTAAAATCAAATTTATTTAAATACCAGAGGGAGACTTTGTACAAAAGTCGTTTGCTAGGGCATCTCTGTCCCATTCGTGTTTCTACCGTGAAGCAGTTGTTTGCATGCCTGTGTTTCGGTTCGAAGGGTGGGATATGGCAGTGAATATACAGGGTACAGAGGAATAACACCTGAGTCCTCAGGAATGGCAACGCAAGGGGGGGGGGGGGGTATCATGAGCGAGACAGTATACTCTGTTATGTCCATGGTACTGTACATGTCTATAGGCGACGGTTACCACTTTCCATCAGGTGGGCCACCAGATTGTTTGCCATTCTATGTTGTATAAAAGAAATACGGCTGTAATAAAAGAAAAAATACATGCTATTTGTTTTCATATATCATATCAGCTTTTAATTGTACACTACTGGAGTGTTATGCCAGTAGTTGCCATGTTTGTCAGGCGGATTGGCAACTGTAATTAGGTCTTAGAGATATTTTAAGAGGAACGCTGCTGTCCAATACTCGATCGTTAAATCCCCTTAATCGCTTTTTATGACACGTTTAAAGAAAGGCGTGGCTTATTCTATTCCTGAACCACACGGCAAATGTTTTCATATAAAGAGTTTTAAATTTATACCTTTTGTTGAAATAGAATGTGCAGTTTCATTTTTTATTTTTCGATATATTCAATACAATACATAGTTGTTCTTGATTTTATTGTATAAAATTCATTAAAAATGAATTGTTATGAGTTCAGAGAAAGTGGAATATATTATGGATATTACAATAAATATTACAAACGGAATATAATAAATAAGAGAGAACTCTCTGGGCCTATTTTAATACTTTATAACAACAAAGGGGCATTAGGGAATAATTTAAACTGGACATAGTATTGCCTCTAGCGCTTATACCTACAGAATAATAGGATATAAATAGTCTGAAACGAAATGTTGGTTACAAAACATCCTTTGGTGGGCGAAAAAGTCACTTAAAGTACGGAAAGAGGAATAATTTTCATTTGTAAATATGAAACGCTTTGTACCTTTGTCATTGTATGAATAACAATCTTAAACAATTTCTTTTGAACTTTCCAACACAATATTTTAGAAACCAACAGTAAACACAGCACACTGGTTGTACAATTTATACTTTTTCATTTTATTGTTCAATTTTATTACATCATCATCATCATTGTTTCAGTCATTTATTGTCACCTGTGAACATAAGCCTTCCCCATAAGGGGAGTTTTGTCAGTAGTTGCCACGCTTGGCAGAAGTATTTAGATTGTATTTCTGTAAATAATACATATTCTATATGCTACGTTAGAATACAACCTATTCTTGAACTAAATTTCATTTAAAATCGTTCAGTAGTTTTTGCGTGAAAGAATAACAAACACCCATCTATCCAATCCATCAACAAACAAACCAAATAGGATTATTTACGATAAAATGTTTTCTTTTATTATGCTGTTTAATACAAAATAATCGAAATAGTACAATAAAATAATAATAATAATATATTAGAATAAACTAAAAGAAAATGTATACCAGGTCGTACATTTATATAAGTTTCAGTAATGTATTTAGAAAGTTCTACAGATAAGTAATTGCTAGGATTAAATTGATTGTTTCATTGATCAGAAAGTATAGCAAATTTTAAGTTGCAATATCGACAAGAGGCTTAAACTCATGGATTTGGGGAAAACCAATTAATGAAAGTACAATTTAATACTTTAATATTTTATCTCTGAAATATTGCCACTTCGTGATCATTTATTTGAGTAAGGGAATAAAATCAAAGGTATTACATAATTACTACGGACAACTATTGAGCTTATAATATTTGTACTTAAACAATTTAATGTTTATTATTAAATTATATTATTTAAAAAACATTTTTAAATGAATATAGATTAAAAATATATTTGAAAATTCATGCATAATATTTTATTTATTTATGCATTACTAGCTTTTAATCACAACTTCGTCTGTAACATGACCGGGGTATGTTAATTGACTGGATTATGATTTATTATAAGGTCTATGTGTTATAAGGATATGTATTAGTTATAAGGTCTATCTGTGTACTAAATTTCATTATAATTTGGTATTTATATTGTGTATTTTATATTATATACATATATATTTATATTATGTTATAAATATTACCTGTCCTATCTTTTACATTTATAATATCGATAGGAGTGTAGAATTGGTACAGTCATACTTTTTTTTTAATTTATCTTTGAAAAGTCTACAAAGTAAAATTTTTACGCCTCACCTTTTTCCAAAAGACAGTATGTATTTATAACTTTAAATAGATAATCCAACCCTTAATATAGTAACTGGGATTTTATGGAGAGCATGTTCCGTTTCATTGATCTTTAAGACTTCCTGGGATGCAAATATTGTATAGTGATGAAATATTGGCCCATATTTTTGCACGTACTGTATTTTATGGGCTTTGTGTGCCTGAAATCACGCAACTATTGTCCCTGTAAGAAGCACAAAAATCCCTTTTATATTTTGATAGCGACCCGCCATACTTACCTGTCATGAATCTCTGAAAAAGTATATACAGATGTACACAGGTATATGCTATTTTTAACTATAAAAAAAATTTTAGAAGAAAAAAATATATTACCATATGCGTATTATCATTTCAGCCATTAAATATATATAATATATTATTTCAACCTTCCCCATAAGGAGAGTTTTGTCGACAGTCGCCATGTTTGATAGGCAAGTTTGCAACAGCAGTTAGGCTTTTAGAGATGTTTTTAAAAGGACGTTGCTGTCTATCCCTCTACAATTAAATTTCTTTAGTCGCCTCTTACGACACCTACAGGAATGGCCTATTTTGTACTGGGATCATTTGGATAAATGCATATGTATATTCATTTAATACAATAGACGAAAAAATATCAGTATGATAATACTATACTAGAAGAAAATAAGCAGTGAATGTCTCAAATAATTACAATGACTATAACGAAAATGATGAAGAAATTATTATTCATGAAACATACTCGAAATAATATCATGTCTAACAAAAAGAGTAATATTTAAAATAAACATTATAACGGCTTAGTGGAATCATAATAATTACATTAACAGGCAAAACTGGGCATTAAGAGAAGCACTCTCAACCCCAGAGCTGTAATAACCACTTCAAACCATCTCCAACAATATATTTGATAAATATCAGTTGGAACACAAAAGGAAGTAGTCGAAACTTCGCCTTAATTTTCTACGGGGAGTGTTTATGTTAGTTGTTTTATTAAAACGTTCCAATGTAAGCTAACAATAAGCCGACAAATATAGGTCTATGCTATTTTCTCGTCCACAAAGACTAACCGTACTTCCAAATTGTTCTGAAACCCAATTATCCTGGGTCGAACCCCAAATTTTCGGAGGGCATACTGCTAAGTTCCTTTCAAAAGTTAGCTAACAAATTTAAGCGAAACACAACTACGAGTAGTTTTGTATTTACAGGCAAATTTTGACCCACTAAATGTACTATTAGGCAGGTATATCGTTACTGGATTAGCACAAGTGTACTTGTCTTTGAAATTCAAATTGTCAATGGCTCATATTGTTTTACAGTAGATATTTTGGATTATCTCTGACATGAATTATCGAATATATAAATGAGTAATGTTTCCCGCGTGGCCTCGTACATTTTATGATAATTTTAATTAAAATGTACTCTTTCTGTCGGTTTTTATACAAATATTTGCGTTTTCCCTATAGAGAAATGAGTGGCAGTAAATAAAGTGATAAAGCTATCAAACCATAAGACATGGCTAGTCTAGTAAAACTCTGCCTTGAATCTTGACATTTTTTAAATAAACTTTTTATTTTTTATATTTGATATGAATTTGTAACAGCTTGACAACATACAAATTGAATTTAAATATATTACCCATCCAATAACAAACAAAGCTTTGAATTGGCTTCAAAAATTCCTCGAGTGCACTAACCCAGGGGGTGTGTTTATTTTTTGTGTTTTCTCAGTTCTTTTCTTTCTGTTATGTATACATTTGAAAAATTGCATAACGTCGAGTATTTTTACGTAGTAAATAATGTAGTAGATAATTTTTCACAGCTATACGAGTATGGCTATAAGTTTTTTTGTTAACCTATAGCAAATATGCCATATTGCTAATATTGTCATGGTTCTGTTCTTCTATTATTCAGAGATTAAAAGTTTATAACGTATATCCTCCACATGAAGAGATCTGTTCCCACCTGTGGTATTCTAAAGGGTATTTTATGGGTGAAATTGCCATTGAACCCCGCCTGCGCTATTGGTGTACACTGGCGGGGTACCAGTGAGCAGCGATAGGTGAGGATGCAAAGGCAGGTCAGTTACCTATTGTGACGAAGTCAATGATAAATTGGTCATGATAGTTTCTAGGAGGAACCGCGTGGAGGTCCACTTGATAGGGTATATTGATAGCAATGGGGACTAACCTCCCCATTACTAACAATCTTTTCCCTTATCCCAAAGGGTTAGGTAAAATTTAAATTACATTAGTCACTTATTGCTAACTAAAGATTATATATATTACATTTTCTTCCTTTTAATGCGTGGAGTATATCCTGTTACTCACAGGAATTAGTAGCGAATTCTAAGAAAGGGCGAGTACAATAGATCTAAAAGGTCGCGGTATTAAAGGTTTTCTTGAGATATTCCAAACTATATATCATGTGTCATAAGATATATATTGTGTCAATTTTTAGAAAATATTGAATCAAATCAAAATTTAAATATATAACGTTCAAAGATCGCTAAAGATATTCTTCCTTTTTGTAAAAAACTATCCAATATGTACTCGTAAATTCCAATTGTGTATTTGGGAGTTGTTTGTTGACCTTATTTTAATTGGAGTTGAGCAAAAGTTTATAATACACTGAATGGCATATCTCTGCACCAATATGATATTGATGATTTTATACCAAAAACTTTGTTTAATTTTAATCAACAACTCGTTTCGCATGGGAATCATGAAAACAAACTATTTTAAATTAAGTGTTTGAATCTATTAATATATATGATTATTGGCACTTTAAACTCTCATTGACATTATGTACAAAACATTTGTTCTGTTTTACAAATTGCTACAGTAAACCCTTAAATATTTTGAATCCAACCTTAAAAATGTCTTAAAATGCCAGAAACGTATTGTAGTATGTAGTAGTATTATAGTACACAGTTGTATTCAAAAAACAAATTGTATTCTATAAATTAAACATTGGTAGGATATTCGCTCGTGCGTTAAACTTTTTCCATCAAATATAAATTAAATACTATCGAAAGTCCGATCACGTCTGACACCGAAGAAAGTTCATAGATATCCTAAATCTATGGGAAAATAACACACGATAAGTATCCTTAGCTTCTGGTAGTAAGAACTATTTTCTATTGATGAGGGATTCTGTTTATTATGCGATGAGTATAGTTAGAAAATAATAATTAAACAGTACTAAATGATTAAGGGTACAACTTCTAAATTAATAAGGACGTGTATCAATCACTTTTCGGTGGTTAACAGCAAAAACTAACAGACAAAATTTTATAGAAGAAATAAAATATACTAATTCTGGATTTATTCCAAATAAGATAAAACTAAAAAGTAAAGCTGTTTGGTTTATTCTTATTCATCATCATCATCATCATTTTAGCCTGTATCTATCCACTAGCTGATATAGACCTTCCCCAATACTTTCCACTATGTACGATCCTTTGCTTTTTGCATCCATCCATTTAGTCTTCTTAATATCAGTAGAAAGACCACTACTACAGGGGGTACCCCACGCTGCCTCGTACTGTACACAATCTCTATTTCAAAACCATTTTTACTTCAAGATTTTCTTATTACTTCTCTCTAATTATTTCTTTAGATAACAAAGCAAGAAAGAAATAGATAATTTGAGAGACTTCATACCAAGTCTGAAGAGGCAAAGAATTTAAACCTACACATCTCCTAAACACCGTTTCGTTTACATTACTCATTTATTTGTTTTATCTGATAATTATAACACTTATTCGCTGTTCTTTAGAAAATATAATTTACTAGCTATCCGGGCTCGCTTCACACAAGTAGAGAGAATTCCTAAATTTCATTTATTCATTCATTTTTTTTTTCAGCTGTCATTATATATTATTATATTAGCTGTTAGTTGTTCACTGCTCGACATATGCCTTCCCTGTAAGGGGGGTTTTGCTGGTATTTGCCACACTTGGCAGGCGGGATGGCAACCGCAGTTAGGCCTTGGTGATGTTTTAAAAGGTACAGTGCTGTCCATCCCTGGATCATTAAAAGAAAGAAATATTTAGCACGTGATGGTATAGTGAATAATATTTATAATAAATAAATCCAGTGATATAATAACTGGCGATACAAAAATATTTTCCGTAAACCTTATTACTAAAGACAAGAATATTTTCAAGTACGTCACAATTTATTTTTCTACAACTACGTAGGTTTGAAGTAGATTGGTAGCCTACATATTCCTTATTTCTGCTTGCAATTTTTCCTACGTCTCATATTGATGATCTGTCTATACTTGTATTGTCACTGTAGTCGTAAAAGGTGGATACAATAGATATAAAAAAATACGATGCTATAAGTAATAAATAACATAGTTATACAATATGTCTTTTATTATAGTCTAGGTATTCTATTTTCTTTCTTTCAACGTGTCCCGTGGTGACCATAGTGTACAGAAATACGTACCTAAACTACTGAATAAAATAACACTCTATTTAGCCGCTTCGCTTGGCGAAGGTCGCCGGTTTTTAAATTATGCTCACGTGAAGTCGGTTTAGATAAAAAATTCATGGAGATTGTTTTGATCTATTTTCGTTTGCCTATAAATTGGGTCTAATCTCTGATATTACCCGTACTGTTTCTTGAAATGATTGACTTATTGGAACATAAATAACAAAGTATTCTAATCTTCGTGTTGCCTGTATATAACCATATAGATAGAATATTCTTATATTTTATTTTAAATAATTTATTTCTGGAAAATGATATTACTTCATCATTAAATTTTATTTCAAAAATAATTATGGAATATTGTATTTTAAATAAGGTCGCTTTCTAATTCATACTTAGAACATATAAAAAATATTGGTGTACTTTTTTGTTATCGTCAAAGAGTATTCAATAAGAAATATTATTATTATTAACGAGTCTTTATTTACATAAATAAATAGCATAATGAACTAATTGAGAAAGTCTAGAAGGTACGCGGAACCATTCTTACATGTAGTATTTACTGAATGTTCAGTGAATGTAGAAGTTTCCAGTTACGTCACACTTGGGAAACCTTTATGCAGTTAACTTCGGGACGAATAACATATTTTTCAAAGAGCATCTTATAATAGTCCTTTTGACAAAGGTCATACATATTTGTCACTCTCGTAAATTTCGTGGGAGACTTTGTTTGTCGCATTGCAGCATATTTACACCTACACACATAAATATTATTAAGAGTATCGCGAAGTCAAAAATCAAACGTTTGCGTAACTGCTCTTGTTTTTATTAGGGGTGGGTAATACATATATAGCAATACCTATATATTTTAATGACAATATCTATATATTGGTTCAATAAAGAATATGTTAAATCTGTTATAAAAAAAAAAAAAAATTAGGCTACGATAACCGCTTATCGTCAGGTGGGCCATATATCAGCATCAGTATTTTAACATATTCGAAAATACATATGCTACCGATATGGGCGATATCGAAATGAATTTTTTCCCTAGCCTAGAAGAACCCAATATATATAGATATCGGATCGGTATCTATATTACCCTAGTTAGTATATTATTTTATTTAATTCCACTATCATTAATTTGTTTGAGATATACCGACATTTGATGGAAGGACTGACCACCACCAGTACAGGTTTTATGATCTTCCTTATCAGTCATTAATTTCCGACCGTTATTAAGTCTACACCTATATTTGTGACCGTGTTTTACCCTTAAACGAGGTATTATCAAACAATTAATCGATCATAGCTTGAAAGACTATTATAGACCATTTTGGCAACTAAACTGCGATGATAATATAGATTTCAGTAATATAACATCTAATTCAATAAAACGGGATAATAAATATCAAACGATTATTAGTACTTATATCGAAATGAGCGCACTTAATATTGAACCGGGGGTTGATAACGTAATTTAAGAACAGTTTCTGATAGCCAAAAAATTACACGATATTTGCTTAATTATTTTATTGAATTAAAATTACTATCTATTATAAATGAGTTCCACCTTTTTGATTGTAAAGACGTTGTTCTTAAACCAAAATGCATTATCATTTAGCGATTACAAAGCAAACGTGCTACATAATACCATTTTTTAATTATTAGTGTCGTACGTAAAGCTCCCGGTCTTCGATCAAAATACCGGGACAGGATGTCCGGAGCTGATGGTCGTTACATAACAAGTGTTCTTGATTAGTGATTAATTATTTAGACATTTTATATTGTATGCGACAGCTATATAATATTAATAGCCTTTACTTTGTATAGCGTCATATTACTCGTAGATCAAATACAAAGTTATTAAAAAATATATATTCATTGCTTTGGTTAAATCAATCGTCTTAAATTTGCTTCTAAAATACGAAGTAAACATTAATATGAAACGAAAACCACATTATACTTACAGTTCGAAAATGAAGTAAATTGCATTTATTGTATGAACGATAAGAGTTGACGTAACAATTACAGTAACAATTTCTACTGCTATGTAGTCTTATTTGAACTCTATTCTGATGCTTTTAACGTAAACATTTACTTAGCAAGTTAGTATTGCAAACAAGACTATTTATTAAATAAAGAGAACTGTACCAAGTCCTTTGTTAAACGCATTTAGGAAGCCAAATAATGTTACTTCGTATCGTTGTATTCCTACGTTTAGTAAGGTTTCATGCTTCAAAGTATTTTCTTAGTAAAGGTTTATACTTGCATCAAGAAATATGATTTTGTTTTTCAATAAATACCGCTGTTTCTCTTCGGGCTAATACTTTTTGGTTTTCTTCGGTTTTCTAATACTGTGATTAATTTTTTAACTGGATGGTTGGGTTTGTTCCGTGTTAGATCTATATCTCTAATATTATCATTAGATTTATTAATTTAAATAACATTTACAGCAATATTTTTAAGGTTCATGAACGTTGATTGTCCATTTGATTATAAAAATGTTGAATTTGTAGGTGTCATTTGTAAATATCTATTATTTTTTCTGAATCTTTATCATGTTAAATTGAAAGCTGCTTATAAATATAAGGCGAGCACAATTCAAGTACTATAATTTAACAAACTTAATAAAATTTAGTCAGTAAGAAGTCTTCAGTAAAGAATTTTCTCTATTACCTCGATATCGAAGGGATTACCGATCCCCGGATGCCCCCATTCCCTAAGGCCGGCACGTGCACTGCTCTCGTGTAAGCAACGGGATCTTCTATAAGCTCTGCTTGAAAAATTAAAAAGAAACGCCAGTGGCTTTTATCTCAGACACACTTCGGGTGATGTTACGTTTATTATGTCGAGTTACGATAAAATCGAACCTTTCAATGTTAAATCTGACTATCCTTGGTATACAACTTTTGGTAACAATGATAAATGAGAAAAGTTTACCAGTGTATATGTTGAATAATACATCAAAATTGTTTCGTTTAGTCATTTCGAATAGGTAATGTGAATTACTATCACATTTACTTACGTTAGAGCTTATAGAATTTACTGTTATTGAGTTTCAAATTAACTGTTCGCTATGAGAATTGTGTGATATGACATTCTATATTATATAATTAATAATTTACTATTATTCTGAATTGAAATGCCATGAACAATTTCCAACGTATCATTAATTCATAGTGCTGATATGTTGAAGGTATTTTAGAAGCAGAATATGTACATAATATTATTTAGGTTAGTTAATATAGTTGTTAAAATCCGGTACGAGACCGATAATGAATGCTGTCTTTTAGACTGACAAGGATTATTATTATTACTGCGAATGGCAGAATTATAATCTTAAATACAAATGTCATATGATACATTTTGAGTATTAGCAAAATGTTTATTTAAAATTTTAGTAGTTTCAAAATTGACAGAATTATTTTTGCAAGTAATTAAAATATATTATATGACTTTAGGCTTAAGGATTATGATTTTACATTTATAATTAAAGGCACAGTCTCTGTTAACATATATTTTCTCGATGATATTTGTGATACAGCGGTTAGCATGCTGCTTTGCGTTTGCGTAAATAAGATTCCGGGTTTGATTTTCAGTTGGGTAAATTCGATTTTCTAAATTGGCCTTGGTATTTGTGTGTTGGATGATGTCACCGGATGCTACCTGACTAGTCTGTAATAACTTAATCCAAAATTCAAGACTGAGCAATTGGTATGATTGTGTGGTACTTATTCTTTCATTTATGTACAATTTATTTTTTATTTTTTGACATTCAATGTAATATTACGACCATGATCAATAAACAATTATTATACCATTATTTAATTAAAACGAATTGTGTTCACATAGAATAGACTAAAATAATAACTTTTAATATTTAAATGAGTAAAACTACAATGGTTTTAATTTTAACAGCAATACAATTGTAACGTAACCGATAGAAAAGTTTTTAAAATACACCATTATAATTCAACCAATGTAATTATATCAACTCGCTATTGTAAAAGTTTAATGCTTCAGAATTAATTACCACATAACCAATTGGATAACAAAAATGGTTTGAAATTTATAATAGTAAAACAGGGCAAGCAAACGATGTAGTACGCCATTCCGTTATAACTTTCGGAAATTGTGGAAGTTATATTACTTACTGTGCGGTTATAAATAAAGAGTTTGGTTTATTACAATACTCGTAAATTGGACGGACCACCCAATAAATATAATTAAGGCCGTAGTGAAAATATGGACCAATAAGCTCACGCGACTAAGCGATAACATTCTAGATAAGCGTGTGATGCCGATGTGTTTAATTCCATCCATTCAGAGAACCATTAAGCTGGAATTATGGGTATTGTAAGGTCCAATTGGTATATATTTATCAATATTAACAGGGTCTTGTTAAAGTGATAAGGGTTAAGGTATCCTATATTATGTTTTCGGATAAGCATTGTTTCTCAAAACAAATTAATATAATTATCCATGTATTTATTATCCGAAATATGTCAAAATTCTTAAATAAAGATCCCGTTAAAGTAAAACTTTTAAAATAAAATCTCCTCAAGGTACCTACCTCATATGAATACAATTTTGATTGGCAATAATAAACAAGAATCTAGGTTAGGCAAACCTATTAGCCCGGCTGGACAAAGCGCTATTGTAAAACTAATTTGAAGGGTTATTGACTGGCGAGCTAGAAAATGCTGTAGTGTAGGAAGTAAGGAATTTTCAATAGCGGCCGGTGATCAATAATTTTTTTAGAAACATATGTAGGTTTACTAATAAAGATGTAATCCTTAAAAATACTGGATCTACTTGCTAGATGACTGATTTTGATACTAGGATAATTTGTAGTGTAAAGAAAGAACGTGCAATCAAAATTACAAACTATGTGTAAAGCCATGTAAGTACAGTTCGTTATTACTATTATTATTTTTTTAGTTTTTTTCTAATAATTTTTGAAGATAACTATTGCCCATTTGAATAATGATAAAGGCTCTGTGACAATCTTCATGCAGCTCTCAAGTAGTTATGAGAGATATGATTCTTTTATTATTTGCTATTAATATAGAGGTCCACTTGCGAAGCATAGCAAGTACTGTACAAATTACTGGTAAAACCCTGAATCAATATCTTGTTTTATAACAATTCATTGTAATCTTCATAACAGCCGTTAACTGTTCACTGCTGAATATAGGCCTCATAAGAGGGTTTCGCGACGCTTGGCTTGGTTGGCAACCAAAGTTAGGTTTTTGGTGATGTTTTAAGAGGGATTGTGCTATTCATCTCTTGATCATTAGGTTTCCTTAGTCATTTCTTACGACACCCACGGAATAGGAAGGGGTAGTCCATTCTGTTTCGGGACCACACGGTAATTATTAATCATAATTTTTATATCATTATTACTGTAGTAAATTTTATAGGACTATTGTAACGGGACTTTAGTTTACTTACATGAAATATTCAAATATTTTTTTTTATAAAAAATCAAGATATTATAAATTGTTATGCTTCTAAATTTTTTATTGGAATTCTTATTCGCATACTAATGCAACATAAAATTAGTGTCAAAGTCTAAACTATAAGTCACGAACTTTGTTACTCGGTTGGTATATAATCACTATCGCAAATCACAGGGTTTTTATTAGCAATGTACAATGTGACATAATATCATGTTTATAATATATTAAAATTGAATATTATACTCAAATGTTTTCCGTGAACACATAGGTTGTGAAATGAGCTTCCTGTTACAGTTTTTCTTAGAGAATACACTAAAGAATTCTTCAAAAACGGCATAATATAGTTTTGCCAGGGTAGACAATGCTTACGTGACACCCTTATGTTGCCAGCGTTCATAGGCTATAGTACGTAATTGCTTACTATTAAACGACCCACATTCTAGCTTGCCACCGCTGTAGTGTAAAAATATATATTTAATTAATGTTTGTCTTTAGTAACAAGGGCTCTTGTTACACGAGATCGCCTCTCACTGATACAAGAAGTACCTTACTAAAATTTGGTATTTAAAATTAGCATTTTCAAAAGATGTTTCGATTCCATTGTATTTTATTATTATTGTATTTTATACGTGTTTATGTCACGCGAAACCTCCATTACTGTGAACATATTATTTTTATGTTTTTAGCATTTTCTTTTTGGGTGGTCTAATGGTAATTTGTTCAAATTAGTTTTTACTCGTCAAGAATTACACTTGCCGGGAGATTCTGTTCAAAAATTTATTTTACTTATAACTCTTCAGTAGTGAAACTAGATACCACTTTACAATTGTCTTCAATATTACAGTTGCTTATCTCTTCAATGTATGCATCTATTCCCTTAATATACAACTTTAATGAAACAATTCCAGCTCAGGTATTCAGTTTATTTGCACATAAGCATTCAGTAATTACGTATTACAGTACCTGTTGTAATTCCGTCGAAGTTTGCACGAAGTCACGCAGGCTTGGCTCGAGAAACCCCACCTCCCCTTACTAGTCGATTAACCAAATCGTGGGGACCGGTTCGCAGCAGTGCGGTGCTCTACTTACCTATTCTTGTTAGTTGGGTCCAGAGCGTATTGTTAAAATAATAGGGAAGATGGATGATTTTTTACGTGCCAACAATAGAGAGACATATGGAAAATTATGCCATTGTAATAAAATAAACATGCTCATGGCTGTAATCTCACGGGAGCCTGTAACCGTTGGAAATGCAAATGGAGTTTGCGTCTAACGCGGAAGCAATTCTCTCGAATCTCACTTATGATCTACTCCCGTTTAGATACGCTACAATTATTTTATGTACAATATATGCCACCATTGCAACATATGTTTATATATTTATGTAATATTTAAATATATTATTTTCAGTTTATAATTATTACGATTTGGTATATGTTTATTATCGTAAATTTAAAATATGAGCCTAAAAAGAAACGTAAAAATGTATAAAGATAACTGTGTATTTAGATGTCCGAATGATTGTCACTCAATCACAGTTTGTAATTGAATTCGTGAATGAATTAATAGTATGAAAAAAAATATTTGGCACTTTTTCTAATTCAGGTGAGAATGGTTATTGCCTTCACACAAACTTAACCATATGCATTTAATATGAACAGTGAAGCTAGAAAGTTACTAAGAGTTTGAATTCAAATATATTTATGAAAGCACCTCGAGCAAAAACCAATTTTACCTGCACCAGTAGTTTCAGTTCGCGGTATTATTACGTTTGCACCTAATAAGCAGCTTAGAGCCGTTCATAATAATGGTACATTATGCGTCAGTATAATAGAACGTGGCTTTTGACCTAATTATTGCAAAGGCTTTACTCGTGTGATTCACTAAGAGTAAATCACATCTTATAATGCACTTATTATTACTATTATATGAGCCATTAATTTTCCATTGTCGAACATGATATATATTTAATATAATATTAATGATTAATTATCTTTAATTGAACATAATGAAGAAGGTTTAAACTAGTGTTGGCGATACTACTGTCTCCTTTTATACACTTTTATATTACATATAAAATAAAATATAAAAAAATATGAATAAAGATAAAAACTGAACGCATTGTATTTCCTGCAGGGAGTTTTCCCATAGTTGCCACACTTGGCAGGCGGATTAGCAACCGCAGTTAGGTTTGATGATATTTTAAGAGGGACGCTGCTGCCCCATCCCTTAGTCGCCTCTTACGACACCCATGGGAAAGGAAGGGGTTATCCATAACTGAAGCAAATATACTGTGTTAATTTCAAATAATGCAAAAGATCTGGTATATGATTTGTTTTATATATATGCAGTTAGTTACTGGTCTTAATATAGAGACTGCGTATAACGTAAATCTGAGATATACTCATAATGAGAAATTTAGTTAAACTGTCAAGCTCGAAAATGCTCTTAATGTTGATTACTCGTTGGATTTTCGTCGGTTCTTGTAATTGGGCTAAGCATAAGCTGGAAATGGCAACAACACAATTGTTGCAGTATATGGCGAAGCAGATTTGTAATGTATTCCAACAATATAAAATTTATTTTCTAGTTGCTTACATTATTTTATGCAACTTAGAATGGCAAACAAGCTGACGGCCCACCTGATGAAATGCGGTATCCGTTGCCTAAGGACATAAGCAATACCATGGACATAACAGATTATACTGTTTCGCCCATTATACCCCCATGCGTTGCCATTCCTGAGGACTCAGGTGTTATTCCTCTGTATCTTGTAAATTCAATGCCATGTCCCATCCTTCAATCCGAAACACAGTCATGCAAACACAACTACTTCACGGTAGAAACACGAATGGGACAGAGGTGTTCAAGCAAATGACTTTTGTACAAAGTCTCGCTCTGGTAAATGCATGCTCTTAGTCTGCATTTAATTAGAGAAATATTCAAAATTTAATTTTTTTAAATTTATTTCAGCATAAAATAATGTATTTGGTCTGCATTGATTCAATGACTATTATCAGACTTTCAACCATGAAGCAGCTGTGTTTGCATGGCTGTGTTTCGGTTTGAAGGATGGGATATGGCGTGAATTTACTGGGTACAGAGGAATAACACCTGAGTCCTCAGGAATGGCAACGCATGGGAGGTATCATGGGCGAAACAGTATACTCTGTTATCTCCATGGTACTGCTCATGTCTATAGGCGACGGTTACCACTTTCCATCAGGTGGGCCGTCAGCTTGTTTGCCATTCTAAATTGTATAAAAAAAAAAGATATTGTATTGTTTGCAACGTTGTGTCATATGTAACTAGATATAAATTACAGTGTGCGCTTGTGACCTATATTTGTGTCAAAGCCAAGTCTTATCAATTTGCGCCATTTTTGGATTGTTTTAGCTTTTTTGGTATAATCTAAACAGTATAATAATTAAAATTACCAATAACGTCTCTATAATGTCACAACTGTTACAAGATGTCAATGGAACCATCATCCTACACTAATTACTATATATTACCATACGGTAGGCGTATTATTGAGTAGTTTACGGTCGCAAACTGTCCCCATTAGGTAAAAACTCCAAACGAGAAAACGATTGTGAATTCGCTGAACGTTTATCTAATGTTCTATTGTCTTCATAGGCCATTTACAATAAGAGGTGCCATTACCAGATATTTTGCATGCTTATCCTAAAGTACTAAGAATATTATCCTATACGATTCGGGAGTCGTTTATAAAAATGATTCTTAAGTCAGTTCCGTATAAGGTCTATTATTGTATTATAGCATTAGCTTGAGAAATTAGAAATATACTTAAATATAAATTATAAAAGGCAGACCTTGACTACTTTATATGCAAATTACAATGATTGTTTGTATAGTTATATAGCTGAATAACGTTGACGTGATAACAATGAAAAATGTACTTACTAGTGTATATCTTTTTTAATGTAGAATAATGTCATTCACAAAAGGGCAAACTTTTTATTGAATTGTATAGATAAAGCCTATTGTATCTAAATGTCCTAATATTGATTTGTATTCAATAATGAATAACAATAAAATTATTAAGAAGATAATAATAATAAAAAATAGGTGGTATACGATGACACCAATTGACTGGTTTTTAAATTAGGAAGTTCTGTGTTATGAGGAACCAGCCTACCAATATTTGAGATACCTAGAATACTCAAACAATACCTAAAATATACAAAAAAGTTCATTTTCTTAATTGAACTGATCGAAAATCGAACGTGGAACCTCATTTACGTAAAGCAAAATACCCAACAATGTGCTATGGAAGACGTCAATTAATTTGGCTAAATTTAATCAAACCATAAACAGATTAGCTTATATAAAACAAAAACTTATTTATTTATTTATTTATTCATTAGTACAAATATGTGTATATGGCGGACTTAATGCTAAAAGCATTCTCTCCCAGTCAACCATAGGGAAGTGTCAGAATACTCGAATGCGATACTACTAATTATTGATATACATACATACTAAAATTACATATATAAACGAATAAATATATATGAATAACAAATATACTTACACATATATGATATATACTATATTATACACGAATTTGGGAATAATATAAAGCACTTACTGCTCGGATAAAGATAAAAAGTGAGCGTGAACGCTTTTTTTGAAAGACGGTTTAGTCTTATGTAAGGTCTTAAAAAATAATATAATTTTAGATGCTGATATATGTATATTAAAGACATACAAAAATAAATTCTTATTATAATATGAGTAAAGGATACATCACCAACAATTGACAGTCCACAACAACAACCAAGTCACATATAAAATTTGAATGAAATTCTAACCAATCTTTATTTTTGTGATGCGGAAAACTCAATTTTTCCATTGAATAACCAAAAAAGTGGAATCACATATGTCAATGCATAATGTATGTAGATTTTATTTCCAAGTGTAATGATGAAACCATTGCCTATTTCCATAAAATTATTATTCATGACTCCCTAAAATATGTTCATGCGAATACGAAACAGGAAAAGTTATATTAACTTGGAGAAGTTAGATTAACGCTTATCCAAACATCTAGCTTGGATGTTTTTACAGGGTCGTCAAAATAAAAGGCCTGCTTCAGAAGTTTTTTTTTTTTTTTTTACAACACAGGGGGCAAACGAGCATGCGGCTCACCTGATGGTAAGTGACTACCGCCGCCCATGATCACCCACAACACCAGCGGCATTGCAGGTGTGCTGCCGGCCTTTTAAAAAGGAATATACTCTTTTCTTGAAGGTTATGTTGTCGTATCGGTTCGGAAATACTGCTGCTGGAAGTTGATTCCAAAGAATGGTTGTGCGTGGAAGAAAGTGCCTTGAGAAATGCACGGTGGAAGACCGCCACTCGTCCAGATGGTGGGGATGAAACTTTAGTTTGTGGCGGGTTGTACGGTGGTGAAAATCAGCAGCAGGTATCAATCCGAACAATTCCTCAGAACACTCCCCATGATAAATTCGGTAGAAGATGCACAGAGATGCAACATCTCTGCGCAGTTTCAGTGGGTCAAGTCGGACAGTAAGGCGTTGACTATCGATAATTCGAGCCGCCCGACTTTGAATGCGGTCTAACGGAAGGAGTTGGTATGTGGCGCTCCTGTCCATAGAACAGTATTCCATATGCGGCCTGACTTGGGCTTTATATAATTTCAGGCGGTGTTCTGGCATGAAATATCGTCTCATCCTATTGAGCACTCCTAACTTTTTGGAAGCTATCTTAGCCTTCTCCTCCAGATGACCGCAAAACTGGACGTCGCAAGATATATCAACGCCCAGAATTCCTAGACTTGACTTTTTATCAAGGAAAGTGCCCTGAAATTGAGGAGATACGACAAACGGCGTCTTTTTTGCGGTAAACGCGCAGTTGCATTGTTATCCATCTTACATATTACAGCAATTATATAGGTGGATATCTAATAGCACTAACACCACTAAATTATGGATTTTATAATTTATATTCTCAAAATTCTTGTTTATTTTTAATTTTTACATATTTAACATTGGGTTATAATTGTCCATTATATAATACATTAACGACTTTAATGATTGCCAGATATATTCCGATTAACTACATTTCATTAACATTTAAACTACTAAGCTTGAGTCGATATTAAGATATATAAAAATAAATATGCTCACGACTGTAATCCCAAATTCAGTCGGCAAAACGTTTGTCGACTGTTACCTTAATGATGAATATAACACTCGAAATGCCCACATTTTGTCAAGCTTATTATAATACGGTAGAGGCCTATTACCGTCAGTAGTACTAATTTGGTTTGTTACGATCATCATTCATCACTAGAGAATTAGTCTGACGTTTAAATTTATATATACAAAGATTATACATTAAAGTTAGATATCGTCGTCATCATATAAGCCGTTGGCTATCCACTGCTGAACATAGGCCTAACTCATAAGGGAGTTTTTCCAGAAGATGCTACGCTCAGCAGGTGGGTTTACAAACACAGATAGGCTTTTAGTGATATTTTAATAGAGACGCTGCTGGCCATTCCTAGATCAATAGTTCCTTTAGTCGTATCTTACGATAACCACAGGAAACAAGGGGTGGACCGTTCTACGCCAAGTCCACATAGCTAAATAGATAAATATCAGTCCGAATTGAATTTACGAAGTTTGCAGTCTATAAATCTGGGAAGTATTCTGCTAGATCACGACACACTCTATGAATCTATAAATATATTTATATAAATAAAATATTCATGCAAAATACAGTACAATGATAATGATCATACATGTAAAACAGAACTATGTCAACATCGTTATTATTCAATGTTATGTTGTGATTACAAACATTGTTCGAACATATAATGAGATAATATTGAAATAATGACAAGAAATAATATACCATTGAAATTTGAACTATCATTATCTAACATAAATTTACAAGTTTTCTCGTCATTTCTTTTAAATTTTCATTGTTTCTCTTTGCTCTAAAATAAACAAGATATCAAAATTTTACTAATATTATAAATGTAAAATATTCTAAGGACGTTTTGATGTTCATGCTTAAATGAATCATAGGATTTGGATGTTTGATAAGCAAATGGATAATGCCCTAGATACACAGAATACCTCTACACTAAATCTAAATATATCATTGGCGAAACAGTATACTCTGTTATGTCCATGGTGCTATTCATGTCTATAGGCAACGGTTACTACTTTCCATCAGGTGGAGAGTCAGCTAGATGCCATTCTAAATAGCATAAAAAAATTACGAGCTCACGGACTTATAATAGCAGAAAGAAAAATACTTGATGCTAAATATGTAATGATTATTACAACAAAACTCCACGGCATCCATATATCTGCTGTACTCGAATTTCTTTGTAACTTAATATGTATCGTGGGCTCCAGTCCTTTTAAAACGTGATATGCTATGAAGTAGCATACTTATGTTAGGATTTAAAATAATGAAGCTACTATTCATTTTTTAAATACATGTGTTCTAATATTAGGAATTCTGAAACCGAACGAATCGATTATGATTAATATTGGTATAATTCGAAAAATACTTGTATTTTTTCACATTAATATAACAATATCTAGTTTTTGATAAATATATTAAATTAATATGTTCAAAGTTTCATTAAATATCAACAATCACTTCTTCTAAGATTTACGAATATAAACTTATTGTAATAAATTTTGTAATACTCATAGAGTTAGGAAGAAAAGAATGTTGCTGGAGAAATGAAAACAATTTTAAGCTTTTAATATAAATGTGAATAATTATAAAGGTAGA
Source organism: Galleria mellonella (assembly GCF_026898425.1). Lineage (NCBI taxonomy): Eukaryota > Metazoa > Arthropoda > Insecta > Lepidoptera > Pyralidae > Galleria > Galleria mellonella. The sequence continues at coordinate 1,546,318 of NW_026442068.1, read as the reverse complement.
GGAAGACTTAAAAAGAAATGGAAGCACTGTGTAAAATATAATGACGATGATAGTCAGAAAAGGAGTAAATGCTAAAATGACTGCAAATAGACATGAATGAAAAACAAAATCATATCATGTTAATTTCAAATAATTGAGATAGAAGCTAGAAGATGACTCTTCTCACATTTAGGAAAATTACCTTTAGCTATGTCATGAATATTGACAAGTACAAAATACTCAAGTACATCAAGTAAGTCTTAGTCACAAGAAGTAGTATATCTAGACTGGCTGGATTATGGTACAACAATAACATTCTTTAAAAATAAAAATTTCTCTTTTATTTTTCGATTAAAGTGGAACTCAAAAAAGACAGCCAATGGTAAACATTAGCTTGTTTCATAGTAGCGATAGAACATAAAGTAACACAATTTCATGAAACAATTGCAAATAAATCTTGAACTTGTCATGAACTACTTAAATTTTCTCACAAGTTTAAGAGAAATGTACTCTGTGGTATAAACGATCAATAACAAACTGTTCAACATATGATTAATTAACCCAAAATTTCATATTTAACTACGTCGGTAAACGCGAAACGTAATAAATCTTACGGTGAATGCCGTTAAAGCTTCAAATTTAGGTTAAAAGTGGAAACCACAAAGACGAGTTGCGTAATCAACGAATGGAATAGAGAAATTAATACTCTTAGATGGAAGCTTGTATTTAGGTCATAGACGTCATTGTGCATTTTTTACGTTTTCTCTTTCAATTTAAATTGTAATTTAAATTTATTGCATGTAATTATAAAAAAAAATATATTAAAATCATTACTTACAAGTGGCATTAATAAAAACAACAATAGTAATATCTATTTTTTAAGTATATTGAATCCATGAAAAAAAATTATTTTGACTATTTCATTGCATTTTTATTTAAAAATACTTTATATTTAATTAATATATATTTTATTTAAGTTTTAATAGGAGATGGAACGCCCTAAGGATTTCAGAATAATTTTAAATAAATTAAACTTTTTTAATGCAGAAAGATATATGATCACACCATATTGTCAGAACAAGGATAATGATTTTTTTATGCAACATAGAATGGCAAACAAGCTAACGGCCCACCTGATGAAAAGTGGTAACTATCGTCTATAGGCATGAGCAGTACCATGGACATTACAGAGTATATTGTTTCGCCCATGATATAATGTACATGAATGTGTTTAACAAAAAAGAGAAAGATTTTTTAACAGGTGAATATAAATTAGTGGCCCCGTCTGCACTGTTGATATACACTGACGGAATACCAGTGAGAAATGGTAGGTAAAGAGGAAGCAGGTTATTTGGATCATCGTGAAGTATTCAATAGTAGTTAGCTTCAATTGTTTTCAGGGAGATTCGCGTAGAAGTCGACTATATATATATAGCTAGCAATGGGACATTTAGACCTTATTACTAACGATCCCTTTCCTCCAAAAAGAGAATGTTCTACTCTCAATAGTTGGCCGTACTATGCCTTCAAATCGTCGTTATTTAAATAAATGATTTTTATTGTCAACGTTTCGACGTAGATTGCACCACGTTGTGTCACTTATGACTAAAAACCATTAAACGCCGGCAATAAAAATCAGGTATGTGTAGGTACTATTTGCTTACAAATGAGTCGCGATATGTCCCGAGTGTATTTAAAATATGTGTGAACAACATGAAAGTTTAAAATGAACTAGATACATTTTTACCCACTTTAAAGGCATTATAAATGAAATTATATATTTTATATGCTGTTACATATATGTGATCTGTGAAATGCGACCTCTGTTGCCTCTACGCCAATCAACTCGTCTGTAGGAAATGTCTCCATTGGGATTCGGTGTTTAATGTGGGTATGTTACATTAATATCCAATATATACTTGATACCGTTTTTAGTAGGAGTACAGTAATTTACACTTTTTCCATTAGTACTCTTACGGTTTTATGGTTCACTATTTATATATTAAAAATATATGAATATAATAAAAGATGAATTTGCATGGTTATCTATGATTTAAATTACACATTTAACTTACGAGTATTGTTTTATATAACTTATATTTCATATTGTCTTTTATATTGTCTTTCTTGCCCTTCGCAAGGATAGATACATTTTTGAAAATAATATATTTTATATTTTTTTTGTTCATAATATAGCCTTTTATAGACGAAATAATTTAAAATCGATTAAATAGTTTTTAAGTTTATCAATTATAAAACCTTTCCCTGTTCTTAAATCTCCTCTTTATTATGTTAGGAGACATAGATGAAGCTATTATTGTTGTAATGCCTCCAACTTGCTGAAGTTTCGTCGGATGACCACAGAGTATTTGTGTTTAGAGATTTAGGTTCTAATGGATTTCTAGTCACGTTAAATCTTTTTGATATTATTTCCTGTATAGAATAGACCACCCCTTCTTTTCCCGTGGGTGTCGTAAGAGTCGACTGAGGGAGGCCGAGGGACGGGCAGCAGCGTCACTCTTAAAACATTTCCAAAACCTAATTGCGGTTGTCAATCTGTCTGCCAAGCGTGGCAACTACTGGCATAATTCCCCAAGCGGGAGGCTTATGTTCAGCAGTGGACAGTTAAAGGCTGATATGATGATGATGTTAATAATAAAAGGTTTTAGTCAAAATAAAGTCAGAGTAGAGTGCATATATATCTAAACACATGTGCATATACTAACAAACAGATAATATTTTTAAATATCAATAAACAAGTCTGTTACACACACGTCAACACCTTGAAAAATTATGTGAAATATATACGTACCCGGTGAATTCGACAATAAATTTTACTCAGACACAACTTAATATTTCATCTCGGGGGAGTGTTACCTTGGCTGCTTATTTACGACTTCTGAACATCAGCCGTTGGGTAGTCCCTAGGCACATACATGTCTACGTGGCGGAAGATATTCCCTTTTCAACGGAACTACCTAACATTTCACTCTTCCTACGAATTATGAGCAATATTCATAACAAAAGGTTTACAAGTATCGTGTTAGTGTCCCGTACTCATATCTATTATTACATCTTTGAGCAGTACTGAGATTAACAAGACAATTATGTTTCAAATTTATGCGCCGGAAACTTGAGTATAATATTAAACTATTCGGTCATTCCTTCTCTAATTGAACGATGTTTTTATTTTATTTATAGATATATTTTATTTCTTTTATGTGTTTGTACTGTAATCTACATATATCTCTCCAATATAAATCATAATCATATCAAACGTTAACTGTTTACTGCTGAACATAGGTCTCCCCATAGATTGTTGTAAGGAATGGGCCACCTATCGTATATAAATATTATTAATTATATTTGTCTTAAAATACATAAAGGTTGGAATTCTTTCTTGCTCAAATTAAAAGTCATTAACATTACATAATTGCTTGTCTGAAAAGCGTCTAATTTTTTAAAAGAATGATAATTATTATCTATCCATCTGTCTGTCGCCATTAAACATGAACAGCATATTGGTCATCATAGGATACTTCATGACGCCCATGACATCTCTCAAACGTTACCATTGCTGAGAACAAAAGTGTTATGCCCCGTATCTTGTAATTTCACTGCCATATTTCACTTTCTAAACTGAATTACAGTCATGCAATCATAGCTGCGTCACGACAGAAGCACGAATGAGACAGATCTACTTAAGAAGACGACTTTTGTATAAAATGTCCTGGTTATTAGATCTAGACACATCTCAAACAAGGATCGTAACTTCTAACGATAGGAACATCAAAGAATACTGGAGCCAGTGACTGTGTCGTTTAGAAAAACAAATTCCGTCTTATCTAACCAAAAGCATCCATGGACAACGTAATCTAACTTATGTATTACGTATATAGTGCTTTCTTTCGCCACAATTTGGCCCGCTATCGCTGCCGAGGCATTTCTGTTGAGATTTATAGCGATGACTCTTTCTCTAATATTGTTTACTCCGGTAATGGTCAGTTTTATTGCTATCCGTTAGTTGCTTTTATTTTATCCGAATCCAACATATGGAATAATGTTGAAGTATTACTTTCAGGTGTTAAATTGAGCAAAACTAGTAAATTCCATGCGCTGTAAAACATTTCTGTGGCGTATTAGATTGAGTGTAACATTTTACATAAGGGAGTTATGTGTTGTATTCTTGGCAAGCAAACTTATTGAAATAATTTACATTAAGCGATTATAGTTCAGTAAGCAGAGAAAGACTTTATATTATACTAGAGGGAATTTTTTTACAAAAGTTGTTTGCTAGGATACCTCTGCTCTATCTATAATTCTACAGTGAAAGAGTTGTGTTTGCATAGCTGTATTTCAGTTTGAAGAGTGAGATATGATAGTGAATTCACAGGATCTGGAGGCATAATAATTTAGTCCTCACGAATGGTAATACATGAGGGGTATTATGAGCGACACAGTATACTCTGTTAAGTATATGGTAGGGGAGACCGAGGAGAATTGAACCAAAGGTGGGTTGAAACAATATAAATTTCTCGGAATCTAAAAGCACTAGCAAGTTGGCAACTTTGCTAATTTTCCCTTCCCGACACCCGCTTGATCGCTTAGTATTCGTCCATGCGCCATGATCGACGCTTACGCCGCTATTAAATGTCAGGTGAAAAAATTAATAAAAGTAAGTTTTCATCATAATTATATCTTCATCAAAATTTTTATTAATTAACTGTTATAGCCTAAGTGTATTATGTTATTTGCCAGCTTATGAATCTAAGACTTAAACTGTAATAAAGATTTTGCATGACTATGCAGTGTAATAAAGTTATGTACGCTCAAACCTAATGGCAGCCGATTTCTGTGCCCTGGGAGAGTTGAAACAGCCTGTTTCAACTCACCTCGTTCGCATTTTGTTATGCATTGGTATTTTGTTTTAAGTAGATTTTTCATTTGTAACGGTATGCTTTGAGCTTAGCTTAGGTTTTAGGATGCCGAACGAATACAAACGGAAGACTGACCGAGATATGGCAAGGAAAGAAATATATGAACTAACCGTCGAAGAAGTTATGTTATGTAATAAAACTCTTCGTGATGCTGCCAAAAGTTATAACTTAAACCACACATCGCTTTATAGATACATTAAAAATAAAAAAGCCCACGAAACCAATAAAACAACCAAATTACCATCAGTTGGGTATCATAGCCCTACAGAATATGACTGCAGGTTTTCGGATAACTGGATTGTGACCGCTCAATACAGACATATTTGGCGATGACGAATTTTTACCCAATCAAGTCACCGATCGACCATTGCCATCATCAGTTATGCAAGAAAATTCTGTTATCCAAGGAGAAGAAACTGAACTTTAAAGTAAAGATGATCGAACTCGCAGTCCTTCGGTCATTAATGCATTGTTAAATAATTATTAAGGTTCTGAAACGAATACAAATGTAGCTGAAGTATCATCGTATCCGCTTAATATTCACGATATCATTCCTAATAATGAATTCGATGGTCCCCACACTGATGACATCAGATAGCCCCAACGTTTCAGCTTCAAACAGATCCACACCCGGTGTATTCTCTCCAGAAACAATCCGACTTTTACCGAAAGCAGTGCTTAGGTAAGGTACACAAAATAGAAAAAAGGTAAAAATTTTTTTTATACAACTTAGAATGGCATACAAGCTGACGGCCCACCTGATTCGCCTATATACCATGGACATAACAGAGTATACTGTTTCGTCCATGATACCCCCATGCGTTGCCGTTCCTGAGGACTTAGGTGTTATTCTTCTGTAAATTTACGCCTTATCCCACCCTTCAAACCGAAACTCAGCCATGCAAACACAATTGCTTCACGGTTGAAACACGAATGGGACAGAGGTACCCAAGCAATTGACTTTTGTACAATCTCCCTCTGGTAAAAATCAGCCATATTAACTAATACGCCAGTGAAGAATCAAATAGCAGCAATTGAAGCCAAAAGAAATAGTAATAAATTAAAAAGACATCTGTTTAACCTGAAAGAAAAACCTGCGAAACCAGTGAAAAAATAGTAAAACCATTAAGAAAGGAAAGAAAGGAAAAGCTAGTAAAATAGGAGATAGCAGCAATGATGATGACGATCACTGCTTCTGTATATTTGTGTAGAACCGTTTTCACGAAGTAAGCCAAATGAACAATGGATCCAGTGTATGGAGTAGGCGCACCTGGAATGCATGAAATGTCCTATGGGTGCCATAATAATTTGTTTAACTAAGATTGTTTTATTTTTTTATTTTCTATAAATTTCAATGTTTAATTATTTGCTATTTTTTATTTCTAAGATCTCAATATTGTAACTATGAGACTGATAGTACAAATTAAGGATAATTGTAACTTTAATATAACATTTACTTTCAAATCTGTGTTTCTTAATAATGGATTGCTTCCAGATAATAATTGTTTCAACTCTCCTAGACCAGTGTTTCAATTTATCTCAGTAAGAGGAGAATTGATACAAAGTCACTAGTTGTCTTTAAGTCAACTTTTTATGGGTAAAAAAGAAATAGTAGCAGTTTTTATCCTAAACATTTATTAGTTAGATAAATAAGGTTTCATTTAGTATAAAACAAGATCATTTCTATCGCTTAATTAAAAAGTTATGGGTCTCAATATAAAAAATGGTTCAACTCTCCTCGGTCTCCCCTACTGTTCATATCTTTAGGCGATGGTTACCATTTTCTATCAGGTGAGCCATCAGTTTGTGTGCTATTTTATGTTGCATAAAAAATATATTACTTATTATTATAAAATTAGGGTAAAGTGTATTATACTATAGAGTCTATAAATGCAATTGGATATATGTGACACAAACTGCGGTTCCCACAATTTGTTCGGAAATATGAGAAAATAATTGATAGGTGGAAATTAGATAAAGTTTTGTTTGAGAAATCGGTTCAGGGTACAATAGGACTGATATACCTGAAGAAGGTAAAAGCCCTTAAATTAATATTAAAAAAAATGATAGGTATATTATTTTAATAATGATAGTTAATGTAAATAATAATGATAATGAATGTCAAACATAAGCATATACATTATCATTACAAATATATAGAAAATATTGCAATATTTATATTGGATTGCTGTTATTGTCGATAGTACTCGTATTAATGTGTCACAATTTATCGCATTTATACATTCAGTGTAAACGAACGACAAGGTACTATTTAACAGTCTCTCCAACAAAGAACAATCTGAAATAAATGCTGCTACATTTCCTATATTTTATTGGTTTCACAGGCATATACTTCCTAATATAGTTGAGATATTTTCACATTGAACGTTGCTTGTAAAAATATGTTAGGGTTTCCTCTATAAAATTTCCCTCGCCAACCCTTCCCCGTTGTTCGGCGTTCGTGTTTTGTTCCATTCGATCCCTCCTACGTCGCCATTTTGTGATATTCAATACCACCGACAATAACAACGCCCTGCGGCCTTCTACTTTATTATCATGTATGTTATTAGCGTCGAGCAAAAGGAAAGTGGTAACTATCGGAGAAAAATCTGGGACAAGTTTTTTTTCTCTTTAACGTTGTCGGTAGCGACGACGTTTGTCTACATTATGTTTTTAAAGGAAGTATAAATAAATATAGTCTAAATAGACAATATTTTTTTCTTAATTTTTTTCTGTTCTTTTTTATTAACATATTCATTAAAAAAGTATAAATTTATGGAAGTAAATATATACAATATATATCTACTAAAAATGTAAAAATATACTATGATCTTGAAATAGTTATCAAATTCGTGTATCAATATTTAAATTACTTTTTAAATACGGTATTGGAAAATATAATATATGTTTATTATATATTTTAAAGCGAACACTTTCAGAAATATATTAATAATAAATAAATAGTTTCAAAATGCGTTAACCAAACCAAAACATATTAAGAGCGAGTTAAAAGCATTTATTTATAATGGTAATTTTCATCTGTTGAGGGAATAATCTTCCTTAAGTTTAATTGAGTTAGTTCATTCGTTAATTTAAAAAAAATTTTTTTCATATTTTATAGTATTAATACAAAATTAAAGGAGAAAATTTATTTATAAAAATAATGTACAATGAACTCTAGTTATTTACATTTATTTTGTTTATATTTTTTTTGTTAAAACTAGGTGACCTGTCGATTAGAATAATGAACTGCTTGGACGGATTTTAGTTAGAAGGTTAAACTACCCAGATTAATAGAAATCACGCGAGCATAACACTATGGCTAATTGTTTTGTGAATAAAAATAAAAACGTAACATAAATTAATATAAATTTATTATATTAAATCATAGTAAAGTAAAATGTATACTTTTATATCTTACATATATTGTTTTTACAGAGATAATAAAATTCTAAGGTGACGTAAATACTAAAACCATTTTATTGGTTAATTTAATGAAACAGAAAACAACTTAGTTCCATCTTTAAATGCAGTGTACAATCAAAAGTTTGGAATGCAGCCAAGAGCGATGAACTAATAAAAAATAGACAGACATAGACACATAGACTAGCTAATAGTCTTTACTTTATAGATATTGTTTATTTATTATATTAAGTTATTAGTTTAATTATAAAAAATAGATTTGTTTTACTTTATAATAAAACTTCTTGTAAGCTGCAGATATGCTTGCATACATTGCAACAAACAAAAACCTTTGCCTGAAAGAAGCAGAAGGATTTATATACGTGGATGGTGGATGTGGATGGATGTTGGATTTAAAGGATATAACAGTAACATAACAGTAAAATTACATGAAACGCATGCATAACATGTTAGTTTTCAGGGACGGTAACATATAAGGAATACTTAGGGCTTCACAGTGTATTTATTCTCTGTTATCCACGATGTTTTTTATTTAATAAAAAACGGTTACCATTTTCTGTGTGACGGACCATCTGCTTATATTTCATTTTTCTAAATTGCATAAAGAAAAAAATTATACAGCTTTTCTTTTTTTTTATTATACAACAAGCAAAAAATATATCTCGCAAGTGTTGAGTAGAAGAGTAATGTTTACTCAAGCTCGACACAACAGTAGGTAGTTACCTACAGCCATTAGTTTGGTAAATGTTTCTTACAGACCCTAGTAGCGAGGGCACTTGGAAATATGGCATCGGCTAAAACAAAACAAATATTATATTTGGGTGGGCACTAGAAACGTAAGGAAGAACGGCCTTCAGTGTTACTCCGATGGTATTGTATCAAATTACTAAGCGAACACATTATTTTAATGTAGATACCTATATTTTTGGAGATTTATAAAAAAACTTAGTAAGGTTTTTTAGATATTAGGGTTGGTTTTGAACATTATACTCGTACCTCAACCTATCCAAAAATGTATGTTTTAATTTGAATTTAATGTCTTGACGTTCAGCAATGGTGACACATGAGAGGCATCATGGGTAACACAGTATAAATAAAATAATATTCATGATAATACATAGATCTATATCTATAGATTAAGGTCCTTTTTCATTTAGTGAGCCATTATTTTGTGCAATATTTTTATAAAACTCAAATTCGTTTTGAATTTAAAGATGTATTATAAAAGTTTATGGACTACATGATAGTTCATTGTATATTTTTAATATAAAAATAAAATAATATATTTTTCATTGTTTGTTCTCAGAAAATAAAACTTTCATTTTAAAGACAAAATTTTGAGAATAACGTTAGAGATTTCATATTAACATTTTCTTTAATATTAAAATATTTTATTCTGCTTGTTTTCGCTTTTATTACAATAGCAGATTCATTATTTTTTTTTTTTTAATATATAGAGGACAATATTATAAAAGCAGAAATTACTCAAGAAATTACATGAATAATATACTATTTGCTTTCTTTTTTTATTTTTAAATTGAAGACTAAGCGAAAATGAGAATTAATGAAACAACGCAATTTCACGGTGTCATTCCCGCTCGGCCTTCGCCCTATATAATTATGAATATTAAAAATCTACAGAAAAAAAAAGGTTTCAAGAGATAAGATGAAGTCGAAGAATAAATTTATGAGTCTATAAATATAGTATATTTAGAATGAAATTATTAAAAATAATATAGACTTTCAAGTAAAAAGAAATAACCTGACTCATCTCTGTAGCACAGCAAAACTACTGAGAAACTTGCTATTTGACTATCAGGTTTTAGAAATAAAAAAAAGAAAAGTGAAGAAAGGACTTGAAAAGGAATTTGTAAATGTTCATTTTACCGACCTTACAATTTATTTTATTAAATACAGTTCACTCGCTGTCTGTTCATTGCTGAACTGATGCTTTTTTGTAGTATAAAAATTTGTTTTGTATATACTTATTTTTTTAAACGTTTCAAAAATACGTTTTTATTATATTAATGTCTGAACATTCCTAACATACAACAAGTAATAACTTTATAATAATAACTGCTGTAATAAATAAATTCCAGCGCTGTACTAAAGTTCTAATAATTATTTCCATCCGCTGTGAAATGCCCCTCGAAGTTGATAATAAACCGTCGCAGTTAAAGAAGTATAACGTAACAAGAAGTGACAATATTTTTTTTTTATTTTCTTTTAATTTTTTTAATTAAGAATAACGCTGATTAAAGTACCATTGAAACCTTTAGAAGCCGGTAACACACCTGGAATTACTCTGATATTGCGTGTGCCAATGAACAGCGTTAGTCACTTACCATCAGGCTAGCCGTATGCTCGTTTGCCCCCTATGTTATAAAAAAACATATGCAGAGGATATACTATGTATCCTGTTTCTAACAAAATGGAAGCCGTGATAAGATTGAGTTCGATTATTACTTTGACCTAGTTTACATTGTGTTATTTGTTTCCGCCTGTTATAGCAGGTTGTTATAACATTGCATAGTAATGCAGTATTATAATATTTTATTATCGGTTAAATAAAATTAAACTATTAATATTTTATGATAAGGACATAAAGCCACGACAGGCTAAACAAACTTTTAACAATCTTAGGTGTGTACGGAAGAGTTATTGGGAAAGTTCCGTAATCTGATTGTATTATGCACCAATAATTTTGTAATGCTCAATATACCTGAATAAGATGACTTTAATTAGTGAATTAATAATGTTAATTTTCAAATATAAGGTATTATGTATATTTTCATAATACATAAATTTAAGTCGTTATGTTGTAACATTAGCAAAAAATACAAGAAAAATTAAAAAAAAAACTTTCCTGTCATATTACTCATATGCTTTTATTGTTGGTATATACATGCATACTATTTTGAATGCAGAATAATAAGCATCGATAAGCATATCCCGGTCACGTGGGCAAAGTCCTGGGTTAAAGTTAGTAATAGGAAAAAATGAGGACCTACGACGGAAATCTAATAATAAGTTCGAACTATGATAATACCATGATATTTATAGGTGAACATTGACTGATCACATTAGTGGATAATACCTACTAAAGATCAGACACTCCCAATAAACCTATATCGGCGTTCATGTATCCAGTGGGTATGACGTCACGCGGGCTCTGAAGTGATGTTCACTTACACGTGATTGGTTTTACGAAGTTTCCATGCGAACAAACTGGTATAATAAAGTTGGCGTGCTAATCCATACAGGTATACCGGCAAGTTAAATTTGGATAGCCATTCGGAGGCATTTTAAAATGGTCTCTATAAAACATATTATAAATATAATACCCTTTATATATTATATTTTAAACCGACTTCAAAAAAAGGAGGTTCTCAGTTCGGTTGTTTTTTTTTTTTTATTTCTTACTTCATAACTCTGTTAATTATAAACTTACTTGGAAAATTCTTTCGTTATCTTACAGATTGGCTTTATAGAAGTTATATTAAAATCGGTTAAGTAAATTCATTTTGAAATCAATATAACGTACTTAGTTGTTTTTTTTGGAACAAAAACAAGTGGATGAGATTTTTACTTGCTATTATCCTAGGTAAGGTACAGAGTACCCTTAGTAACATTTTTGCTTTACATTTAAATGCGGAGATGAGATTTTAAAGAAATCTGTGTGTAGAAGGCATATTTTTTATTATATGTATATAAACAATGCTAATTACAACAATTTTCTTTTGTTACAGTATCGTCAGCCCAAAGAGAACTCGGTAAAGGCACACCAACCAATGCCTCAGCGACGGTGGCCCCAGCTGGCTCTGTGGACAATGCCATACGGCCAGGGGCAGCCCCCGCGGATGCTCCGCGGCCAACGCCCCGCACAGGTCCGTACTTCGACCTGGTGGCATCCAAGAATGTCACCGCGCTGCTTGGCAAGACTGCTTATTTGAATTGCCGGGTCAAGAATTTAGGGAATAAAACTGTAAGTATATTTTTTTTAATATTCATATCATCATCATATCCGGTGTTAACTCTTCACGTTTTTTTGTAGTAATTGCCAAGTTTGGCAGACAGATTGGTAACCGCAGTTAGGCTTTTGGTGACGTTTTAAGGGCCACGCTGTTGCATATCCTTCGACCATTAAATACCCTTAGTCACTTCTTAAAACCATTCATGAAAAAGAAAAAGAAGGGGTGGTCAATTCTATGCCGGTATCACACGAAAATATTTGCAAGGATGTAAAAGAAATAAATAAATTGTTTAGAAATATAAAGTGACTCTCTTATTTAAAATAAAGTGAATCATACAATTATACTATTTGAAATGTTTTCATTGTGTGTCTTTATTTAGACTACAGTTTTTAATAAAAAAAATAAAAGTCTAAATACACAAAAAATTAAAATATGAATGTGAAAATTTTAAATTATTAGTCATAAGTCGGGAAAGACAATAATAGACAAAATGTTTAATTGAAGCTTGTTGTGTCGAGGGTATAATGGCTCTACTTACTTTTGGGACGGTCCCTACGGATAACAAGATAAAGTTGTAGAAAACGAGAAACTAAAACCCGAATTAAAGTTATGGCACCCTTTAATTATTCAATTTACTCCATATATAGCTTTTATACTTAAAAATAAAGTTGATTGATGTTTTAAAGAGAAATATGTTTTAAAAAATGTTTAATTTTTTGTCAATTCTTCGCGGGATAAGAACATGTAAATAATTTATAAAATGTATACAGAAATCTAAATTAAAATACGAGTTTATTACAGAAATGTTATAACTACAGTGTAACGTCGTATTATAACTGTTATAATTTCTATACATCACCTTCTATATAAAATAAAAACATTAAAAGAAAACCATTGATATATTTACGAATCTAATATGAATTACTAGCTTTTACCCGCTACTTTGTTCGCCGGACCGGAATATGTTCACTGACCAAGACAAAGAGTAGCCTGTGTCCTTCTCCATTCTATATAGTCCATGTATTCTACATTTCACAGTCATTGGTTACGCCGTTAAGATACCAAATAAGGTAAGGGGACGGAGGGAGACTTTGTATAAAAGTTGTATGCTTGGACACCTCTGTCCCATTTGTGTTTCTACCGTGAATCAGTTATGTTTGCATGGCTGTGTTTCGGTTTGAAGGGTGGGATATGACAGTGATTTTACAGGGTACAGAGGAATAATAACTAAGTCCTCAAGAATGGCAACGCATGAGGAGTGTCGTGGGCGATATAGTATACTCTATTATGTCCATGGTACTGCTCATGTCTATAGGCGACGGTTACCACTTTCCATCAGGTGGGCCGTCAGCTTGTTTGCCATTCTAAGTTGCATAAAAAAAAGATAACAAATAAACATTTACATTTTATGTACTTAAGTATTCATTATGTTCATGTACATATTGTTAATATTTACAATCCTTAACTTTCTTTGAAGGGAGCAATAAAGAGTTTTCATTCAATTAATTATCATCATCATATCAGATTTTAACTGTCCACTGCTGAACATGAGCCTCTCTTTAAAGGGGTTGTGCCAGTAGTTGCCACGCTTGGTAGGCAGATTGGCAACCGCAGTTAGGCTTTAAACACATTTTAAGACGCTGCTGCCTATCCCTTTTCCTTCCTTAGTCGCCTTCTACGTCACGGGAAAGGAAGGGGTGGCCCATTCTATGCCGAGACCACACGGCCATTCATTTATAATGTTAGTTATAATATTTTAATATTCTTCTTCATCTTCATAAAATACGTGTCGGTATACCTACATTCCTGTAATTGCGATCACGCGAGCAGCATTCTACCGTTTATAAGTTATTTCACCTCTGTTATTACTGTCGGTCTTGTTTTCCTTAGTTCGCAGCCTGTAATTAACTTTCGACGATATCTTTCATTTTGGAATAACAGAAATTCGGCCATCTTTGTTTTTATGACATTTTTATTATACAAATTAAAACCGAACTGTAGCTGTTAAGCCACAGTAATAATTGTATGTTTGATCGAACTGTAGTCATTTGTATTCAATTATTTTTTATACCACCATTATCAGAATCAGTTTTTATTGGTTTAGTATTAAATGCTGCATTCTAATTAAAGTAGCCGTTTTTTTAATAGATGATAATGGAAGGGAAATAAACTTAACTGCGTTATCGGTATATGCTGGCAGGGTACCTGTGAAGGATGATAGATAAATATGAAAGCAGGTCAGTAGGTTTATCGTGATAAATTCATCAAAAATTACATACAGACATAATATACGCTGTTATGTCCTTGATACTATTCATGTTTATAGGCAACGGTTATCGGTTATCTGGTGGGTATCTGCTTCTTTGTAGATATGGCTAATATGGATATCGAGCCGATATATTTATATATAATGTTCCTCTGGACATTAATGGTGGAAAAAAGGTCATCATTCATTTCAATATCGCCCATATCAGTAGAATATCTATTTTCGAATACATTAAAACATACTATTTACATAGATATTTCAACTAAAATATAGCGATATTGCTATACATTGCTCACTTCTACGTGTTTACCATACTAAGTTAAAAAAAATATTAACCACAAATTCGCGTTTCCAAGGAGACCAACTGAAGGTCAACATAACAGAGTATATTGCTAGTAACCGCTAGTCCCCTATACTAACAATTCTTTCCTCCCTTAGAGTAGTTTTAGGTAGATAGGAGCTGCTTAGCTTTACGTTCCAATTTGTTGTATCTGTGGCCTCTTGGACCTAAATTGCGAAAGGGTAGCTAACATTAGAATACTAGAAGAAATAAAAAAAAGTATTCTAAACGAAAAATGTTTTCATATCTTATTGCATTACTAGGATCATTTTTGAAAGCAGCAACAATGTCTGCATATTTGAAAGTATAAGAAAGTAAAGTCAACTTAGATTCAATAAAAGGAATTAATTGACATTGCCAGTACCAATTTTATACATAATTGCTTGATAAGAGCGAATGTTTCTCTCACAGAAAGGAAAATTACCCATTTTATCCTTAGAATTGTTCAAATTAAATACTTTTCAGAATGAATGCAGTCGGGGAACGTCGAAATTAGTACTGTCTAAAGTCACTGTAAGAACTCTCATTTAACCTACGACTTGAGAGAATATTTTACCAATTACATGGTTTGAAGATAAAAGGTTGAACTAGTTTTATATATATATATGTATATGTATATATATTTATATACTCTCTATTGATTGACTGAGAAAAAAGTCGACTATCTTCTGCTCAATTACAAATATGAGTAGTATGCTAAATCTCATAAGGATTAATTGGGCGGTTTAATCGCAGTTAGGAATCAAATAAACTAAGGAACAAAAATATTTTTTTGTAATATACGTTAACTTATTATATAGTAGAATGATTTGTGCTTTTTAATGAAGAGAGTTTATTCGACTCTATGAGAATTCCTTTTTTTCCCATTCCTAATTGTTATATGTTAGCTATCATATTTTTAACTCAACCAGAAAATTTTAAAAAATTATATATTTATATGAACTGTGTAAGTTTAAATAGTCTTATTAACTTAAAATTAACAAGGTCTTCAAATGAAATTATGCACTTAACGAAATATACCAATAATAGTGTCCTACTATAAATTAACTGTATTAGTATTAATGATTACTTGCTAACAACATATAGCTCCAGGGCAGTTCAGTGAGTTAATTATCAATGTTATAATTCAGTAGCTGCATGTATTCCATTTATTTACATTATTTAGTTCACTCAATTCAGATTACCAATCATTTCACTTTCAAATACGATACGGTTGCATTTAATTCAATATTAGAATTAATATTATGTTTTGCCTATTTTTTTAACTGCACTATTGAAACTACTCCCTAAACCGATAAAAACAAAAAATTATAAATGAAAAGTCATAAATATATTTTCATTTTAATTTAAAGTCCTGTGATCTATTTAATTAGAATAATTGATACTTATTGAAATATTTTTACTCTGAAACTGAACCCCATATTTTATAATGCTGCTGCTTTTATAATAGACATATTAAAATGAAGTCTTTTTTCTTTTGTCTTTTGATCTATCAGCTTTGAATAATTAATACAAATTAAAAATTCTTTTATTACGAAATTAAACCCCATATTCCTGAAAGCTATAACGCATTAGTTTCAAATAATATAGATACTAGAATCAATTCTATTCGGCGTAGGCCTTCTAACCTGTTTACTTAGAATAATGATTGTAAACCAAAGTACTTTTATTACAAAATCAAATATTTTTATTACACAATGTAATCCTTTTATTACAAAATCAAATACTTTTATTAGACAATGAAATACTTTTATTACAGAATTTAATACTTTTACGAAACAGAACCCGACATTATGCAATGCTACGACGCACTTGCTGTAAGCACCCGCTTTTATAATACAGATATGCAGGAGTTGAGTACACGCTAACACTAACGAGTCCCCCTTATTTCAACAGTCAACAAGCAACGTCCAATTTACGTACGGGTATACCACAAACTCCTCGCTTAAAATGAAACGTAACAATAGCACAATGCAACTTTAAAGTCCCTTTTGTGAGCTCAACTTTATAAATAAAAGTCTCATTAGACCGCGATGCCATATCTTTCACATATATAACAGGATGGGCTAACGAGATAACTCTGTTTCTTTCTATCTAGAGTAATGCGAGGGAAATGAAAGGTTTAGTGTTGGAAACAAGAATGAATGTGGCGTTTTGATTGTATCCTTATGCACAATTGAATTGTGAAGATTTGTTTACGCTAATGCTTTGATTATTTTGTTATAATTAATTAACGAGACTGTGATAAACTTAATATATTTGTTATTATTATCATCAATCTAATCATTCAGTTACTTGACCATTTGGTTATTTTTTCTCTCGTTCATTTGAATAGGTATTCGGCGCTTTATTTAATTAAGTATAATTCTCAATTTAGATTTTTGGAAATTCAGTAACATTTAATACAAAGAATGCTTCAATTAAATGATGATGATTAAAAATAATTAAAAAACTCCTTTTTGGAAAATATAGTGCAATTGGATTGTATGCATATATGATAGCCATAAAATTAAACATTTTATTTTGCTATTTAGATTCTAAATCTATATAATATATAGTCTATGTTACTCTATGATAACATAGGTTTCTGCAAGTGAACGATTTTTTTAAAATCAGTAGTAAATTTTTTTTTTAGTTTATCTATTACAAATTATCAAACATAAAGAAATTAAATATTTCCTTTTACATTATAAGTATAGACTAGTCTTTTATATTTTTGATGGTAACCGATAAATATTCATCTGGATATTATAAATGAAAGAAAACTCGAAGTGTTACACCAAGATTGGTAATAGGAAACTTATAAAGTCCCATGTTACTTAGTGTCCAGAAGTAAAACATTAACAGGTAATTATGATATGGTAGTTAATGATTTAATATACAATTATAATAAAAACTCAATTGGCATTAGAGATTCAAATAATAATAATTACATTTTGGTCTAATATAATTGCATGCACTTCTAGAGTACAATGGCACTGATTTGGAACTGTTGTTCTCCACAATACACTAATTTTAGAGAGTAGAATTTCAGAATATCCCACACTAATATAAATGGTTTTCCGGAAAATTGCCAGCTTACATTTTATCAGTTTACTGTTATTTTAGTGAGTGTTAAAATCTTATGATTTTGAATCAACATAATCAAAATTGTTGACTATATTGTATTTGTCCAACATTAGAAATCAATATCCCTATTGATTAAAAATTAAAAAATAAATATTTAAAGTCAAGTATTATATAAACAAATATTTAGAGTTACATAGACAAAAAATATTTGAATTTAGAATTTCTTTCCTTTTAAACCGTTCTCAATAATTATAATTATAAATAATTCTTAATTATCTATGTTACGCGATTACGTCACAAATTCTAAACCATTTTTTATACAATTATATATTTTTTAATTAATAGTCTTTATTTCTATATCAACATCAATCATCTTAGTAATGGTTAGAGCAGTTATTTTTCTTTTCTAAGCATTCTTATTGCTTACTGTGAAGCAATATGTACCTATTCAATTTATTAAATGCGATACCATGTTCTAAACTCAAATATTTGTGCTACTGCTAATTTAGTTAAATCAAACTCGAGAACAAAATTAAAGAATATATCACGTAACATCAAAAAAATATAGTCAAATTTAAAATACCTCTCTTTTGAAGTAAATTTTAAATATATAAAAATTGTTATTTGTCAAAGCAATTTTTGTGTTGAAAACTATCACCTTGACGAATAATATCAACGATAAAAGTAATGAAATAAAAGAAAGTAAATAAATTAGTGTGCCCTTTTCTAATATCTACAGGGAAAGTTAAGCTTAATGATTGCGTACTTTTATTATGACTTGAATCATTGCCCGGTTTTATAATTTTATGTTGACATTTTAGGTGAGTGCGTGTTACCAAATATCACGCAACTATTATAGAATTCTTAATAGAAATAAAAATACCCAAGTACTTTAGGAATGGAGGCACAAATGTTTGAACTAGTTATGCTAATGTTAGAGCCAGAGTACACAGATACGCCATTAGTAGCTCGCATTTTCCCTATTGGGTCTGCATTTTCTAATGAGATCTAATGGTCGTAGGTATAACGCTTTGGTATTGAATATTTAAACGCTGGGTAGGGGTGTGTGCATATTTATTTGTAATATATAATTTTATGGAGAAACTAATGTCATTCTCACTACTATTGGAAATTTGAAAGTGAATTTGATTGTTTGTCAATTCTTAGCGCCTTAATGACTTACCGAATCTTTATTAAATTT
This sequence comes from Galleria mellonella, assembly GCF_026898425.1. Lineage (NCBI taxonomy): Eukaryota > Metazoa > Arthropoda > Insecta > Lepidoptera > Pyralidae > Galleria > Galleria mellonella. The sequence continues at coordinate 1,527,129 of NW_026442068.1, read as the reverse complement.
TGTATATACGTACTATATAGTATGGAAAAGGATGACGATATAAAAGCGTTTATAAATAAATCTATTAAAATAAAGATAACTTGCATTTGTATTTGGTAAAGGCTACTTTTTATCCCGGCCAGTAAACATATGGACGAAGTAGCGGGTAAACGCTACCAATAGGTTAAAAAATTTATACCTATGACACATAATTTATGTATAAATACATAAATTGTACGACAAATAATTGTGTATCAAAATGTTACAGCGGAATGTAGGCGCATTCTGCTTTAACATTTTATGCGTATTTGACAATTTTAATTTATATTGAATATTAATAAATATTAATTGTAAAATTGACAGTAAAGAGTTTATTACAAGAAAACTTGTAGGAACAAAACCTTAGACAAATTTAAAAAGCATTCTATTAAAACAAGTTACGTGCTTTTACAGTTTGTGTTCATTCAAGTTTCGGTATTAGATTAGAGAATTTCCCTAGAAACTACAGCATGGGGTTCCTTAAAAAAAACGGGCCGTATACTTGTTTGACGCCATAGTAGTATAAAAAAAAGAAAACTAAATGCACATTATTATAATAGTTGAACGATAATGTATTTTCTGATTCAATTACTTCTTTTATCAAATATAAAGATACTTAAAAGTATTCAGAACGAGGCCTAATAAAATGTAACAATATCAGAATTGTCTGTCTATTAAAAAAAAATCTGCTTAATTCAATATTTCTGTTTGAGCATTTAAAAATGCTCTAATAGCGACCTAAATTGTTGATCATAAAATAAGTTGAACATAAATCTACAACTAACAATTACGAGCCAATTTATTTTACTTCTGAAAATTTTAAAATAAGTCAATAATAGTTTAATAAAAAACATTGCGTGATTAACAATTCAGTTCGCTGTCAGATATTTTAAATCATTTCAATTTAGTAAAACTGGATAAATGAGTTCCATCATTACCACAATTCATTTTGATTTAGTTCACTTTTAATTATTTCCGAAAAATATTTCGAAATCCCAATTTTAACATCGATATTTGTCTTATAATAGTTGTAACAGCTTCGAAACTATCCGCAGACTTTTCAAGTGAACACACAAATCCAATAGGAACTTCAATTCTTTTGTAATTCCGCTATAAACCTTTAATTCTCAGTAATCGTAACAAAACGGTACCTTGATTACTAACAATTCACATCTCGCGCGGACGCGCCAACAAAGTTTTGATTGAATTAAGAAATTTCGATACCACAATTAAATTTGCAACTTTCTAAAACGAGATATTCTTGCCTGCTTTAATAAAACATCATGGTCATGATTTTTAACAGTTTTATATTACATTCCTGATTTTTTAATGGAAATATTTATTGTGAATTTGTATATGTTAGTTGGCAGAAGTTAAGAATGACTTTTAATAAATATGTTGCAAGCAAAGTTTAAAAGCAATGCCTGCAACTTTTCCATGTTGTAATCAACTAAAAATACCAGTGCTTTTGATCACCATAAGGCGAATAAGTGATGAAAAAATTTGTGCAATTTATTACAGCTTATAAGATTTCTATAAAAATATATCATATAAGAAAACCACTGAGAATGAAATATTAAGTTGCCCGGACAAGAAGAAATTGTTAAATTAAAAATAGTTTGAAATATTTAAATTTTGAACATGCAGTAATGAAAATTACGAAGCGTGTATATTTGACACATATATATATATATATATATATATATATGAAATACGTCGCGCAAGATTTACTTGAAAAAGATAAAAACAGTAACTTTAATCATGACAAAATAAACATAAAACTAATTCGAAAATAACTATCGATTTTGATTAATTTTTAAAAATAATTATAAACATTTGTTTGATACTTCTTTCTTTCTATTGGCGTAAAAAAACATACAAGCATCTCACTTTAAAAAATCTCTTAAGTATTTATTTAAAATCTTTGTGCCTTTGAAAATGATTTAAGATTTTAGTAGCTACTGGTAGTGACAGATTTTGCGTACCATTCACCCGATTGTTCTATAGTTGAAAACCCTAAAATAGATTTAAGAACCTTTGTTGTTACAAAAATAAACTTTAGTCCTATTCCTTCAGCTTGATAGACTGTAAAACAATATGAATAAATTATTTCTCAGCCCGTACTCTTTTGTACTGAAAGGATAGAATTTTGCTATGCAGTTATTTTTAGTTATTTTTGTTTGTATTATACATATAAAAACGATGGTGACGACGACATGTCTGCTAACCCTCCTAGGAGGGTTTAGGTGTGTGCCTTAGGGCGGAACCATTTACCCGGCTTCAACTCCAGGGGCAACTATCCTCGATTCACTTGAGTTCATAGTAGTTTTTTAATGCGATGTCTATATATGTTTGTTATTTGTTCTAGTTAAATATGCAAGTTTCGTGGGTGAGACACCGAGACATCCATTTGCTGACCGTGGGACGGTACACATACACCAGTGATCAACGATTTCGGGCAATACATTTGCCACATTCCGAGGATTGGACTTTACAGGTTAGTTTTTTTTTAATAATACCTTGTTGTATCCTCTATTCATATTATTTATAAAAAAAAAATATATATTTATTTATTTCATCCACTGAGTGAGCTTTACAGTTTCGCAATATGCTCACTAAGGAAAGAAAAGTACAGTATCTCATATGTATAATTGAATGACATTTAAATAACATAATAACATCTGTATCATAAATCTCTGAACTTACACTTCACCCTTATTCATAAAAATTAAAATCTTTTACGATTCTACTTTAACTAATACACTGTTTTATCACTTTTATTCAAATTGGGAATTTAGTGTAAAAGAAAGAGACAAAACAGTTCAATAACTAAAAGGTATAAACCTAAAAACGTCGAACTTCTCTTATAAGAAGTTCGACTTTTTTTTTAATAAGTGGGTTAGGATAAAATTCATCTGTAAAATCAATTCAGCCGTTTGAGAGTGAATAAGAAAGAAACATCAAGACAAATTTACAAACTTTCTCATTTAGCTATTTTCTCGTATATCTTGCAACATTGTCCTTCCGTTGTTAGGATAAAAGTATTCTATTAGTTTAAGATCCCGCTGCTGCTTTCTACAGGTATAAGGGTTTTTAATGAGACTTTGTTTAAATTAAAGATAAAAATATAATGCGGCAAACTGAGACTAGACAACCCGGAAGCCATTATTAATTCATTTATTCTTCATTGACCACTTCATTGAAAAAAATGATGCAAAAGGCATACCGAATGCTATATATGGCATTTCCCCCTAGTTAAGTCTGCATTGTGTTATATTTCTATTCAACTTTCATTTAAAAGCCTTATTAATTAAATTTCCATGAATACGATATATTTTATTTTTGTATAATCAACAACTAAATTAATGAGAAAGAGATAAGTTATTGACCTCACAGTAATATTAATTTAAAAGTATCTAGCCTTCGAAGTCTCGAGTCCTTTTTTTAGTTAATTTCTGTTTTTTAACGCACTCAATTAAACATACCTTAAAAACGTTTAATGTTTTTTTTTTCTTTATTTATTTCTAATTATTAAGGTTTATACTATTTAAATTACAAATAATCGAATATCTGCCTCATTAGGGATTTTACCGCCCTTTTAGGAATAAAATTCATGCAATAAAGGCATAATTTAATTTGCTGGCATATTTTGTGAAAATAAATGATATTATTATGTTCATCGGACTAGAAAATTGGGTTGTATTCCATTAATTTATACTATACTATTACATATTATATATATATATAGTATCGTATCGTATATATAGTCGTATCTAAAACATACTATTTTGTTTCAGATAAAATATCCTCAGCATAGAGATTCTGGCATATATGAATGTCAAATATCATCGACTCCACATATGAGTCATTTCATACATTTGAATGTAGTTGGTAAGTATTATTATAATTGTAACTTTATTTATTATATTTTTTATTCAATAACAGGAATAACAGGAAAGTTGACTCCCCACCTGATAGAAAGCAATAACCGCCACCAATAAATATGAATATATCCATAGACATAGAGTACATTGTGATTTCCACAGAACTGAGAAAGGAATTCTGTACCCTGTAATTTCAGTGCTATATTTTATAACTTCAAACTCCAGCCATACTGCATGGCGGTAGAAAGAGTATAAAATCATCATTATCTAGCATACACAATAAAACCTTTTTACACCTATGAATATATATTTTATGAAATATTTTTTTTTTATTTTATTTTTAATATTACAGCTGGAATCAACAGCTTCTATCTAAAATAATTAAGATACTTACACAATACATTAGCTATGTATAAATATTTATAAATATATTTATGAGTAACAAAAAAAAATTTTGACCAGATTAATACTATACGAACAAATGTCACCAAAAAGTATAATAGTATAGGTATTTCAATCCATGTAGATTTAAATATTAGATTTAAATTAATAGAACAAAGAAGAACGTCAAACATTGCTCATCTCTTAGAATTTGCATTAAATAAAAATTCACAGAGTAGGTACAAAACATTTGTATGCTTACTTCGTCTCATTTCACCCTTGGCACAAAATGTAACTCTTGTTACACAATTTCAATAAATAAACAACCTAATTTATATTGATATAAACCCAACAAACTTAATGAAAATGGACAGCTGTTGTTTTTACTTTATACCTTTAATATAAAATATCCACAATATAACGTTCCATTAAATTCAAGGTAGCAAGTAAGGAGTTTATTTCGAGTATACAAAAACTTATTAACTTTAAACGTTTAACGTAAAACGATGTTTATGTTCGGGTTATATCTACGCCGGCCGTTTGCGTCACAAGAGTTCGTTAAGTTGGCATTGTTTACATTTCACGTGTTTGTGTAAGTCGGTTAATTAAGTATGGTAGGTATATAAGGGACACGCACGCGTGTTTGTTGTGAGGATAGAAAGAATAATAAAAACATCTCTCATACATCACATAATTACTTATTCGAATTTCAAACGCTTTTATTTTCTTAATCTGTCATTAAAGTTATACGTTATTAATAGTTTAGTCTTATATTGACCACATAATACTTGGAACTATTTTGATGCTTCGTTAGTAGTATTTGGAATCAAAATATTTCAGTCAAACCGAGATTATATATACTAAATCATCTCAGAAAGTGGAATTTTGGCCTAAACCTTTGAATTTTTTAAATTAATATTTACGTCAATTAAAAATATTCATCACTTGCTTCGTTCTTCGAAGTGCACGTAAGGCCATCGTTCGATACCACCACCACCACGTCAAAGGCCTTTATGTGTAATAAAGGCGGCTTAGAAACTATCAACATCAGACGGTGCCAACTCCACAGGAGTCTAATAATAGAAAAAAAAAACTACTTGTATAGGACTATCCCATTATGCTTGTATTACACTATCGATTAAAAAATTATCAATAAAATTGACCATTAGCTAAGGCATCGTGACTAGTTGTAGTCAAATACCTTCTATTTTTATTATATTCAATTTAATTTGCAATGTTACTTTAGTCAGTTGGTTTAGGTCAAATCTTGCAAGTTAAAGTAGAATCTATTTCTACTAATTCTACTGGAATTTTTTATATTTTTCGTTTTGATGACAATGCAATATTCAAAACTCAATATTGTAATTTATCAAAATGGCCGCCGTTACAAGATGGCGGATGGCGTATATTCTGTCAACTCTGTTAACATGGTTATCAAATGAATGACCTTGAAGAGTAAATAACTGATGACTGATAAATAAATGATATCTATTAAAATGGTCGCAGTCATAAGGCAGTGGATGGAAAAACTTGGTTTTAAAAGTATTTAAGTTGGCTGAAAATATCAAATGTTTTATATATCTATTTTAAAAGAAACCTTTATGTTGTGTAAAATAAAAATAAATAAATTCGCTTTGCATAAAAACATTAGTATTTTTTCTCCTTTTTTGAAATCGGTTTGAAATATCAAAGGTTTATGTGTTTACAGAAGTCGTGTCCTGCGGAATAGAAACGAATAAGTTTGCTTGAAAAATCTAATAAATTTGTACTTTAAAAAATATTATTTTATATCATATATCAATCAAATCATCAAATAAATGTTTTATACATGTAATATATAGTATTTTAATATAAATATAAAAGACGTAACTAGCATTTATAGTGAAGTTAGTAACATAGTGCGACGTTTTAAAAGGTCTTTATAGAAACGAGATACGTAACGTCCACGTATATACTCGTATATATAAATGGAAGATACTCTCCGATATCAGATTTATGACGATCCAAGCATATATACAGACTTTCACATATAAACTTATATCATAAAGAGATTTTGTTCAATATGAATAAACTCAAGAAAATAAAAAAGAACTGTGTGAGATTATGGCGGATCGCTAGTCTATAATACCAAACTAGCGTCAACTGACAAATTTGAAAATTCTTAATACATATTTCAAAAAGAACAAATAACAATAGTTGTGTTAAAAAGATGACTACCTTTTAATATATGTATAAAATAATTATACTGTGGGTACTAAAATAACTAATAGACAATATTACCATAATAATTTAGATAGGCATCCCCATAAATTGCCAAAGATATACAACGTAATAAAAAAGGCCAGTTAAAACAGACTCTATAAGTAAATCATTTATAATAAGCTATTATTGTTGTGATCGAAGCCTCGACTATTAAAATGTAAGACATTACGTAAATTCTTTAAATTATATATATTTAATAATTGTTTTTTTTTTTCTTTTCTAGAACCTACCACCGAAATCATCGGTGGTCCAGACCTCTACATCGATAGGGGCAGCACTATAAACTTAACCTGTGTGGTACTCTACTCACCAGAACCACCAGCGTATATTTTTTGGAACCATAATGACGCGGTAATTATTATATTTTTTTTTATAAAAAAAATAATTGCAATTTTTTACAACTCTGAATAAGAAATAGATTGACAGATTACTTGATGCAAAATGTTAAGGACATTATAGAATATACTATCACACCCATAGTGTCTTCATGTAATACCATATAACATTGAAATAATACCTGTTGGGTGTACTTTCAATGTCATATCCAACCTTCAAACCAAAACACAGCTGCAGAATCTCAAGTATGGCAGAGGTACCCATGCAGAAGGATTTTAGATAATATCTCACTTTAATAAAACACATAAATACAAAACTTTGTAAATAGCAACTAATATTTTTTAATTACTCAACAACTGTTTATCTCTGACAGTAAAAACATTAGTATTTTAATGTTTATAATGAGTACAATTAGTAATAAAATTTTCAACTCTTTATCTAAAAGTACTGAAGTAAGAGAAATTGATGGCTACTCAATATAAATTCTCAATATCCAGGTAAACACCATTAGAACATATTGAGCTCGTTCTCTACTTTCACTCATTTTTAACAATGTAGTTAATCAATTAACTATATATTTACAATTAAATTTAATACCATAGTGTTTTTTTGATGAATGAAAATAAAATAGTGACTCGGCTTGCGCTATCAGTATACCGGCGAGGCACAAGTGGGGGATGATAGATGAAGATAAAGCAGAGGGTCTACCATGAAATATTTTCGGAAATTTTGGGACCGAACGAAACACAAATTTATTGTTAAAATTACATAATACATGCATTTAAAAATATTTGAAATGATAAAATATCGTTCCTATGGACTTTTATAGTAGGACTAATGACGAACGAAATGTTAAGCTCAATTTATTGAGTCGATTTCAGTATGAAGGAAAATACAAAATTTAGTCCAAAAATTTGAAATTTCGTTGAATAGTGGGAGACCAGGCCAACTAATCTGGGGGTTAGTCTATGCCGACTTGCTAACTATTGGGTATTAAAACCCTATTACCAACAATTCCTTTCCCCCACCCTTGGAATGTAGTATTACCAGAAATTATAATATTAAATTAACTAAACAGATTATAAGCTACGATTCCCCACGAGGCGGTGTCTCGGTGGTGACAGAAAAGGGGGAGACAACTACATCATTCCTCCTCATCCAGCAAGCCAGGCCTTCGGATTCAGGGACCTACCAGTGTAACCCAAGCAATGCGCAGTCCAAGAGCGTTGTAGTACATGTACTCAATGGTGAGTATGATACACTTTATAATGGAGATTCCGATCATTATAATGTTTATTATGGAAAGAGATATAATTAAATAGGTATAAAGACGGACAAACGAATAACAATGTTACTGAAAGCAATTTGTTTACGAACGTTACGAAAGTTAAATGTAGAACATGCAACTAAAAATTAATAATTCTATAAAACTAAAATATATGTGTATTCAATAAACACGTAAGCTGACTATGTATATGATAGTACTATTTTTTTTTTACTTTAAATGTAACAAGATATAATTTATTTAAAAAAAAAACTAAATAATAAAGTAAATAAACGAATATTGATCTGACAATACAATTAAAAAATTAATTCATTGATTGTGTTAAAATCCAAAATTATATTTCATCTTAACATACATAAATAATTTTAACAGAATAGGTATTTTAATATGTAAACATCGTTGTAAATGTGGCAACACTGTCACCGGGTTTCAACCACACCTCCATTAACTATAAAACGCTACACATTGTGCTGTCTACATTTTTAAGATTAAAAACAATTTAAAATTATACAATAAAAGTTTAATTCCTACAGATTAATTTAGAGGCTGTTTCTGTGATAATTTCAACAAAAATTTGTTGCCTTTTCTAACAAAACTAATGTTCTATTGAAATAGACTATGTATATTAACACAGATCTAACAATTTTGTGAAACATGCTTTTATGTCGTGAATAATACCATGTTACGTCTCGGTTACATATTTCTAACATTTGTTTCCGGAAGCGATAACCAATAATTAAAATGTATTTAAGACGCATTTAACTAAACTACAAACAAAAATAACAATTCTCACATCTTTTACAAAGAGTATTCGTAATCTTAATAATTATATTTTTATATTTTAAAATTAAACGTCTTTACAAAAAAAAAAAAACAATATTTAATATTAATAAAAAAAAAAGAAAAACAAATGTGTAAGACGAAAGTAATGATAAAGTGTTACAAACAAACAAACTATCCCCCTCTAGACGGAGTGATGACCTCAAATGCCAGTGAAACTTGGGAGCGCTCCTTATCACGGGCGCGTGATATCCCTGGTGTTACTGGCGTATCGACTTCATTAAACCCGTTTACTATCAGACGGGCCGTATGTTTATTTGCTACCATAGCAGTATAAAAAAAGTAGTATGTAGACAGTTAACGGCTAAAATGAAACGGAAAGAATCATAACCTTATTACAAACTATATTATAGTCTTCGAAATTCAAATTAATAACTTATGGTATTTTATTTTATATAGCATAAATTCAAATTAATTATTTAGATTTTATCCTTGGTACGAGTAGTCGTTAAGTTGTCCTCAAATTAGCATTGTAATACTGAAAATATTAACATTTTACACGATTTGACCTTGGCCAAATTTTCCAAGCATACAATTGTTTTAATTTTGCTAAACACCACATTGTCGCTTTCTCTTGGACAATTAACGAGAATACATCCGTTTGTTAAAATTATTTTATGGACGCTCCGCAAAAGCTGCACTCATTATTGTTTAAGTGAGCATAACTTTCAACAATTCGTTATACAGAATGTTGAAGAATATTTCATTTTCTTTGTATCCTGTATATATGAATTCGAAACCATAATACTCATGTTATTAGGACAACAATTTTGTGAATCAAATAATAAAAAAATACAAATAATTTTAAATCTCCCTTACTAACTGTACAGCTGAATGTGAGAGCATGGGAGATTCATATTTTTTGGCATTTTTCAACCTATGCTTACCTTCATTATCATCACATAAAACATTATCTGTCTACTTCTGAACATAAACCTGCCAACCCAACAGGCGTTCATAGGCTACGGTAACCCGATTTACCATCGGATGGATCGTATGCTTGTTTGCTACCATATTACTATAAAAAAAAAATGTTTCTTTGGTGGAAATGTTTGATTTTGCTGGTAAAACACTCTTTCTGAAGAAAATGATCATCTTCTGGGACGATAAATTTAAATTTATCAATACATACATACAAGAATACAAGATTTCTGATCTGGTATACAAGAATCATCAATTAAATCTGCAATCTTTTAAATTTCTCGACAGCGCTATTCTTTAAAGACATCCCAATCTGGTTGACAAACGAGCTTAGTGAGATAGCGGAAAGGAAATACATTTTTAAAAATCCAAGGGAAGAAGAAAAATTCTGAATAAGGACCATTATCATTAAAGCAATGATAACAATAAATCAAATTAATGAAACGGTTGTCGTAAATGGGTGCGTTAATAATTTTTATTCGCAACACTGTTATAATTAGCTACGCCTGTCGCAGGGGAACACCATAAATTTTTATACTTATGTGTTTATATGTTTTGGCTTTTATTTGCCATTTTGCGAGCAGACAGGCTTTCAACAAATGATACCATAACAATTCTTGTTAATTTATTATCGCCGTTAAAAAATATGATGGATATGTGTTTAAATATGTACCTGTATTATGTTCAGATGTCATACTAACGTGCGGTATTGTATTTTATTGTGATATCAAAATATCTCTTTCCATACTTACTTATTCTACATTCTATTTTCAAAAGAATTGTAAGAATACTGTCGAGAGCAGTTTTAATTTTTGCCAAAGAAGCAAATTCGATTTTTCCTTTGTCAGGTGAGTATCCGGCTGCAATGCAACGAGGTGGACAGGCATTCGCACCTACTTCTCCAACTCACTGCCTAGTCCTGGCTGCGTCACTCTTCATAACGCTTTCTTGACATCTACCAAGAATTGCATCTATGTAAATATGAGAATTTTATAGTTCACAGCTACTTATAATAGCACTTGTGATTAACTGATGAACAGAATTGCCATTGAATATTAAATGCAACACAAGTGTCATTGTAAGAAGTTGAAACTAATTACTCGCTATTTTATAGTGTGGGTTGTGTTATGTAAAATATAAATTTAATAAATCCCTGAGCAGGTAGCTGGAATGCTTATTTCGTATAGACTTGTATATAGTGTACTATAACGCAATTACGCATTTAATATTGTATATTTAGTTTTGTGAAAATATTAACTTTTAATTGGTCACTATTAAGTTTCCTAGCTCCAAATTATGAGTCCTCATTAAAGTCTGTGAAAATGTATAGCTAGAAAAAATAATATTAAATTTAATAAAAAAAATAAATAAATCAATTCGATATATTTCTTACGGAATTTAAATTTGCTTTGGCAGAAACATCGGCTCATACTCCTCTTGTTATAATAGAAAATGTATTAGAAAACAAGAAAGAGGAAAGTTATATAAACATTGAAAGAAACAAAGATGTACACAGGAATGTATAAACAGCTGACAATACTACGTTAAAACACAAATGTTTAGAAAATACAAGGACTGTATATATTTTAATTACGAGTAAAGATATACGAATCACTCTATCTAGCTATATCGTACTGTAATAAAAATGTAAATTGTAAGTAAGTATTAGTAGTATTAATAATTTTGTAAATACTGTATTTAGAGGACTTTTACAGGTTTCTAAGAAACCCGAAGAGGATAGACTCTTATTCAGTGATAACATCTATATAGATTGTTCGATAAAATAGTTTGTGGACAAAACCAAGCAAGGCTTACAAATGACTTTAATGACACAAACTGAAAATTGCAGTATTGTTAATGACTTTGATGTGAAAAACGCATGGAAACCTGTTAATAAATTCCTCTTTGTAATTAAAATATTACTAAATACAGACTAGATCATCTATATAAGCATAAAATTAGGAATGGATGATATAAATTTTACAGACTAGTTAGAAAAGAATCTGATTTGAAATTACACGTTGTTTGTATTTAAATGTTCTTCCTGATGCATGAACTTTCCAATATTAGGTAAATGAAGAGTTTATAATCCTAATATTTCGGTTGTATTTATTCTTTAATATTTTTAATTTAATAATAATATAAATAATAGTCATTTATTAATTTTATACGTTAATTTTTATATTTATAAATGAATTAATTATATTAGTTAATTGTAAAGCTAGAGGTCCCCCGTCCCAGTTTTATCGCAAGAAATCTCATCTACGTAATGAGATTGAATATATTATTGAAGTGCTTTCAAGACAGATGCTGTCGTTAAAAAATGAAAATAAATATATATACCGTTTGTTTATTATTTATTGTAAATAACACAAGCTGTCCGACATTTCTTTACAATCATATAACTCGGTGTATAATAACTACGAAACTAAAAACTATTTCACTGAAGTGTTTTACTTGAATTAGGGTATTAAAGTGACAGATCTCGATTAATATAACCAGTTATTATTATGTCAAAAGTTTATTATTGTATACAAGTAACAATAGTATTAAAACTTGTTGTATGTATTATGATACCTGATGATGCGATACGTCGCGCAATATAAATTACATGTGTAATAAACATTATAAAGAAACAATAAAGTTTTAAAAAAGAATTGCCTTTCTTTTACACGAAACTTTGCATCATTTAAAATAAGAATGAAGATAAATGAACGGGAAACAGAAGAAGTTACACGAAAATAACGACTTATTTTATTTCATGATGTTTTAAAATAGTTATTCTTTTCTCGTATAACTATTTTAAAACAAAATGCAGTGATAATAAAATACAAATATTAGCTTTAAATTGATAATTGTTAATTGAAACTCAATGAATTGGATTTATTTTTAGTGAGCTACCAATTATTGGGTACTTATGAAAGTATTAAGCGTCGAATTGTGCAATATTCCATTAAAAACTATTTAATCTTTATCAGGTACAATTAGAACTCTAACAAAATCAATTACAAAAACTACAATAAGTATTGTTAGAAATAAAATAGTATTTTTTATTTTAATATTTGTTGTCTTTAGATGTGTTAACTGTTAGATGAAGTACATACAAACGTAGTATTTAAGATGAAGAAAAATTTTGCATCCGTCGCCTTGATCTTAGATTGAGTTCTTACAATATAATCATTATCAACAGTTTCGCTCATAGGGTAGCCTCACGTACTTAAACATTATTTTTTATTTTTCGTACAAGCCAGTAAAGGTAGATAGACTCACTGGGTCTGTTTATTAAACGCATTATGGCAACATAATCACATCGTGAAAAGCGCATGTAAATTTCACCTACTTGCGTAATCGGTTAAAATTGTAATCTTTAATTTTTACTGATTGAGAATTATTTATTATTAATATTCAGACGAAATTTCATCATTTTGTATCATACTTTATAATAGGATCGTAAATTCTCAACTTAGAATAGACGATGCTGACCTGGATGGCCATGAGCCAACAACAAGGTGAGTGGGTTTTGCTTCGATTAAATTTTTTCTTCATTGGTCGTATATGATAGTTTGTTTTACTTTCATGTCGTCTCTATAATCATTTTAATTCGTGAGATATTATACAAAAACACTAATATATATTTTATTATACGAAATAAATATATTACTATTATATATATATATATATATATATAACGTGATATATATATATATATATATATATATATATATATATATATATATATATATATATATATATATATATATATATATATATATATATATATATATATATATATATATATATAAATTTCTAACTTTCCATTTTCGTAAGATATCATGAGCACTCAAATAAGTGTTAACCGGATGATAGATCACGTTTATAAAAAGATATTTATAGTATTAAAAGTAGAAACGTAAACAAAATTTTAACGAGCAAATAATGTATTATAGATTCATTCTGCTTTCGAGAAAACTTTTTGTTTACACATAAAAGCACCTAACAGAAAAAAAAAATGTTGGAAGAAAGTGGAAAACAAGAACGAAGGGAAGGGCCGAGGCGCGCCTTATGAATATCTAATCGGGCTGGAGCGAGATGAAAGATGTGTTTCCTAATTCGTAAAGACTTATTTACATGCTACATCGGGTATTTCGTTGGAGGGAAATATTAAATGTTCTCTCTCAACAATTGATAAAACTATTTACACATAATATTATGAATTGAGTTTTTTTTTTTTATATAAAATAATAACACCTAAAAATAAAACTTTATATAAAAATCAATCAAGGGGAGGCCTATGTCCAGCAGTGGACGGATAATGGCTGAAATGATGATGATGATAGTGATCAATATTAGATATATCGACGACAGTACGTACATTTTTATTAATATACGAGAACATATTTATTTAAATATATGTATGTATATCATTACTATCATTCGTTTGTTCACTATTGACTACCAAAGGTAAGACACCCTGACTCTCTTGCAATACATCGATTGCTAGTATTTTCAGCAATATGACTTTAACTAGCAAGTAAATTGCATGTAAGTACAATGAATTGTGAAAATCATAGAAGTAATCCAGATATTTCGAAGTAATCAATTACATTTTGTGCGATGCGTGAACCAATATTTAGACAGACAGACAACATTTCTATAAAATATTGTTTTGACATTTATTAGTCTTATTATGACCTATATTATTTTTTTATTAAATATCTTCCATATACAGATATCGTCTAAATACAATTTTATTATATCAGGTATATTTATTCGCCGTATAGTCTCGGTATAAAATGGGCCAGCCCTTCCTTTCCCATAGGTGTCGTAAGAGGCGACTAAATGCACTTAATGATCGAGGGATGGGCAGCAATATCCCTCTTAAAACATTACTAAAGCCTAACTGCTGTTGCCAACCCGCCTGCCAAACGTGGCACTACTGGCAAAACCTTCCAATTGTTCTATGTTAAGCAGTAGATAGTTAACGGTCGATATGATGATATATATAATTAAATTAATAAAAATGAGATTTATAATTCAAAAATTATTTTTATAACCAAAATATTATCGGTATATTTCTGTAAGCCTTTGAAGTTTGTATAAGCATCATTTCGCTTCGCTAAATCTAAAGATGTTCAGTGAGATCGAGAAGTTCCATGGACAGCTGTTATATGATCGTTAAAATCTCATATTAATTTGATTTACGACCCAGAAACGAGACTTATACAGTAGGGGTATTATATTCTAAATTTATTATAGTATCTAGTAATATCTGGAATGGAACTTTTTAGAGATTACTTACGTTAAAGTCTGAAATTAGTCTAAAATTTTTAATGTAAGATTTTATAATATAAACGAATATTAATTTAATACCACAGGCTGATACTGGAATACAGTTTAAGTGATATTATAATTTTTAAATGGGTGATAATGAAATAGTAACCCCGCCTGCACTAACGGTATAAGCTGGCGGGGCACCAATGACAGATGATAGGAGAGAATGAAAAGATAGGTCAGTTAGTCCATCGTGAAGAATTCCACGAGAAGTAACCACGATGGTTTCCAGAGAGAACCACATGGAGGTCTACCTGATTAGTAACATTACTAGCAATGAGGCTGTTTGACCCCATCGCTAACAATCTCTTTTCCCCGAAGTAATTATAAATTATTTTTGCATTGCACTATCTGTGAATATAACATTATATAAGGAGTCAAGATGATCGTTGAGTTGTCAGGATATCAAAATGTAACAAACAATGCCACATTCACATTGTTAAGTTAAAATTGGTTAAGTAGTTTTTGAGTTTATCTATTACTAACAAACAATCAAATCATTCCTCTTTATAATATTAGTATATATGGATTTAAAATAGCATAAGAATAGTAGAATTAGAAACACCATTATTTTTTCTTTCTTTTCTTCTCTAAGTAAAACTGAACATTTATTTTCAAAGGATTTATGAGCTGAAAAATCTTAAATATAAGTTAATAGTCAGTCTTAAATAAATGTTTAGCACCTTAACGGCTTAAACAATCTTTATGAAATTTGATAGACACATACTATATGGAGAAAGATTTAGACTACTTTTTGTCCCGGTTACAAAACATATTCTGTTCACGTGAACAAAGTCGCGGGTAAAAGCTAGTAACGATATAATTAGGAGGAGTTGTTAATACCACACGACAATTCATACAAGAAATTTTAATACCCTACATTTGTACAAGCACGGAACTGGTCTAGGTACCAATACGTTTGCGTGTGGGCGTAATTGTTAGGCTATCAGCAACACGCGGGGTAACTGAGGCAATCGAGCAAACAAACCATTGTCTACTACAGTCTATTAAGACAGTTGTAATACACTACTGTTATCTAATATTAGATCAAACAGAAACAATGTTCAAACCTGTCACGATTCATATTGCAATTAATCAGAATTTGATCATTCTAATTTTATATTTAAATTATCACTCATTTAGTTATCGGAATGTATTGTTCTACATGAGATGAGTCAAATGAAGTTAAAAACTATAAAAAAATATAATGATATAAAAAATTAAAATATTTGTATCAAGAACATTTTTTTTATTATAATTTTAAAATGTAAATTAATATTGGCAGAATGCCGAATTTTTCCCTAGAGACTACACACAACAACGTTTTTCAAAAAGGCAGCGAATATATTTCATAAATGAAATGTAAGGTATTTTATATTAATCGTTTCAGCTATTAACTGTCCACTGTTGAACATAGGCCTCCTCCTATTGGGAAGTTTTGTCAGTAGTTACCACGCTTTGTGGGCGGGTTAGCAACCTTAGTTAGGTTGTGGGGATGTTTTAAGAGCGACGCTGCTGCCCATCTCCTGATTATTTAATTCCCTTAGGCTCCTCTTACGTCCCTTAATGGCCCATTTCATACAGCAATGCATTTAAAGGGAATCAAATTTGCAACTATTGAAAGACAAGATAGCGTATGAAACTGCTATACAATCAAGGACACCAATTATACACGAACGTCACAATCTAACGCACAAAGTTTCCTTATTGGGCATGTTTGCAACTAGTACGTAGGGTATTTTATCATTATTGGATCTGATATTTTCGGCACGCACGAATAACACAGGCACCGAAATTACTGAGTGGCACACGATAGGGGGCGCGAAACGCGTCCATCAAACGGCGGGGTGGTATTTAATCAACCCGTAACATCTGGGGATGCTATTTTTACTTTAGAACGAATTGAGTGTATATTTTATCGAAGATTCGCATTAACACAAGGTGGTATCTTTCACGAATGTATCGTGAAACTACATTAAAGTTCGTGTCTAAGCTTTCAATTAATGGGCCTAAAACACAATACAAAATGACGATTTTCATGTTCGTTGAGTAGCGCGACGAAATTTATACAACTTTTATATATTACGAGTATTTTTTTTTTTGTAGTTTTTTTTTATTTTTTCTTATGATTATTTTTTATTATATTAGTTAAACAATGTATTAACTTTATTTTTATGTATTTTGTATGCAAAAATCTTATTTTATTTATGAGAAAATTTGAATATTTAAAAATTGTTTTCAGCAATAAAACCACCTTACCGTACTTATACAACTGTATTATTACATTTATTGTCTTGCTTTATCTCTATATTGTACAATGCATATAAAGTATACTCATTGTTTACCGAATTGTTTCGGCAAGAACTGACAAAAGGTTAGGTTCAAATAAAATCAATTTACTTAGATATGTATTTGATTTAAAATAAAAAAATATATAACATAGTCTAATTTAAAGAATAATTACCAAATTTAATAACGATTTTATTCAAACTATATTAGTTTATTAATAAACGATGACCTCATACTTCTACGTCTTAGCGTTTTTTAATAAACGACTTTTAAAATAAGAAAGAAATTAATACATCATAATGAAAAAAAAAAAAAATTAAAAACGCTATCTTTAAGATAAAAATACAATTTCAGAATCAAAATGTTTTTCGATCCTTTTTGCAGATAAATGTGACAGGCCTCTTAAGAGTGATTTGTATTACAGATCATCTAGTTTAATACCTACCACGATTCCTCTAATCGTACGTATAAAAACGAATACATTTTGCACCGCAATTTACATAAAATATGAATTCCCTGCCAAAAAATAAATCATTAAAAAAGAATATAGCTACTATCACTTGGAACAATATAAGGAATCTAACAATTCTAAATACATCCAAATCGGTTCAAGCAGTTAGAAGTTATGGTGGAATACCGAGACTCGCGTATACAAATGAGTCCTGAAAATATATCAGACTTTTTGTGCAGTATTGTAACAAAAAGCATTTGTAACAAGTTGTATACATATCGTATGTAACAAAACGTGATGTTTGCTTGTACAGATATCACAACAACCATTACTAACAAAAATTCATGTCGCAAATACAATATTATGGCACAATAGATCTCACTTTTTGCTGCTTTTCAATAGACGATGGTTATCACTTGTGCAAGGCAGTTCTTCTATTATAATAAAGATCGTGTCCCACAAAGAAACCGACTTCAATTGTGACAGAACCTAAAAATATATAAATTTTGATCTAAAAACTAAACTACTTAACCGATTTTGGAAAAAAATCTACGGAATAAATCTGCAAATATATCCTTTCAGATGAAAAAAGAATTTTTCAAATCGGTTTAGAACTGACGGAGTTATTAGTTAGCAAACATAAGAAAATACAACCGAATAGAAAGCCTTCTTTTTGATTTTAGTCAAAATATTGTGAGACATAATATAAATTATATTATTATATCTTATTATTATACCAAGTCTGTTAGTTTAAGTGTCTATGGAAGCACCTATTCAACAACTTATCTATAAAATGCTATATAATCAATTTCCTATCAAAAGTTAACTGTAGCTATATTAGAAGTCTTTATTTCTATAATAATTATAGTAACTTGGCAAATACACGGCACTATGCTAACATTTTAACAGAAATAAAACTACTCTTATTTCTTCATTAATTTTTTTAAATATATCAACTGTCCACTGCCGAACATAGGCCTTCTCCACAAGGGGAATTTTACCAGTAGTTACCGTGCTTGGCAAGCGAGTTGGCAACCGCAGTCAGGACTTTAGTTATCTTTAAAGAGAAACGTAACTAACAATTAGTTAAAAACAATCTCCTTTTTATGGTTAGTCCAAAAAATTTTGGTAATATTTTCAATTTATAAAAGCACCTCTAGACCAAACATAGTGTCAATCGCTGTGATTTATCGTATTTCCATTTCAACAAACGTTAATCCTGTGTTCAATACAAAGAGTAAGCAAATATAAGTCAGGCGATTTGTTCTTTCGGGTGCGAAGTGTAGACAGATATTGTTTTACGAGTGTAAGAATAATTTCATTTCCTAGATTTTCCTTGAATGCTAAGGAAAACATTTGGCAATTGTTACATGCCAACAAAGAAATAGCTACTACCACCTTTTACCCGAGATTTCGTTCACATTACCGATATATATTCACTGATCGAAGTAAATTAGCTTATCTCCTTATCCATCCTATTTAGAACGTGTATTCATAGTGATTGATTAAATATTAAAAGTTTACTAACAAACAAACTCACTTTCTCATTTAAAACATTAGTAAGAATTACTACCTACTCATTAAGAACGTTGCCTTCTAATAACAAAACGCTTAGGAGGGAAAGGGATTGTTAGTAATGGAAACTAAGAATCGCATTGCTAGCAAAATATACCCAACCAGGTCGACCTCCTTGCGGTTCTCCCTGGAAACTATCATAGTTAATTCCTCATGAATTCATCACGATGGGCTAACTGGCCTGTTTTCATTCTCATCGATCACCCTTCACTGCTGCTCCACCAGCTTAGCGTAGCGGTTAGCGCAGGCGGGGTTACCATTCCATTTTTATACATAAAAAAAATAACAAACTAACAGCCATAAAAATTAGTTATGCAGGTACTATTTACATGTAATCGTGTAAACAACGCAAAAGTTTAAAATTGCACTGCAGCCCGTCTCATTCTCTTACGAAACAGTAAGCGTAATGATAATATAATCAGAAGAATTCAACGTCGACTCTGCGAAGACGCAGTAAAAAAGTTTGCGTGCACGCTATTTTTTTGAAAGATTAATGCTGAGGCTTACTCCAAGATGACTTAAAAAGAGCCATTCCCTACAGTTTTCGTCATAAACATAATGCCTAACGCGAAAACTTTGCATTCGAGAGTGTTCAGTCGGTGCTCGCGTAAGGCAAGATCTGCCTTCCTACTATGAATTTGTTTCCGAAAGTTTCGGAGTAAAACGAAACAAAAATTTGAAGATATAATAACATAAGTATTACTGCCAGAATATTAAAATTTAGAATATTCAAATAAAAAGTGTAGTAAATAATAGTAGCATTAACGACTACAGCCATCAATCTCTATTTACGAGCTCGATTATGATACAAACAAATTTCAGTTTTATTGTAGATACAAATTTCGTTTGTACGACGAACGAAATTCAGAATTAGGTTTCGTGGTAGATCTACAAACAAGAGAACTAAGTCGAACTAAATTATTATACTCGTAGTACGTTCAAAGGTTCACGTGTTATGCGACCGTCATGAATTTCCTGTTGTTCAATAAAGTTTGAGGCGGTGTATTTTAACGAGGAAATATTTTGGTGCAGGCCAGTGACGTTATCGTTGCATGTATAGTATTATAAATCGGTCTAAATTTATTTATTATATAATTTATTGCCAGATAATCTAATGATTGTGATAAAACCAGTTTTATTTTAACACTTGCTGCTCGCTCTGGCTTTACACGAGTATACTAATAAAGTAACTTAGGCCAAATTTTCCTTTTAATATATACATACAATGTATGGAAATTTTTACCTTGAATTTTTCAGTTCTTGCTATTTTTCTTTTGTACAGATTGTATCCAAATTTTTTTAAATACACAAAAAAAAACAGCTAAATAAATACAGCCCTTCTAAAGTGATATACTTTCATACAACATTCATTTTATATATTAACAGTTGAACAGTGTAATTAATTATAATATAATATATGGTACAGTACATTTCTTATTATTTATTATAGCATTGATAAAGTTTTCAGGTCTTTAGCTAAATTACGTAGAAAGGAACCCAATTTAATGAATCAGTTTGTTAGACTGTATATTTGTTTATTATACCTCTATTATATCCACGTTAACGTTGTAATCATATTATGTAAGTTTAATTCAAAAGTGGGTATCCTAAAAGGCGACAAAGCGAGGGCGAGAGATGGACAGCAGCGCCTCTCTTAATGGACAGCCCACAAAATATCTCCATATATATATATATATATATACATATAGTTGCTTGATTTGAAAATATTTAAAAGAAAACTGTAACACATTATATACATTTCGTTTCATTAATTTACTTTAATGAAATAAAGCACATCGTTAGTTAGATCAATATTATTTTGCTCCAATTACTGAAAAAAAAAAAGTTGTTTAAACTTAGAATAACTCGTGTGTAAAAAAATAAGTATTTGTAACTAGTAATAATTACTGTATTTTTCAAGAATCATGGACTTTGAATATTAAAGTTTGCGTAAATAAAATCATAGGTAGAATATTTGTGATATAACAAAATCAATTATTCTTACATGTAAATGGATTCTTGGTAACGAAATTTGGGCAGCGGTTTTTCGGTCCGAGAATCCAATTTCACGATAGACGAACTCCAATATGCCGGCGAACTCGTTTAATTGTAACCTTAATAAATAATGAAACTTATAATTATATCCAAAGGAAACTTAGTCATATCAGAGTAACCACATCTATATAAATAAAAATTATTGCCGAGTAAGTGCATTTCTTCAGAACGGTTGCAATTATTTGGCAATTTTTTTTTTAGCTGTGGAAGAGTAATTAATAGAAGAAGGTTTTGTTGAAGGAAAATGTATGAATAATCGTACAGAAAAGTATTAAATTTAGGATAAAAAATCTCTATAAAAAAGTGAGTAAGAGAGTGAGAGGAAAGATTTAGTCTCATTTTCTTCATTCATATGCGACACATATCCATGCAAAGCCGAATGACTTTCTTAAAAAATTGTTTTACAAGTATATTTAGTTTCAATAAAAGAGCCCTTTCTTAAAAAAAATCTATTAATAAAAAAAAAATTTCACCCTCTATATTAGAGATCGCTGTATCTGTCCACTGCTGGATATAGGCTTTTCCCAATGCCTTCCAACATATATGATAATCCGCTTTTCGCACTGGAAGCCATAATTCACGGGTCCATTTCATTGTAGAGTATATGCCCATAAGTATATTAGTGATATGATTGCAATATAATCAATGGTTATTCAGTAACTTGCAAATTAGATTAATAGATGTATATACTTCTTATATATTTTTGTATTTATTTAAATTATACTTATTGAAATTAAAGTTTATTAACTTTATTTTGTTCCGTGTGATTCTGGCGTAGAGTAGGCCACCCTTTCTCTTTCCGTGGGTGTCGTAAGAGGCGGTTAAGGGAGGGCGAGGAATGAGCAGCAGTGTCCCTCTTTAAACATCTCAAAAGTCTAACTGCGATTGTCAATCCGCTTGCCAAGCGTGGCAACTACTGGCAAAACCCTCCAATGGGAAGGATAATATTTAGCAGTAAACAGTAAAAAGCTGATATAATGATGACGATTAACTATTTGTAAATATCATAATCATAAACACTTGTGCATGCACAAACACAGCTATGCAAAGTTGTGTTCCGGTTTGAAAAATGGGATATGAAAGTGAAAATATAGAGTATTAAGGCATAAGGTCAGGAAAGGTAACGCACGAGGACTATCGTGAGCACCATATTATGTTCTGTGATGTTCATAGTATAGTTCATGTTTATAAGTGACAGTTACCACTTTCCACCTGATGGTCAATTGGCTTGTTACATAAATTAAGTAAGTTCATAAAAAAAGAAATCTTATGCAGTTATTAAAAACAATCGTTACAAAATTGCGACACTTGTTAAATTAGTCGTGTGAAATGCAATTGTGCGCATACCCGCTGCCGCTTAAATGGCGGTACGGTAATGGCGCTAACCCAATTAGCTCTCTAGCTTGTAAAATAACCTACATCAAGTTAGTAGATTGACTTGTGCAGTGTACAGATTATAATACCTACTAGGCTGATGAATATAATGTAGTTTGTACTTTCGATTTATCCAGGCTTCGCGCGGGTAAAGATAAAGATAAATTTATTTACAAACGTGTGTGTAAAATAGGTACAAAAATATATATATATATATATATATATATATATATATATATATTCTTTATTGAATTAAAACATACAGTAACAACAATAAGTTAATAACAATGTTAGCAAAGGCGAATTTATCTCTAAATTTTCTTTTCTTTAAATTTTTTTCTTCCAGTCAACCTAACACAGTGGCATAGGAAGTAATGAGTGGTTAGTAGTAGTGCAAAACAGAAATTAAAATAAATATTTATGTTATTGTATAGATCTTTATATATTTATTATTGTTATATTATGTCTATATACTAAGTATATAGATCAATTGCCTATAAATAGTTGACTGTATCAATATTAGAAATCTTTAGTTCTATAGTAATTATAGTAACTTGGCAAATGCACAACACTGTACTAATATTTTCACCCTATATGCAACAGAAATAAAACTACCCTCCTTTCTTCATTATATTTTTTTTTAATATATCAGCAGTCAACTATCCACTGCTGAACATAGGCCTTCCTCATAAGAGGATTTTATCCAGGGATATGGTAGTGAATTTACAGGGTACAGAGGAATAACACCTGAGTCCTGAATCATGGTGTAATAAATCATGGGCGTAACAGTATACTCTGTTATGTTCACGGTACTATTCATGTCTATAGGCGATGGTTACCACTTTCCATCAGGTGGGCCGTCAGCTTGTTTGCCATTCTAAGTTGTATAAAAAAAAAACAAATGTTGTCAGTGTGCAGTGATTAATAATTCTACTATTGTATCCATATAAATAGCTTTCCCAACTCCATATAATTTGTATAAATTTTTTTAAACATTGAAATGGTTATAAAAAGCTATTTTGTATAATAGAAAATGCCATCGCTTACTTTTTTGTAGTCCTCATAAAGAGGAACAATTCTATTATATATTATTTTGACATATTTTAGTATTTTCGATAAAAACTTTCAGGCGACTTGATTTCTTTCAATATTTTGAACAATTATTGTCATATTTCAGTAAATTAGTTAATAATTTAATTTTTATATTATATATAGTTAATATATATATAATAGTAATCAGTTAATTTGTTGAAAACAAATTAATCCAAACTAATATTTAATCATACTGATAAATCCTCCACTTGAATTACTCTGTCTATTTACAAAAACCGCATTTAAATCCGTCGTGTAGTTTAAAAGATGTAAGCGTAGACGGCGGGAAGCCACTTTATTTTATACTAGGTATGTAGATATTTTAAAATGATGTCATTTATTTTATCGTTTTCTAATTTTCAAGCTCTTCCATTCGATACACGTATTGCCGGCAGCCATTTTGAAAATATCATAATATTAAGTTTTGCATTATTATATTGTAACTAGAATTGAACTATTCAATACTTAATTAAACACTTGTTTGAACTCTTCTAAAATATATTATACAAACTACTTACTGGGTTTGTATTTCAAGGCATTTCGTCAGACACAACGCCTTCGCCTCACAAGCTTTACAAGTAGCATTTGTACATTACAAAGCAGTCAGTGATTGCTTTCCAAATGAAGCAAGCAATTTAACCCCCCTATTGCTCTTAAACATCTCTAAAACCTGACCCGCCTGTCAAGAATGGCAACTACTGGCAAAACCTTTTAAGGAGGAGGCTTGTGTCCAACAGTGGAGGGATAATGGCTGAAATGTTAACGATGATGATTGCTCTTAAATGCCAATATAGAAAAAAATTCGCAAATAATCGAATTTGAAATTTGATATTTTTTCTCAGGGATAATTAAATATTTTACTCCAAAAAAAAAATTACAATAGTGACAATATATGGAATCTCCTGTATAATGCTATTAAATGCAAAAATAATCATTGTCCTCATAGATTTTGAGGTGGCAAAAATATCGTACACATTGAGGAATATAGTGATTTTTCTCTGTTCTAGAATTCTATAAGAAATTTAGCTTCTTAGGTATAACCGATCTGAAAGAGATACAATGGAATGAATATAAATATTGGGCCCTAAGCCTTAACGGCGTATCTAAATGCCTACATGCTCAAGGTGGAAGACTCCAGTTCAATATAATGACCCCCATCGACTACGAACCTATTTCCTTATACCCACGAGCGGCATTTCCCCAAATTGGTCCGCGTGACTTGCTATACTAGGCGCCGTGTTAGCGCTGAGGTGTAGCGGGAGTGAATGAATAAATAAAAACATAGAAATTATGGTTATGTAGTCACTTTGTAACCAGCTTAATTTCTGAAATATATAAAATGTATATTATAAAAATAGGTTTTAACGTCGATGTACCGCACCTTAACTGTAAAATAGATACTATGTCGTGAAAACTCATAAACTGCGATAGCATAACACAATCACGAATTGTGATAACATAATTTAAGATTATATTTCACAAAAAAGACCGACTTCAATTGTGGCAAAACTAGTTATTTGATTTCGAAGTTAAAGTACTGAACCGATTTTGATAGAATTTCTATAAATCAAATCTGTAAGTACGAGTATATCCTTTTATTAAAACAAAATTCTAAACAAAATCGGTTTATAACTGACAGAGTTATGAGATAACAAACATAAAAAATACATTGCATTGAGTATTTCCTTGTTTTCGAAATTTGTTGAAAACAACACATTTTTTATACTAATGGCAAACAAACTGCCTGAACGACAATGATACAGTTATCTACAAACAGCGCCATGGGTATCATGGAAATACACTATGATACACATGGTGTACCATGCGTTGCCAGTACTACATCCGTATCCCAAACACTGCCATGCAAAAATAGCTACTTCACAGCAGAAACACGGTGGGAATAAAAGTACACAAGCGGACGACTTTTATCTAAAATCTACTTCTAGAAAAATTATTATATTGCTAAAAATTTCCTAAGTAATTATAAATAATAAATAATCCTTTCCCATGGGTGTCGTAAGAGGCTACTAAGGGAGTTTAATGTCGAGGGATGGGCAGCAGTGTCTCTCTTAAATCATCCCCACCTTAACTGCGATTCCTAGAGCGCCTGCCAAACGTGGCAACTACTAGCAAAACCCCCCAATGGGGAGGCTTAAGTTTAACAATGGACAATTAAAAGCTGATTTGGTAAAGTTCTTTATCAACATCATATAAGCCTCCCCCTTAGGAGGTTTTGCCAGTAGTTGCCATGCTTGGCAGGCAGATCAGGCTTTAGAGATATATTAAGAAAGACGCTGATGCCCTACCATTCTAAAGTAATAATTATTTTAATTGAAAAAATAAACAGATAGCGGAGTATTTTTGTACAGAAAGTTCGACTAGTTTTGAATCTATCCGAGACCCTTCATAAAGCGTTAGTGGTTGTAAAGCAAACGCGTTCACGGTTATTTTTACGATCCGTTCGGATGTTACGCATGCGTTACTAATCCTGTAACCTACGGGTTCTGCTATGACTTCAGAGAATCAATGCTATAAAAGTAATAACATTTGAATATGATCTGAATTCTACAGACACATCAGATAGTTGTGCATTACACGTTTTTGTATTTTATGCACGAAAATTATTAATTCACTCTTGCGCCACCTGCCCTTTTCTATCTGTTCTCCTTTAACTAAAGGTTGTCTGTAAGAGATTGCCCTAGCGATAAGACCGCCTTTTGTACCTTTATGTGTATATTTCAATCTGTATTTCTGTTACTGTATTTC
Organism: Galleria mellonella; assembly: GCF_026898425.1. Lineage (NCBI taxonomy): Eukaryota > Metazoa > Arthropoda > Insecta > Lepidoptera > Pyralidae > Galleria > Galleria mellonella. The sequence goes on along the minus strand of NW_026442068.1, from coordinate 1,500,269 downwards.
ACTTAAATTATTCACTTGTCATTGTATATTTTTATTTATGGTGCAATAAAGAGTTAAATAAATAAATAGTTTCTGAACGAGAAATGTTTTAAGACTCTGTGCTTTTAAAGTCGTAACCCAATAGAAAGCTGTAGCCTAAATGGTCGCGTACAACACGGTTTCAGAAATGTTTTCTCCCTCGAACACTCAGGTTATGGAATGAGCTCCCTGCCGAAGTTTTCCAAAGAGACTACAGCATGGGGTTCTTCAAAAAGGGGATAAAAATCTTTTCGAACACTCTTGGTATTACAGGCGTTCATAGGGTACGGTAACCGCTTACCATCAGATGGGCCGTATGCTTGTTTATCACCAGTGGTATAAAAAAGCTCTGTTGCTAAAATACACTATTTCTTAGTGTACTCAGAGCCTTAATAACCGTTTCGAGGTCAGAGTAATAACATGAACCGATAGCACCCGCCCTCCAGCAATAGGTATAAGTTGTTAGTTTTAAAACGTTTTGATCGCCTCCAAGCCTATACGTTTACACCGTATTTTAATATTTTTATATCTTCTTGCAGTATCGTCGACGATAATTTTAGTAACGAGACAATGTTTTTAATATTTTACGTGTACTTCAGCTTCTAGTTAAGAGTATTGGGTACGTTTATATAAATAATACTTATTAATATCCTAACTGCCTGATTTTCTCTTTCTATATAATTTTTTTAACATCATTATTTTAATTGTTTACAATCCACTGCTGAATGAATGAATATAATCTATGACTAATATAAGGTAATACCATATAACTGGACCCTTCCTAAGACAAAAGATTAGGAACAAAGTCTTGAGCACATACAGATATGTTTAATCATCATCCTTAGATAACATACTTATTTAATATTATAAATGAAAAACGGGGTTTGTTTGTTTGAATCTGTAACACCAATTCTGAAGTATGATTCCCAACATACTAATATTAATTGAAGGGGAAGAATGATTTACAGAAGGCTCGAAAATTGCGTACATAACAGAAGGAGGAAAAAGAGGAAATCTTTGTTAGAACATACTATTTTGCGACAAAGGTCTTTCAAATCTTTTTCCTTAGTCGAATATAAGTTCAAATGATATGAGAAAAAAAAAATCGAATATTATTTTTTATAATTTGGAAAAGGAATATCAAAGGCAAGTTACTAGACGTGGTCGCCTCACCAATCCTTGATCATTTCATTTTATTTCAATATTAAAATTTAATACGTACTATGTCTATGATTAAAATGAAAAATTTTCGCTTAACTAACATAAAGTCCTTAGAATCTTTTTGAGTCAAGAAACTCTAGTTATAATGTCCTCATCATCGTAATATTAGCTGCTGACTGTCCACTGCTGAACATAAGCCTTCTTTTGGTGTATTTTACGCTTAACATGCCTAATGTTGATAACAGCAGTTAGGCTTTGGTGATGCTTTAAGAGAAAGATTTCTGCCCATCCCTCGACTATTAAATTCCCTTAGTCGCTTCTTAAGACACACACAAGGAAGGGCCCAAGGTGAAATATTCTAAATATAGTCAATTAGAATATGCACACACTACTTTATACGTTTAGTGCAATATGGCAGTGGACTTTGCAGAGCAAGCAAACATATTTATATTTTGCAGCAATTATTAACTAAGGAGCATAAGTTCGATTTACTATATATATATCTATAACAGATATTATATCAATTAGGAGCTATAAAAAACAGCACCAGCCAATCATTGCTTAAAACTGAATCAATATGGCAGTGGACTTTGTAGAGCAAGCATACATATTTCTATTTTACAGCAATTATTAACTAAGGAGCATAGATTCGACTTACTTTATATATCTATGACAGGTATTGTACCAATTAGGAGCTACAAAAAACAGCACGATCTAATCACTGCCTAATACTGAATCATATCAATAGAAACCTCAATTTTATTCGTGTGAAATATTATTGAATTTAAATACTTACCAATCCAAATAGTACTGTTAGTTCAATCAAATCGACCTGTCTGAACTCAGAGACTAAAGACAGAGTAATAAAAACTTAGTTGAATGAAGCTTAACTGCGGTTCAGAGATTACAAGAGGGAGACTTTGTACAAAAGTCGATTGCTTGGGTACCTCTGTTCTATTCGTATTTCTACCGTGAAGCAGTTGTGTTTGCATGGCTGTGTTTCGGTTTGAAGGGTGGGATATGGTGTGAATTTACAGGGTACAGAGGAATAACACCTGACTCCTCAGGAATGGCAACGCAAGAGGGGTATCATCGGCGAAACAGTATACTCTGTTATGTTCGTGGTACTGCTCATGTCTATAGGCGACGGTTACCACTTTCCATCAGGTGGACCGTCAGCTTGTTTGCCATTCTAAGTTGTATAAAAAGATCGAATCCCAGACTAAATTTCTGAAGTTTTTAATATTAATAAACTCTTTATTACGCACAAAAGAGATTTATACAAGAACTAGTTCTACAGAATGTACATATACAAAAAGCAGACTTATAGCTAAAAGCAATCTCATGTTTTATCTTTCATTGTCAATAAATAAGTAAACAAGTGACAATAGCCTATTGTTTATAATACTAATAATTAATTATAATTGGTTTACGATACTATATGCATCGATAGCCCAACTTCATCCGATAGATGGATTCGGGAATCAAACCCGTTATCCGGTAACTCAAGAATATGAATATATAACGATCTCAGCCTAACTACTACTACGCCGTCGACCGCACGAATACAGTGACAAATAGCACGCTGGTTGTACAGTACTACTTGCGACAGCCATAAACCGCGCTCATAAATAAGAGCTGCTATTGAGTTTGAAACGAGTTGGGCATCCCCGAATTTAAAACGTGAGTAAAGCTGACATAAATCATTACAAAACAATTAGGTATTTATGAAGTAAAATGGTCCTTATTTTTGCACTGATAAGGCACAGAATAGAAACAAATAAATAACCGCATTGTATTTAACTCTTATAAAAGTATTTATTTGTTTTTGTTGTAACAGCTGTCTCTGTCGCCTTTCTACTTTTCTAATTAAAGGAGTTACAAGTCTGTGACAGACGAATGGATGAACGGAATGACATAATTGCCACAACAATGTTCTCGTTTAGTGAAAGTAATAACTGAAACATTATTATATTTACATAAATTTTCCATTAATTTTTCACATTTATACAGTTATAGTTTTACAGTTCACTTTTCATGTAAAATTGTTATATGGCCAATAAATATTTTCTACTTTATGATCAATCTCAAATGGCTGTAATCTGTAACTTTACTCATGTGAAGTAGGATAAACTACATTATGCTAATCAGGATAAGACACATTTGTGTCAATAAACATCAATGAATCACATTCAAATTTGCTTAGCTGTTTAATTACTTTTGAATAACGAACATTTTTTTTATACTACTTAGAATGGCAAACAAGCTGACGGCCCATCTGATGGAAAGTGGTAACCGTCGCCTATAGACATGAGCAGTACCATGGACATAACAGAGTATACTGTTTCGCTCATGATACCCCCATGCGTTGCCATTACTGAGGACTTAGGTGTTATTCCTCTGTACCCAGTAAATTCACGCTATATCCCACCCTTCAAACCGAAACACAGCCATGCAAACACAACTGCTTCACGGTTGAAACACGAATGGGACAGAGGCACCCAAGCAATCTACTTTTGTACAAAGTCTCCTTCTGGTGACATTTAAAGATCTTTACAAACTTTCATATTTATAATATTAGCCGATTTTTAAATCTATTATTCCTGCTATACGTACACACAGCAATTTGTAAATAAATTACGATTCAATAATGCAATCTTATAAAGTTACATAATATTGCGCTATAAATTGTCATATTTGGCCGTATAATTAGGGCCTAATCGCGTATATATAGATACATAACAAGAATTGATTTATTTACTATATTTGTCAATTCCGATAATTGTTTCGACTTGTTCCGTATGTCTTCTTCAGGCGGCGTACAGCGCTTTACGTCTTGTCTCGGACAGCGGACTGCAGCCTGCAGCTCGCAGAACCCCTCAAAATATTAGTGCGGATGGACGTGGGGGCGGAGATAAACGGTGGCAAAATACAATAGTGCTGTTGGAGATGATAAAAAGAACTTCCGGATAAAGTCGAAATAATTGTCCAAACAATAAATATAGTAAGTTCGTAAAATTCCCGTCACACACATACATATATGGACGTCGTTAAAAAAAGAAATTAAGTTTTAATACTAATAGGGCACAATCTTGCATAATTACAACTAAATACTCGTATTTAATGACACTAATGAAAACAAAAGTACATATAATTATACACTTAATTAAACAGTTTTTTTTTTAAGTTATTAAACATTTGTCAGAAACTAATAACAATGTAAACATTTTTCAGAAACTAATAATGTAATTCGATAATTAGCATTATTTTCGAATAATGCTTATAATAGAATAGACTCTGTTTTATATAAAATATTATACGGTTAAATAAAGTCACACAAAAACCTATTTGCAGATTTATTTAAATACAAAGCTACTTGATTGTTTTTGTTTGTTGTAGAAGGAATCTAATTATACTTGACTAATTTAGAGAAGACATTTTTCTGTTTTTGGTCCTATTACTAACATACGTGAATCTTAAAAATTAATATATTAACTACTACACTAAGTATTGCTTTCAAAAACCACAATAAATTATAAATAAGTAAATATTAAAGAAAATGAAAGATCAAATAGCAAATAACTGATCTTAATGAAGTACAACCTATTTAGAGCACTGCTATTACAAACGAATCTATCGATAGAATAGCTTCAGTCAACGCTCGCATGAGAAAGAACAAAACAGCACACGTCGCCGTCTCATTCTATTATATGAATTCGTAACATGAAAGCGATTTTAAAAGATTCATTTGTACATTTAGGGGGGCTACTTTAATTTTAAAACAAGGTAGAGAGGCGTTAGTATGGCAGGACACAAAAAGTTATATCCATGGTACAGTTTATGTCTAAATATAAAATCTAGAAAAAAAAAATAGGAAAATTCTGAATTAAATTGTTGGTCATGAAGCTAGATAATTGCTAACAATACATTCTGTAACATACTCACAAAAAATAATAAAAATATATAATAAACTAATTTTAATAATTCAGAACCTAAAAACTATATGTCATTTTTTTAAAAACGTTATTATAACGAAGAAAATCTAGAAAATAGTTTGATCCTATAATAACGTATAATGAATAACAATATAAATAGTTGGAGAGTTATAATATAATATAACAGTACTTGAACTAAGATTAATAACGAGAAAAGATTTCACAGAAGCTAGAAGCCACTGAGAAAGCTATAAATAGCAGTTTATTTCTAGAGTTCTAGTTACAAAAAAGATATTACTTTTTAATTCAAAGCACGCGAATTTGTATACATGGTTAAAAGTTAGATTAACATTACAAGTATAATAACCTTTTAAGTAACTTACTATCTGAATGCTAAGAAATTATCTCAGGTATAAAAACATTATAAAAATACAGGCTTCTTATATAAAGGGGCTTTTTCCAGGATTTGGCATGCTTAAAACGCGGCTTGGCGACCGTAGTTAGAGTTGTAGTAATGTTTTAAGAAGGACGTTGTTATCTACCAGTCAGTGGATGTAGGCGGCTCAGGACTGTTCTTTACGACAATCTATGAGGGAGGCCTATATTCAGCAATGGACAGATAACAGCTAATATGACGATGATAATCAATCATTTATTCAAACGATAGATAAATCAATCAATAAATTGACCGACAAATTAATCATTAACCTAAGAAAAATACTTATATTTATTAGTAACGTTTTAAATTTAGAATCTTACTCCCGTCTTCATTTTTTCCCTTAGAATGTAATATAAGTACTACAAAATATGTGCCTACTAACATTTAAAAGACGGGCAACGCACAAGTAATTCCTCTCGTCTTGCAGGTGTTTATGGGCGACTGTAACCGTTTTCTATCAGGTGGACTGTCTGCTCGTTTGACTCTCTAATAATAGTAATTAAAAAAAAATACTATAACAATATTATCCTCATTTCACTAATGAATTTAATTGAAAATGTGAATATAGATTCGTAAGTATAATTTCCAACCTTTTGTAAAACCCTAGCGGAACAAAAATGAGGGTACAAAATCAAAAGGGCATGAACTCGTTATCGTCGCGGGGACGGTTAAACAACAATTAGTTTAAAACCAAAGTTCCATTTCGTTATTGTATAAATGTTAATTACAATTTGAGTTGCGTTTTTAAAGCACACCGACAGATTCTCTTGTTCTCGGAGTTTCGAAACTCGTGGATTATTATTTCAATTCATTTTACATTTTGCACGATTGTGGTCGGTTCTTAATAATATATGACCTTTTGCTAACTTATTAGGTTAAATTATTAATAGACATGTGGTTTTATTGAATAAGCTTTACACGTGACTTCGTTCGTGTTATATATAATTTTGTTTGTTTTTTGTTAGTTGCTATAATATTTATGTATGTCACAAAATAAATGATAATTCTTTCAATATACAAAATTTTTTTTAATTCCATGAATCTATCTAATCCAATTTTTTTTATTTCCACATAATTTATAATTAATTGATCACATTTATTAATTGCCTCACTTATTCCCTATATTTTATAATGCAAATAAAATATATTCGCTCATTAATTCATTCAAATAAAATTACCCATAGTAATTTTTATATTATATGTTTCAAAAGATGAAATATCCAGTATTGAAAAAAATACATATACGTTTTGTCATTAATTGAACAGATGTCTTTGAAAATCAGCTGTACTTTGCACTTAAATACGAGTATGTTCTAGTTCTAAACGTAAGTATTTAAAAATTGAAGGTTTAAGTAAAACATCTCGTCATGTATTTGAATATTTTTTTATGGCATCGGCTTTTTTAATTTTGCGGTGCCAATAATTTCTGTCCCGAGTTTTTAGGTCGGGTAATTTCTTTTCTACTGAAAAATAAGAAGTCTTCTGTCTCTTTTTTGTTCTTTATTCACCCAGTCGTATGAGTTTCTGAGCACATGTTCCTCATCTCTTCGCATTATACCATTTAAGACGACTTCCTGTGAGTTTTTACGATATATGTAGAAGTAATTTTTACGATATATGTAGAAGCAATTTCAAAAACTAGCATGAATAAGTGCATTTTTAAGTTTATCCATCTATATTATCATTATAATTTCTGCCTTTAACCGTCTACTGTTGAAACACTGGCCTTTCCATAGACTACCATAAGGAACGATTCTAAGCCACCTTCATCCACTAACTCTCTGCAATGCATTTAATGTCATCTCTTTATCCATTGGAGGGGCGCCATACATCCTCTCCTCATCAATTGTCAGTTCTTCGAGCTATGTTACCAGCCTATTGTCACTTCAGCACACTTATTCTTATGTTTTATCATTACCATTACCTGAATTAATAATGATTAAATTACTTTTCTCAATTGGGGTGACTTTCTTGTATCTCTCAAAATGCACACGTAAACGTAAAGAGAGAAACACCTTAAATATATTGTAGAAAACTTAGATACTGACGCTAATCTATGGCAGAAAACGTTATATTGAAATAATCCTCAAACAAAACATTTCACATTCCACTGTTTCTAGACTTATTCAGAGTTAAATGCTAAACCTAGTCGAAATCTAAGGCTATATTAATGAAGCTAAATAATTTTTCCAAAAAGGAATAGTCAAAATCTGAAAATATTCTGTCTGTCTATAATTAAATCAATGACATGACCATGTGGCCTGTATGAAAATTATAAAAAAATATTTCGGTATTCCAAAGGGAATGTTGTTCAGTTTTATAAATAACACCCACTGGGTTTCGGATTGATATACATACACTCTTAAAACGCCATCAAGACCTAAATGCGGTTGTCAACCCGCATGCCAAGTGTAGCAACTACTGGAAAGGTGTAAGTAGTGTAGTAATCCCCCCAGTAGTAGACAATAAACGGCTGTTTTGATATGGACCCTGTATATATAAACTGTTACTATAGGTACACAGATATTATGAATAAAGCAGTATTTCCGAACCGATACGACAACATAACCTTCAAGAAAAGAGCATATTCCTTTTTAAAAGGCCGGCAGCACACCTGCAATGCCGTTAGTGTTGTGGGCGGCGGTAGTCACTTACCATCAGGTGAGGCGCATGCTGGTTTGCCCCTTGTGTTGTAAAAAAAAATATTACAAAAACATTTCAAGTCGACGCCGCTTATTTCTTAAAATAAAAAACTTTTCGCAAGTCCTTTCCTCATTCAATCGTTTCGAGAGAGCTTCAAAAACAAATTTTATGGGTTCACGGCTTCAAACCTCGGGAGACGTTGATCGACATCTTTTCAAGGTAAACATCTATCCTATATCAAGAATTACTTTTATGAAAATATAAGATTGAAAATATAAGATTGAAATTAAATTGATGAAATATTTTATTTACCATTTTTTTATTTATTTAATTAACCAGTCTCATTGCTAGCAATATACTCTGTTAAGTCGACCTCCACGCGGTTCCTCCTGGAAACCATCGTGCTAAATTCCAGGTGTATTCCTCACGATGGGCTGACTAATATGCTTTTTACTTTATCCACCTATCATTCCTCACTGCTGCCTCGCCAGCGTATACCATTAGCACAGGCAGGGTTACTATTCCATTATCATCCATAAAAAAAAGCTTTATTGACCAATAGAAGATATGGTACAAAAGGCGCATTTGATGCTGCATCAGGAACTTCATTATTGGTAAAGAAAATAACAACTACTAATGTATACCTGTACAAAATACATAAATAACATAAAATAATGATTATAACACGCACACACACACGCGCACGCACGCACGCACGCACGCCCGCACGCACATATATCATATATAGCATCACAGAATCATCGACATCATCATATCAGCCGTTATCTGTCCACTACTAAACATAGCCTTTCTCCTTATAAATTGGGGGTTTTGTCAATAGTTGCCACACTTGGCCGGTGGGTTAGCAACCGCTATTAGGCTTTGGTGATGTTTTGATGAAGACTGCAGCCCATTCCTTGCCCTCCTTAGTCGCCTCTTATGACACCCACGGGAAAGGAAGAGGTGGCCTGTTCTATGCAGGGCCACACGGTCAATGACCTCCTCCGTGTTCTATAATTTCATTAATCAAAGTACAGCCATGGAAGCACAATTGTTTAGAGGCAGACTACAAACGGGACACAGGTTTCCATCCACGCAACTTTCGTTTAGTTAAACGCGTGATCAGCTTCTTGAAAATGTATTCAGAATAAAAATAATATACTAGAATAATAATAATAATTACTAGAATTATTATTATAGTACAATTATTATGAATAAAAAACTTTTTACATTTCCATGTAGTTCTAGTTATGACACAAATCTGGTGGATAAGGAACAATTTTTTTTTATTAATTCTGTTTAAAATATACAGAAAAATCTAACCTCAAAACGCTAGATAAATTTAATTCAACTCTTTAAAACATTAAGCTTTTTAATTTTAATGCAAAATTGTCAGTTCTCGCAAAGAATTGTACGTAAAAATTAAAATGGATCACGCTTGGAGAAAATAACTTCAAGAGAATACAAACGGTTCGTGCTTTATCGATGTTTGTTTTTAGTTAGTTTTTTAACTAGAATATAACAGTATTGTTATTTTAAAGAACATACTTTTTCAATTCACTCTTAAAGTAAATAAGATTGTTAACAAGATTTTTTATTATAAGAAATATGGAGGGCAAAATTTTAATTCAAGGATATGACTGGTAAATCCCCTCAAGGGGGAAGCTTATGCTCAGCAGTGGACAGTTAAAGGCTGTCATATATAAGATGTACCATGGCGTCACAGTACATTGTGTAATATAACGATTACTACTTTCATTTCATAATGCATAAAAAAAGCTATAGGCACTTGGTCTTATCTGAAATAACTTCAAACACATTATAACACTGTAATCACTGCCATTCAAAACAGTATCACTTTGATATACTCATACAATTATAAAACTAAATAGTGAGTAACAAACTTCAGACACGTAATCGCACTCCGTTTGATTACTACGCTAGTGATTAACCAAATCGCACGGAAGGCCCTTCCGTTGAGCCAATCAACCCTCACGTACCTACCTACTTGATCCGGTCGGGATTACATCAACTTCCTAGCCAATTTCGCATAACGCTTACAACTCCATTGATTAGGGAGTTGAGCTCTCAACTTTATTATTATCAGTTTATTCGAATTTTGAATTAAAAATCGCCCATGTGTAAGTCGATTAGCTTAAGCATTAAGGGAAAGGAATTTTAAAATTTGAATATAGAATGTATGATATTCTATATTCAAATTTTGAGCTAAACAGTAATGACATTAGACCGCAGATAGTGTCCATGAACTCTATGATCTAACAGTTTATTACTAGTTCCACAGTATAAATTATTATTTATACTATCTTTGGTCTATTGTGGTTTTAGTTTGGCTCTAGGCTTATTTATGTCTAGGATGAAAGAGTTCAATGATTGATAAGCTAATGACCATTATTGTTATCATTAAAGATAATAAGTCTTAAGTCCCATTGTTATTTTTTTTTTAAATTGCATCAAAATACATTAATAATATAAGATAAGCAACCTGAAGTGGCAACTAATTGGTAACTCTAAGAGCCGATAACGGATGGGGAAGAAAGGTTTCTGAACGGCGAATCCATACGAGCAAACGCAATAAAGGACGATCTCCACTAGACTGAGTGACGAAATGCTTTGGAGGGACCAGTAGATGCAGGTGACTTAGAAACATTCCTTGTTATCACAATTCCTTGTGATAGTCTATGAGGGAGGCCTATGTTCAATAGTGGATAGATTACGGCAAGCATGATGATGATGATGATGATGATGATGATGATGATATTAAAATACCTATTATAGATCCTAAATACCTATTTTTGTTTTGACAGGTTATTTTTCAGTGAAAATATTGATATTAAGTACTAGAGTTATGTTTTTTTAGCTAGCTGACTCGACCAAAATCTAATTCTCTTTCTCTTTCCATAATAAAGTTGAAAATATTCCTAACACACTAGATATACTACAATTAAAACAATATCAAATTGGTCCACTCGTGCTTAATTGGTATGCTTGTTAACAGAGTTAAATTTTATTTCTTAAAAATTTGTAAACAAAATAAAATAGATCCAAACAAGATAAATCTGTTACGTCCATGGTTTCATGTCCATAAGCGATGGTTACTACTTTTTTTTTCATCAGGTGGGCCGTCAGCTTGTTTTAATTTGCCTAAAAAAATAATATTAATAAAATACTACTTTCGTTTCCAGGTCACATTCACACGTGTGAATTTCAAGTCCCTATCTTAAACCAATCAAATGTCAAAAACACCTAACAGACTGACAGGGTTGCCACAACAATAGGGTTATGTGTGAACCCTTTTATATACCCGTAAATCGATTACGGACTAAATCCTCTATATTTGTAGGTATTGTCAAATAAGGGTTGCGAACTCGTGATGACTCTTAGGTATAATGGTATTTTAAGTAAAACAAAACTAGACTTATAAATACAGCGCCATCTAGCGTAACTTTTACAATAGATAATAGCCAACTGCTTTTTTTTTTTTGGAAATGATTTGAAATACCTAACCCAATATACAGGGGGAAGGGATTGTTAGTAATGGATACTAAGGGCCCCATTGCTAGCAATATACCTAACCAGATCGACCTTCCTCGTGGTCCCCCCTAGAAACCACCGTGCTGAATTCAAAGCGTATTTATCACGATGGGCTAACTGATCTGCCTTTTCATTCTCACCTATCATCCTTCACTGGCGTCCACCAGAGTTTACCGTTAACGCAGACGAGCTTACTATTTCATTATCATCCAGTAAAAAAATCAATACACACAGACATACACATGAATGTTAACACGAACAGTATTAAGCAGGAATTGAACCCGCGACCATTGAAAAGCGAAATAGTGTGTTAATCCATTACGCCTACAGTCTTCGAAACTTTAGATTTGTTCTATTAAAAATAAACAATTACATGCTCGTAAGTCGGGTACAAACTCATGGAAAAATAACATCAAAATCGGTCCAGAAATAACACAGATATGTTGTAACATATACATAAAGAGTACCTTTTTGATGTTGAGTAAAAATTAAGGCGGGGGATCGGGATACGTAATGCGAATACATTAAAATGTTACATACGTTGTTCTACAACATACTTTATTATTAAAAGCGACCTAAGGCGAAATTTTATACGCTCGCATTCGAACATGAAAGGCTGTGGAGTCTTTGTTACTAATAGATAATTATTTCCCTACTTTATTTTATCATATATATATATAATATAAAAAGTAAACCAGAGGTAGACTTTGTATAAAAGTCATCTGCATATATGAGTACGTTACACGTTTCTAGTCTTTACAGTTACTTCTGTCACACTCGCGTTATTATTATGTTATAACAAAAATATACACAGGCGGACTTATCCCTTAAAAAAAATTCTTCCAATCAACCTTGAGATCCCGAAAGGAGAAAGTATCTAGAGGGTTTGTATATAAAGCATAACATATATGGTGCAAAAATAATGCGATAAATAATAAATTATATTATTAGTAGCTATATATATAGTTATTAACAGAGTATATATTATATAAATAAATTTATAAATATAAATGTACATACAATAACTAGTAACTCCGCTGTCATTTGTATTGTTAAATCTTTTTCTTTGAACTTTGAAGAAATGAACAGTCTGCGCCATTCTGGTATCATTTGGGAGGGTATCGTGTCATTTAGATTATCCTTCTAAACTAATAAGGGATAAGGCAGACAAATTACAAGGTATAATAGCAGATACAGAGGCATAATAATTCCTTTTAATTGTATTAAAAGCATAATAATATATTCTGTGATATCAACTGTATTATCCATGTCTGTTGGCGATAATTACCAGCATTTTTCTATTTCAATTTAAGCATAAAATAGAAGCACTTGAAACTAGATGTTTCTTTCAATTCGTTTTTCCGTTCCTTCATTTATTATTATCAGTCACAACCCGAATATATTCTGATTCACTACTGTTTATAGATTGCACTCTATGCTTTCCAAACAATATCGTAATTTGCTTTTTGCATTTATTTTCTTTCCGCTGCCGTACGGAGATCATCGGTCCATCTGGATCGAAGGTCGCCTACGAAGCGTTTTCCTGTACATGGCCTTCAAATGATAAATGCTTTTAAGCATATAACTACAACATCGGACATAATATACTCGTATTATCTAACCTGGATTCCTTCTAAAGGCTTCATACAAGCTGTCTTCTGGCTTTCTGCAAAAATCTATGTTATCGGGACTTACCATATTCTCATTGATAAAGGCCCAATCACGAGCTTAAATGCGGAAATGGCCAGATAAACTGTTCTTGTCTTTCTAAAATAATAAAGTAATAAAATTCAAAACACAATAATACAACCATTAAAAGGAACCCACAAATTCCCTGTAATCTGTTAACTGCAGGGAAACAAACTAAGAGACAGGGATTGCGGTTGAAATAGCATGGGGAAAAACTCCATTACACAGAAGCCGATTAGACTTTCGCAATAAAGGAGAAAGTATGCAAAAACGTCATCCATTTATATTGTATATTATTCCTATGGGGCTTTAAATAAAAGCCGCTTCCGTGATATTTTATTACGTCGCAATCAAATATAGGCGTGATGGTAAGCAACCATCGTAGTCCAGTCGACGGAAAGAGTCCATAGGTACCTTTGTGCCACTTGTGTTTCTGTCACCAAGCAGTCGCGCTTGCACGGCTGTGTTTCGGTTTAAAGAATAGGACACGGCAATGTAATTACAATATTTAAAGGCTTAGTTTTCAACTATACTAATACATGACCGATATTACTTCCGTCACGATCGAACAAAATTTGGAAAGTAACAATTTTCGATCAACTAAAAACTAGTATTGTACAAATAGGCCCCGTAATCTCGGTAGTAATCAGAATATACATTAAAAAATATAAATTTCTTAAACTTTTTATTTAAATAGTTAAAATATTAACACACTCACAGAGGGTTGAATTCTAAATGGTTATTCGTAGTAATTTCTCGTTTACCCTTATATAAAGCGCGACCCCTGTCTCAAAGCCCCTCTTGTGATACTGCATATCTTCAACAATAACATTCCGCTGGGCCCGCTTTGACCCTCCATTTTTAGTAATTTTATGTGAATACGTCAGGGAACAATCTCAGATTTGATGTCGAGTATGAGACGTTCAATGACATTCTCTGTTTTTTTTTTATCGCAATAAACGTACATACTATAGTTACTATAAAATATAAAAGTGTGTTCTTAAAAGTCATATTTTTATGGTAATGAAAACATTAGATTTTGTTTCATAAACAGCTACTTCAACTGTGATAATTTTTTTACGTCTGTCTGTGAATATACAATCGAATAAGCTTCTCCATTTCTATGTCGCACTAAACATTTTAAATTCAATTGAATAAAGTTATTTAACGTTATTTATCTTACTTACCACATTTTCTGAATATAAATATTTATTCATTTATAGAAGTATTAGATATCTGCTATTTATATACAAAAGATATGTTTTCTTAAAGATTACTGCACTTAATAAAGTGCCGTCTGATATCAGACTTAGCAGAGATTATGGAAAACGAAAAGATTTTTTTTTTATTGTAAGTTATATAAATAATTAGAAAACATTCAGTCCAATGCAAACTGTATGAAACTCATGAATACAAATGATTGTATTATGCACCGATTGAACCCACAACCATTTAAAGGTGAGGCGGTATATTAAACTGAAGGGAAAGGAATTACTAGTAATGGGGTTTAAATTCCCCATTGCTAGCAATATATCCTATAAGGTCGACCTCCACACCGTTTCCTCGGGAAACCAACGTGGTTAATTATTGTTGGATTCATCACGATGCCAACTGACTTATTTCATCCTTACAAACGAATATCATCCTTCCCCCCCCCAGCGATCCTGTTAACGCAGGCAGGGTCACTATTTCATTTTCAGCCATAAATAAGTCTATCAAACCGCTGCATCGAACTCGTCAAGCATGTTACTATATCTGTATTTTGTATTGAGCTGTAGGTTTTCCAAATAAGAGAAAATAAATATCGCAAGAGTAGAGGTTGTGTAAATAAGGAAAAGTGAATCGACCCAATTTATTTCAGAAAGGATACATACAAAGTGTTGAAACAAAGTTTGTCTGGTCTTGAAAAAAACTACTTCCTAGATGGAAAACGGGTAGCTAAGTTCAACACGAAAAAAGTATTCTAGTAAATTTTAAATAGCGACATCGTACGAAAATTTAGACGTTTCGTTCCGTTTATTCATTAAATATTTCATTATTAATTCATCATCATATCAGCCTTTAAATGCTCATTGCTGGATATAAGCCTCTCCATTTGTGGTTTTGCCAGTAGATGCCGCGCTTGGCAGGCGGATTGGCAGCCGCAGTTAGGCTTTAGAGATGTTTTAAGAGGGACGCTGATGTCCATCCCTCGCCCTTTCTTAGCCGACTCTTACGACACGCACGGGAAAGGAAGGGGTGCCCTATTTTATGCCGTGACCAAACAGCAGAGATTTATTACTCTGTTACTTGTTTTTTTTTTTGATGGGAGAAAATAGAATGGTAACACTGTCTGCGCTAACGGGATACGCTGGCGGAGCACCAGTGAAAGGTGATCGATGAGAATGAAAACAGGCCAGTTAGCCCATCATGATGAATTCATCAGGAATTAACCATGATAGTTTCCAGAGGGAATCGCGAGGAGGTCAACCTGGTTGAGTATATTGCTAGCAATGGGATTCTCAGTCTCCATTACTAACAATTAGGTTATAACAAAAATGTATAGAAGCGGACTTATCTCTTCAAGGGATTTCTTTTAGTTAACCTCGAGAACCCTAAAGGAGAAAACATCTATAGGGTTTGGGTATCTTTTAAAGCATTATATATATGGCATAAAAATTATATGATAAATAGTAAATTATATTTTTATTAGCTATATAGTTAGTAACAGAGTATAGATAAATAGTTTCTGGTGCTATTTATTTATTGTTACATCAACAACGTTTTTATATAACTTATTTGAGTACAGCACTAAATATGAATATGATAGTATATGATATTATAGTTGTACGCAGCATTTGCCGAATTATAAATATTTGGAAACAGGTAATTTAAATTTGTTATTATTTCCTCCCATCTTCCGGTATTGAATGGACCATCCTTTCCTTTCCTGTGAGTGTCGTAAGAGGACACTAAATTTAATAGTCAAGGGATGGGCAACAGAGTTCTTCTTAAAATATCATCAAGACCTAACAGCGTTTACTAACCTGCCAAACGTGGCAACTACTGGCAAAACTCCTAAACTTTATAGAGGAGGCCTATGCTCAGCAGTGGACGGATGGTACGATACGGGAGAATCTAGCTTTACTATATTTATACGTTATAATTGTTGATGCAATTAAATCTGTTCACTCATTCGCTGTGACACCATCATTATAATATTATTTACATATATCGCTTGAGACGTCACTGCGTTATTATGCTAACAAGTAATAAAATGCGCTCTATATACGAGAACATATTGCTGTCAGATTTATTTGCTTCAATGGAATTGATATAGATGCGTACAAGATACCATCATATGTGAATAACTAAGTCACTCAATGGAATATCTGCTAAGCCGGGACAATCTCCCTAAAGTAGAACGTATGGTTTAAGTAATGCTGACGTAAGTACTTCGCTCCCTTGAGCGCGTACGGGCCATTCGAATTTATGTGATCTACAATGTGATATATTATTAAGAAATAAAAGATCGACTAATACGTATTGAGCACGAATACTTTGTATATTATGTGTGGATAGTTTTTATCAGCGACTTAATCTGCGTAAAGTGTGCCATGTTGATTGACTACGTGCGTGTCAAATTTTATGACTATTGTCTTAGCCATTTAAGGCGAAGAAGAAACAAAGTAATCTTATTACTAAATTCACAGATAATATAAATTGCTCCGAATATAAAGCTCAGATGGAATTGCCAGAGATATTTGTCGACTGTTGCTGGGAGAATTTAAATAAAATTTGGAACACAAATGGGCCTATACTACATCTAGGCTATACTAACATTTATCCTGATTTAAATTAAATGAAAAAAAAATATAATTGAGGCTTGAGCATACTCCTAAGCTAACATTCGTTTTGTTATGATTGGAGCAAGAATTTGTTTTGCGGAACTAAATCTTAAATGATTTCAATCAGTTAACATACTATTTTTTTTATATACTCGGCAAAGTATGGACTTCATGTATCATACTTATTTTTTCAATTAATATTCTTGTAATCGATGCGTTAGAATCATACAAATTTTATCATAATTAATATCGTTATTATTTTTTTATGATATATCTATTCTCTTCACGCTAAGCCCCTTGCGGGGTATACAGATAGAACTGACTACTAAAGATCTATATCGTTATCTCCTTGCTTGTTGCATATCAGTTCCGGAGACTCCTGACTATTCCTTCAAATAGAATACGGTCTGTGTGTAACAGGTAAAGAACCTACCTTTTTTATTTTAAAACAATGGAGGAGCAGTAGGTACATTGCCAAAATTAGAAATCTATAGTAAGTAAATTTTTTTACACATCATAAATCGTCATAGTCGTAGAATACTGACGGATCTGACAAAGATTACATATAAAGATCCGTCAGTATTCTACGATTATGATGAAATGTTTTTACTACTGTTATAGAAAAAAACAAATTGACTAAGAAAAAATTGGATCTCTATTAATTCCATATGATTTTATGAACAAAATAGAAAGAGACAGAAGACACTAATTTTTATAAACACTAACTGATATATGGAAATATCGATAGTGACATAATTATTTATATGTATATTAACCATTATAATATTACTTGTTTAATGTAAAATAATAAACAATTACTAGTAATCAAATAGAGTGGTAATTATACTACAACAACTATCAAGATACAATCGATCCAAGTCGGTCCCACCACTCGGGCAATCGCTCTTCCGAGCTCGTAACCGGATACAGAGGGAACGTCACGTGACCTCGGACTTCCTACTAAACTGACGAGCCATATCTCCACCGATCACCTTGACCTCACCACCCCTCTCTAACTATAGAGAAACACATTTCCCACCGACCATCCTGGTACAACTACACGGGTCAAAGTAAAATGGACAAATGTCGCTCGTCGGCCATCACTCTACTAAAGCAAATAAATTGACAGTTTAATTTGAGCAAAGTAAAAGGTTAGGCGTGTTTTGTGAGTAATATTTACTATATTGCAATATATATATATATATATATATATATATATATATATATATATATATATATATATATATATATATATATATATATATATATATATATATATATATATATTCTTATTGTTTTCCTATAATATCGAAAACGATTTGCTAATATATTTATATAGGACTCAACAATAATATCGGCTTTCATTACTTAGGTCGTTATGTAACTAAAATATGAACCAATATAAATAGACATTTAATTAACCTTTTTAGGGTTTCATATCTAAGTGGTATTAACGGAATACTTAGAATTACTTTTATATATTAATTTCGAATCATAAGAGGATAGATAGATAGATAGATACTCTTTATTGTTTACTCCAAAAGATTACAATAGTAAAGTTATTATAAATATAAACAATTACAAGCAATAATCACAATGAGAAAACAATTGGCGACCTTATCACTAAGAGCGATCTCTTCCAGGCAACCTTTGGATGGAGAGGAGTAATTATAAACAGTTTGATCGGAGGCACATTAAAATGATGTGGGTTGTATTTGCGTTAATTACATAGGTTCTACCAGAGGGAGACTTTGTACAAGAGTCAATTGCTTGGGTACCTCTGTCCCATTCGTGTTTCAACCGTGAGGCAGTTGTGTTTGCATGGCTGTGTTTCGGTTTGAAGGGTGGGATATGACGTGAATTTACTGGGTACAGAGGAATAACACCTGAGTCCTCAGGAATTGCAACGCATGGGGGGCATCATGGGTGAAACAGTATACTCTGTTATATCTATGGTACTGCTCATGTCTATAGGCGACGGTTACCACTTTCCATCAGTCATTCATCATCATTATCAGTCATCATCATCCATACTAAGTTAAATATCATAAAAAAATTGTAGACACAATTTATTTTTTTTTTTTTTATATATATTAAGGTTTACAAAGAAGGTATTTTTATTTAATAAGACTTACTGCGAAGTCGTTTCATGTATTATTCTCAAATGATTAGACCATGCCATCATCATTTTGTTTATGACAATATATCAAAGTTATGTATATGCTTACCGAGAATTTTGGTTCATATTCGAAAATTAAAAAATATTACTGTTGATGAATTGCATGCATGGAGTTGTCAATCATTATTATTTTATATATTTATAAAAATAGTAAATTTATTTTCAAACGGAATTCATAATAAACGAGGCCGATTACTTTCGTATTCTGTGACGATATTTACGATTTGATTGTATTTTTTTATTTTAAATTTATTATTTGATAATTAATTAAGTATTCCATGTATATTAACTTCACTCACTTTTTCGACTAAATTGCACTAACCATACAAAGTTGCGATACTTACATCGTGAAATTTAATGATAAATAAATTTCTGACAACCATTTTTCTGTCGTGAAGCGGTTGTGTTTGCATAGCTGTGTTTCGGTTTGAAGGGTGGGATACGGCAGTGAATTTACAGGATACTGAGGCATAACATCTCAGTTCTTAGGAATGGCAATGCATGGGGAGTATCATGCGCGATACAGTATACTATTATGTCCATAATACTGTTCATGTCTACAGACGATGGTTAGCGTTTTCCATCAAGTTGGTCGTAGCTTGTTTGCCATTCTAAGTTGCATAAAAACATAAAAAGGCGACATCAATCAAGAAAAAAAATGAATTATAAAATTAAAATATACATTTTGTCGAATACAAATTGAAAAAGTTATGATTTTGAAACACAAATGGACGAACATAGAACTTGTTAGTAATGCGGTCACGTAATATAATATTTACTGAAGCAATTTACAGTATTTAAAAGCAAAAATATAACGTACCTGCTCCATAGTCAACGTAGAGAATACATTATTTATTGGTGAATCCTCTGAGGGGCCGTTCGTAAAACTCAACTCGTAGCCATTTGGTTCTAGACAAATGTAAGGAATTTTTTCATATGGGTGATAAGTGAAAATGAGTTTTACGTACATATATCTTTGGTACTAGTTTCAAACGATCATTACGTGGCATACCTGATGAAGGTGCATTTTATCGAAAGACGTTTGGTAAAAGTAATGTCATGTAATTATTAGTGAGGTGAAAGTCAAAGGAGTCACTTTCTAAGATTGCTTACATCAAAAAGTAAAGAAGCAGAAAAGGTTGTAAAGTTTATACACGTTTTAGTTTTAGAATATACATTTATATATATTTAATAAGTATACGTACTGCTAAAACTATATATATTACTGTTGATCTATCAACATCGCAATATTACAGGACCTACGCTTAAACTGTAACCACAGCTAATTCTTTTATCTTAATACACGTGGAAGTTGCGTAATACAAACAAGCGTATTATAATGATTATATCATTTCAAAGTAAGTACCCAAGTATTACACAAACTGAATCGTATATATATTTTTTTTCGATAAATGATTTATCTCCGGTAAATACATTATCAATGTCCGAGAAATTCCCTGGATAGAATCAAATCAAGGCTTACCCGCTTTGGATGACTCGTGAAAATAAAAATCAAGTGGCATAAGAGTATTTTGGGTCTGTGTCCCAAAACGAAAAAACTTTGTAATGAGGAGAGAATTCATTTCCATTTATACGGTGAATCCAAATGAAAATAATGTTTGAGGATACTTTTTATAAACTTTTGAGGCAATTTTCCACTTCTTGCCAGCTAGAATTAATGTTGATGCAATTTCAGTTTTGTTGATTATAAAAACATTTGGCTCACGGAAAAAGGAAAACATATTTTTGTGTATAAATAAGAATGTTATAAAAATGGGAATAATGCTAATGTTAATACTGCATTTTGTTTTAAAATTACGCATTTGTTTTTGTAGATATTAATCTTGTCCCCTTCATGCAGATAAAGTTATGGTAACAACTAGTAATAATTTAATAAATAAGTGTATTTGCTCGTTTTGTACGGATGAACTATAAAACCTAGTGTGTAAGATATATTTATTTATATATAAATAAATATATGTGAATAAATATTTGTAAATAAAATATAATATTAATCGTGTAAGTCACCTACAATATATAAATAAATATTTGTAAATAAATAAACAAAATAAAATTTGTATTATATATGTAAGTCGCCTACACAGTAATAATATTAGGTCATCCAAATACATATCATACCATTCGGATTTGGAACACTAAGCATTGAGCTGAGCACAATTTTAAAACGAAGCCCTTTAACTCGAATGGTTTCTGTTTAAAAATTATTAAACATGTCTTAAGATTTTATGCAAATACCTACACCTATTTGTTATTCTGAACATAGAGTATTTGATATGACGTAACAAAGGCAAAGGAAGGTTCGTTTCATGAAATGTCTCGTCTAGTAAAATTGGAAACAATTTTACGATACAGAGTTAAGACCTGAACTCTGAAGTCTAAAGATTTTCGCAAAAAGAAAGCCTAGAAATGTGATGTTGGAAATCTCTCGGGTACTTAGAATTTTGGTCACTTTTTTTAGAAAAGAGCAGTCAATGGAGTGCCTCGTGGTACAAATACTAGTTCAAGACAAACTGCCTTGGACTCGTTATCCTTTGGGAATGCAGTGTATGCGCTGGACTGACCGAATTAAGTCAAATCACCTATTTGAGCATCACTCAATATTTTGGTGACACATCTCTGGAAAAGCAAGCCAGTACCAGGGGATCAATTATAAAAATCTAGTATGTATACCATCTATATAACCATTCCTCTGGCAAGAGCGACTGACTAGTTATAAAAACAAAGTGATAAACGAAAGTATTTGTGTCAATAAACTACCTATTAAATTATTTTTAATCTATTATTTCCTTTTTATTTATCTTCATATTTTTCTCTATCTTTGTCAGTTACTGTATAACTTTGTCAAAGTCGAAGTCAGGAATAAAATTTAGCTTTTTTTGTATTTTTACAATATTTCTATTAACAACTTAGTTCATAGAAGTAAAAGGTGTGGAATTAAAATAGGATTCGCATTTGTAGGTATTCTGGTATGATCAGTAATCACTGTTGTATTATTTTTCAAGCCTACAAGTGCTGTGAACCTGGCAACTTGTATGTTTCTCCGTATAGAATAACTTGTAACATTTCATTTTTCTTTCTCTGTTAAACTCGCCGACCACTTTCGTCCTTTATACAATTCGGTTTCAATGAAATTTTATATAAGGGTACTTTTGAACGAGAAATTGATCTAGATCAATCTATTTAGATGGATTTCATTTTGGTGAAAACCTGATATCAATATTTCGATATTCGATTCGATTCGAATCACATAAGAAAATACAATTTGTATTTTATTTTTAGCAGGTGGTGCATAGTTGAAATCGGGCAATATTAAATTTAGAAAGATTTATTTTAGTTGTCTTGGTTTTTTTACCTTTTCGTTAGTCTGAATTATTTTTATTGAAATTTCTAAAAGAGTATATTAATTTTAAATAATTAACGGTTACCACTTTCCATCAGGTGGGCCGTCAGCTTGTTTGCCATTCTAAGTTGTATATAAAAAAATCTTTGGTTTGGATCTTTATATTAAATAAAATAGGAAATCTTGAAACCTAATTATCTTTATTGGCGATAATAGTAACTTATCATTAGGTCAGTAGCTAGCTCGTTTGCTTCCTGTAGCGAACTCTTTGCTACATTTTTATATTCTTATTGTCATTCGAAATTTATATATTTTTTTGACATATTGTTTTTACATATTGTTTAAAAATATATTTTTGCTAAAGTCTGTCTCCTCATCTTTTCTGTAGTTTTCCATTCTAAAATCCTCTCATTGCATATTAAAAGTATTATCTCCGTTTCACTTTCTATGTTATAAAAAAAATCTTGTGGCTGATTATCTTTAAAACCATATCTATCTAATTTTACATCAGCTCACCAATAACCTAAGTTGCATAAAAAAAAAACCTTGAAGGTTATTAGTAACGATTGACATCTGACAATTTAACATATTAAATAGTCCTACCCTGCTAATTCGTAGACAAAACAAGCCAATTTGTAGTCACATGACCAATACTTACCAAGTTTTTAAAATACCTTGGGCATCAATGACCTCTATTTCTATATTATGCATCTCTCGCTTTATATATTTCTGCATCTAGCCATATTCACGCATGCATATGAGATACCTGCATATACTCGTGTGAGGTATTTATTTTCATAACTTTAATAGTCATGCATGCCATGCACAAATCATGATAATAGGCAAAATAAGAGGTAGAAAGAGCCCTTATGCCTTCTTATAAAGGAATTGGAGAGAAAATAAATAAAGCGTTCCAAAAATGTTGCCATTTAAAAAAACATATAAATATACAGAATTTTGTTTCGTAATGAAGACATTTCATAAATACAAAATAACCGATACATCCGTATGCTTATTATGTATATATCTTGATTAACTGGAGCTCAGAAGGCACCAAAACATTAGCATAATGCCAACTGATGTCGCCTCTAACCATCGCCAACTGTATTAACATACAATTTGAATTTTCTTTGCGAAAGTACCCGTGCAAAATTTGTTTACCAATTCCAAAGATGTTTCCAGGGCTTATTAAATGTCTTCAAGTGTCTTTAGTTTAATGAAAATAAATAATAAATTGGGAGTAGGTGTTACAATTTCATTGTATTTGTTTGTTAGACTCAATTTATGAAGTGTGTATGTGATATTAAAGCAAACGAATACAATAGGAAGATGAAGATAATTGTCACGAGTTAGGGGTTCTTAAAATTTTAGATAATCCCTCTCCCCCGCCCGTCTTAATCCCCCCTTCCCCCTATCTTTTTAACTACAACAAAAAATTTGAATTCTTAGTTTTAGTAAATTAATAGTAGTGCAATTTTTTTATACAAAAAAATTATGGACATTTTACTTCAATCATATCTTAAGTAACGATAATTTGATCGCTGTAATCCTATACTTTAATAAATTTTAAACATAATATAAGCAATCGAGTAAAACTGTAAAAGCATACATACAGAACCCCGATAAACGTATTCAGTATAAACTTGGCTAACATTTTGTTATTTTTGCTTATAATAAAAATATTTCACATCAGTTTCGTACAGTTCATTTTCACGTTAATAATTATTGGAACAATATTTGCTTGTTTCATACAATATTTGTATATCAAAGTTTTTCAATTGAAAAATGATAATATAGCAATAATATTTACATTGTATCGAGTATTGCTATATATTGTTTTTTCCAGACTACTAGATATGGAAAATCAGTTTACAGTTCAGTGATATATAGTAGTTAAATTTTTCTTATACTAAATAAGTGTAAAAATAATATCAACTTACTGAAAGCTGTTTGTTACATTTCAGTGCAATAAAATGTATTTAAATAAATAAACTTGTGAGTTTCCACTGTCTGATTTCACATTAACTGTAATAAGAAAATAGAAACTTTTTTTTTTTTTATGAAATCTTATATTACTTCCATTAACATTAATTCCACACTACTGACAATAAAATTGACATTGTAATACTATATCGGTAATGACTTTTATTTTATTAGACGATGGATTGGCTTCTAATCTTACTCTCCTGATAGAAAGTAACAACAAGACCTCAAATAAAATGCACTTACTCTTTGCCTTGAAATAAAGACGGGTAATATATATATTAATAACTATATATCGTAGTTATAATATCTGTACATATATTGGCCCAATAACTATTAGCTATACTATATATGTATTATATCAGAAAGAAGAACCTGCTCGCAATGAATATAGATATCCGACAGGTATGGGCGATATCGCAATAAATAGTTATCAATATACACAAGAACTCGATATATAGATATCGGATATTACCCATTTCTATCTTGAAGAATCCGAGATTGTATTTCAACAGGAATACAGAAACAGAAAAAATATTTTACCTGTATATATCCTAATAAAAAATATCTAAATATAATAACAATAGTAAAAAATATTAATACCAAGTTATTATTATTAATTTTAGTGCCCCTCCCCCCACTCTTAACTAAATACTGAGCTATAATGTACACAACGTATTTATTGCTTTAAATTCGATATTGACTGTACGTATATGTTACTTGTAAGTACATTAAATTATTTTAATCTTTAATGTACTGCGAATATTACTCATACGATATTTTATTACGTTTTTTTTTAATATTTTAATCAAAATAAGAATATTAAAAGATTTTTCTTAATTAAATCAGAAGCCATATCGACTGTAGTGCAAAAAATAAACTCTATATTTTCATTGTACCTAAATAGTGTAGCAGTTTAAAACACTGCCTCGCCTTCTGATAATTTTTAAATTCACAAATACGAAATGGTGAACAAAAAGCTTCATATAGTATATTACAGCGGTATCAAGCCTTTAAGTCCAAGGCAAGTTTTTGCCTCCCTTCGTGTGTTCTACCGTTTGTATAACAGATTGTATTCTGGGGAATTGTTTGAAATTATTTTCACAGCCACTTTATCTCATCGCACCGTTCGCCATCGACAAGGAATTCATCCTCACACGCTTTAACCTAAATAGTTACGTACAGTGAGGTTTCAAAGGATTTTTCTGCCGTGAATGCTCAGGCTGTGAAGTAAGCTCTCTACCGAGGTTTCCCTTAGGGACTAGAGTATGGGGTCCTTCAAAAAGGGTATATTAAGATTACTTCAGAGCTGCAACGCGCACGTGACACCCCTAAGAGTTACAGGCGTTCATAGGCTACAGTAATCATTTACTATTACCCGGGCTGTGTGCTTGTTTACTACCTTCGTAGTATAAAAATAAATATATTTTACTTATGTCAATTTACACATTTTCAGTCAATTCTGTAGGGTATTGGTTCAAAGAGTTATTTACATTTTCAAAAAATACAAACTAACGAGAAAAATAGAAAACTCGTAAAAAGAACTCTAAAAGAAACCGATTTAAGTTCACAATCGCCTCAAGGGGTTAACGTTTCCGGTAAAACACAGACGTGTTAAATACTTACTAAATACAGTTCCCGACGGGAAATTTTTCAGTCGAGTTAAACTGATTACCTTGATTCACTCTCTAACAATAGCTTAGTCGACACCCCTAACGGCATTGGAATAAAGCTGAGAATCGCGTGCCATTATTATACTAAAGGGTACAAACCGGATTGGGGAACCTTAAATTTAATGAACCATACTGATAATGGGTGAATTACATTATCCGAACTGCCGCGTACTAACTGACAATGTGACCATATTAAAATACATATCCTGCCATTTTGGCCTTATTTTTCAACATGGAATGTCAAACAAATTAACAATACACTCAGTGGATGGACGACATAATGAAAAAATAGTAATCTGCACCTGTAGATATCAACAGCTCCATGGCAACCTGTAGATACTAACAGATTATACAGTGACGTTCATGTTGCTTTCATACATTGCCATTTTTCAACATTATATTTTTTTTTATTAAGCGGAAATGGAATGGTGACGTATAAATATACGTTGATAGGACACCGGTGATGAAAGCAGGCCAGTTTATTTTTTATTTATGTAACTTAGAATGGCAAATTTGTTCACAGCGCATCTGAGAGACAGTGCTAACCATTTCCTGTAAACATGAATAATACCATGGGTATAAAATAGTATAGCGTGTCCTTTCATGCGTTGTATAAAGACTAAGATGTTATGTCAATTGGTCTATCGTGACGAATTCAATAAGAATTAACCACAATGATTTCAATTTAAATCGCACAGAGGTTCACATGACAGAAAGCATTACTACCAATTGGATTGTTATAATATATTACGATCTATAGTATAATGTTGACATGTTGCCACCTTACCACTTCATACACTTTTTTGTTGTTCGATTTGTTGTAATTGAATACATTTCCTATTTTATATGAACCCAACTGTGGGAAAAGATAGGTTATGTTTTTCGACTGTATATTTTTTACGCAATGAGTAGCTTATAGCTTAAATTTTACTGAATTTGTCATCATTATATTTGTCTTAATTGTAGAAGTACTACGTAGTGTAAAAACTAAAGTGATATAATAATAATATAAAATATATATACTAGCTTAGTAATCGGGTAGAAATGTGTTTAATTTTTTATTAAGGTAAATGGTATTTGGTTATTATATCTTTTTATAAATTGGCAACATTTAATTGATTTCTAGCCAAAGTAGACCGGAAAATTCAATTTTAAGATGGCCACCCTATCAATACAATAGACGTTGGATAATCTAAACGCCACCTTATAGTTCCACCTCATTACATATTCGAAGTGAACTCCAGTTTTAATGTTTGAATGCAATAGGGAATTCAAACATGATAATAAATAGGTCACAAAGTAAGGTTATGGCATTGTTTGCTTCCGTATAACACGAAAAGCAGGTACTACGCCATCAAAGTTTTCCTTTTACTTCCTTGAATTACCGGATACGAGTTTCTGTAAAAAGTTTTTCATTACTCGTAGGTAGTTCGGATAATTAATGATGTCAGGTAATGTAGATATTTTTAAATGTAGGTGCGTTACTTTTTTTAGGGTTCAATATGCAAATAGATATTAATTTTTCATGTTTACTCATGTATAACCACCAATAAGCCATTCCTTCCTTTCCCGTGGGTGTCGTAAGAGGTGACTAAGAGAGGGCGAGGGATGGGCAGCAGCATCCCTCTTAATACATCTTCAAAGCCTAACGGCGGTTACCAATCCGCCCAGCCAAGCGTAGCAACAACTGACAAAATCCCCAAAGAGGGAGGCTTATGTTTTTTTTTGATGGTTGTAAATGGTATGGTAACCTCGCCTGCGCTAACGGTATACGCTTGCGGAGCACCAGTGAAGGATGATAGATGAGAATGAAAACAGGCCAGTTAGCCCATCATGATGAATTCATCAGGAATTAACCATGATAGTTTCCAGAGAGAACCGCGAGGAGGTCGACCTGGTTGGATATATTGCTAGCAATGGGATTCTCAGTCTCTATTACTAACAATCCCTTTCCCCCAGGAGGCTTATGTTCAGCAGTGGATAGATAAAGATTGGTATGATGATGATGATATGATGACGATGATATGATTCATTTATTATATGTTAATTATATTATATGATCCAGGATAGTTATTATATTATAAAAAAAATTAATTACATGATTTTAAACGGCACATCAATATTCAAAAGACAAAGATGTCAATTTTATATAAATTTATTATATAATTTAATAATATTTTTATTAATTCTTCATTGTGATTATTTTGTTTCTTTTAATTAGATGAATAAATAGATAGATACTCTATATTATTTCCTCCAAAAGATTACAATAGTAAACTTATTATAAATATAAGGAATAATCATATTGAAAAAACAATGGGCGATCTTATCGCTAAAAGTGATCTTTTCCAGGCAACCTTTGGATGGAAAGCAGTAATTATAAAAATTTTATCGGAGGTACGATGAAAATTCTACTATTTCTAAATATGTGATACATGTAATAATGTAAATATATATCCCTACTCTAATTATTATTAAGTTCTATTTTTTTTAAACATTTTTTAGATTTTGCGTATTTTTTTATGCAACTTACAATGACAAATAAGCTGACGACCCACCTGATGGAAAGTGGTAATATTTTTTTTTACACAACTTAGAATGGCAAACAAGCTGACGGTCCACCTGATGGAAAGTGGTAACCGTCGCCTATAGACATGAGCAGTACCGTGGACATAAAGAGTATACTGTTTCGCCCATGATACCTCCCATGCGTTGCCATTTCTGAGGACTCAGGTGTTATTCCTCTGTACCCAGTAAATTGACGCCATATCCTACCCTTCAAACCGAAACACAGCCATGCAAACACAACTTCTTTCACGGTAGAAACACGAATGGGACAGAGATACCCAAGCAATCGACTTTTGTACAAAGTCTCCCTCTGGTAAATAATTTTTATTTTTAATTATATAATTAAATATAGGTTTATTGTAGATTAATGTAACGGTGTTAAATTTATTACGCCCAATGTAATGATAAATAAAAATAATATAACACTTTAGTCCCATGGGACTGGCAATACATGGGAGGTATCACGAGCAACACAGTATAGTCCTTTATAATAATATCCATGGTTCTGTTCAGGTCTATAGGCAACGATTACCATTTTCCATCAGGCGTGCCGTCAGCTTGTTTACTATTCCAAGTTGCATAAAATATATGATCATAAATGCAAAAACAACGTATAAGCTGTTATTTTATATACATTTAACATATTTAATGTTTTACTCTTGGAGTGTATCGAGTTAGAAAAGTTTGCAGCCTGCACTCTCTTTTGCAGTGCCGTGCAAAATAGACGCTGCTATACTGAAGTAGCTAGTACATATACCGAGTTAAAACGAACTGCATATCTAGTAATTTATTATTTTTTAAAGTGCATAACATCGAAGATTTAAATTCTAATATTTCATTAAAATACTACTAGTATTATAAATTTGAAAGTTTGTAAAAATGTTTAGATGTTTGTCACTCGTATATAGAATAGATTTGGATGACATTTGGCTGTTAAATGAAAATTATATTCCAACGAAATGGTCAACGCATTTGCATTGCTATTCAGCATGGAAATGCAGCAAGTATCCTAGGCACCCTACCAGCTGACAGTGATCTCAAAGATTTTTTTTTCTTTAAATATATATATATTTTTTAATTACTTGTTCTTGATCTAATAATAATAATAATTATTATTATATGATACTTTTGTACGATATTTTAGAGAATTTGTATATTCCAAATTAACACATAGGATTCTATAATCCTAGCATACAAGAGGAAAATGCAAAATACGTTATATTCATTTTTTTATGCCATAAAATTGCAAATATACATACAGCCGTTCTGATAGTAAACAGTCACCGTACTGTATGTCTGTTACAGTTTATTTTATTTATTATTTAAAAGTCATAAAGATATATTAATTTAAATCTTTCATCTTTTAACTGTATCTGCAACTATATATTACATAAAATCATTGCTAAATGAGAACCTATTTTAATGATTATTTTTAAATAACTTCAAAAGAAAGAAGTTCTCAATTCGGTTATATTTTGTTGCATTTGTTATCTCATAACTCTATCAATTGTAAACCGATTTGATTTTTTTTATCTGAAAGGATATATTTACACATTAGTTTCACAGAAATTTTATCAGTTTTATAATTTAATTTATAAATCAACATAACTGGTTTTACTACAATAGAAATCGATTTTCTAATGGACACAATCTTAATATTTATTAATAAAAAGTACGTTTAAATTTAAGTTAATTAAATATTATGTTAATAACAATAATTAAAGGATTACTAATAATAAAATTCTTAAAAAACGCAACAAAAATCTTCAGGCGTTTCCTTACACGCAAACGTAAAACAAAACTTAACCGCTACTTAGAGGGGACTTTCATTTATTTTATTAGCCATTTTAAAGGAAACAAATGGAAATCCACAGAATAGGATGCAATCTCGAACAAGACTTCACAGTAAATACATGTATTTGTTGAGCAACGGGCGCCTGAGAGTCGAATAGAATCTGCTATATTTGAATAATTTGATTATACTGGCCTGCGGTGGCGCGGCGCCCTTAACTATTCTTTATTCCTTTGTAATAAGGCCCATTATTGTACGACATATCTTAAAAGCTTATCGATCGATATAACAAAGTTGCGGTCTTATTAAGAAATAAAATAAATATTGTCGCAAATGTAATTCTAAACAGGGTAATTTTGTCGATTTTAGGGTAATGAAGAAAACGTGAAGTTGTATTTAAACTGAAAGCACAAAGTTTTTTCTCAGATTAGAAATACAAAAAAAAATGGCTTCATCTTGATCTTGATGAATCATTTTTTTATGCAAGTTATAAGATGTTGTAAACGATTATGGCTATAAAATAATACACCGATACAAGAGAAGGAAAACTGAATATAAGAATATATACCAAGCCGTCTGGCTGGAGTAGCAATTGTAAACTATTATTGTCTTTTTATAAACGACACTTGTGCGTAGCAGACCCTTTACTATGTAAAGGTCACTCCCTATTAATGGATTAATATGTATGATGTATGTATGTATATCTTTAATGCACACATACATTATTATACTTATCTGAACAACGACTTAAGATTACTACTTACTTACTATATTACTTTACGATTTATATAAGCAATAGATGATTTATCAATGATAAATTATGTATTAATTAATTTATTTATTTAAGCAAAACCACATTAAAATCATGCATTATATTTACACAAATAATACAGTATACCCTTGTAATTTTTAAAATATTTTTTTATGCAACTTAGAGTGGCAAACAAGCTGACCGCCCACCAGATGGAAAGTGGTAACCGTCGCCTTTAGACACAAGCACTACCATGGACATAACAGAGTATACCGTTTCGCCCATGATACCCCCCATGCGTTGCTATTCCCGAGGACTCAGGTGTTATTCCTCTGTACCCTGTAAAATCACGCTATATCCCATCCTTCAAACCGAAACACAGCCATATAAACACAACTGCTTCACGGTGGAAACACGAATAGGACAGAGGTACCCAAGCAAACGAATTTTGTTCAAAGTTCCCTCTGATATCAAATCGTTTATTTGGTTTGTCATATTTATAGGTCAAACTACTCTAATAATTATGTGTGTGCTATTTCTAGTTTAAATAAAAAAAAAAATGTTTACAACCATCCGACAAAAACAAGATAAAGCTCTTAAATTCTCCAAAAGAAATACTAGTAGTTCAAAGAAATCAACTCGAATAAACTCTACGAAACTCAATCTCGTAATCGAATATTCCAGAAGCTTCACTATAATAAAATTAATGAAATATTGTTTTCTATCTGGACGTTACATTTTTCCTCTGAGTTCCTTTGCCTTGTTGAATCTATAGAACCAAGCGTCACTATGACAGATTAATGGAGACCTGATTTGTCATTTCATTAGGTACCTAATCTGTAGTAATAAAATAAATAATAATATGAAAGAAGATAAATGGATCGCTGAAATATATTGTCTATTATATTATCGAGGTATATCTATCGTGTCTTAAAATTATATTTTATGCAATCAAATAAATCATCGTCATTATCATCATATCAGCTTTTAACTGTCCACTGCTGAACAGCAGCAAGCCTCTCCTTTAGGGTATTTTGCCAGTAGTTGCCACGCTTGGCAGGCGGATTGGCAACCGCAGTTAAACTTTGGAGATGTTTTAAAAGAGACGCTACAGCCTATCCCTTGTACATGATAAAAATATATTTTATACCCAACTGTTAAATAAGTAATTTATTTCAAATACAGGCATGAATATTTTCTTTTAAATGCCGATGTTATTTTTTAACCCGACTACTAAATAAAAGTGTATATTGTTATTCTGATATAGGTGCATAAGTACACACACATACGAAAGAATTTTTTGTAATTTAAAATATGAAAGTGTGTCTTGAATATAATTTTGACAACTTAGAAATATTATTAATATTTTTTCTATCAATATTTGTGTAAAAAATTGACAAGTATTAGGTATGATTTTAAAACAAATCTATCCTATTAAGAAGAAAAAGCGTACATCTAAATTTTGTGAAATTGAGTAATATGTCAAAAAATTATCTAATGTAATTTTTCTGTCTAGAACTTTTTTCAATATTTTCACGATATAACGATTTCGGAAAACATAAACGCACCGCGTTTTATTACAACCTATTAACAAATATATATATATATATATCACAAAGTTTTTTTCACTGTATCTTTCAAATGCCGAAACTTGATCGAATAACATAAACGATCAGCAAGTTTGATCTCTGTTAATAGAATTGACTTGAAATATAATTCACTTTGAATTGAAGCATTTGGCGTTCCATTGTTTCTGCCTACCCTAATGGGAGACAGGCGTGACAGATATGTATGTATGTATAATTCACTTAATTGTGTAATGAGAATACAAAGCATTTTAATGTTGATCGATGTATTTTTTTTTGCTAAGCAAAATCTTATTTATAGTCTGAACTTTCAATACAATATATATTTATTTCTACCAGACAGCCTTTCTCGATAGCATAAAAAAGAATTTGGTAGATTAGTAAATATTTCATAACTCAGCACAACAATAAAAGGCATAACAAAACAATATTGCTGTAAAAATTAACTGATGGAAAATGAGCTAGGCACTTTTGTTACTTGCAGACATTATTATAGGGATTGCGTGTTGGCCGTTATTTGGTACGGGTCAACGACCTACAATGTCTTTAACCTGAATCTAACAAAATGAATTACTAAATACAAGTGTGCTCTTTTTGTTATGTAACCCTTGGCCGTGTTAATACAGATATTGTCACTTATTTGTTTTATATTTGTACAGAAACAATGTGTCTACTAATATATCTTCATGATTCAGTTTGTTCCGAAAATAAAATAATACTGCTTACAAGAAGAAAACTTTAAAATTATAATTATCAAGGTTAGTTCGGTATCTATCTATAAACAAAATTTTATATCGGTGATAATAGAATGATACAATAGTAGCTAGTCATTATCTTATATATTTTATTTATATTATAATTATCATTATATATATATATATATATATATATATATATATATATATATATATATATATATATATATATATATCATATATATATATACGTATTCGTGATTCACTGTTCATCAAAGGTTAACTATTAAATAATGCTACTAGCTACACTAAATCTATCTTTTGTACCACATTTTCTTTTAGTTAATTAAGTTATTTAAATAAAATAAATAAATAACACCTCCCATGCTAGCGTTTCTCAATGAGGTATTATATGTAAGGATGAATTCAAGTCAGTGAATTTGTAAGGAATCAGGAATTAACTACAATGATTTATAAGACCAGAATAAAATTCAGTCTGACCAACACTGGGAAAGGAACAAATTGGTAGTGTTGTTAGCAATAAACTAGGTGTACCTCCGTATAGCCCTTCCTGGAAATCAACGTGTTTAATTTCCTGTAAATTTTGCCAAGGTGGACCAAGTGACCAGACTTCGTCCTCATCTATCATCATCCACTAGTCAGCCGTATTGATATACCCGGTCAGTGTATGCCAGTCCTTAAAAGCGAAGGCGAGATTACCATTCCACTTTCGTCCTATAAAAATATAGAAAAGACATGACGTATGGAACCCCACTGTATTTCCAAACGCGTTTCCTATAAGAATTTATCACATCGATTATAACATAATGGATCCGTAATTGTTACATGTTTTATCATAGATTTATTACGATGCACATAATTACAGAAATATGTTTGTTTATAAAAACATATACCTACTATTCATTCTCCAGACATATTGCGTGACAATGGCATGATATTTTTTATGATATTGTTCGAATATTTTTGCCGAATTATTTCCATTTGTTTTCCTGTACTGTTTTACTGACGTAAGTGATTCGCTTATATTGTTAAAAGTACCTAAAATTGTAAAATCCTGAATATTATTTCAAAATTAAGATTTCAATAATACTCGTATCATTTTACTAATGTATTTTACTATTTCACTGATCATCATATCAGACATTAACTACTACACTCCACTGCTGAACATTATCCTTCTCCTTGGGGGGTTTCGTCTGTAGTTACCAGACTTGGCAAGCGGGTTGGCAACCACAGTTAGGCTTTGATGGTTTAAGAGGACCGCTGCTGCCTATCCTTCGACTATTAAATTAGTTTAGTCGTCTCTTACACCTACGGAAAAGGAAGGCGTAGACCATTCAATGCCAAGACCACACGGCTTACTATTAGTAATAAAATTGTAACTAGATTATGTTTGTTCTGACATCACGTAAAAACTACTGCGCCGAATTAGATGCGACTTTTACAGTTATATTTCTAAAGTGGTAACTTAAAATCTGGTGTATATTTTATTAGGCTACGCCATCTATAAATTGTCTAATTAATTAGATTTGTTACTTCTAAATCCACGTGTACAAAGTAGCGGGTAATAAAGCTTCTTAATAAAATTAATACATTTAAAATAGATTAAATAAATATAAATTGATTTTTTACAACAACAATCAATCAAAACTGTTAGGCCTTAGCAGCAAACAATGGCGTAAATTTTGTATGTAATGAAGCTAATATGATAAAAAAAAATGCTTCTATACACCAGCTTCAAGAATAGACAGAGAATATAGAATGTCAAAATTTTAAAAATTTTAGATAAATTAAAAAAAAAAGACATTCATTTAAAATTTATTAATAAAGGTTTTTGACCTTATCGTCTTTGTAGGTAATATCTTAACACGTGCCTTGTATAGACGCTTGTTTCGGAAATTCTTGATTTCTCTGTTACGGTATTAAGTATAATAATTCTGTCGATATCTTGCGTCTATATCCCTTTAATTGCTTATTGTGTAAATATATTTTCTTTTTTCGTCTAATATTCCCTCTGTATAGCCAACTATCTATGTTGTGTGACTTTTACCGAATAAATTAGTATTTTCAGCATCCTATTTATTACAATAGATCTCTATGACAATTATAATATCGTCCATTCAGTTATTTAAGAGTGACTGAGTAACAAAATTAAGTGTATGCACAAAATATAATTATAAAGTTACAATACTATTATGAAGGATTCATTAACCCTGTTCAGTTATAGTTAAATTTAATCGATAGTTAACTAATATATATGCATTAATGTCAATTTAGATGTTAGATTATATTTAATTACTTTTCACAAATAATTGCATCTAATAATATCCAAACACCTTTATAAAATTTCACGCATATTACTGTAGTATTCCCTTTTTCTTATACAATAGAATAATATGAATAAATTTACTTAATTATATTTTGTGAAAAGTGTACGTCTTATATGAATATTCAAATTATATTCGATCCAATTTACAATTATCCTTCGCTAAGCCAAAACAATATTAATGATCTTCGTAGCGTTAAAAATAATTTTAAATTAACTGTATACTAATAAATCACAACAGTTTAATAATAATTTAAAGGTACCTGGTTCTATCTACGCAAGGTCCTATATGAAACTCGTAACAATCAAACAATCTAATGGCTAGATGCCATGTCAAAGGAATTTCATAAAATGGGCACGGTGGAAATACCTTTCTTTGGGGGAAACAGTAGAAACGAATAGTGAAAAAATCTTAAGTGACGCTTCGCGTGACCGAGGTGGTCAATGAAATTCGGCCGACATATAAATAAAAAATTCCGATGCGATAAATAAAAAAAATCTTAAAGATTGGTTTGTGTTTAAATGTGTGCCAGGACAAAATAGTGATAAAAATTGGATCATTAGTCAAGTATTCCATCTGACTGGTGATCCAATCGTTATAGTATAAGTACATTACTAAATAGACGTTTAAGTTCATGTTTAAACCGAAACCAGTTTTTTTATTATTGTAATTTATATTTCCAGTTACACAGTATAACATTATACTGAAAGGTAAGACAGATATAGAAAACAATTTTAAAGATACGTCCACTGTTACGCGCAAAGCTCTCGCACTCAATCGAGCTTATGTGGCTGAATGAATTTGAAAGAGATTTGATATATATTTAAATACATTTTATCATTATTCATGCGGCCGAACTTGAGGGTTAAGTAGTAGAGTAATAAATTTGCAAAATTTATAAGTTAAGGCCGAGTTTGATGTTGAAAATACTCAGTTGTAATCAACCAACTAGGTTGTAATATTTCGAATAATATTTAGTAGAATGTAAACAATCGAAACAAAATTACCAATTGGGTCCAAAATTATATAATATATTTAATATATAATATTGTGTACAAAATTACCAAAGTCGACTTTGAATAGAAGTATCAAAAAATAAATGGCTGTTGCAATCATAATAGATTTATTTATTTATTTATACTTTATTCTACTTAGAGATTACACTGTTATAACTTATTGAAATGAATGAAATGAAATGAAATGTTTTTTTTTGCTAGAATGTAGGTAGTTTTCGATGAAAGAGGTTTACATTTCCCATATATTATACATTCTGCCTCTATGTCGGCGTGCAAATTATTAACAATATGAAAAATTTACATAATTTTACATTATATTTCCCCTTATTAGTCGTACTATGTAACACACACATAATTTATTATTTTGAATATGGATGCACAACAAGTGAGCTTAACTCTCTATTAGAATTTTCTTCCAAGCAAATCATGAGAAGAAAGGAGCATTAATTATCAGCGGGCAGTATGGGTACGATAAAAAGAGAAAACAATAGTTGTGGTGTGTCTACTAAGGAATTATGCTTACTTAAATACATATGAACTTATATAATTACATTCAAAATACATAATTGTCTATATAGAATAATAAATATATATAAATATTACAATTACATATACAAGATACGTGTGCACACACATACACAAACATAATCATCATATCAGTCTTTAACTGTCCACTGCTGAACATATATTAAAGTAATCAAATTATAAATATAATTGTGAGAGATTGGTGCCTGAGATAGGTATAAGAATACCTGTATTACAGGTCACCAGGGCCTCACTCCGCAGGGTTACTTACTAAGTACTTGTAATATAATAAGTAAATTCAATGTAATAAATATAATTTATAGGAAGAGATAATTAATTATAAACTAATCTGGAAGTTGTGTGTGTGCGCGTATGTATGCGTGTGTCTGTAGGTGTATGCGTATCTCTCGCTGTACATAAGCCTCCCCCTGGGGATTTTTTCCAGTATTTGCCACGCTTGGCAGCCGAATTAGCAACTGCAGGTAGGTTTTAACGATGTTTAAGAGAGATGTTGCTGCCCATCTCTCGCCTTCCCTTAGTCGCCTCTTACGATATCCACAGAAAAGGAAGGGGTGACCTTTTCTATGCCGGGACCACATGACCACAAAAAAGTCACAGAATATAATAATGAGGTTTAAATTAGGTTAATCGTTTTATTATAAAAGATACATTATATACGTATAATTGTAAATGTTAACAGCCCAGTGACACATTAACATAATATATTGTATTTCTTGTATTAATAAATTCTATATAATATGAAATCTTTTAGGTCCCCACATGAGCAAGCAAATACTCAGGTAGATTTCACAGGCTTTCAAAAAACACGTCACGTAAATTACAGTGAACTACGGGCAATTTGTAGGGTGTTACGGCGAACCTTAGAATTCAAGACGCATCAATATCGCTTTAAGTGCCGGTAAAATTTATTGAACTCCGCCTCTGATTGAACCCGTATAAAGTTTGCTTATTTGTATATTGGGCAGTTTGTATATTTGGAAATCGATAACCAGGTCACCTAAATAAATTATAT
This sequence comes from Galleria mellonella, assembly GCF_026898425.1. Classification (NCBI taxonomy): domain Eukaryota; kingdom Metazoa; phylum Arthropoda; class Insecta; order Lepidoptera; family Pyralidae; genus Galleria; species Galleria mellonella. Next base: position 1,461,495 of record NW_026442068.1, on the reverse strand, counting down.
TGATTATAACAGCTGATACCATGATCATTTCACCCCATAATCATTGTCCATTACCAAATGTACGGTAAATCATTCTGTCCTATTTTTAAATTACTTTAAAATTAAGATGGATATCAAATTACCTGTATATATATTCTATTAATTAATGTAGTAAGTACGAATGTTTGTAACGATGGATGGTGATTTGGGCGTTTATTATGCTTTCACACAAAAACTACTGGTCAAATATTTGAATGAAATTTGGTATATAAGTAAGTTTTTTACAAAAAACTTTATACAAAAATCGATTGCTTGGGGACCTCTGTCCCATTCGTGTTTCAACCGTAAAGCAGTTGTGTCTGCATGGCTGTGTTTCGGTTTGAAGGGTGGAATATGGCGTGAATTTACAGGTTACAGAGAAATAACACCTGACTCCTCAGGAATAGCAACCCATGGGGGGATATCATGGGCGAAACAGTAAACTCTGTTATGTTCATGGTATTGCTCATGTCTATAGGCGACGGTTACCACTTTCCATCAGATGGGCCGTCAGCTTGTTTGCCATTCTCAGTAGTATAAAAAAAAGTTACATAGTAGGTTTATTTTAATATATATAACACAGGGGGCAAACGAGCATATGGCTTACCTGATAGTAAGTAACTACCTCCGCCCATGAGCACCCACAACACCAGGGCCATTGCAGACGCGCTGCCGGCTTTTTAAAAAGGAATATGCTCTTCTTTTTGATGGTTAAGATACTTTATGCACTAATTCACGCGTGCGGAGCTGCGGATTATAACTAGTAATGCGTGGTGTGACATAAAATTGCAGATTATGGAGGTGCAACACCTTAATTATTTAGAATGACAACACATAACAATTGTTTTAGACATGCCAAAATGTTCTGTGACATTCAAAGTAATGCTTATGTCTATATTTTTCAAAGCAATAAGTTTTACTCAGTATTAGTCCTCATTTTAGCCACGATTAGAATAGTTATTTTATGCAGTACAAATTCTTTATTACCTATTCGTATAAAGAACAGTACTCATTCAATATTTTTCTTTAATTTTTTTTTTTATTAATAGACTAAGATGCAATAATGTGCCAACTTATGCTTATGATATACAATGGTGAGGCATTAGTGGAAAATGCAACGATGAAAGTGAAGTCGGATCAGTTAGCCCATCGTGGCAAATTTGCAACAATTTAATCATGGTGGTTTCAAAAAGGCGTCGCGTGTAAGTCGACCTGCTAGGGTATATTGCTAGCAATGAGGACTAATATCTATCTCGTTAACAAGATAAATGAATAGACAATACACCTAGCTACTGTAGCTTTTAGAATTAGCGGTTTAGCTATTACAAAACATACATTATCCTAAAGTCAGATCTGGTTTATGTGTAAATATTGAATTTTCGAAAACGCCCGTCCAGCTTCCGTACCAAAACCCACGTGCCGTGTTTCAAAGGGTCCTTTCCAATTTGTTCATGTCACAAAATAGAAATTTACCTAAATTCGACTAGAAAGGCAACGGTCGTCTCAAAACGTACTACGTTTATTCACTCGCCATTTGTGCTACTTTATTGGAATTGTACCTTTAAAAACCCTTTCGTATCGAGACCTACGGATTGGTGTGTATATGTAGATGCCTATTGGCCCATTTTTTTGTGTTGAAACGCGTGATGTTTTATATAAGTTCGAGACATGCTTTCGATCGACCGGTGCCAAGCAGTATTTCGTATTGCTCTTTAGATGTGAAACAGTTATCGCACGGGTCCTTTGTTTGCCACTTTATAAGAAAATATAACAATAGCATGAATAACGAAATAGCTGAAACGCAATTTGAATAGGGAAAATAGCTTTTAAAATTAGTTTTGTTTAGTTTTTGATGTAGGTTCAGTGACAAACGCGTATTACGCGATTAAATATTCAAAACAATAGTTCTTATCCATACTTGTAACATAGGTAAATGTGAAAGTTTGTGGTGGCTTGCAGCTCTTCGGTTGAATTGTTAAACCACCATGTTATGAAGTTTGGCATACACGTAGTAATGTTAATGTAGAAGAACATATGCTTTTTTTATCCCGATCACGCGAAAAAAGTTGCAAACTAATCTATTGATGATAATTGCCTATACCCATGAGTTGCTTTACGTACATTTTAATTATAAATTATCATATTCTTATATGCAGAAATAAACAAACATGAAATAAAAATATATACAATCGATACCATTTACGTATTACAATTATATTTCGTCCACAATAAAATTTTCTCCCACGAACGCTCAGGCTGTGGAATGAGCCCCCTTGAACCATCCCCATCCGATTCTTCAAAAAGGGTATATTAAGGTTTCCTCAAGGCCAGCTATCACACGTGACACACCTAGTCTTGTAGGCGTCCATATATATGTCCATATATACGTCCATATATACGGGCTATAAGCATGTTTATCATCTTTGTGGTATAAAAAAAAAATATTTCATAAAATTTAAAATTGTGTGAACTAAACTACTCAATTTTGGTAAAATTAAGATAAATGGGACTAATCTGAAAAAATGTCCTTTCAGATAAGAAAATAATTTTCCAAATCGGTTTTTTATTGACGGAATTATGAGGTAACAAACATAAAAGAAGACCACCGAATTAAAAAACTTATTTCTTTTTTTTGTAGTCAGTTATAAATAGGATTTAAATATGTGTGAGAATAATAATTTAATAATTTTGCTGATACTAGTAACGATATTATAAATTCTACATATAAATTCTTACGAACTAAGTAAGATTTGTTGCTACATTGTGCCAGATTTTAAGGTTATTTATTTATAACCTTTACAATTTGGGGTTCGGGTATTAGGTATTCTGTGTTTCAGACTAAAATCGATATACCAAGGCCCTTGGAAGGTAAACAAAGAGCACTTATTCATAGGCTATTTTATATTAATTTCTATTCCCAATTTCATCTCCCTGACGATAGAATTTGAAAATTCATAGAATTTTGTTAATTTTGGATTTTGTTATGGTACATAGATAAAACATAAGAATGCTCACAGAAGAAAAGTAGCACTTACAAGATGGCAACGAATACTGACTTAATTAAAGACGTTTTAAATATGAATAAACAATGAAAAGTATAATGATTAAAAGACGATAGAATAATAAGGTGGGTGGATAGGAACCAAGTGTGACAGGGGGTGAGCTCCTTAATAAACCTCTCCCACCTGTCTCGCCGAAGTTCCGCAATACAACTCTTCGCGCTGTATAACTCGTAAGCGGGTTCGGTTGGGTTCTGAGGGATAGTGATCTTACGTTCGTGTGGTCGAGTTCTTCTCACAAAGCAGAGCCCTTTCCTCATCAGGTAAGTTTCATCTGCGGTCGCCCGTATCCGGAGCCTCCCTGGAGAAGTTCTTGACTGCCAACTGTAAAAGCTATGATAGCACTTCGATGGTCGCGATCGTGTACTCGACGGACTCAACGAAGTCCGGGATGCGGTGCAGCACCGGAATGTCCGTCGAGTCGAGGACTTTCTCGAACCGGCTCCAGTCCGTAACTGTTTTTAATTTCGCCATAACCTCAGAGGGCAGACGTATGGTGAGTGCGAGGGGCCAGTGTCGTCTGAGGTGAACCTCTACAGAATTCAGCTTCAGGGCTACGTTCTTTAGTAAGACCAGGTCGAGAATGCTGAGACTATGTAAATCATGAATTTTAATATGCAAGAAAGGAGAACAACACCATATTGCGTATTAAATTTATCACAGCGACATCTAGTGGCAAAAAATTAAATCAAAGTCACCACGAAAAATCTAAACAGATGCATATTAAATATCATCGAATACACTGGTAATATTCATAATTACACTCATGCATTATTCTTCCTAAGAACCAAAATATACTGTGTCCCCAAAACTGAAACAAAGGCATATAAGCACATCTGCTTGAACATGAATGAGATTTAGTCGTTTTCGATATAGACATTTTTATCTAGTATCTAATACTATGTATGACACTCCCTCTTGCCAACTAAAACGTTTACAAGCGTGCATTAGGAACGCAGGTCTCCTTAATTAAAGTCAGCTGAGTCCTATTCACAGTCCAAACTTGAGTGGTTGAAGTTACTTACGCAGGTGGGCACTTTTGTCCTACTTATAAATATTTAAAATGAGTACGTCATTTTGTAGCACATCGCCGTGCCTCATTATACCCGCAGCTGACGTAATTTATGTAGGACCAGTGGCTGATTACTTAGCCGAGCCTTAAAATAATAAGCATCCTAATAATCTACAGGAGCACGAGTCCAACGAAAAATCTCCCTTGAAAATTTTAATTAAAATTCCGTACCTACGTTATTTTACATTGCCTTTAAGTTATAATTTTCGATTAGTTATGAAACTGGAAAAGCGTATATTACATTTTTTAAGACTCCCCGCCGTAATAAATATATTTTACGGTTGAATATTTGATTATTAAAAAGTAAAACGCTACCAATTCTATATTATGTAGACTGTAATATTTAAACAAGATTTAGTCTTTTTATATTTACTATTAAAGTCTACTTATCTCTCCCTTACTTCGAAATTTAAAATAGCATTTTTTAAGCGATTAAATAAATTATCTATACTTATAATAAATCTGTAGAGAGGTCAATTCTGTAGATGAAATATATTTCTAAATAACTATCGGGGGGTGATAAGTGATCGATACTGATGCCAAAAATGCAATCAGTAAAATTTTTGTCTGTCTGTTTGTTCGTTATAGAAACAAAAACTACTGGACGAATTTTAACGAAATCTTGCTACAATTATTCTTCATACTTCTGGACTGGTTATACTATACTTTTCATCACGCTACGATCAATAGGAGCAGAGCAGTGAAGGGAAATGTTAGGAAAACGGGAGAAGTTACTCCATTTTTAAGCTTCCGTCGCGTGTGCAACCTTAATGACCACTTTTTAAAATGTAAAAGGTCCACCCGCGCGACACCGGGACGGACCGCTAGTTGAAAATAAAATAATAAACAATAACTAAGCAAGGATTATTTTTAATATGTTTAAAAACATATTATTGATATCTATGTATTTATTTACTTTATCTCACCTATCACCTTTAATATTAAAGAATCAACTCTATTCAGTGTGCCTTACTGAAACGTGTATATTATTTTCTTTTCTATCTGAACTCCAAGAAAGGTATTTTAACTTCAGCAGAAGATTACATCTATGATCCTTTTCTACGAAGGTATAAAAATAAATTGTCTATGATGTAACTATTTCGAAATAGTTTAATAACACACGGCTCGTGCAAAGGGCCCAAGGCAAATAATAAATCTTTCTATGCCTCACCAACACAATTTTCAAGTTCACCACAATCAGCACAAGGTTATCTCTCGATCTCCCGACATATTCCAGCCTTTATTACTGCAATCTTACCGACTTCTGTTTAATTGTTTGAATCAAGATCGTAATACTTGGTAATAGAGTTCCTGTTGTGAGCAATAATAAAACTGTTTATACATAACCCCTTTGCTTGGCGAGTTGTTTGTGAGCCGTAGTGTTCTCCCACGCGAATACTCATTGCTTTTGTATGGCACAAGTAGAAAAATAATGATCGGTTAAGCCTAAGGAATTATAAGGAATTAAAGAGACAGCTTCCAGAAATATTATTATCACTAATTATATTGATGTAAAAAATTTTAAAAATAAAAAATATCAAAGTATACTTGGACATATTCACACAGCGCTGGAATGCCATCTAGATGCAAACTAAGTAGATCTCCTACACATTGACTGTACTAGAATCTCTTTATATATTTATATTTTTCATGTTTTCGTGTGTGTTTCATGCTACCAGTCATTACAAAGGGCTAAAAAATAATTGATATGCATATACAATATATGTACATATACATATACATATACATATACATATACATATACATATACATATACATATACATATACATATACATATACATATACATATACATATACATATACATATACATATACATATACATATACATATACATATACATATACATATACATATACATATACATATACATATACATATACATATACATATACATATACATATACATATACATATACATATACATATACATATACATATACATATACATATATAACAAAGCCGGCCATCTACGATTTGTTTTTAATATAATATATTCTTATACAAATTTACTTAAAATTGAAATCGGGCATTTTATGTAAAAAATATATTATTACCGACGATGATTACAATGTAGGATTTATTGGAATTCTAGATAACTGTCACTTTTTAGCAAATTGGGTTAAAAATAAAAAGACAAAAGTCTTCAGTTCTAAAATTAATTCATAATATGTTCGACATTTTCATAAATAAGGAAGATTCTGTACTAGTAGATTTTGAGTCTATTTTATTTGAAGATAATATACGAATACTTATACATTTTGACTTTAACAGACGAAACAGAAACAGTATACTTTCAGACTTTCGATTATAACAATTTTATAGAGTGATAATGTACTTACAAACTTTTGACCCTAACAGTTTTATAAGGGGATACTATACTTGCATACTTTTGAGCCTGACACTTTTACAGGAATATAACTTACTTACAGACTTTTTACCTTAATGATTTTATAAGGGGATAATATATTTACTAGTAGAATGAACATGCCTGAATGCCTGAATGAGGCCATTTAATTACAAGGCGATACTGTAATTTATGACACTATATGGATCTCCATATAACCTAGATTCTACAGTATGGGGTACTTCAAAAAAAGTATCTTAAGATTCTTTCTAGGTCAGCAACACGCACGAGATACCCCTAATGTTGCAGGGTACAGCGACCGTTTACCATCAAACGCGTTGTATGCTTGTTTGCCACCTTTGTGGTATAAAAAAATACTTAAAAAACCGCAAGTGTCACTTAGTTTTAAAATGTGGAACAACATCTCATGCTCTATTTTTCCTCCAATTTACAATCTTGGTATTTTTAAAAGATGTGTGAAAAAGTAGCTAGTAAGTCAAAATAGCAAAGTCATGCGATGAATTAAGTTCACCTAGCTGGTTGATTCAGGGAGGAAAGGAATTCACATGCGATTCTCCCTAGAAACCATCGTGGTTAATTCTTACACTTGAATTCGTCATAATGGGCTAACTGAACTGCCTTTATCCTCATCTATCATCCCTCATTGGTGCCCCGCCAGCGTATACTGATAGTGCAGGCTAGGTTACTATTCCATTATCATCCGTAAAAATAAACTGCTTGATCCAGTGCATTGATTGTGCACCGAATATTGCTTTTGCAGGCATTTGTTGCATCATCACATGTCTAGTTATTTTAAATATATTTAGACATATTTTGATGTGGTTATTTGGTTGGTTGGTTTGTGTGGATATTGTAAGGATGTCTGTGTATAAGCAAATATAAAAAGTGTGTGTGGGTTTTCACTCCAACTATTATATGGAGGCATAATGTACTTGCAGAATTTTGACCTTAATTATTTTATAGGAGGACAATGTACTTATAAATTTAGCACTAACTATGGAAATAATGTATTTGTCGATTACGATTTTGTAATAAGCACTGATTAAAAAAATCGAGTAAATTATTAGTTCAATTGACGAATCAATAGGTTAAGCCTATAATTAATGGTGTTGCTATTGACAACTGAGCACCAAACTTGCCTGTCTGCTTCTAATAGCGTCGTAGCGTATGATTTGCGGCACCACCCAAACTAGACAACACAGAGGCATGCGGTTTGGGTTAATTAACTACTGACTGAAAACTTGTTACAATAGAGTCGAGTAATTTGGAAATTGTTAATAAACGCAGCGTCAATTGTTAGTAAGACAATCCGCGTTATCGGATTTTGTTCTTTTTTTCAATCGGATTATTCGGCAACTATAATTAAATTCCTAAATCCGTTAGGAGTATTAAATATATTTAATTTATTTTAAAGATTAATCAAACACTGCACTAAATATCTTTTTAATGAATCCTAGTGATCCTATATTGACATATTTCAGTTCGACTATTCTTATATTGAAAACTTTTAAAAAAGTAAAAAAATAAAAATGTATTTTATCAGGTAAATGAGATACATTGATTTCAAAAATAAGACTGTCGATGTATATCGATAGGAAATTAAAACGGAAAACCATTACAAGCGAATCATCTCGGCGAATACACACAGACGCACCCGAATATAAAAATGTTATCGAAATATGGAAAACGTTTGTAATGTTCAGACGTTTGGATGTTTGTAACTTAATCTTTTTTTTTTATACAACTTAGAATGGCAAACAAGCCGACGGCCCATCCGATGGAAAGTGGTAACCGTCGCCTATAGACATGAGCAGTACCATGGACATAACAGAGTATACTGTTTCGCCCATGATACCCCCCATGCGTTGCCATTCCTGAGGACTCAGGTGTTATTCCTCTATACCCAGTAAATTCACGCCGTATCCCACCCTCCAAACTGAAACACAGTCATGCAAACACAACTGCTTCACGCTTGAAACACGAATGGGATAGAGGTACCCACGCAATCGACTTTTGTACAAAGTCTCTCTCTGGTATCACGCTTAAAAGGCTGAATAAATTTGAACAGCATTTGGTATACGGATTATAATCTATAATCTAGATTAACACTTGCTCATAGTGTTTTAATACTAATTTACGCTGGAGAAGTCAGGGTTATAGACAGTATTTTAAACCTTCGTGTGTAAGTGAAATTAAAAACAATCGAGATCGCAACTCGTATCTTAGGTGATATTTAGCCCATTCTTCTAAGCCCATTGATACACAAAATATACATTAGAAAAGAATTATATCAAAATCGGTATAGAAATTAGCGACTTAATCATGTCACATAAAAATATTTACAGTCGATGATAGGTTCTCCTAAGTTGTTTAAAAAAATAAAAAAACGATTTCATTTCATCAAATCTTTTGAAAGTCGCTTAAAAACAAAATTTAATGACAATAGATTATACACAAAGATTTATTTACGTTCACATTTATGTTTAATAGGTACATAGATATGCATATGCCACCAATAATTTTGTATAATTTTCAAAATTTAAATATTCCCACCAAAGGAACTATACCACGGATATTAAAAAGAAAACAACGAGTACGTAAGTTATAAGGCGAGTTTATGCCGTGGCTTCTTAAGACAAAGGTAAAAAAAATTGAAGGTAATTCAATAGCGGAGCGAGATAGAGATGAAGGCAACGGTCTGGAATGCACTCAACGGAAATAGATAAGTGACTGAGATCCCCTTTTATCTGAGAGAAAAGCAAAACGCGAGGTAAATTGACCTTGTGTTTTGCACTCTTTGTTAAACAAAGACGTTTTATGGGCCCGTCTCGATTTTCTAGGTCGTACAGTATTTTTGTTACAAAAAAATCTTAATAGATAGATACAGGATTGTAAAGAAAACGAATTCATTTTTTTACAACATTCATTATCATCGTCAGCGTCATCATTATCTCAGCCATTATCTGTCCACTGCTGAACATAAGCCTACCCTACAGACTGCCATAAGGAACGGTCCTGAGTCACCTGCATCCACTGACTCCTTGCAATGCATTGAGATCGTCACTCTATCTAGTAGATGTCGTCATACACTGCATTTGCCCGCACGGGGTCACCACTCAGAAACCTTTCTTCCCCATTAGTTGTCGATTCTTTGAGCTATGTGATCAGCCCATTGCCACTTCAGCTTACTTTGGTTCTTTGCAGATATCCTCGTCTCGGATTCTATCACGCAAAGAAACCCTGAACATAGCCCTCTCCATAGACCGCTGAGTAATTTGATGCTTTTGCATACAGGCAACCGTGAAGGACCATGTTTCGGTTCTATAAGTCATCACTGGCAACATGTATTGTTCACAGACCATCGTCTTCAAACTTTGAAGTATTTTGAATGAAAATATGAGGCGTGGTTTTCCGAATGCTGCCCATCCGAATTAGATTCATTAATATTGCATATTGATGAATCTAATCCAAAATATGTTATTAATCTTTAACGTCCAACATTTAATTATATATCATGCTTAATGTAATTAGTAGGGTTTTAAGTTTAAAACGCGAATTATTATTAGTACCTAAATAAAATTAAGTAGCGTAAATAATGTTATTTTATGAGTAAATAGTTCTGAAATTACTTTAAATTAGGTACTTTATTTACCATTTAATAAATAATTAAATAGTATTTAGACCCAACACACTAACTAAATTAACAAACCTAATTATAATTTTATTTGTACGTGTCTTTATTATTTTATTTGTTTTTCACTATATGCATCCCGCGGTTTCACTTATGTGAATCAGTGAATAATGTATTCTATATGCTAAGTTACGATATAAATATATTAGATAGTTAAATGTACCCGTATACCAAACTTTAATCATTTCCGTTTAGTACATTTTGCATGAAAGATCAACAAATATGCATCCATCTATCGTTACAAACTTTCGCATTCATAATATTAATAGGATGTATTATTGTTACCCGTTTACGTATAGTACCCTTTGATGTCAGATTCTAGGTTCTAGGCTGTCATCGTTACACACAAAGGTCTCTGACATATCTTACGTTAGTGCACTCCTAAACAAGAGTTAAGCGATGTCCGTCTGAAACAACTAAACAACGTTAGTGTAATTAGTCAAGGTCCACTAGTCATGGAGTGATTAGAGTATGCTCAATTTTCAACCTCTATTGTCACACCGAGTGGTCTCGGCACAAAATGGGCCATATATTCCTTTTCCGTAAGTGTCGTAACAGGCAACTAAGGGAAGGCGAGGGATAGGGTAGTACCGTCCCTCTTAAAATATCGAAACTACTAGCAAAACACTCCAATGGGTAGGCTTATGTTCGACAGTATACTATTAAAGGCTGATATAACAATTATAATAGTTTTATTTTCATTATGCTCTATTGAATCAAAATATAGTGATACTATAGTTTGATTCAATCTTTAAAACTTGCTACTATAGTAGTTACTATAGCGGTTGTCATATGGTCCAGATATAGAATGGATCAATGACCACTTTCTCATGAGCATCGCAAAAAGTGACTAAGATATTTAATTAATGATCAAAAGATGGGTGGCAGCGTTCCTCTTGAAACATCACCAAATTCTAACTGCGGTTGCCAACGCACCTGCCAAGCATGACAACCGTTGGCAAAATCCTCCAAAGCTGAGGCCTATGTTCAAAGGTGAAGAATTAACAATATTTACCATCACTGTCTTTAAAATGATAATTAGATATTTTTAAGCAAAAAGCGTATATCCTGTATTAGTCATATTTTAACTTTAATGACAAAAAGCCATCATTTATAAGTTATTTTAAATTAATTAACTAAACTAGCAATAATAGACTTTTAAAAATTAAGAATCACTGTAGAAATGGCAATTACGCAAACTTAGTAATCCATGAAACCTCTAAAGGATTCCACAACGAGAATTAATGCCTATTTCATTTGAAAGGCCCGTAAATTCTTTGAACATAAAACCTCAGAGGCAAAACATTTGAAAAAAAAACAGCCCATCGAATACTGGCGGGACAAGCGGATCGGATGTGATCTACCTCATACGATTGCAACTACGTAATACGATTCTCATAAAAGAAAATACGATTCGGTTGAATGGTAACGAGATTTAGAATCTTAAATGGCCTAAGGTGTTTGGAATTAAGGACGCGATATTTTTATACTACTAAGTATAAAGAAAAAGGTATTAAAACTATTCAATATAAAAAAGTATAAAACTATTCAGGCTGAACCTCTACATATTCCTTGGTTTTGTGGAATTAAAATCAATAGGTACTGTATTAAATTAGCTGTTCGTCTACGATCTGGTCATTATCTATCAAAAAAATTTGCACATATGATGAGAAAGTCCTTGTCACCCTATTGTCAAACTTGTAATACCGTCGATGATGTGCATTACATTCTATTAGAGTGTCGTATTAACACGAAGGAAAGAGAAGAATTTATTCATTCATTCAACTTAAATAAATTTAATGTTGGTTTTATTCAATCTCTGTAAATTATTGATGCCCATTAATTCTTCTCTTTCCGCCTCTAGGGAAAGTAGATAAAGTTTTGTTTGAGAAATCAGTTCAGGGTACAATAGGACTGATACACCTGAAGAAGGTGAAAGCCCTTAAAATAATATTTAAAAAAAAAGTATGCCTATGCTAAGTATCCTGTATATTTTGTGATATCCATACTGCTATTGGAGACAGTTACCACTTTTAATGACGTGGGCTATCAGTTCACTTGCAATTTCGTGTTGCATAAAAATAATATTGGCAATTCAAATTCAAATCAGATGTATTGAATTTTTTTTTTTTATTTATTCAAAAACACTTGTTTAGAAATATTTTTAAATAGTCATTTTATATACAGTATATTAGAATTCCAAGTTACATTCAGAGTTTTTTTTTTATAATATAGGGATTAAACGAAAATGCGGCTCACCTGATGGTAAGTGACTACGATCACCTATAAGCGCCATGAGTTTAAAGCTATCACATTTTTCTTACATATTTGCATAAGCATTACATAATAAAACTGTTTTAAAGATAATATGGCAGAATGAGATTGAACATGAAAATGACTGAAAATTGTGATGAATGGAAAAGAAAAGCATATTATCTCAAAAATTTGAATAAAGATGATGATAACTACGTAAAAAAAAATATTAATAAACTTAGTCTATATTAATAGAACTTATTAGGTATGGGTAATATAGATATCCGATATCTATATATTGGGTTCCTCTGGATTTAATAGCGAAAAAAGGTCATCACCCATTTCGATATCATCCATATCGATCGGATACCTATTTTCGAATATGTTAAAAGTCTATTATTCAATTTTTTTTTTTTTTTTTTTGGATTACAGATTTTTTAACATACTCGACATTGGATCAGTGTAAAGATATCTGATAGAGATCAGTATAATATCCATTTGTGTTTCAACCGTAAAGCAGTTGTGTTTGCATGGCTGTGTTTCGGTTTGGAGAGGTTAGTTATGGCGTGAATTTACAGGGTACAGAGAAATAACACCTGAGTCCTCAGGAATGGCAACGCATGGGGGGTATCATGGGCCAAACAGTATACTCTGTTATGCCCATGGTACTGCTCATGTCTATAGGCGACGGTTGCCAATTTCCATCAGGTGGACCGTCAGCTTGTTTGCCATTCTAAGTAGTATAAAAAAAATATTGTAGGAGTAACTTAAATACACAGATACTGCTATTATGATCCGTCCCTAGAACTTAATGAAAATGATAACAAACGAATAATTAACCAGACCATAAATTCATAGTCTTAATTCTCATGTATTAATCCAATACCTTAATAGTCGAGTCTATATATTAAAACTGTATTCAGCACCTAGTGGGCATGTAAGCATATAACTGTGCTATTAAGAAGTCCATTCAAGTAGGCAGTGGAAAACCACAAAGAGAATGCTCCACTCATGAACCACTTCTGTTTCTTGGCATACTTTCAGTACGTTTGATCTCATTTAAAGAATAAAACTTTTAATGATAATGGCTGCCGGCTCGTCTAATCTTTGTTGAAACATTTACTTGAAATAAGAAAATTTAAGATTTTCCTTTTTTTTTTTTAAATAGCTACTTCAATGTTAACAAATTTAATATGAAACCAACAAGGGAGTAAATTCAATTGATCGTAAAAAGTTTTTTTCCTAAATCTGTTAGAAATTGTGTAAAATGTTATACCATAAAAATACCTATAGGAATTGAAAATCTTTTCGAACATGCAAAAATGTTCAAGAAACAAGGAAAATAAAACCTTTGACAATCGATCAAATTTAAAGCAAATTTGTGTGTGACTTTAACGTATTTTTCTCTATTATATAGAATGCATAATTTTAAGCTAAATAGTAATAGATATTAGTTAATTAGAAAATATTTTTTGTATTACGTATGTATTACTACAACCACGATATATGCCTGTGGAGTACAAGCCACATTTATTTAAAGTTCTTTATTCTATTATTTACCAAATTCTAAATTGACACGCATCTCTATTGTTTTCTTCCGGCGCAAGTCTTCTAAATTCCTTACGCTAATATACATATATTTTCAATTTCCATTACTGGTTTCCTTTGTCGCCCACAAAACCTATTTAAAATATAAAAAATAAATATATGATAAATATAATCGTCGTGGGATAATAAGAAGCATTGTGTTTTAGTGAACGTGACATTCAATATGCTAACATTTTATCGAACATATTAAATATAAAACATTGTAAGAAGTCGAATGAATCATCTCGATAGCGGCAGGTTCGCTTTCTTTCACATCATATTCTGGCAGACCAGAGGTAGACTTTGCACAAAATCGTTTGCTTGGGTACCTATGTCCCATGGGTGTTACTACCGTCAAGCAGTAGTGTTTGCATGACGACGTTTCGGTTTGAAGGCAATTTGATGGCAATGAATTTTCAGGCTGTGCTCTGTATAGTTTCTGAGAGCTAAGGTGTTATATCCTAGTCCTCAGGAATGGCAACGCATGTGGGATATCATGGGCGAAACTGTATCTGTTATGTCCATAGTACTGTTCATCTCTATAGGTGACGGTTACCATTTTCCATCAGTTGGGTCTTCAGCTTGTTTGTTATTCTGTTGCATAAAAAGAAATTTAGCATATGTGCGAGTATGCCGACTGTTACATTCACCACCACGACAATAGTCTTTAAAATATCTTTGACTACCCCATTAAAGATTATTATCGTAAATATATTTTATTAAATATACTAAATAAAAATAAAATACGCCAAGAACTAAGTAATGTTATTACTTTCTGTTCGTTAACTTTAAAAGCTTTTCAACGTGTATTTTATTGTAAGCACGTTGAAAAATCAACTGTGTAAATAAAGCCAATTCAACTGAGATCTCGATAAAAGAAAGCTAGTTATAGTTTGATATGACAAGATATTATCGATAAAGTATATAAATAGCCAGAAGATTAATGATAACGTTTTATTTAATATCGAAGTTAGTAAAGACATAAAAACATACTTTTAAATTTTTTACAATGAAAGGGTTACAATCTTTGTACATTAAATATTAAATTTTTAATTTTTTTTTTTTGTATCTGAAACAAATATCTATTCTTTTTATTTCTATAAGTAGATAGTAACTTTTATAGTATCCTATAGGCCAAAAATGCACTTAGATGGTGTTAAAATATATTAAAAATTGTACAATTTAAAATAATTTCAAACTCTTCTAAATTTTCCACTGCTACTCTATGTAGAATGGAAATTTTACGTATTTAGAATAATTATTGTACAAACACCAAATATGCATATCATTGGTGTGACGCCTTCGTGGATTATGCTTATATGAACTTCATTAAGTTAATACCTTCAACCTTCTCTCTTGTACAAACAATATACAGTAACTGTTATTCGGAATGTTATGTCATATCCATGCAGTACAATACTATAGAGTATTGTCATTGGAAATTTATATGTATTAAATGGATGATAATGGAATGGTAACCCCGCCCGCGCTATCGGTATACACCGGCGGGGCACCAATGAAGAATGATAGGTGAGGATGAAATAGGTCAGCCCATCGTGACGAATTCAACAAGAATTGTTCACGATGTTTTCCAGGGGGAACCACGTGGAGGTCGACCTAATAAGGTATATTGCTAGCAGTGGGGCTATCAAACTCCATTGCTAACAATCGTTTTCCCCCCAATTTATATGTATTAGGTGTCGTGTGGTCCCGGTATTTAATGGTTAACCCCTTCCTTAGGTGTCGTAAGAGGCGATTGAGGGAGCTTAAAGATAGAGGGATAGGCAGCAATGTCAACATCACCAAAGCCTTACTGCAGCTGCCAACCTGCCTGCTAAGCGTGGCAACTACTGGCAAAATCATTATTTATGGAGGAAGTCTATGTTCAACAATCGACTGGTAACAGCTAATATCGTCATAGTCGTAGAATACTAACGGATCTTTATATGTAATATTCGTCAGATCCGTCAGTATTCTACGACTATGACGATATGATGATGAGAATTATTAGGAATATTAGGTGAATTAGAGTTAAATTAATAAATATATTCTACTAATCTTAACTCTGGCCGTGCATGCATCTAACTGGCCGTGTGGTCCCACCATTGAATAGGCCACTACTTCCTTTCCCATGGGTGGCGTAAGAACCGACTAAAGGAGTGTGAGGGATGGGCAGCAGGGTCTCTATTAAACATTTCTTAAGCTTGATTGAGGTTGCCAATTCGCCTGCCAAGCATGGCACCTACTAGCAGAACCCCCAAGGGAGAGGCTTATGTTCAGCAGTGGACGATTAAAGACTGATATGATAAATCTTAACTACTTTTTATTTCTTTAGTAATTATGTACAGTTATTAACTAGCTGTATCTGTATCTTTACTATATAACTTACCTGTGTACTAAATTTCATTCAAATTCGTTCAGACGGTATATAAATATCCTAAGATCTTTACAAACTTGGGCGGCGGTAGTCACTTACCACCATGCTCGTTTGCCCCCTGTGTTATAAAAAAAAAACCTTTATATATGTATATGTATATATATATAAGACTAGTGGGATATTTCTCCGTCATCTGTTATTAATGAAAAACAATTAGCTTTGTTATTTTCAACCTATTTAAAAAAACAGTATGTTCTCAATTAGTTTTTTTATTATTTGCTACTGCAGTACTCCATCATTTATGAACGGATTTGGAAAATTCTATTTTTTTATCTGATAAGTTATACTTTCAGATTCACTAAATTTTAACCTGTTATCATTATATTGTACACTTTCATAAAAATATTTCTCTTGCCAATACTCTTTGATTCCTTCTTTTATTGTATAAAAAATATTAGGAACGCTTTATTAAAAATAGTTTTTTTACTTATAATTATTCTTAGGAACGTCTAGAGACTTGTTAACGCTCGCTGTTAACCGTGTCTAGTTATCGGCAAGACAAATTACATAGCTCGATCACCACACAGCGAATAGTTCGCATAATTAGAACTGCAATATCCGGTCGTTCGGCCACGTCTGGACATTCGCCCAGATAGCACGGCTAATTGAAACTCGCCAAGATTATATCTTCGACCGTTTTCTATTTTTGAAAGTGGTCGTTTTCTTTTTCTGTAATTACACTGTTTCCTTTTAACTTTTTCGATTTTGCTCACGATAAGTACTTGCTTGAATGCATAAATTTAAATACGATTCAGTACAAGTTAGTTGCTACTATACCATACCATATCAGCCATTAACTGGCTATTGTCAAACATAGGCTTTACTCATTTTTTTTATACAACTAAGAATGGCAAACAAGCTGACGGTCCACCTGATGGAAAGTGGTAACCGTCGCCTATAGATATGAGCAGTATCATGGACATAACAGAGTATACTGTTTCGCCCATGGTACCCTCCCATGCGTTGCCATTCCTGAGGACTCAGGTGTTATTCCTCTATACCCAGTAAATTCATGCCATATCCCACCCTTCAAACCGAAACACAGCCATGCAAATACAGCTGCTTCACGGTTGAAACACGAATGGAACAGAGGTACCCAAGCAATCGACTTTTGTGCAAAGTCTCCCTCATAAGCGCAGGATATTGCTAGTAGTTGCCATGTTTAGCAGGCGGTTCGGCAACCGCAGTTAGGCCTTGGTAATGTTTTAAGAGAGATGCTGCTGCTCATCTCTTGGCCATTAAGTTGCCTTAGCCCCCTTTTAGAACACCAACAGGAAAGAAAATGTTGATTCTTTGTCGGGATCACACGACAACTGCTATAATAGGCTTCGCACGAATAAAAAGGCAGAAGATTTAAATGTTTTTTTTTTTTTAATGAAATGTAATTTTGCTCGCTAATAACGTAGCCTTTTTAAAAAACATTAAAGTCTATTTGAGTTTATCTTAAGATATTTACTCTTTATAAATATTAAGAGCTTATAGCGGAGAGATGGGCAGTAGCATCCCTCTTGAAACGTCATCAAAAGCTAAACTGTGGCTGCCAACCCGCCTGTCAATCGTAGCAACCATTGGCAAAACCCTTCTTTTGGCGGGGGGAAAAGGATTGTTGGAGACTGAGAATCCCATTGCTAGCAATATACCCAACCAGGTCGACGTCCTCGCGGTTCTCCCCGGTAACTATCATGGTTAATTCCTGATGAATTCATCATGATGGGCTAACTGACCTGTTTTCATTCTCATTTATCACGCTTCACTGGTGCTCCGCCAGTGTATCCCGTTAGCGCAGGCAGGATTACCATACCATTTTCACCCATTAAAAATAAACCCCCCTTTTGGGGAAGGCTACGTTCAGCAGTGGACAGTTAATGGCTAATACAATAATATAACAAATAGATTAGATGATAATGATAACAACTGTGAAATGACCCAGTTTATTGATGTTTACATTAATTTGGATACGTTATTAAAATATTTATAACTAATTTATGCTTTAACTGAATCATGTATAGAATAATTATGAACATAGCGTAAATGAATGTTTAATGACTTATCGTGCTAATTTTATTACATTTAGTAAATGTATACAGTCAAACAGAACATACTAAATGATATCAATGACTTTGAATAATTTGTAGAAAATATAAAAATCATACAAAGAAAAAAGTTTTTTTTTTTATACTACTTAGAATGGCAAACAAGCCGATGGCCCACCCGATGGAAAGCGGTAACCGTCGCTCATAGACATGAGCAGTACCATGGACATAACAGAGTATACTGTTTCGCCCATGATACCCCCCCATGAGGACTCAGATGTTATTCCTCTGTACCCAGTAATATATATAATTAAAATTAATTTAAAATCTGTATTTCGTTCAAAGATTAGTAGCGTTTTCAAACTGCAAAATGTTTTCACTCAATACTTTCATTCATCATTGATTGATCGTTAGGTTATGTTTACTTAAATATACAAAAAAAAATTACCAAAGAGAAATTTTGTACAAAAATCATTTGCTTGAGTACCTCTGTTTCCACCGTGAAGCAGTTGTGTTTGCATGCCTGTGTTTCAATTTGAAGGGTGTTTCGATATGGCAGTGAATTTACAAGGTATACAGGTATAACACCTAAGTCCTCAGGAATGGTAACACATGTGGGTAATAATGAGCGAAAGGGTACACTTTGTTATGTCCAAGATACTGCTCATGTCTATAGGCGACGGTTACCACTTTTATCAGGTGGGCCGTCAGCTTGTTTGCCATTCTAAGTTGCATAACAAAAAAAATCTATTTATATCTAATAAAAATTATAATAAGACATTAATTGAATCTTATTAATACTATAATAATAAGGGAGTACAATAGGGATTTTTTAGGATTTACTTAAGGGCGGCAGATTAACATAAGGGCAATAGATAGATAGATAGATAGATAATTTATTTGCATTACTTACAGCACACAAATTACAACATACATATACAAAAAAAAGCGAGATAACATAAATGACAAAAAAATACACAAAGCCAAATGCAACTTTTGTTTGTGAGTGTGCCATAGCAATACAATATATAGATAATAAAATAAATAGATACCTTGCAATCTGTTCACCATATAGTATATAAGTCTTTATCTAGAGCCATGCGTATAGAAAAGCTGATCAGAATAGTAAAAAAATCGATCATTTGAAAGCCGCCACGAGCTTGCGTTACGTGCGAATCGACAGTCTTTTCAATTGTTGAAGTACCCATTTTGGGTTCACTTAACATCCCTTTTGAATATCCGATGCGCTCGAATAATTATTTTTTCCTATTTTGTGCCCTTCCGTACCGACCACTCCCACCATGCAAACTGTCAGATTACCATACCTCCGTAATCAGAGATACGTGGAGGTATTTTTTTACGCTTTGAAAATCTACAGATTCTCTTCCCGATGGAAGTATATTTCAAATAACTCTTTTTTATTTTTACCATGTAATCTTTAAAATCCAATATATATCTATGATGCATCTATGAGTAAATCACCATTTAGCTTCGTGAGCTCCCCTACTATAAATGTGACAGTGTGTAAACATGAATATTGAAATTAGCATTAATACCATATGTATAAATTTCAAGAGACTACAGCATTTGGTTCTTCAAAAAAGGGATAAAGAGGTTTCAAGGTCGACAACGCGCGCGTAATAGATACCCCTGATATTGCAGGGCGCTCATAGGCTACGGTAACCGCTTACCATCAGGTGGGCTGTACGCTTGCCATCTTAGTGGTATAAAAAAAAATATAAACCTACGTGGTTTTCGAATGTTAACACAACATGTTTTCTGTAATTTGTAATATTTTGTAATAATAAAAAAAATAGATATTTATGAAGCATTCAAATTTTATCATTTATATGAATTAAAGGATTTTAAATGGAATTTGGTACACAGGTAAATCATATTGATATAGGTATTTTGTAAATATATACTATTATATATTTACAAAGTGCCTACATATACTATATTTATATATGTAGGTAATTTAACTTCACAGTAGAAGAGATCTCTTTATGCAAACTTTGGCTCTGTACAAGAATTGAATTTGAGAAAATTCGTATACAGAGCTGCCGTGTTAGGCACAACGCCAAACGGTACAGTAAAGTAAAACATAATCACTCGAATAAATCAAAACTTTCTCTGTATATAGGTAAGCAAAGTAAAATCATATTTGTTTTAGCAATTTTTTTATTAAATTTCTATCTTCATATCGGCCGTTAACTGTCCACTGCTGAACATAGGCCTACTCCATAATGGGTGTTTTGTCAGTAGTTGCCACGCTTGGCAGGCGGATTGGCATTTGCAGATAGGACTTAATGATGTTTTAAGAGGAACACTGTTGCCCATTTCTCCACAATTAAGGTTATGAGAAAGAAAGGGATGGTCTATTCTATGCCGAAACCACAAGGCTTTATAGAAGAACATTATGGTTTACACTCCTTATAATATATATATATATATATAACATAATACATTAATAAATAATAATATTTATCTCTCTTTATAGATCTGAAGAACAGATTTATTCGAAATAAAAAGGTTTATTTTAGAAACTAATATTCCAACTATTAGAAATAAAACAGTAAAATCGAATATGCCAAATGAATACCAAAAATGTAAAATGTCATAAAAGTTTCCTAAACTGAACGCGCGTTCCGAATGTATTCCATTTCCTTTCGATCGAATCTGATAATATGAAATAGTGATGGAAACATTTATTATTTTTATTCGAATGTTTTATTCTTATCAAAATGCTCTTTTTTATTATAGCACGACATGTGACCACACTATTTGGAGTGAACCCAGAGACAGCGTGGTCTATAAATGTAATCAATCATAACAATTCAAAAAGTATATTTTTAAGAACTGTAGATGTTTGGTAAGTTAGTCTTGTATATCACATACAACTTTTGTATTGATAATACGAATATATATATATATATATATATATATATATATATATATATATATATATATATATATATATATATATATATATATATATATATCAGATATTATATCTATGCATATCTTATATCCATTTACTACATACGAACACTCAGAAACTTATTTGTAATAAATGGTAATATTACAGTATACATATTACAGTATAAATATTAAAAATATGATAGTGTGTTTGCTTATGTCAATGCCTTAACAATTCAATCATGAAATTTCGCATGCTATTTGTATAAGAAAATTATTATTATTATCAAGAGATAAAAAATAAAATTTACATATTTAGAATTTACTAAAGGTACTGAGATCAGTTTGAATTTGAAGTCGTTGGCAACATATAAGTAGATAAAATCGTCCAAGTGTTTTTTTTTTTTTTTATTTAATTATCATACATAAATACATTAAAAAAAATAGATTTTTAGTACCACTTAAACCTCTTGGGCTTGTGTATGATACTTTACATTCGTTAATATATAATATTTCAAAAGCATCCACAGTAGCGCACTGTAATGTTTGAAAAGTTTTAAGAAAAAAAAACACTTCACGTATACAAAGTATACACAATATATATATATATATATATATATATATATATATATATATATATATATATATATATATATATATATATATATAATACTCTTTATAATGACATCTCTAAATAAAAAAAAAAAACAATAAAAATATGAACAATATGATAATAAGATTTATTCAGATTTATTTTATTACACAAAAAAATACCAGTTATTTTAATTTAAATAATAAACAATTTTTGATAAAATATTTATGTTATCAATCTATAAATATATTCTTTCATATAAAAACGTTCCGAATCGGTTTAAATAACTAACGGGAGTTATTATGGTAACAAAAATAAAAAAATAAATACAATCGAATTGACAACCTCGTTCTTTTAGAAGTTGGTTAAAAAGTAAAACATAGATAAAATCAAAATAGTTTCCAACACCCACAAGTTTTTTTTTTTTTAACTACATATAATATTCCTTTTTATATTTAAAGCTTATGAATAACCATTTAATTATATTATTATAAATGATGAATAAGAAATTTTAACTAAATTATTAATTTGTAAGGCCTAAATACGTTATTTAACGTATAATTAGACAGCTATTGTGTTCGGTCTTACAGTCTTTAAAAAAAAAAAAAAAGAAACAGCTAATATAAAACTTTACTATACGTACTTCGTAAGAATAGAAATCAGCATGAATATTTTGTATTCCGAGTGGATATTCAGATTTGATCTTATTTTATGATTCCAGGGGAAACGAACGTAATAAATGGTTTCGTATGATTTAAATACATTCTGTGATGTTTCTGTGTGTTTATTCTTTAATGAATATTTTTTTAATTTCATTCAAATATACCGCAAGGCCGTGATGTAATGATCGATGTAGAAAATAATTTATGATTGCGTTTCATAAAAAAGCAGATTTCAATTGTTGCAAAACCAATTATTTCGGTTTCAAAACTAAACAAAAATAAAAAGATTAATTTTGATAATTTTTATTGGGACCAGTCTGCAAATAAATATATCATTTCAGATAAAAAAAAAAACAATCGTGATAGATTAATGAGGTAATAAACATAAAAAATATACAACCGAATTGAGAAAGTTCTTCTTTTTAAGTCGGTTGAAAAATGGCGAAGCGATATGCGTATACACTAGACATAGGTGATATCGGAACTAGGGGTTGGGTTATATATAGCAATATCTATGTATATATTATAGTTACAATATCTATGTACTAGTCCAATAACGAATATGTTAAAAGTTGTTAAGATTTATAACTAATATATCCGACCAATGTGGGCGATATCGAAATTGGTGATGACCTTTTATCCGGCATCAATGTCCAGAGGAACCCAAAATACAAGTATATAGATATTGGATCGGTATCCATAGAACAGTACATTTCGGTCATATAAACAAAATATATACGTACGTATTAGAAAACGTATACTAATCGTTTTCTATCCCAACTTATAGTTAGTTTATATTTAACAGGACAAAATGATACTTTTTTTAATAGGTGGGAATGGAATGGTAACCTCCGTTACCGTTAGTTTGTTTGCAATTCTAAGTTACATAAAAAAAAAGCTGCGCTATCGGTACACGCTGACGGGTCACAAGTGAGAGATGATAGGTGAGGATGAAAACATGTCAGTTAGTCCATCGTAATAAATTCCACACGATTTTACCCCCGATGACTTCCAAGGGAGGGTGGAGGTCGACCTGATAAGGTATATCACTGGCAATGGAACTATTAGATACAATTACTAACAACGCCTTTCCTCTTGAACAAAGCAATACCACGTAATACTATCTATGTATAATCAGTAGTATTATAAATGTACAATATCACAAATCTATAATACAGTTTTATGAATCAGCATAATAAAAGTAGGTCATCAATTAATTCGAGAATGTTCTCCAACGTCCACATTATGTAGATCCCTCCTACTGATCCAGCGGTAGACAGTTTAAGTACTGGACTGAGTTTATTAAAGGTCGTTGGGAGATCTAATTAGGTTGGTTGACAAGCACAAATGAAGCTAGACGCCTCAATGGAGTGCGAAGTGTAATGAGTAGAACTTTACACGATGCTCTACGCATGTTAACACATTGGTCCTAATACATCTTATTGTATACTAACTAACACAGACGAGGCTACTTTGTCCGAAAGAATTCGCTTAAAACTAATAACATGAATATGTATTTAATTAGTATTAACGTAGGAAACATGATTTAGCTCTATGTAGCTCTAGATATGGTCTTTCATTTTCTTGTATTTAAAAATGGATTCATCATTCTCGTAGTTATAATTTTTTGTATTAAAATATCTAATAATCCAAAAATATAATAGTCGAGGGATGGCTAGCAGTGTCTCTCTTAAAACTGATATTTACAGAGAGATGCTGCTGTCCATGCCTTTGTAATTTAAGGCCTAAGCACTCTAAACCTGTCAAGCGTGACAAGTACTAGCAAAACCTCTCTTTCTGAAGGATCCGTTAATGAACAGGCACTAGCAGATAATATCAATTGATGATGTCTTTAAATAATATAAAATTTTGTCCGTAAATACAAGGTGAGAATAAATATATTGTACATTGTTCTCAAGATTCGTTGCCTAGTTTCTCGTAACAGGATATCCTTGTTGAGAATCAGGCGACTGCAGTGATTGTTTAAAAAGACAGAAATTATAAAACGTCCAAACAGTACGGGAGGATTCAAACGCTTGATAAAGTTACATTCCACGTTTCTTCGGAAATATTTATTTTCACTGGTAGTAAATACTCTTAACAGGAAACTAATAATTTTAATTTCACTCTGTACGGAGTTAGTGTAACATTTTTCTAATAAAACATGAGTCGAGGAACAACAAAAAATGTTGAACCTCCTGAAACTCCTCGTTGAAACCTGAAAATTAAATTTTTCTTTTTTTTTATTGTTTATTTATTTATCTCACAACTTTTTTTAGTACAACGAAACATTTAAAATAATACCATAGGTACATCAAAGTTGTAGAGAACTGGTGCCTGAACTGGGTATCCAAAGAACCCGTATCACAAGTCACCAGAACCCCTCCCTGGTCTGGAACATTTTATGGTAATACATACAACGGAGAACACAAAAGTTGTTAAGCGTAGCAGATACAATACGAACATATGGAAATACATATACACACATAGTTATATGATATTTAAAAGTTTAAATAACAATCAGTCAAACTGGATATAAATTAGCAAGCAAAGGCAAGGTAATCAAGTACACTAAGACAGGAAAAAAATAAAATAAAAATAACAATTAAAGAATAAAGATTTAGGAGGTAGGATACATAAATTTTTCAATTTCGTCATAGTTAAGCTGCTGTAGCCACTCTGTAACAGTTTTTATAAACATATGTTTATTGAGGGCGAAAATTTATATTCTTGAGTTAATCATTTTATAAAGGTTTTTGTAGTTTTTATATTTCTGATTCACTAATTTTATCCTAATATTTAATACAGTAAATTATCTTGCTGTATGAACCTATGCAATGAATGGACTATCCCTTCCTTGTCTGTGAGTGTCGTAAGAGGCGACTAAGGGAACATAATGGTTGAGGAATGGGTAGTAGCGTCTTAAAATGTCACCAAAAGCCTAACTGCGGTTGCTACGCCGCCTGCCAAGCGTGGCAAATACTGGCAAAACTCTTCTTATAGAGGAGGCAGTTCAGCAGTGGACAGTTAACGGCTGATATGATGATAATGATGATTTTCTAGAGTATAGGTAGATTCTTAATTTTTACCAGAGGGAGACTTTGTACAGAAGTCGTTTACTTGGGTACCTCTGTCCGATTCGTGTTTCAACCGTAAAGTAGTTTTGTTTGCTGTTGTTCGATTTGAAGGGCGGGATATGGCGTGAATTGACAGGGTACAGAGGAATAACATCTGAGTCCTCAGGAATGGCAACGCATGGGAGGTATCATGGGCGAAACAGTATACTCTGTTATGTCCATGGTACTGCTCATGTCTATAGGCGACTGTTACCACTTTCCATCTGGTGGGCTGTCGGCTTGTTTCCCATTCTAAGTTGTATAAAAAAAAATGTTCCTATAACAATTTTTATTTCTTTCTGTATATTCAAAAAATGGTTAACCATTACATTACCCCTCATTCTTCGGCCGACGGGTTAATACCAGTCACCGGGTCTGACAGTCACTTGTTTTGATGGACGTGACATTGCCATTTCAATTTATCTCTTTCTTATTATTTTAAATTAATAAAGTTAATTGAACTTGTCAGATAACAAAGTTATCTGCAAAGTAATATTCGAAGTGGTTGTGGTAAAGAATTTTCTCTTTCAAAATTTTGCGTAGATAAATTGTGGAAGTATTATAACAATTGCCTCACGGTCTAATTTATTATAGACTACTGTAATCTTTAACTTTGTTTGCTAAAACTGTGGTCGTGAAATTCATAATGATAAGATCTTTTTTTAATGGATGAAAATGAAATAGTGATCCCGCCTGTGCTATTAGTTTATACTAGTTTGGAGATTGGCTTATCGTGACAAATTCAATAATTATTAACCACGGTGATTTTCGTGGGGAACCGCGTGGAGGTCGACCTGATAGGATACATACATACATATCTGTCACGCCTGTCTCCCATTAGAGTAGGCAGAAACAACCTGTATAAGATATTGTTAGCAATAAGGTTAAACTCTATTACTAATAATTCCTTTCTCTCCATAATAATATGGTTTTAAAAGCTTAAAGTTTATCCTTGGTAGAAATCTATATATATATATTTGTTATTTTTCATGTGTCTCATACACATAATATATATGTTTATGTTCCTATTCTATATTTTTCTAAATAACAAAAAATACAAATATTCCTACGACTATGATATCTTATAGAGAATTCAAAGGCATTTATCGATCATTACCGTTACGATGCCTGTAACATCGACAAACCCCATTTGACCTATATTTTATCGTGCATATTTGTCTTCGTTATAACAGATTTAATTTACAATCACCGAAAAGCAAAATTTAAATAAGCACACAAAGTATTTACTGTCGGCTAAATACAAATTTATATTCTATAAGTCGAAGATTTATACCACTGAGCTTATGACGCTCTGTTCTCTTCTTGATATATTATATATATTCTTGATTTATTGTTTCTTCCAAAAGATTACAATAGTAAACATTATCATCACATTAGCCTTGAACTGTCCACTGCTGAATATAAGCCTCCCCCTTGAGGGGTTTTGCCAGTAGTTGCCACGCTTGGCAGGCGGATTGGCAACCGCAGTTAGGCTTTGGAGATTTTTAAGAGGGATGCTGCTGCCCATCTCCGCCTTTCCTTAGTCGGCTCTTACGACACACAAGGGATAGAAAGAAATGACCTATTCTATGCCAGGACCAAACGTTCAAATATTATTATAGGTACAAACAATTACAAGAAATGATCAGAGTGAGAAATCAATGGGCATAACAATTGATAGTTCTGATTCGCTCCACACACATTTTACGACATATTTTCTCTTTATACTCGTAAAAGTATCCAAACCGAATAAGTACGGACAATTAGACCAATGAAGCGTCAATAAGCAATAGAACTGGTCTTGTTTATTCCGCACAGCAATTTATCGGTGTTATTGAGGTCAACAAACGATTTTTTTTTAATTAATCCCGCAGTTCGTTAATGAAGTAGGTACGGTAGAAAATGAAAGCAGAATTCGATTGATTGTACACGATAATGAGGAGTAGTATGAACAATTAACGAGCAGTTCATGAATACATGATGGAAATAAAAATAAATACACATACAAAACTATATTCCTATTTTTATATTACTGTTCTCTAGATGTAGCAATGACCTTTAATATTTAGAGGCGAGTCTTATTTATTAGTAGTATTAAGATTGTCGATGATTTTTCAAACGAAAATAAAACTCGATAATTAAACCATAGGGAGACTTTGTACAAAAGTCGTTTGCTTGGGCACCTCTGTCACATTCGTGTTTCTATCGTGAAGCAGTTGTGTTTACATGGCTATGTTTTGCTTTGAAGAGTGGGATATGGTAGTGAATTTACAGGGTACAGAAGAATAACACCCGAGTTCTCAAGAATGGCAACGCAGGAGAGGTTATCATGGGCGAAACAGTATACTCTGTTATGTCCATGGTACTGCTCATATCTATAGACGACGGTTACCACTTTCCATTAGGTGGACCGTCAGTTTATTTGTCATTCTGAGTTGCATAAAAAAACTTTATAATATATATTACATATCTATTTTCCTGGAATAATTTGCGCTATAAAACATTAGTCACTATTTTGAATCAATAGTATGCATTATTAATTTATTTCCTAAAAATAACTTCATTTATAATAATTTAAGATCGTGTTCTACAACAAAAAAAAGGCTTCAATCAATAAACTAATGAACTGATTTTAATGATATTTCTATGGAATTAGCATGCAGAAAGCATGTCTGTTAAGATAAAGATCTGTTCCATTGCGAAGAACAGAGTTGGCTAAGCAAGCTCCCCTATCTCTCGCATTGAAACTACTCAATGATATTTTGAGCGAGTATCCGCAATTGGATGTATTTGCCTCCAACTTGCTGGAGTTTCGTCGAGTGACCACAGAGTATGTGTTCAGACGTTTTTTGTATGAGTTAAATATTTTTATATTATTATTATTATTCCTTTTTTATATGTTATGTACTCATACTTTCCTGGATGAGCGTATTGAAAGACTGTAAGACTTACCCAGTGGATGTAATAAATAAATAAATAAAAAAAGAATTTTCCAAATCGGAGCTATGAGGTAACAAACATAAAAAATACAACCGAATTGAATACCTTTTTTTTAAATCGGTTAAAAAGTTATGGTACCATTCGACTTTTAGTATAATCACAAATTTACGAAGGCATTGCTTGTTTGGATTTTGGTTGTGATTTTTTTAAATTAAATATTGCACTAAATATTTTGATGGCCATTAAAGTATTTTATCCAAAAGCCATCACGCAATACAAAACCACTGCCACGTAATAAGCCATTTTATTATTATCTTGATTGAGATTTTTTATTATGATTTGAATTTGAGTGAACATTTAATTTCTAACTACGAGTTCGTTGACCTACTTTAAGATCGGGTACGAGTTATTAATATGAAAATACACACATACAGACAATCAAGAACTTCTAGAAATTCGACAAAATGGGTCAAGCATATACTGAATGAAAAATATCATCCTCCATAAGTAAAATATCCTTTGCATCAGGCCTCGTTTGCATAAGGAGTCCTGATGAACAGGCCCATCCCTATAAGTAGCGTAGCATCATAAGAGTGACGGATATTCCAGGAACTATCGCATTCTACTTTTTTAGAGGCTTCAGCGACTCGATCATACATTTTTATTCAAGTACTACTCAACTTTATTGCTCGTATTACAAATAAACAGTTGACTGGTTGACTTATATATATATATACATATATATATATATATATATATATATATATATATATATATATATATATATATATATATATTTGGACAAATTAAAATATTTCTATAAGTCATACATATTGCCTGATCGCATTCTACCAGTCAACTGTTTAAAAGAGTGAGTTTTTTTAATACAACTTAGAATGGCAAACAAGCTGACGGACCGCCTGATGGAAAGTGGTAACCGCCGCGTATATACATGAGCAGTACCATGGACATAACAGAGTATACTATTTTGCCCATGATACCCCCCATGCATAAACCCTGTAAATTCACACCATAACACCCACCCTTTAAACTGAAACACAGTCATGCAAACACAACTGCTTTACAATGGGTACTAGAGTAATATAATATTATTTACGAAAATTCTATCTGCTATTACTATAATTAAACATCTCCGGCATTAGATAAACAGATAGACACTCTTTATTATTTCCTCTAAAACATTACATTAGTAAACTTATAATAAATACAAACGATTATAAGAAAAGATTACTCTAAGAAAACAATGGGTGGCCTTATCGCTAAAAGCGATCTCTTCCAGGCGTAGGAGGCGTAGGAGTAGTTACAAACAGTATGACTGGAGGCATGAAACTCTGTCCTTTTTTTAAATACATATAGCGATATAATATGTACAATAATGTGAATATATAAATATAAATTTTACCTTACTGATATATACTTTTTTTTTTATTACAAAAATACAGAATTACAGAAAGTATGTTACATTAGCATTCAGAAACCATTTAGGTTTACATTAAACAAATCCATATATAAAATACATATACATACAAATTCATGTATACACGAATATACATAGATATACAAAAATATACAATAAAACAATTTGAGTATACTATACACAAATTACAAATATAATAACTTACTCAGATAAAAGTCCATAAATTCTGTTTTAAAAATAGGTAGGTATTGTATATTTCATATAGAGCTTGGCAAACTATTCTATAGTCTGACAGTTTGCACAGTAAAGGATTTGTCCGTATGGAGGAAGTCAAACCGCTCCTTTAGGTAGCAAAGAGAAGAAGCTTAACAAGGATATTGTGTAGCAGTGAAAAAAATGTGAGTATACCAGCAAAACGAATAGAAAGCCACTTGAGCTTAACGCGAGACTAGGAGATATGATTATATTTTTTAAGAGCGAAAATAAACTTGATAATAACGTTTTGAAGACGCTCAAGTTTGCATCTTACTTACAAGCGTAATATCTAATAAACCGGTTGTCGGATTTTAGTAAACGGAATATCGTTAGACGTAAAATTCTCTTAATTATAGGAACTATAGCTATGAATGTAAGGGAAGTAGCAATCATCTATCTATCTGTCTATCCATCTATCCTATTTAAGAGCTGCGCTCTTGTCGGTGGAGCTCTTGCCACTTACTACGATTTTCAGCGAGTCTCTTCACCTCTTGATACGACACGACACCAACTCCTTCCTTGATCTGCCTGATGTAACTATTTCTCGGTCTCCCTCTATCCCCTCCTTCCTTCTATCTTATCTTCTCATCATCATATCACCCGTTAATTGTCCACTGCTGAACTTAAACACTCCTAAGGGAAGTTTTGCCAGTAGCTGCCACGCTTGCCAGGTGGGTTGGCAATCACAGTTGGGGGGTGGGGGGATAGAGATTGTTAGTAATGTGGACTACCAATTCCATTGCTAGCAATATACCCTGTCAGGTCGACCTTCACCTGGTCCCTCCTGGAAACCATAGTGCTGAATTGTAGGTATATTCATCACAATTGGTTAACTGACCTGCCTTTTCATTCTCACTTATGACCCTTTATTAGGGCCCCGCCAGTGTATACTGTTAGCGCAGGCGGGTCTACCATTCCATTATCATCTGTTAAAAAAAGCCGCAGTTAGGCTTTTAGTGACGTAGCAGGTTTACGACGAACTTAGGTAGACGACGAAGCAGGATTACATTTTCATGAGTTTTGTAAACGCAACAATACACGTTTACTTCGTTATGAAAGATAGGGTAGTTTTTAAACTAACAAGAAAAATTTAACCGATAGATGGCGTTAGTGGTAAAAGTAATCATTTGCCGGTTCATCTAGTATTTAATATAAGATTGTGATCAGCTAATTACAAATAACTTTACAATCAACACAAACGACTGAACAATTGATTTTGAACTTGTAATTACATCTTTGTAGTCGTAAGAGAGTCGCTAAAATATTATTAATTAGCACGTCGTAATTGTACTAAAACAAATTAATTAGTTTTTAATAAAAAGAAATGTCAGAAACACTGTTTCTAACGGGCGAAGCGTAAACAAAAACAAGTTTCGAAGAGTCGGGGGCAAGGGACTCTTTTTTCCTTTATTAAACAGGCGTCAATCATAGCTGCTTGCTTAATAAATGTTATAAACATTGTTTCTCTTTGCTTCCTCTGGACGAGCTTCAAGTTATAAGCGAAAGTTCTTTAATAGTAAAACAGCAACAGAATAATAAATTACATTTTGTCTGTAGTGTATTTAAACTGTATTAAAACTTTGCATGTTCTTAAAGAGAAATAAAATCAGTTTATTTATTTATTTAATAAAGTCGATCTACAACTTTTTACATTTTTTATGCTACTTAATCAATAACACAAAAATAATTTTGCCTAACATAAAAGTCTTTTACAGGCGAACACACATGCACTATGACAAATATACCAACAATAAATAGTTTAAGAGCTTATGTCTAAAATTTTTCCTTAATAAATTGTACCTGCTGTTAATGGGTCCGAAATTGATGTCAATCATTTAGTAGTTATGCTATCTTACCATGATTTTACCACATTTTTTTTCATTTGTGATTAAAATTCATCTTCATAGCCTAATTGATCTCTTATAGTTCAATTTCATAAGAGTTTCCTTACTGAAAATGCTCAGATTCTGGCTCTCTCAGACTGTTTTTTTAAACCACCTCGGTATTATAAGGAACAATACAAAAAAACATTCAAATTGGTAGAACTGTTTTCGAGTTTTAGCGACACTTACAAACGGCAATTGATATTTATATATATAAAATATGTCGTTAAATTCTTCATTATCATGAGAGCGCTATATAATATGGTACTGTAAAATAAAATATGTCAGTAATTAATTAACAAAAACTTATTTTAGAGTAAGCTGGATTTTATTATCACATTCGCTTCTTAGACACCAGAATAAAACAAATTATTGATGGTGTATTGAGAAAAAAACTACAATCAGTTGTATTGTAATTATTTGACATCGGTTGAGACGAAAAAGACACGTGAACAGAAATCACAATTCCACACACACACACACACATTAGCCATCTTTTAAGGAAATATCAAGCTCGAACCTATCATCTAATAAAAAAAAAGTATAAAATACAATTTGGTGTTATTTTTTTTATGAAGAACGAAATAAATATTTTACTTATATTATACTTCCATTTTTATCTACTCTAGGTTTCACACGAATCCATTTGAACCCATCCGTCTCCAACTTTTGTTTGACGAAAGCCAACTTGAAATTAATTAAGAATCTATTAATTAAAGTGTTTATCTTCCTGAATATCATTATGTATATACATATAAGACTAAATACGCATTTATTTAATTAAATTAGTCCAATGTATTTAATTCAATTTGATTTTGATAAATGAAAGCATTCATTAAACAAATATTTTTGATCGCTTCGGATTTAAACTCCTAATGTTTTAAATTAAATAAATGTCTCGCAAAATTATTAGAATATGATTTTCATATATGAATAACAAATTCTATAACAATTTTGAATCGCTAAATGATAATATTATATTCTTAAATGAATGTGTATATTCTGTTTTCTTGTATTTTTATCATATCTATAGGATAAATAAATAAATAAAATAAATATCTATAGGACAATATAAAAAGTAAAATCCCAGCTGACTGATTCATTAAATCACATCTAAAACTAATATAGCTAGAATTACTAAATTCTGATAGTTAATTCCTTTTTTAATCTACATAAGTAATAAGAAAGACTTTATCAAAATCCAGCTCCCAAAGGAATAAAATATAAGGGTATACTTGGTATTTACCACATACACTCGTAAATAAAAATAATGAAAACAACTTTAGTTCAGCATTTTTAAAAATTTAACCCCTAATAGCATTAAAAAACGATGAAAGTTAATGTATTAAATACGTTTGTATATTGTATTATACAAAATTAAAACTAACAGTAATAATAATAATGAAATTAGGGCAATCGTTACTCGATTACTTTTCTAATTAAAACAAAGACAAGACCGAAGTTCTAGAAGTAAATTAAGGGATAAAATCAATATAGAAAATATTTTTTAAAGTTGATTATATAAAATCAATTTAAAGAAAAATTATATCTAATTATGTACTTAATAAACATTGTTTTCTTTATAACAATAACGAAATTTGGTGTGCAGATAGATAAGCCTTATTCTAACTTACATAGGTAGAATACTTTATATATCAATGAATATACAAAGTTGCGATAAAGAACTACTAAATATTTTACTATATATAACTAGATAAATATTCAATACTTTACTAATAAATAATAATAATACTTTTTAATATTTAACTTCAACAGTACAACAACTTTTGTACATTTTTAGTAAACAAAATACAATTAATGCCACATCGCTAATAGCTTACCCTTTATTTGGATGCCACGTCAGTTGACTGTCGGGTCTCGCCGATAATAGCGTAGCTTAACACGACACTTATTGCCAAAATAAATCATCTACAGCCGACTACGTGTTATTTAACCATTTGTTGTGCACCCAACCCCGTATTTATAAATATAGGCCACCCAAATTTCGCATGCAATTGCTTTTAAATGACAATGACAAGTTTTCGTTTACAGTTCCTTAATTACTGTTAGTTTTTTGAACTGACTGGGTAATATTTAAAAATAAATCTATATTAGTAGATACAGTTATGTCATAACTCTCAATATACTACTTTTGGGAATGTGTGCTAGTTGGAAACTCTGCGTCTTGATTTCTGTTTGGGTGTGTCTTTTTATAAATAGTAAATGTGGAATGGTAACGCCGCCTGCGCTATTGGTATTCTCTAGCAGGGTACTAGTAAAAGATGATAACGTGAAAACGAAAGTAGGTGAGATAGCTCAACGTTATGAAATTTATAAGAATTAACCAAGATGTTTTCCAAGGAGAACCGCGTGGAAGACGACCTGACAAGCAATGGGGACAATTTATTACCCCTCGGTGTGTGTATTAGCGTTGCACATAACAATAATAGTAATATAGTAAATATTATAAACTATATGAAAACACTGGTCAATATACAAGCTGCAGAAAGTTGCCTAAAGGAGTAATGTTGTTATTTCTCCAAGGCTATCAATTATCAAGTAGTTATTTTATCTACTGCAATGTGACATAGAATAAGCCACCCCTTCTTTTCCCGTAGGTATCGTACTTAGGGAACTTAATGGTTGAGCGATATGCAGCAACGTCCTTCTTAAAATATCACCAAAAGCCTAACTGTGATGCCAAACGGCCTACATGGGATCTATTGGCAAAACCCTCTTTATGGGGGAGACCTATGTTCAGCAGTGGACAGTTAAGAGTGAATTATTTTTTCGCTACCTGACAGTAGGTGGGGCAAAAAATAAAAATGTAAAAATGTAGTATAATATTAAAATAATAAGAGGTTGGTATTGTTATTACATAAGGAAACGTGTAGGTCAGTCATGGGTATAGTTAGTATAATTAAAATGAAAACTGTAAAAAGAAAATCCAGCATTAAAGACGTATTTTAAATTCCACCAAAGTGCCAACAATCAACGGCATCGACATGCAACTGTACTTTGCATGCCAATTTTTTGCTATTTGTAGGCTCTCAGAGCCTAGTTGGACTCCGGCTGAATTCCGATTTCGATCTCTCCATTTACATCTTTAATTTTTACAATACTGGATAATAATACTATGGATACTCAATGTTAATATTAATCATACTGGTAGTGATATAAACAGATTTTTTTAATGTATCGCATTGTCGCATAGTCGCGGCTAAAATTAAAACACCTTTTTTTCCAGTGGAAGTCGTAAGAGACGACTAAGAGAAATTAGAGGTCGAGGGATGGGCAGCAACGTCTCTCTTAAAACATCACCAAAGTCTAACTGAAGTTGCCAAGTCGCCTGCTAAGTGTGGAAACTACTGGAAAAACCTTCAATAGAGGGAGGCCTATATCCAGCAGTGGACAATTAACTAACATAATAATGATTATAATTCTAAGCATGCGGCTCATCTGACAGTAAATTACTAACGCTGCCCATAAGCGTCCGTAACAGAGAAGAAATCAAAAGTGTGCTGCCGGCCTTATAATAATACGCTCTTTAAGTGATATGATATCATATCGGTTCGATAATACTGCTATTGAAAGTTAATTCCAAACCATAGTCGTAAGTGAAGACGATGCCTATTTTGAAAAACGTGCGGTGGAAGTGGCCACTTATCTATTGGCATGGAAGTTTAGTTTGTGGCGGATTGTAAGGATAGTGAAATTCAGCAGCAAGTATCAAACTGAACATTTTTTTCAGAGCACTCCCCGTGACACATTTAATACATATTATGTAATATTACCTATTATATTATACACGTACGATAATTTTTATACATCTTTAATTTCGTGTATTTTCATTACACGTGTTATTTTCAATCGCATTTATTTCTATAGAAACCAACTCGTGCTTGATATTTATAATTACCTTGTCTGTATCAACATCGTGTCTTCCTTATTCATCGATATTATACCCTCTATCTATAAATAGAACAATGTTAAATTACTCATTTAAAATCCCACAAAACCGAGACACCACATTACGTAACTGAGTCTGTTTGTCTAGCTAATTCTACTGAGAAATAGTCGGATCCAATTCCTCAGATTTATCTACGATAGCAACAATAAAATCCGTTGAACCGTAAAATTTACTACTTCTCCCTTATTTGATGTAAAATAGCTTGTATTGCATATCATTGTATGTGTTTATCATATTGCCATGTCTTATTTTACGTCCGTGTTTATGAATCTATGAATGGTAATAGCAAATATGAATTTATATATTATGCGTAACATTGTCCACTGTATTACGTTCTACTTCCATTCTAAAAGTATAAGACATGTATTCGATATGAACACCGTGAGTTTTAAAGACACTTCCTTTCACGCACAACCACGCTTTAGAATCAACTTCAAGTAACAGTGTTTCCGAAACGATATGACATCGTAATCTTCAAGAAAAACATATTCCTTTTTAAAAGACTGGCAGTACACCTGCAATGCCTCTAGTGCTGTGGGTGCTCATAGGTGGCTGTAGACAATTGCCATCAGTTGAGTCGCATACTCGTTTGCTCACTGTGTTATAAAAAAAAACAAGATACCTATCTCGTTTCTTTCCCTAAAGGATTGTTAGTAACAGGTATCGGCGGTCCAATTACTGGCCTATATTGTCACGTCGAACTCATGCCCCTTTGTAAATTATAGTGTTTAATTCCTGACGATACAACATGAAGGTCTAATATTAATAAATTCCTGGTGGCATATCGCTCATCAGCATGAGAATAGAGACAGATTTTTTGCAAAAAATGTTGGAAATGAGTGGGTATTTTTTACTAGCAATAGGGACTCCAGTCCCAACAATATTCTCCACTGTCTATGTGGAGTTACCATTCCATATCAACCATTAAAAAATCTGATAGACGTTCTCCTGTTTAATTTCCAATGTGACCTTAGCGACTCGAAAGGTTACATAGAAGGGTATAGTATAGAGTCTCGATCCCTTTGCTATCTTACTTTGTTGGTATAGGGATCAACTAATAAAATTCCTTTTAGGAACTTTGCACATATTATTAGAGTAAGTATATATGACCTTTTTCCTATACTTCGAATCACGTTGGATGTAAAAAAAATAGAAAACATAATAAATAATATACCAGCAATTATGATCGAAACTGCTTATAAAAATTATGACTTCTTCAGACATTTCGAATAACTTCCATTTTATTTTCCCCACCTTATTTTCCTTCTGTAAGTGCAGATTACTAGTATAAATATTAAAAAAAGAAATTAACTTAATTTAGCCATCATTTTTAATATTAGTCCTCAGGAATAGCCATCATGTCAAAATATGCTATGACACGCAAGGGTATCATGGATTTATAACATATTTTATGTTGTCCATAATCATAATGTGATGGGCTACATGATTACAATTTGTTCTTTACATCATTGAATGCTACTAGTACTGATATACCAACTAGGTCAAGTAAAGGACCATCCGAATTATCTAAATTATACATTATAAATTATTAACTCCTAAGGATATCTACATTGGCAAGTTTACAGTAGTTCAAATAGACGTCTCGAAGATACAGTCATAGAGTATCATGATATATGTACAGTAATTATATCTTTGGCAGTGTCTTTGAAGTCCTTTGATAATTTAAATTTATCCGATTGTGAAATAAAGGAGAGTAACTTGTTTGGACACATACAGATGATTTTAATAAATGATATGTTGTTTTAGATATGTTATGTTCATATCGATCGACAATATACTGTTATGATAAATGTGAAAGTGAATATATTTGTTACTTCTTTGCGTTTTCTTTGCGTGTTGTCTTTGCATTACGTTTGCTTTACTAACTTTTCAACTGCTTATTTTTTTATATATAGATATAAATTGTAGGTAACATTATATTTTGATTATTTTTTAAATTTATTTATTTTACGCCTTTCATTTTTCAACTCATCAAAATCCTTCAAAAGTCAAGATTATAAAAATGAAAAAAAATCTCATTTCCCATTTTAAAATGACAACGCAGCTGAATTTGTAAGAATGGTTTAGGGTTTTACGAGCGCAATAAAAAACTCCGGCCCGCATCACGTCAAGGAGTACGTAAATACGAATTAGCTGGCCAATGTTTTGTTGTAATACAACGTTGCCCAAAACTATACAAGTTATGAAATTGTAATATTTAAATATACCTACTTTGTATCAATATAAACAAGAATGGAATACTAACTCCTCTTAGGAATGGTGAAATGGTGTTTTTTTTTAATGGGTGAAAATGAAATAGTGACCCCGCCTGTGCTATCGATATACACTGGCGGGGCACAAGTGATGGATGATAGGTGAGGATGAAAGCAGGTCAGTAGAAAGTAGCCCATCGTAACAAGTCCACAAGAATTAACCAGGTTGGTTTTCATGGGGAACCGCGTGGAGGTCGACCTGATAGGGCATTACTAGAAAGGGAGTTCTTAGATCCAATTACTAACAATCCCTTCCCTCCTTTAATGGGTGTTAATGGAATGGTAAACCCACCTGCGCTATCGGCATACACTGGCGAGGCACCAGTGAAGAATGATAGATGAGGATGAAGCAGGTCATTTAGCCCATCGTGACGAATTCAACAAGAATTGTTCACGGTGCTTTCCAGGAGGAACCACGTGGAGGTCCACCTAATAGGACATATTGCTATTATTACATATTGTGGAGGCTGTCAAACTCTATTTCTAACAATCCCTTTCCCCCACCGAGATATGTTTATCCCTAGAGACATAATGGATGATAATGAAATGGTAACCCTGCCTACGCTATCAGCAGTGGCGTAACTATACTATTTGGGGCCTGTGGCAAATTCTTTTGATGAGACCCTCTCAATAAAAAAAATATTTTTCACTTAAAATAAAATACTCAGATACAATTAAAAAAAAATCTGAACTGGAGGTCTCTTGAGTCAGGGCCCTTCTGGGTCGGGGGCCCGTGGCATTTTGCCAGCCCTGTTACCCTATTATTACGCCACTGGCTACCAGTTTACATTGGTAGATCACCAGTAAAAGATGAAAGCCTAGTAACTAATGTCAGTTATCCCACAGAATTCCACAAGAATTAATTAGTTACAATAGTTTTTAGGAGGAACTGCGTGGGTGTCTACCTATTAAGGGATAATTACTAGCCATAGGGCTATTCGATCCCCATTACTAATAATCTCTTTTCCCTCACCCTAGAGATAAAAGTAAGTTCTACTAATCGTTAGTTACCTAGTAAAATTCTACAAATAATAATGGCACTTTATGGAATTGCTTTCCTTTTTCCTGCTTCTAAGAAGCACACTGGCATTTCCCTTGAGCTATTGATTTACGCTACTGAGGTACCAGCGAGAGATGATAGGTGAGGATGAAGACAATTTAGTTGGCCTATCATAAACAATTTATCAGGAATTAGAAAACCACTAAGGTTTCGCACGGGGATTATCCTGTTTTGGTATGTTTCTAGCAATAAGGTCTGTATTTCCCATTAACTTCTCTTCCCTTTTAAATATACTACTGTATATTAAATTGGGAGAAAGGGTGGAATTACATATTATATACAGTTTAAATTGGTAATTCAATACGAATTTTGTTTTTTTTTATTAATAAATTATTTTTTATTAATAAACAGTTTAAATTTATTATATACATTTTAAATTAGTACAATATATAGTTGAGGAGATATGGTGAACTATGTAAAATGAGTAAAACCACTGTTTAATTTGGGTTTTTATTTATTTAACTCTTTATTGCACCATAAATAAAAATATACAATGACGAGTGAATAATTCAAGTGAAATACAGTAACATAAATTTTACTTGAACATTCAAGTGGTAATTTGCTAACACTTCGTATTGCAGAGATGCATAGTTCTTTAAACAGAATATTTTGTATAATAATAAAATATATTGAAAATATTTTCCAGCGGTGGAACAATCTTCTAACCATTCTGTGGTGTTATATAAAATGCTTTAAAAATTAATGCAAATGGTGACGATAGGCAGAATGAATAATGTTTTTTAAATTAATTGTATCAGCATGCAATTAATTCAAATGGTTTCATAAAGTCGCACTGCTATAGAACCTCTCCTAAGGATACCCACTGACCAGTCTTCCAGTCACTCATCACTGACCGCTATATGTCTTTACAATATAATGCACTTGGGTTGCCTGCCCTTATTTAGCTAAAACATAGGGTTGCCAGATGAAAATTGGTAAAAATTTTAGTAAATTTAGTTAACTCGTCAAACTTTTTAATAAAATTTACATTTCATTAAAAAGTTTTATGTATGCAAAATTTTGCGGATCTTAGACTATTAGACAGTGGTTGTGGTAGTGTAAGACGCTTAATACACACAGCGACGTGGCGCCACCTCGCTGTCGACGGATTACATACAAAGTAGTAAAAAGTTTTGCCGGCGTTCGACCGCTGCACGTTTTATAAGTTTGTACTACATTATACATAAACAACTGAGTCTTCCCTCGTACTACTGTATGTTAAACGCCTAAATTATCCATGGCATGTCCCACTCACTGCTTAAGTACGACCCACTCACCAAAAGAGCCTAATTTTAGCCTACCGGCTAGCGAATTAGATATAATACCAGGCGGCGTGTTACTAATTCATTAGTATTACTATTTTTCTTTCCTTTTTGCACTACAAGTACAATACAATACACTTGCAAGTGTTTTTATTTTTTTTACGACACAGGGAACAAACGTGCATGCGGCTTACCTGATGGTAAGTGACTACCGCCGCCCATAATCACTCACAACATCAACGGCATTGCAGGTGTGCTGCCGGCCTTTTTAAAAAGAAATATGCTCTTTTCTTGAAGATTATGATGTCGTACTACTAATAATAAAATACATACACCGATGTATTGTATTTTATTATTAGTAGCCTCTTATAATATCCTGGGACTAGGGGGGAAAGGGATTGTTAGTAATGGATACTGAGAATCCCATTGCTAGCCATATACCCAAACAGGTCGACCTCCTCGCGGTTCCCCCTGGAAACTATCATGATTAATTCCAGATGAATTCATCATGATGGGCTAACTTGGGCGGCGGTAGTCACTTACCATCAGGTGAGCCGCATGCTCGTTTGCCCCGTGTTGTAAAAAAAAAAAAACTGACCTGTTTTCATTCTCATCTATCACCCTTCACTGGTGCCCCGTTAACGCAGGCGGGGTCACCATTCCATTTTCATCCAATAAAAAAAATATCCTGGGACCAAAGTGTACACATTATTTTCTTACTCCGTCGCCACACAGAATGTTCAAGTGAAAATGAATTCAATTGATTTACTTCATCATCGTCGTCATATTAGACTTTTACTATCCACTGCTGAACACAAGTCTCCCCCTTGAGGGACTTTGCTAGTAGTTGCTACGCTTGGCAGACGGATTGGCAATTAGACTTTGGAAATATTTTAAGCGGGACGCTGCTGCCCATTCCTCGCCCTCCCTTAGTCGTCTTTTAAGACACCCACGGGAAAGAAGGGGTGGCCTATTCTATGCCGGAACCACATAGCAATTTCCTGTTTACAATTGATTTATTTAATATATACTAATATAATAAAGCGGACAAGTTTGTTTGTTTGTTTAAATATGAAAATAAGAATGCTGTCTAAATCTTCCAGTGGAATATGGAACATTATTTTTACATTTGATAATTAATTTTTTGAGGAAGATATTCAACGTTACGATACGATTACGGACAAAGCTGAGAGATACAGCTAGTGGATTTATAATAATTAACGTTACTTATAATCTTCCAAAACAATTCCCACCTTCTTTTTAAATTACTTTCAATATTACAATCCTGGATGATCAGGATTATTTTCTACGCGGGTATTTTTCAACATATGTGAGACCCCCTGGGGGTCATGATGTCTCTATAGGGGGGGAGGGGCGGAAAACTACCTCAGTAAAAAAATGTATTCGATGTACTTAGTTCTGTATTTATCTGAAACCTAATTATGTAAATGTATAATAATGTTATATGGATT
The DNA here is from genome assembly GCF_026898425.1 of Galleria mellonella. NCBI lineage: Eukaryota > Metazoa > Arthropoda > Insecta > Lepidoptera > Pyralidae > Galleria > Galleria mellonella. The sequence continues at coordinate 1,419,115 of NW_026442068.1, read as the reverse complement.
AAAATATTCAGACCCCACCCCATCTTTATAACATTATAAAATATATGAAAAAAAAATTAATGTGTCAGGGGTCACGAAATATTTTTTCGTACAAGGGAGGGGGTCGTGTCCTGAAAAAGGTTGAAAACACTGTTCCACGCAAAAGACCCAATTCTCGGATCGCTGGTGACCTCGATTTGGCGCGCTGTAATCGTCTTTTGAAAATATAATATACTATATATAATACCACGACCAATACAGACAACCAGATGATGGAAGACCCCTGCCAGTGCAGAGATAATGTCCATTCATGGTCATGAACGCGAACAGCCGGAGAGGAAACTCTCCCCTGAACGGATGTCCGCACTACGCCCCCTCACTAAACACTTTTTCACGCTACGCTTGAACGACACGAGAATGTAGGAAGAAGGAAACACGACATGTGTTCCCATAATTACTTGCTACTTATTTTTATATTACTGGCATGCACAAGCAATTGCACTTAGTATGAATTAATATATTTGTACTCTTAGAAATACGCAAAAAAAGAACGTCTTTTTTAAAATTTATTTAATTTCAAATTTTATTTTATTTTAATGTTCTTTTATATGTTTATTTATGAGAACATCAATAAAACAAGAATTAATGATTTAATAATTGTCAAATAATTTATAACCAATTTTTAAAAATAAAGAGGTTTGTATCTTTTGTTACGTCATAATTCCTATAGTAAAAACAGAATTTTCCAAGTCATTTTATAATTTGACTTGGAAAATTCTTTTTTATCTGAAAGGATACAACTACAAATTGATACCATAAGAAAAATATCAAAATTGTTTATTTTAGTTTTTAAATCAAAATAACGGATTTTGTCACAATTGAAGTTAGATTTTTTATATGATCACTTAATGTTAAAGTTAGTTAAAAAAAAAAAAGATATTATTTTATACTGTCGTTAGCATCCTATAGTACCAGTCAGGGACGCTACGTGAGAATGATATTAAATTATGACATAACGAAACCACTCCTGCGAATAATTCGCAAGAAATTAATTCTTTAATACCACCTCTTACCCAAAGTTTGTCTGGAAGAGATTGCTATTAGACCGCCTCTTGTACTATACTATACTTATTTAAAATTCATCAACAATTTATGTAACAATAAAGTAATAAATGAATGATATTCAGGAAAACCACATAGTGGTTGTTCCCCTGTATTATTATATATATATCTGAAACCATTTATTTATTGCTAACAATATGGCGGCTCTCCTAACAATCCCTATGGGATTAGAAACATAAAGTTATGAAACAGATGGTTATGATCGTAACATATGACAATTAATCGTCACGATGACTGTTAACTGAGACATAAGTATCAAGTAAATTAAACCAGCTCAGAAAGTGCTTATTCTTAATTCACGACTTTATTGTTAAAAAAAAAAAAACTGTATTCAATTATGAAAAAAGCCAGTCGATTTAGTAACTACACTACTGAACCGATTTTCATAATATTTCAATGGAACCAAACTATAAATATTCATATATCTAAAAGAATTTTACATTACACCTGAGTCCTCAGTAATGGCAACGCATGGGGGTTATCATGGGCGAAACAGTATACTCTGTTATGTCCATGGTACTGCTCATGTCTATAGGCGACGGTTACCACTTTCCATCAGGTGGACCGTCAGCTTTTTTGCCATTCTAAGTTGTATAAAAAAAATGTCGGTTTATAATTAACCGAATTATAAGATTACAAACGAAATGAATATTTTCAATTTGAAAACCTATTTCCTTTTAAAATCAGTTGAAAATAGGTCTCATTTAGAATGTATTTTTTTTTCAATCGAGTATAATAATATTATTTTTGCATTTCTGGTACTTTCTGAGTATTTGCCTCTTATAAATATTCTATGATGTAAGAAGTGGCCACACATTCTTAGTAAATTTTCTTATGACTTAGAATAGCAAACAAGCTAATGTATTTTTTTTAATAATATTCATGAATTATCTATTACTTACAGTTAAAAAAAAAAAAAACACCGCTACACAGATAACTCTACAAATAAATCATTGAGGTATAAAAGTACGTTGTTATAAAGTTGCGAAGTAAAGTACCTAACGAGTTTTATCAGAGTCTTCGACAATTTGATTTTTTCACGTCATTGAACGTCAAACTAGGTAAAGAGATAATCAGCGAGTAACACCATCAAACTTCAAATTGAAAGTAACGTTAGGGGACTCGAAAAGTTTTATGTCCATGCCAAAGAAGTTGGTCCAGTATATACATTATTAAATTGACTGCTAATGCTTTTTGTTTCGGCTTTAATGCAACCGTGACGCGTCATTTTGATTAATTACTGTTCAACTTCATTAATACCTAAGCTTATAATATATACGTAAAATAATTAATTACTTTAGGACGTATCAAAAAATTGTAAAGCTTAAAAGAGATTGAAATTAGTCGTCTTATAATATAAATTACGTTTTATTTTATATTAGCTTTTTTTATACACCTTAGAATGGTATACAAGCTGATGGTCCACCTGATGGAAAGTGGTAACCGTCGCCTGTAGACATGAACAGTACCATGGACATAACAGAGTATACTGTTTCGCCCATGATACCCCCCATGCGTTGCCATTCCTGAGGACTCAAATATTATTCCTCTATACCCTGTAAATTCACGCCATATCCCACCCTTCAAACCAAAACACAGCCATGCAAACACAACTGCTTCGCGATAGAAACACGAATGGGACAGAGGTACCCAAGCAATCGACTTTTGTACAAAGTCTCTCTCTGGTAATATTTTCCGCAACTTTCCGTGCGTGGATGGATATATAAAGTATGCTGTTTTAAATTAAAATATAACCTGGCCTTGTACAAAATTTTATTCGGTTGGATTTAGCCGTTTAAGCGTGATTGAGTAATAAATATCCAGACATTTTTACAAACTTTCACATTAATAGTAGAATTAAATATATTTGCCTAATATATTATTATTAAAAGGGTCATTCCTTCCTTTTTCGTGGGTGTCGTAAGACATGACTAAAAAGATTTAATAGTCGAAGAGTGGACAGCAGATCCTTTCTAAAATATAAACAAAGCCTAACTGCGGCTGGTTAGATATTTTTTTAATAGATGACGATGGAGTGATAACCCTACCTGCGCTAACGGTATACGCTGGCAGGGCATCAGTGAATGATAATAAGTGAGATGAAAAAGCAGGTCAGTTAGCCTGTCGTGATGGATACAACTGGAACTCAGCAGGTAGGACCACGTGGAGGTCGACTTGACAGGGTATATTGCTAGCAATGTGACTGATAGTCCGCATTACTATTTTTTTTTATACAACTTAGAATGGCAAACAAGCTGACGGCCTACCTGATGGAAAGTGGTAACCGTCGCCTATAGACATGAGCAGTACCATGGACATAACAGAGTATACTGTTTCGCCCATGATACCCCCCATGCGTTGCCATTCCTGAGGCCTCAAGTGTTATTCTGTACCCTGTAAATTCACGCCATATCCCACACATCAAACCGAAACACAGCCATGCAAACACAACTGCTTCACGGTAGAATCACGAATGGGACAGAGGTACCTAAGCAATCGACTTTTGTACAAAGTCTCCCTCTGGTAACAAACACTTTCTCCCCCTCTGGTTAGATATTAACTAGTATGACTATCAAACCATGCCGTACCATGCCGTGTGGTCCTGACACAGAATTGGTCATGCCTCCCTTTCTCGTGCGTGTTGTAAAAGGCGATTAAGGAAGTTTAATAGTTGAAAGATGGACAGCAGCGTCCTTAAAACATTACCAAAGCCTAACTGCGGTTGTCAACCCGCCTGTTAGACGTGGCAACTGCTGACAAACCCCGTTAAGGGAGCCTATCTACAGCAATGAACAGTTAACAGCTGGTAACTTCATCGCCTTTGTTTTTATTTCCAATATATACTAAAATATTATTATTAATGTAAAAACTATTCTGTCAACATACATGATTCACTTTCACAAATAAATGTATAGATCAACTTTCATTATTTATTTAACTAATAAGGCTTTACAATAAACTGAATAATAAAATACATTCCCATATTACAATAGACTAATCCCATAATAATACCCTTTAACGTGACCCTTGCCAAGATCGAAAATAAAGATCTACGCGGACACGTATGCTAATACAAACTTACAGTCACTTTCCAATAAAGTGGAGGCAAATAAGTCCCCTGCAAATAAACATGAAACCCTTAGCTAAAATAAATAAGAGTAACCTTCTGAGAATTTAATTAAATAGTGTATTGTGTTTTCAGTATGTAATATAGCTATTGATATAGTATCGTACTGTTTTATTGTTAATTATTGTTTTATTATTATTACAAAGGGAAGTATTAGGAAATATATCAGTTTTATCGTTTGTTTTATCATTAAGTGTGACTGAAAATCTGAATAACCGAGTAACTTATGTATTTTTCTTAAGGGAATATATAATATATCTAAACTAATCTTATAAAGATAAAAGAGTTGATATTTTATTTGTAATGAATAAACTCAAAAAATACTTAACGGATTTTAAAAATTCTCTCACCTATAGAAAGTTATGTTAGGAGTCAGTAAAATGGGCTATTTTATATTCGAAAAATGTTTCGTATTGTGCATTACAGTGTTTTGACCATCATCATCATTTTTCAGCCATTATCCGTCCACTGCTGGCCATAAGGCTCCTCCCATAGACTGCCATTAGGAACGGTCCTGAGCCACCTGCATCAACTGACTCCCTGCAATGCTTTTGAGGTCATCAGTCCATCTAGTAGTAAAGTTACTTCAACGTGCATAAAATAATTAATCATATGTTTATTTAAATAAAAATTATATGACTAGCTTAGTAATATATTAAATAGTTTTAATATGATTTTTTTTAAACAACTTAGAATGGCAAACAAGCTGACGGCTCACCTGATGGAAAGTGGTAACCGTCGCCTATACACATGAGTAGTACCATGGACATAACAGAGTATACTGTTTCGCCCATGATACCCCCCATGCGTTGCCATTCCTGAGGACTCAGGTTTTATTCCTCTGTACCCTATAAATTCACGCCATATCCTACTCTTCAAACCGAAACACAGCCATGCAAACACAACTGCTTCATGGTTGAAACACGAATGGGACAGAGGTACCCAAGCAATCGACTTTTGTACAAAGTCTCCTTCTTATATATATGATAATATAATATTATATAGTTAAGGAAGCCAATAAACTAACATGAACACAGTAATACGAGACTCTAGCGTATAAATTAAACTGTAAATAATTAATCGGTGATTTATTCGTATTCCAAAATGGTGGAATAATAAGCTCGCTACTGATTTGCATCTCATTGTTTTAATTATAGTTACATTTATGTGAAATTAATTGTTAATCACCCTGCCTTTGTCCCATTATTGGGATTTTTAACTCAACCAATAATTATAGGATTTTTTTTATTATTTTAGCCGTTAACTGTCTACAGCTGAACATAAGCCATCCCCATAAAAGGAGTTTTGCCCGTAGTTGTCACGCTTGGCAGGCGAGTTGGCAACCGCAGTTAGGCTTTTAGAATTGTTTTAAAAAGGGCCCTCCTGCCCATCCCTCGCTCTCCCTTAGCCGCCTCTTACGAAACCCACGGGAAAGGATGATGTAGCCCATTCTATGCCGGGACACACACGGCAGGTAGACAGGTTTCCGGTTTCAAGGATGGGATATGGCAATGAATTTACAGGGTACAGAGGAACAATACCTTAGTCCTCAAGAATGGCAACGCATGGGGGGTATCATAGCGAAACAATATATACTCTGTTATGTCCATGGTACTGTTCATGTCAATAGGCGACGGTTACCACTTTCCATCAGGTGAGCCGTCAGCTTGTTTGCCATTCTTAGTTGCATAAAAAAATACAGTTTTGCGTGATAACAATTTATGAGTGATTTTTTTATAACTTCTATTTTTATTTTGTCTTATAATTTTTGCATCTTTTTAATGCATCAAAGCTCATTTTATTTATAAAGTAATTAAATATAGATACGTCAAGATAAATTAATATTGTGCACAAGTATATAGAACATTAATAAAAATTGAGTCTCAAAAACAACTTTGTGTCAGCTAATCGTCAATTAGCTGACACAAAGTTGAATTTGAGACTCGATGCTCTCTCTATCTATATAATGTAAAATAATTTTATATAATGTTAGGGTCGCTTTATATAACTATGGTAATATAACTAGGTCTACAAAACTCTCGAATTCAAAATCCTTTTAAAGTTTGAATAATTCTCAAACCTCCCACCGGCCCCAGAATATTCAACGTCTACACGAGCAGCAAGTGGGTATCTAATGTCATTATTCTTAGGGATACATTGTACCCGTACTTAATCAAATGTACAAGCAGTGCAAACTGTCAGATCTGCCAACATAAGGCCAGTCACGATCGCAAGTGACCATCCAAACTATCCTAGTCTGACGCTGGAGCTGTTAAATTAATGATAATGTTGCGGCCCAACAACTTGGAACTGTTGTCGTTATTTGCACGTGTTTCGGGATAGTTGGTGTGTACGTTTGTGATAAGAGGAGCGATTAGCGATTAGCGATTCGCTCTTACTGGGTTCTTTTACAAAATAAGTCATACATCTTACTACTCGTTTTATAAAAACAAAATTATATCTATCTGTTTGCATTTTTATTGCAAATATTGCACGAAATAGAATGTGTTTTTTTACAGTTGTGAGTAAATACTGACGATCTAATTTTAAAATTCTTTATCTTTATAGCTTTTCTAGAAGTAGTTTATTTAATTAATTTTCGTTTTTCTGAAATCTATGCATACGAAGTAAGTTAATTAGAGAATAAAGTTATACATATGGTCCATTTTAGTAAAATTAACTCGAGGTAAGTCATGTTCATATAATGATATTAAAAATAAACATGTCAAAACAAAAAAAAAATCGCTTATTGGGACCACATGTTGTAAATAGCAGGATCATTTTTTGAAATTTTGTCTGTTTGCATTTTTATTGTAACTATTGCACGAAATAGAATGTGGTTTTTACAGTTGTGACTAAATACTGACGATCTAATTTTAAAATTCTTTATCTTTATAGCTTTTCTAGAAGTAGTTTATTTAATTAATTTTCGTTTTTCTGAAATCTATGCATACGAAGTAAGTTAATTAGAGAATGAATAAATAATACGGGATATACAGACGAACGGATACTTAGTTATAGAATAAAATTAACTCGGAACTTCGGAAAATAGGTAAGTTTGATTTGTGTTCATGTAATGACATTAAAATTAAACCTAATAGACTTTTTCTGATATTTTTTCTTGCCCTTCTCGATTTTATTTTTACAAAAAAAAGTCGCTTGTTGGGGACCAAAATGTAAATATAACACGAGATTATGCATTCTTAATTAAAACTTTAAATTTACTAAGTAAAATCTCGACGTATGTGGAAGTCTCCATGTATCCACAATTGAAACAGCATTTTCACTAAAGCAAAATATACTTGTTTAATTCCGAACTACTACAGTTACTAAGACCGCGGCCTACAAAAGGTACATAATCCTCAGTTGATCAACGAGGCAGGGACGTGACGTCATGACTCTACTCCGTAATGACCGAATTTGGAATGATGAGACTTAATTAATGGAACAGGCATTTAATCGGGGTTCAAGTAAATAAGTTTTTTATTTTATAAACGGCAAAAACTACGATTAATTTGTAGTAATTTATTTTTAATGAAAGTAAGTGAAAAATAAATAGAATGACACTATATGCGATTCAAATATATGATATATGCAATTCGTATGATATATATATATATATATATATATATATATATATATATATATATATATATATATATATATATATATATATTGTTTGTAAGTTAAACAAGAATAGAATGGTGAACAAAACAAATACAACTGCATTTAATTTGATGCAGTAGTTTTTGTATGAACTGGAACAAACATACAGGCAGACAGACAGATAGAGAGATAAAATTTCAGAATTATTTATTTTTAAAAGAATAATAACTGTGGAGGAAGCGAAAGAGGCTTGTTTGAATTATTATTATTTGGTGTCTCATTATTTCTGCTTATCCTAATGAGAGACAGGCGTGACAGATATGTATATACTCATATATGTGTGTATTGATATGGCTTCTACTTCTAGTATCCTTTAAATATTTTTTTTTTATATCTTTGATGTACAAGCGTCGCCCAGTTGCCATATTTTTGTATTATTACATAAATGAACAATAGTAAGATTATAAAAACAATTAATAAATAGAATATGTGAGGTGGGGAAGTTAAATTTAGTTTGGTACATGATTTACTTTGGATTTATCATGAATGATGACAAATAAATCTTAGTATTATTTAACTTCGACATATCAGAATATATTTTCTTATTTTTAGATATATTCAAAAAATATTATTCAATAGTTTATTTTTACCATTTACAGTTAATAACTGAAATACGTGTGAATCTTAAATTATATATAGATAAAAAACGAGTCAACTTTTTGCCAAATTAACCGATTTGTTTTTTATGATTGTTCTATATACTTACGCACGTAATGTATCTTGACGTATCTATGTTTAATTATTTAAAAATAAAATTAGTTTTACGCAATAAAAAGGTGCAGAATTTATAAGATAAAATAAATATAGACGGTATAAAAGAATTACTCATAACTATTTATCACGCAAAATTGTTGCTTTTCTCGAAGTATTTATATGGAAACACTCTATCTATATAATCTAAGATGTAATTTTTTTTATACTACTTAAAATGGTAAACAAGCTGACGGCCCACCTGATGGAAAGTGGTAACCGTCGCCTATAGACATGAGCAGTACCACGGACATAACAGAGTATACTGTTTCGCCCATGATACCCCCCATTCGTTGCCATTCCTGAGGACTCAGGTGTTATTCCTCTGTACCCTGTAAATTCACGCCATATCCCACCCTTCAAACCGAAACATAGCCATGCAAACACAACAGCTTCACGATAGAAACACGAATGGGACAGAGGTACCCAAGCAATAGACTTTTGTACAAAGTCTCCCTTTGGTTTCACTACCTTAAAATACTACATTCTTTCTTTGATTATTAAGTATTAATATACGAAATTATTCATTCATTATTTTGACGCATAAAACGATAAAACTTTACGATTCATAATTAAAATAAAATCTTGTATATCAAAATACTTTTTATTTATTTATTTATACTTTATTGCACAATAAAACTTTGTACAAGTGGCGACCTCAAAGCCATATGACGTTCTCTACCAGCTAACTATTAGGTAAAAACAGAAAGCGTATGAAGGGCAAATTTTTTATGACTTTTCGAAAGAAATACCTAAATTTATCAGAATAAAAACATGGTTTCAAAACTAATTTACGTATAATAAAGTTAAAACCAAAAAAGGTCTCATAAATAAAAGTTGTAGAACTAATCCTTAGGTTCTCTAAATCGTTTTTTATTTTTAAAAGGAAAAATATACATTTTAATATTGAGATTAAGGTTAGTGATTTATGAGCAATAAATTAGATTTTTAATACTATTTATAATAGCTTCATGGAACATCAAAGCGACTTAAATAAAATTGATTTATAAAATATTACTAAATTAAAAGATTGAAAAATTAGACCTAAGTACATTTGTATTTACATAATAATTATTTTTCGTCGGAATTGCTATCCTTTATAAATATTGTCACTTTGATTGATAAATGAAATTAATAATTTTAATTTTTTTTTAATTAATTTATTTAAATATTTAATTATTTATTTAATTAATTTAATTAAAATTACTCTGCAATATAACATAATTAATGTAGGATCAATTTGAAAGTAAACCTTATGCATGTACTATAAAACATTAACAAATTGTAAGAGATATCGAGTAATACAGATACAAAAGAAATATAAGACGAATTGAAAACCTTGTCTCCATTATCTGTTAAAACAAAAATTCTTATTCAAGTTATCCTATTTTCATACAGACGTAAATGAGATGTATCTAGTTAGCATATTATTATTTATTAAACAGTGGAACTATAAAAATAGATACATACTACTTTTTTTATTTCAAATATAAACGTATAAACAGAGAAGCGCACTATGGATCCAGTTTTTAGTAACTGTATAATAATGGCATTAGCATCTTCAAGACAAATGCATTATTCCGTTCTTATAGTCATAGACGGCGATAATCACTTATGATCAGAGGGTCTACCATGAAATGTTTTCCTAAATTTCGGGACCGAACGAAACATAAATTTAATGTTAAAAGTACAAAAATATTAAAAATGTTAAAATATTGTTCCTTTGAACTTGTATGGTAGAATTTAGGACGAACGAAATAACAAGTTTCATTTACTGGATCGATTTCGGAATTAGTAAAAACTAAAATTGTGTCCAAAAATTCGGAATTTCATTTCATGGTAATCCCCCAGGTAAATTGCATACTCGTTTTGACTCTAGACGTGAAATATATATATATATATATATATATATATATATACACGATTTAGCACGATTTCTCTTCTTAATAGTATCAGCAGCACGTTCTCTCGGTCATCTACTCTCTACTTGTTTTGAAAACTATTCGAAACTATGCTTTGGTGAACGCATAATATTTTGACTGCAGAAGACCAGGGCTTTACTATTTATTATCATCATTATCATCATCATATCAGCCGTTATCTGTTCATTACTTAACATAGACCCCATAGACTGCCATAAGCAACAACCGTTTCTTAAACACCTACATCCACTTACTCCATGCAATATATTTGAGGTCATCACTTCATTTAGTGGCAAGTTTGCCAATATGGGGTCGCCACTCAAAAAACTTTCTTCCCCATCAGTTGATGGTTCTTGAACTATTTTCTATAGGTATCATTATTTTATTTACTATACGTATTTTTATGTATCTTTAAATATATTTCTCTTATTGTACCTGATACTAACTTTACGACACTAGTATACTTTATTTCTCTAAGAAAATTAATACACGAATTGAAAAATAATTCACACTACGAGACGATATTACCAATTTGAATAATACATTTTGCGGTCGCTATCTAACTCGTAAAAAAGTCGATTTGAATACATTCAAAGTTTAGTAAAATATTTCCTGAATTCGTCGGTGTGCTGCGCGATCAGATTTATCGATGGAGATAGTATGAAAGTTCAATACTCTTGGTTGAATAATAAATCTATCAATAATACATTATAACTGCTTATACAAAGTGAAATTGAAGTCGTTAGCTGTATGTGAGACTAATAATCAACCCATATTGTAGAATTAAAAACTGAAATCTCGTCAAACCAAAGTGATAGACATTTTTGTACTTCCCATACAATTTAAAAATTTTGTCCTTTTTCAACCCATATTTGTTTGAAGAAAATGTGCCGTTTTGTTGACAGAATATACCCATAAAAGAATCCTTACGATTTCTATTTTTACCTTCATATTCGCCTGCAAGATTAAATTCTTTCATCCTCTTGGATATAGAGAAATATTTATTATTTTATACTACTGCGGTGACAAACAAGCATATGACCTATGTAATATTAAACGGTTTTTTATTTTATTTTAATGGATGATAATGGAATGGTCACCCCGCCTGCATTATCGGTATATACTGGCGGGATACCAGTGAGGGATGATAAATGATGATGAAGCAGGTCAGTTAGCACAAAGTCAAGCGCATACTACGCTAAAGAAAAGGCCGATCTTCTTGGATCCATCTTTGCGTCAAACTCGACATTGGATGACGGGGAGAAACCACCACCGACCATCACGTGTTGTAGGAGCTCTATTGACATTAAATTCAATAGCTCAGTGCGTAAGCACTTTTCTCCCTCTGAAATCCATAAGGGGGGCCTGATGGTATTCCTCCAATTGTGCTTAGGACGTGCGCTCCAGAGTTACGCGTCTTTTTCGGCTTAGCTACTCATCGAAAAGACTGCTTGGTGCATTCGATCCCTCATTAACCGTCAACTGCTCCGGTACCTAGAAGAGCACCAGCTGATCTGTGATCGCCAGTACGGCTTTCGACAAGGACGTTCGGCCGGTGATCTTTTAGCTTACTTAACACACCGATGGGCAGTGGCAATCGAGAGTAAGGAGAGGCCTTAGCAGTTAGTCTGGATATCGCGAAGGCCTTTGATCGGGTGTGGCATAGAGCGCTGCTTTCAAAGCTACCTTCATTTGGGTTGCCTGCGGGGGCAAGTTTTCTCAAGGAACAGCATTAGGTCGTAGTCGAAGCATGCTCTGATTTAAAACCTAATGCTGGTGTCCCGCAAGGCTGTGTACTATCTCCGACTCTGTTTCTTCTGCATATCAATGATATGTTACAGATAAGTAATATTCATTGCTATAGAACAGTCGAGATACATTATATACCGGTCAATTACATACCGTTGCCGGAATAGACTTGTGTCTGAAATCGAAACTTCACTCCATCAAGTTTCGATCTGGGGTGAACAAAATCTTGTCCAATTTAACCCCAAAAAGACACAAGTCTGCGCGTTTACCGCAAAAAAGACGCCGTTTGTCGTATCTCCTCACTTTCAGGGCACTTCCCGTGATAAAAAGTCGAGTCTAGGAATTCTGGGCGTTGATATATCTTGCGACGTCCAGTTTTGCGGTCATCTGGAGGAGAAGGCTAAGATAGCTTCCAAAAAGTTAGAGTGCTCAATAGGGTGAGACGATATTTCATGCCAGAACACCGCCTGAAATTATATAAAGCCCAAGTCAGGCCGCATATGGAATACTGTTCTCACCTGTGGGCAGGAGCGCCACAGTACCAACTCCTTTCGTTAGACCGCATTCAAAGTCGGGCGGCTCGAATTATCGATAGTCAACGCCTTACTGTCCGTCTTGATCCACTGAAACTGCGCAGGGATGTTGCATCATCTTCTAAATTTATCATGGGGAGTGTTCAGGAATTGTTCGGATTGATACCTGCTGTGATTTTCACCACCGTACAACCCGCCACAAACTAAAGTTTCATCCCAATCATCTGGACGAGTGGCGGTTTCCACCGTGCGTTTTTCAAGGCACTTTCTTCCACGCACAACCATTCTTTGGAATCAACTTCCAGCAATATTTCCGAACCGATACGACAACATAACCTTCAAGAAAAGAGTATATTCCTTTTTAAGGCCGGCAGCACACCTGCAATGCCGCTGGTGTTGTGGGTGATCATGGGCGGCGGTAGTCACTTACCATCAGGTGAGCCGCATGCTCGTTTGCCCCCTGTGTTGTAAAAAAAAAAAAAAAACATTGTAACAAATTCACTAATGAATCAATCACAATGGTTTCCGGGGGAAACCGCGAGGAGGTCGACCTGATACAGTATATTACTAGTAATAGGATTGCTAATCTCCATTACTAATAATCCATTTTCTCCCTAATATTAAACGGTTGCCGTAACCTAAAGACGCCTGTAACAACAATAATATTACACGCATGTTGTCTATTCTTAAGAAACCTTCCTCTCTGGAGGGGGGGGGGGGAGGAATCGTTAGAAATACGAATATTATACTGAATTATGAACCTTCTTTTTAAAGTCGTTAGAAAATTTAATTTCATATTAGATTTTTTTTTTATACCACTGAGGTGGCAAACAAGCATACGGCCCACCTGATGGTAAGCGGTATTACGCGCGCGTTGCCGACCCTGAAGAAACCTCTTTACCCCCCTTTTGAAGAACCCCATGTTGTAGTCTCTTGGGAAAACCTCGGCATTTTGTCAACCAAAATTTTGTGTAAATAGTTAAACATAAATTAAACTATACGCTTAACTTAAACAATTACTATAATATTACACACTATTACATCACTAATAACAGAAGCAGAAGTCCATTACCTATCTCGTTAGTAAAGTTCGCTATAGAAGACGTTTGCTTTATGTTCGCAGCTCGCCTCTTCTATTGTACAAATATACTGACAGGTTTAAACCGCGATCTGAAGCTCCCTACTATTCACAATTTCACGTTCAAATACCGAAACCTGAGTATGATGTGAGACATTATACTAATATGCTTTATCAGACCGAACATAACCTTCAAGAAAAGATCTTGGGCGGCGGTAGTCACTTACCATCAGGTGAGCCGCATGCTCGTTTGCCCCTGTGTTGTAAAAAGAAAGTCTGCGGTTTCTCTTGGAAATAATATTTATTTAATTTTTATACTACTAATTAGACAAACAAGCATACATTCCTACTGATGGAAACTTTGTACAAAAGTCTAAACACAGCCATGCAAACACAACTGCTTCACGGTTGAAACACGAATGGGACAGAGGTACCCAAGCAATCGACTTTTGTACAAAGTCTCCCTCTGGTCAATCAATACAGTAATATTGTAAGATTCTTACATTTATAACAGTATACCTACCCTGTCAGGTCGATTTTTTCGCAGTTTCCCCTAAAAGCCATCATGGTCAGTACCAATTGAATTCGTCACAATGAGCTGACTACTTGCCTTTTTATCTTATATATATATATATATATATATATATATATATATATATATATATATATATATATATATATATATATATATATATATATATATATATATGTAGCAAATTTTGTATAAAAATCCTCTATTTCTTTCGTCAAGCAACTTTGCTTGCAAGGAAGTGTTTCAGTTTGAAAAGTTGGATATAACTGTAAGATTAAAAGGTACGGAAGTATAATACTTCGGTCCTCAAAAATGGCAACTCATGAGGGTTACCATGGGCATTTCAGTGTTATGTTATGTTTATGGTGCTATTCTTGTCAAGGCGATAGTTACCATTCTCCTTCATGGGCTATCAGTTTGTTCGCCATTATAAGTTAGATAAAAGACGTAAATGTAAAAGTTTATGGATAATGCAATATGTAATACTGGATAACGGAAATTTAATGAACATATTATGTTTGTTACAGGTGACTCAGGACCGTTCCTTATGACATTCTATGGGAGAGGCTTATGTTCAACAGTGGAAGGAAATTGGCTGATATAATGACGATGATGATGATTATATTTGTTACAAATTATGGTGGAAACTGAACATAAGTTTTCAAAATGATAATATGATATAGATATATTTCAAAAATTTATTAGTAACTATATATCCGGTTTCATTTCGCGCAGGTTATATATAATAGAATATTCGAAGATAATATATAATCTATGACACTCGATGATAATATAGCTTTCTATAGGTGAAAGAAATTTCAAAATTGGTGAAGTAATTTTTAAAATTATCCATTACAAACCAACAAACAACCAAATCTTACAATATTACTGTATTGAGTTGGCTGGAAGAGATGTCTTTCAAAGCTAAGCCTACCCTTGCTAATGAATTGTTAAACTAATTGCAATATTTTTTTTACAAGTGTAATAAATAATTAATAATATAGCAACCTCAATCATAACAAAATCAATACAGAAACAAGCAAACCTTATCGAGTGCAATAAAAATTATAGAAATCGGTTCAGACATGCGGAAGAACATTCTCTTTTTTCAAGTATAAAAAAATTAAGTATTTTCTACAGAATATTTTTATGTTCATGACATTAAATGTATTATTATTATACCTATAGGTACAGCTATATGTATCAAAACAACTTTCTATATATCATTGTAATTTTAACAAAATAACATGAAACTTTTAAGATATTTACTAAACGTCAACATACGAGCAAACTTTCATTTCCTATGAATTGTAACTTTATCCTAACCTGAGTATTATTATAGTTTCCTTTCCGTTCCTTGTGGCTATATGGGAAGCCTATGTTCAATAGTGGACAGATAATGCCTGATATGATATACAGTATTAATGATAAAAATTAACAAATGGATAAAGAACGTAACGTTAATAAAACCTATTCTTACAAAATCATGAGCAAACAAATAGCGGTATCCATCTTCATTAGAAATATCTATTTCTCTTAGAACAATACAGACAATACCATACACGACCAAAGCGCGGTAAGTGTCGGCGCATAAAATCGAACATCCTACATTTATTGTACATTATTACACCGGAAAATAACAAAATATGGTTTCCTTTTTCCCTTTGCGTGATTCTATGCCTCTTTCAACGGCTGAACGCCTATTCATACTGGCACAAAGCAATACGTTAGACAACAATGACGTAATTACGAAGCTGGGAGTTTCTTATACACGTGCCTGTGTCTGAGAATTTTGAATGACTAAATTTATTATTATGGAGTGAGTTATAATCGATTTTTACTGTATGATACGAAGCGGGAATATATTTTAATGATACACCCGTTTTGTATTCTATCTAATTTGTATTCTAAACAAATAGGTTACTCGAATTCCAGAAGTGATTTATTATTTCGAAGATTAAGTAACGTTAAATGGTCATTCATCAGAAACCGCTCAAAGAATTAATAACCAATGAGTACTAATGAGTATTTCAAACTATCTTGTATAGATAAAGGTAGAGTAGTAAGTTTAAATTAATTGCAGATAACCAATGTATATAGGGCTCAGAATGGTTCCTTGTGGCAGTCCTTTAAAAAAACCATTATTCAGCAATGGACAATGAATATCTGTAATGAGGACACTAATTATGTGAGGATGGTACCATCTGGCGCCAAAAGTTTCTAGCCTGTCTTCTAGTTTAACGAAAGTTAGAAATTAAAATGTAATTTACCAAACAACTGATTAATGTACATTCCGAAGCATGAAACAAATGGCAATTATTTCTAAATAATCCAAATATAAATCTTCACCAAAATAGGGTCAATGATATTATTATTTTTATGGAAAATATATAGCAAAATGACGCCAAGTACCTGAATATAAAAAAAAAAATTTCTTCGATTTAAAAAGTTCTTTTCACAATTTGGCCCGATCATGAATTGAACATGGGTTTTCAATTATCTACTCGACGTGCGTACGTCGGATAATTGAGCACGAAGATCGTTGTAAAATACATTTATTTTATCGATACTATTCAATACTTTCGTTAACATTAAGTATAAGTATTGTATTTTCATCAAAAATAAAAACACAAAAAAAAATATAATAAAGAAAGAATATAAGCGGGATTAATAAATCCCGTTTATAATATAATTAAATATTTATATAATTATGTTATACGCGTATTATAAGTATTATTATACAACCTACCTGAGCCATTATGTTTTAAATATAACTAAATATTTTAAATAAAAAAAAATACGATAACAATGAAACATGTGGGGCTAAACCCGTAAGTCTGAACATCTTACGCAGCTGTTCAATCGCTTAGTCAGAACGTTAAAGTATTATATATTAGAAGTAAAAAAGTTGTCGATCTAGTGATAGTTTTGCAAGTATTAAATGTAGGTATAAATATTAATACACTTTATTATAATACTAGCTTTTATCTGTGGTTTTGCTCCTACGATGTATTCGATTTCCCAAGGGAATCACCTTTCCGTCTCAATGTTGTAAATCATAGCTGTGTCTAAAATGGTAAAAAGTATTTTCAACCGACATCAAAAGGAGGTTCTCAAATAGGCTGTATTTTTGTTATTTTTATTACCTCTTAACCCCTTTAGTCCTAAATAGATTTGGAAAATTCTTTTTATTGTCTGAATCTGTAAATATATGCTATATTTACAGATTAGTTCCATAGAATATCAAAATAACATTAACATCAAAATTCAGTAGTTCAGTTTTTAGATTTAAGTAACTGGTTTTGTCATAATTAAAGTTGTTTTTTTATAAGACATAATCTTTATATTTATTTACTTATTTCTAATCAGAAGTGTAACACTAAAGTTTTGTACTTCTAGTTTTAATTATAACAGAACTTCTATACAAGCTTGCATTCTTTATAGGAATGAGTCTTCGAAAGTGAAACCATATTAATTTTTATTTTAAACCAAGGCCCTAAATATAAAAGTTTTACGTCTCTAACTCTTTAAACTGATGAAAATCCATGCAAACTTTCAACTCTCGTTTTATCTCCTTAGGGTTGAATTTAAAAAAAAATCCTTTCTTCTTGTTCACTATATAAGTTACAAAATTACATACTTCTAAATTCAGCAGTTTTAGCTATGCGTTGCTATATGGTTCAGTCAGACAGTAAATCGTTACCTTTTATACATATATATATATATATATATATATATATATATATATATATATATATATATATATATATATATATATATATATATATATATATAGATAAACAGATGAAGACCAAAAAACCAATAACAATAAAACAGGTGAGGCATAATCCGTAAGTCCGAACACCTTACGCAACTGTCCAATCGCTGAGTCAGCACGTCGACATTCAATCAAATTCTGCTTACGACGATTCCGGCCGCAAATCACATTGGCCGGAGGCTTGCTGAGTTGGCGTAAATAAATCCTACATGCGTATTCACTGCTGCTCAGCTTGGGGTTTGAGGTTGCAGAATTATAGTGGGCCAACAATGTAACTATACAGAAGTGAGAATGAAGATGATCTATACATATTGGATTATTTTCCAGAGCACTAGATTTTTATCTATTTCTCTGACTACTGAACTAAATGTACTGAGGTTTTAAGGTTTGAGTACGCATATAGGTATGTCAGGGTCCAGCCAGGGGGATTGTTAGTAAGGGATACTTGAAGACCCATTAAAAAAATACCCCACATGCGTTGCCATTCCTGAGGACTCAGGTGTTATTCTTCTGTACCCAGTAAATTCACGTCATATCCCACCCTTCAAACCGAAACACAGCCATACAAACACAACTGCTTCACGGTAGAAACACAAATGGGACAGAGGTACCCAAGCAATCGACTTTTGTACAAAGTCTTCCTCTGGTAAACATCCTTTTAACATTCGTAACTCATATGTATATCTGAGTACATCAAAACAGTGACAGTCTTTTTTGGTGTGTTTCAGTTTGAAGGATCGGATATGACGTGAATTTACAGGGTACAAGGAATAACACCTGAGTCCTCAGGAATGGCAACGCATGGGGGGTATCATGGGCGAAACAGTATACTCTGTTATGTCCATGGTACTGCTCATGTCTATTTATAAACGGCTGTCAAACTTCCGCAATCTATCTGATTTTATATTAGAGACATCTAAAAAACAATTCTCCTGAAACTTGGTAGATGAAATATGTAAATTACGTTCATCAGAATAAATAAATAAATAAATAATCTATGCTTTTGTAGCATACACATTAATTATTGACCTAGCTTAATTCAGTATAGAATCCATATAGAATAGTATCAATTGGGAATGTATTTGAGTGCTATTCATATAGGGCTGTCATTATAATAACAATTATGACGTCAGCCCTATGTGTATAGCACATAATATTTATCAGTTGCATCAATAGCAAAAAATACTCGTGTAATATATAAATTTTGATCAGGAAAAAAGTGAAAGAAAAGCAGCAACTTCAGTCATAACTAAATTAATATTACCAAGACCATAATAAAAAAAAAATACCAGCAAAATGTTAATAAAATTAAAATAAAATTAAATAGAAGTTATTTAATTCTTTAATAACTCTTCATTGCATTACTTAAATAATTTAAATATATATGTATAATATATAAGAAAAATGTAATAAATGTGTCTAATAAAAAAATGCTCATTTCAATAAAACATATGCTGTATAATATATTACAGTTTTATATTTCTATTTTAAGACTTAAAAAAAATATTATTTAATTCTTGTGTCTTATAATAGGACTAAATTCATCTGGATTGGTTTAATTTTGTACAAGAAATTATTTCGAATTTCTACTAAGATTGCTCAGTTAACCCGACCTATTCATAAGAGATAAGCTGTGAAGGAATTTTTCGCTCGAAAACTGAAATGAGAGGACAGGTTGAACAGGTACCTATCTACTCCCCAAAGCAAGTTTTCTTATTTGTTGAAAATGAAATGGTAACTTCGCCTGCACTATTAATTTACACTGGCTGAGTATTAGATGATAGATTAGAACAAAGTAAGATAAATCAGCCTGATATAATAAATCCATCAGAAATTAACCCTTCTTTGCATGATTTTTTTTTTATTGGAGAAATAAATCAAGGTGATATAATTCATGCTCAAAATTATAGGAAAAATAGTTAAAAAAATAAATTTGACAGCTATGTTTTTTTTCTGCAATAGACATTAAAAAGGTATCCAGACACAATCAACTTAAAGTGAATTTGTTCTTTTATATAATTTTTGGGCGTTCAATGTTATGATGGAAATTTCTAACATTATGCAAAGAAGGATTAACTACACTTGTTTTTAAGATGACCTACGAGGAGATCAACCTAATACTGCTAGCCTTGAGGCTGCTTCTTCGAACCATACTAACAATCACTTCCATTTTCACACTTATTTAAGAACCTAAGGCTGCAATCATACTATCTATACTTATAATAAATCTGTAGAAGAGGTCAATTTTGTACATGAAATATATTTCCCAAATAACTATCAGGTGGTGATTAGTGATACTGATGCCAAAAATGCAATCAGTAATATTTATCTGTCTGTCTGTCTGTCTGTCTGTCTGTCTGTATGTTCTTTATAGAAACAAAAACCACTCGACGGATTTTAACGAAACTTGGTACAATTATTCTTTATTCTCCTGGACAGGTTATAGTATACTTTTCATCACGCTACGATTAATAGGAGCAGAGCAGTGAAGGGAAATGTGTCTGTTACATCAAAACCACTGAACCGTGAGGAAAGACATAGGCTACTTATTTTACGAAAAAACGACGGAAACGCGGACGAAGTTGCGGGCAACAGATAGTATAAAAATAAACCTTTAAGCAGGTGTAGGCAACCCTAGGTTTACCTATTATGCACTATGTGCTACTCACATTAATTGCGCCATCAATTCAGGTCCGCTAGTGGCTACACCCGATGCATTAGCTTACTTGGCTATTGACTCATGCAATTTTAGAAAATACGACTGTTTTGTGAAATTACTTTGTTCTAGAAAATAATGTGGTATTAGTATTAGTTCTATCATTCGTGTGATAGGGTAACCCCTAGTATCAACAGTTTCTCGAATAATTTATTTACACGAAGGCTTCGCAAATGGCTTACCGTAAGCGTAAAATTATAATAAAAGACCATATACATTTATGTAACGAGGATATAAATTATGGAGGATATAAATTATAAAAAAATACACAGTCGAACAACAACTTCCTCTTCTTTGAAGTCGGTTAAAAAGAAAATAATCAAGACATATAAATGGAATATATTAAAACACAATCGAACAATAAAAAAAACTTTATTTATCGAGGCCCCATAAGAAGGGTTTTGCCAATAGTTGCCACGCTTGTCAGGCGGGTTAGCAACTACAGTTAGGCTTTGGTGTTGTTTGGTACCTATCCTTCGACTATTAAATTCCTTTAATCGTCTCTTACGACACCCAATACAGGACACTAAAACTCATTCTATCCCGCAACCACACACCAAGGTCCAAAACAGACTCTTATATTGCATTATTTAGTGTTTAACCAATTTTTGGATGAATACCGTATCGACCCGACTATACGACAAGTTTAAATTAACAAATTATTAATATCAAATAATGCCAGTGATCAGTCTTCATAAACAGTGCCCGTTCACGAGTATAACGGTTGAGGTAGTGTACTTAAATATTATAGATTGAATAGTGATAACCCTGGCCTTCATAATATCACATGTTTGAACTTTATAAACAACATTTATAAATTACAAGTTCATGCCATTTTCAGCAATTAAATCCTATTAATTAAAATAATAAATGGGAAAGTTTGTAATGATGGACGTATTAATATTTGTTACTCTTTTAAGTAAAATTACTAAATGGATTAGAATGTTATTTGGTACACAGGTAGGGTATATCCTGACGTATCTTTTTTTATGTACATAAACCTTGGTTTTCTGTTACAATTAAATAAATAAATAAATTTAGCACGTAGGACACTTTATATACGTATATAAATTATTTTAGATGCTTCATAAGCTATTAATAATACAAGAATAAAGATGTAAGAAACAATAATACAAGATAAAGCTACAAAAATAATTAATTTATTCATAAGTAAAAAATATTAAATTAAAAGAAATAACAATATATAATTAGGTAGAATATAAATCATGATGCAGGTAGTTACAATGTTCTTAGGTCATAAAATGTAAAAAAAAGACATCTTGCTCCCAGAAGTATTTAACAGACTTCGAATCTTCGACTTTAGTGACTTTGTACAAAAGTCGATTGCTTGGGTACCCCTGTCCCATTCGTGTTTCAACTGTAAAGCAGTTGTGTTTGCATGGCTATGTTTCGGTTTGAAGGATGGGATATGGCGTGAATTTACTGGGTACACAGGAATAACACCTGAGTCCTCAGAAATGGCAACGCATGGGGGGTATCATGGGCGAAATAGTATACTCTGTTATGTCCATGGTACTGTTCATGTCTATAAGCGACGGTTACCACTTTCCATTGGGTGGGCCGTCAGCTTGTTTGCCATTCTAAGTTGTATAAAAAAAAACAGTCTGTTTCTTAAGCTACTATCGATATTGCTGCATAAATCAATATTTTATGCATGTGAAGCCACAGGATAGAGCTGGTCATTTATAAATTATTGTTTAAAACATTTTCAACATTTACTTTAATGAAAACTAAACAGAAAGTATTTAATACATTTATATTTCTAACTAAATATAATTGCCTATTGTTACTGACAACGTTAAATTAGGTTAATAAGGTAAAGTATTGCTACCTTAACAACTGCCACGTAATTTGTGGATATAAACTCGGAAAGTTCGAATGTTCGCGTTAAGTTATGCATACAAGTTTACATTAACTTGAATATAAGTTATTGTAAACAACACAGCAGTTAGATAAACGACCACTTTTGTTGTTAATCAATAAAATTCCAGTAGCGATACTTGCTGCAAACCGCGGTTTAGAACGTCGGAGTTAGTAGAAAAAGTACCCTACCTAGAATATTGTTATTATGTTATATCAACATAGAAAGCTATACCTTAATCTATTCTACTATTTTTAGTTTTTTTTTAATATCTATACTAATATTAAAAAAGTGCCGCGTGGTCCCAGCATAGAATGGACCGCTCCATACTACATATAATCTTTCCCGTAAATATCGTATAAGGCGATTGAGAGAACTTCACGGTTGATGAGTGGGCAGCAGCGTCCCTCTTAAAACATCATCAAAGCCTAATTGCGACTGCAAACCCACCTGTTAAACGTGGAAACTAATAGCAAAACCCCCCTTAGGGGGAGAATATGTCTCTCAGTAAAGGGGGTTTTACAGTTCCCTTTAGCAGTGGACATTTAACAGCTGATATGATGATAATGATAATGATGATGATGATAATTAGGTGAAGACCATTATATCATATATATCATTTCGTACAATTTTTTATAGAAATTAGATCTTTTTGTTGATCCACACACAGTAGGTTATAAAATAATAATATTGAGAAATTTTGGAGGTCTATCTGTCTGTATGTCTACTCCGGGAAACTGCTGCACCCAAATAAATGCAATGGCCACAGTTGTATTCTGTAAGGTCTAATATAAAATCTGGTGTATATTTATATCTTAATATGCCATCCAGAAGTGATCTAAATCATTGATTTTCCTACATCTAAAATCCACGTGTATGAAGTAACGACCAAAATACTAGGTGGATATAATAAAATAATATATTTTATGCATAAAGCGAATTCATCTCAAGTATGAATTTCCTGTTAGTTACAAAACGAGAACTTCTAAGTTCCCGACTTGGCAATATTGAATAACTCTCAACTCCGCCAAGTGGTCCAAGTGAAATTACATAAACTCAATACTAGAGTTCTTGTTGATAATACTTGGCTCAACAAACAGTTGTACATAGATATAAATAAAATTCATAGTAATCTTATTATAATATAATAAAATTGTAACTGGATAAAGTTTGTACTTTAGAGAAAATAAAAAAAATGGCGTAAAAAGTTTTAAATGGAGCAATATAAAGCGAATTTTTTATTTTTATTTTGTCTCTCTGTCTGTATTTTTTATATGACTTAAAATGACAATCAAACTGGCGACCCATCTGATGGAAAGTGGTAATCCTCGCCTGTAGACTTGAGCAGTATTATGGACATAACAGGGTATACTGTTCCGCCCATAACACCCCCTATGCGTTGCCATTACTGAGAACTCAGGTGATATTACTCTGTACCCTGTAAATTCACTGTTATATCTCACCCTTCAAACCGAAACACAGCCATCCAAACACAACTGTTTCACGATTGAAACACGAATGAAACAAAGGGATCCAAGCAAACGATTTTTGTATATTTATCCTAACATCACGCTAAAAACTACTGTATTAAATTGAATGTGGTTTTAATTTTTTTATTCCTGAAGATTTAATTTAAAACTGATTTTTTATTTTATCTCGGAACATCATTTAAAAATAGTCTATTACATTGATTTACCTACACCGATAATAATGCGTGAGAAGTACCAGGTCCCATTCGTGTTTCTACCCTGAAGCAGTTGTGTCTGCATGGCTGTATTTCGGTTTGAAGTGTGAGGTATGGCAGTGAATCTATAGGGTACAGAGGAATAATACCTGAGTCCTCAGGAATGACAACGCATGGAAAGTATCATGGGCGGAACAGTATACTCTGTTATGTCCATGGTACCGCTCATGACCATAAGAGACGGTTACCACTTTCTATCAGGTGGACCATCAGCTTGTTTGCCATTCTAAGTTGCATAAAAGAAAAAAAGGCGAAAAGCTAGTAAAATATGCAAACGATATACCTACAGTATTCCATTGTTAAGCAATAACCACTCTCAACTTCCACTCCTCACAATTGATAATCAAAATATACTGAGTTTTGTGGAACACATCTATATTTGCCATGAACTCCTTTTGAATTCACAAGGAATCGAGATTTTGGTCTACCTAAATACTCCTCCAAACAAATACTTTCAAGACTTCATCATCGTATCCTCAACCTAATGAACTGACTCAATCCGAGCTACAAGAAAAGTGAATATTCAATAAGCGATCCATCTATACTACCAAAAACTTTAAATATAGTATGTATTTCTCCATAGAATATTTCTAATATATAAAATTCTCGTGTCGCGGTGTTTGTTACCAAACTCTTCAGAAACGGCTTTACCTATATTTATGAAATTTTGTGTACATATTGGGTAGGTCTGAGAATTGGCCAACATCTATTTTTCATACCCCTCAATGATAAGGGTGATCTACCCCTAAATATATATTTTTTTATTTTTTTGTCAAATTTTTTTATTTTTATTTTATTATGATTTAGCAATGAAAAATACATACAAATTCAAATTTTCACGCTTTTACGATCAACCCCTGTTTTTTAATCGCAATTTTTATATAGAAATAGGCTTGCAAGATGGCAATCGGATAAATTTTCATGTATAATTCTCGAAATAACGTATATGGTAAAACAACGTTTGCCGAGTCAGCTAGTATATATATACTTTTTGTTACTTCAAAATTCCAATATCTAATAGATTGATATGAAATTAATTCCCTTAAAAATATTTATCTTTCCCCTCGGTTACTACTATATTATATCAGAATCCGGAGTACATCTTCAATTTGTCCACATTAATAAAGTCTGTAGCTATTTTAAATATCCGCAGAGAAATATAAACACGAAAGGAAATCATAACATTTTCATAGAAACGGTGTGGAAAAATAAATAGCTGTATACAGATATTTTACAGTGAATGCCTGAAGGTATATTTATGTAGTTAAATTGATGCTTCTCTACGATTTATTTATTTATTTATTCTTTATTGACCACATCAATGTTTGGTACAAAAAGTCGAAATAATACTATATAGTATTTTTTCCCAGTCAACCTTTAGAATAACAAAAATGTAATTATGCGGTGAAAAAATTAAAAATTGTTGTAGATAAACAGTTACCGTATTGACTCACAAATTACATAATATATACAATGGAGTTATATGTGCATTAGACATATAACTATACATGAATACATTAAACAAATATTATAAAACACAAATGTATATTATAAAAACATACATATAAATATGAATAAACATACATGTACGATAATATATTATAATACCAATAAAGCAACGATAGAGGTCAAAGATGATAATGATGACGCTTGTAGTCGAATGGTAAAACTGCCTAAAATTCACAATTTATTATAATGTACAACTATATACATCAGTTCAGAATTCTTCGTAATTTTTCTAGTTATAACTTTATGTATATTTGGTTGTATTTTTTTATGTTTATTACTCTCTCATTTATAAACCGATCTAAATTTGTTTTTATCTGAAAGAATATATTTCCAGATTGATCCTATAGAATTTTTATCAAAATCAGTTCAGTGAGTTATTTTTAGGCCAAAATAACTACATACATACATACATATCTGTCACGCCTGTCTCCCATTAGGGTAGGCAGAAACAATGGGACGCCAAATGCTTCGATTCAAACAAACCTCTTTCGCTTCTTCCACATTCAAAATAACTAATTCTGTCATAATTGAATGCAGTTTATTTTTGGTAGAACACAACCTTTAATTATGTTTTATTAAGGTTTAATAACAAAATGGGTACGTAGAAGCCCTTAAGGTGAAACTTTGTTCGGCCGTTTATCTGTTATTTATCTAACTAATTGTTTTATCTCACCGACTACAAATACTATAATTATGAAATTTAGAATATGAATAGTTTTAGATATCATTTGCCCCTATATGTGGCAAAGAAAATAATTTAAAATATATTATATTCCAGAAACAAAATCACTCTTCAGTAACTTTCATTCTTTCATCATTATATTTATTTCATCAATTACTCCGTAATAAACAATAATAATAATAATAAACCTTTTTTAACCAATACAGGGTTGCATTGTTACATATTTTTGCCCTAGCTTACAAATTAGGGTAACCTGTGCCTTGTAAGCCTTCCAACACACAAGAACTAATACTATGTATTGGAGGAAAAGGGATTGTTAGCAATGGAGTGTGACAGCCCCATTGCTAGCAATATGTTCTATTAGTTCGACCTCCACATGGTTTCCGTGGAAACCATCGTAAACAATTCTTATTGAATTCGTCACGATGGGCTATCTGACCTGCTCCATCCTCACCTATCATCCTTAACTGGCGCCCTGCTGGTGTATACCGATAGCGCGGGTGGGGTTACCGTTCTATTATCACCCATTAAAAAATACTATGTATTTGTACATGCAGAATTAACAATATTAAATTACAATACAAACATAATAATCAGGATGAAGGAAAAGAAAACAAAGACATAGTATCACTAATACTAATAATACTCCTACACCACCTTTTCATTTCATTTCTGTACATTGAAAATATTTAATATTTAAATTTTCCATCGTAACAAGCAAGTTATCACTCCACGAAAAATACAACAATAAAATACGGCAACTTCAAATATAATAGAATTTATATAACATGGGCATAAGTTCTATTAATTGCGAAAAGTATTATTAAAATCGATTCAAAATCGACTTTTCGCAAACGAACGTTTGGCTCCTAAATTTCTCGCCGAAGTGTCGGTCCAACTATAATACAATCGCAAATTGATCAACGCTTTCTATCCACTTTATTTTTCTATAACCTCGATCTCAGAATCACAAATTTACGTCCAACTTGTGTACGAGTATAAGTGCACAATAAAATTGATTGATTCCATTCAATTAGCAAACAATACGAAACGTCCAATGAGAATTAACGACGCCAGGTTTACTGGTTTGTGGGCGTTTCAGTAACGATACGCAGCCTTTTATCTGGGTTAATCGTTTTGTGTTTTCAATATTTGTCGCGGTCATTTCAATGGTGGGCAATATTTATAGATTATTGCGTCAATTGAAGTCAATAAACTTAGTGGATTATGACATTTTTATGATACTCAGAATGGCAAACAAGCCCACCTTATGGAAAGTGATAACCGTCGACTATTGACCTATTAACATGAAAAGCATTTTACTGAGGCGATGTCTCTATATGGAAGATAGTTATTTAAAAAAAGAATTATATGTGAGGTTTAATAAGACCAATAAAGACTAAAACAATATTTTTTA
This sequence comes from Galleria mellonella, assembly GCF_026898425.1. NCBI lineage: Eukaryota > Metazoa > Arthropoda > Insecta > Lepidoptera > Pyralidae > Galleria > Galleria mellonella. The sequence continues at coordinate 1,390,929 of NW_026442068.1, read as the reverse complement.
CAAATTTTGTCTATGCATCTGTAGGTTTTTCCTGATTTACGCAAAAACTATTATACTAAATTGGATGCTATTTTCACAGATGTATTTCTAAATCTCTAACTTAAAAACTTATGTATGTTTCAACTTGATTTATTATCTAGAACTCGTCTATTTCATTAGTTTTACTTCTGAAATCCATACGTACTAAGCAACGAGTAAAAAGGTAGTAATAAATATCACAGAATATACTGTGATACTCAAGATTCTTTTGCTATAACTTAAAACTTAAATGTAGACCTACGTGACCTTTAACTTCATTGCTATATCCCACCCATTAAACTGAAATAAAATCATGCGAGCTCAGAATAATAGTAATAATTATTAAATTTATTAAGAAGATTTTTCAGTATTGTAATAGTAAACAGTTCTCCTCATATCACGGAGAAGGGGAGAAAGAGGTACGTACTTAGCTATGGCACTTTAATGGGCTACTAAAATAATGACACGCAGCTAACTTTGTATGCTGTATAACTTTGGTAACTACTTCGCCACATAATAATCAAGTAGATAAACGTCAATCATAATCAGACCCTATTCTCCCACGGGTATCTACTATATAGGCCTCGGCATATATGTATAATAATAAAAGCAATTATGTGATAATATAATATCTATATAAATATGTAAAGCTAAAATAGCTTTGTTTACAATCAAATAGCACCATCTAGTACCACTCTAAAGAAACTATCATGAGTTCCAGATGATTTATAAACATATATGTATACAGTAGATGTATTTAATTAAGCATTTACTTAAATACTCTCTTTTATATTATATGTAAAACAGAAAATATCAGTCCGTGCAAGGTGCACACATACAAATGTTTGTGTGCATGGGTGTGTATCCGTGCATACAAATGTTTGTGTTTTACAGTAATAGAGTCTGATACAATCAGAAGGTGATAGTCCCAATATTGAGAGCATTAATACCGAAGTACGTCAACGACGCAATTATTTGCCAATTTTCGAAAACAATTTAACTTTATAAATTTTTCATTTCAGCTTATAACTGTCCACTGCTGAACATAAACTTTCCCTGTTTATCAGTGTTTCTGATTATTAAATATTTGCTTTTATACACACCTTTAATATTTACACTGCATATCTAAGTCTAACAGAAAATATGATATCAGATCATGCAACCTTAGACTATGCATACAGATGTTTGTGTGCATGGGTATGTACCCATACAAAAAATAGTGTTTTAAAGAGATTGAATCTAAAACTAAAAAGTGAACGTCACAACATTTAGAGCACTCATACAGTATGTACAAAGTACATACAGTATCCTTTATACATAAGTTAGGATATAACCATGCCGTGTACCAAATTTCATTTAAATACATTCAGTAGTTTTTGCTTGAATGAGTAACAAACATCCATCCATTAATCCTTACTTACTTACTAATTCACATTTATAATATTAATGAAATTATTGTAAAATTAATGTATTTGTTCATTAGCAGAGATCTTTTTTAAATGATTTTTGAAAATTGGTTGATAATAGCGACATTACCACACTTCGGTGAGCCAAAGTTATGAACGCTTTTAAAGCAAATTATGCCTTATTCTTGGATTAAAAGTACTACAACTCAAAGGATCCGGTACCCCATTATAAGCTATTTCTCCGATAATGAACGGTTAATATCGAGTAACATTTTTTTTAACATCATTTATCGTCATTATCGCCTGACGTAAATGTAAATTACAGCATTTACAATGTAACAGACGACAGGTCGTGATCCTATGATAAAATAATAAATGTTCTATTTACAATATTTTTCTCTTGTGCTATATAAATTGTCTAACAAGCTGATAGTGCAAATAATGGAAAGTATTAACTGCCTTCCTGTGCGGAAGAACAACACTATGGGCATCATAGAATGCACTGAGATGACTCTGGTATTCATGTATGACCATTCCTGAAAATTTTTTCTCTCTTTAATATCACTACTATATGTAGGTAATATATAGCAATATCTATGTATTTTAGATATAATATCTATACATATATTGGAACAATAACAGATATATTAACTATCGTTTATTCAATAATATCGAAAAGAATAACCCGCTCTTAATAAAAACATATAAATATCCGACTAGTATAGGCGAATCCGCAATTGATGATCATCAATATTCAAAAAAACTTAATATATAGATATCGGATATTACCCATCTCTAATCACTACTAAATTCCATCCTTAAACACAGACAAGCGATCACAGATGTTTGATGGTACAAACAGTAATATAACAAAGATATTCAGAAAATTCAGAAATCCAATATTTTTTAAACAATTTTTTTCTCTATTACACTTTGTATTTCTATAAATTTTATCCTTCCTGGCCTTACACATCTATAAAAATTTGCTATATTTACTGTGCGTTTGGGTATCTGATCGAATCCGTATTGATACGGATTCAGGCTTTGATAGAAAGTTAAATTATTCAATCTAATATATTTAGACTGCAGGGTAAACATTTCAAACCTTTTCAAAGAGTAGGTAATCAAATGATGTGAATACTCTTTGAAAATGTATTTATTTTGGTCGGAAACTCCGAAAGAATGGAATAAAAAAAAAGTATAACAAGTATAAACAAACCAATTCGAACAGTCGCGAACATTGTTAATGCAATCGATTGACAATTAGTTATATGTACACGTATATGCAAAATAAAAATGTACTTACCTTTTAATGTAACAACTACCTGTTTATCTTATATGTAATCTGGTCGAGAAAGCTTGACTAGTTTTAGGATCAGACTGACTGCGCGCTCAGCGGACCCAGGCGCGCAGACTCGTGCTCGCGTTACAGCCACTCAAGATTAAGGGCCTCGAATTGTCCCAAAACTAATCGAGCTTTTTGGAATAAATTACAAGTAAATTAAACTGGTAGTTGTTACATGAAAATATAATGTTTGGCTATTTTTATTTATAACTAAATTTTACACGTAAATTTCATGTGACAGACGTGACGTATTTTGCCAATCGATGCCACGCTTAGCAAATAGGTTTGCAACTGGTCTTTAATGGTATTTTAAGGATGCTACTGCCCATCCCATTAAATTTTCTTAGTCGCCTCTTACGACACCCATGTGAAGGGAAAAGATAGCCCATTCTATGCCTGGACTAAACCGCAATATAAATTGTATATTATATTCTGTTAGACATAATTATTGATAAAACTGTAATTAATTTCCAAAACTAAATTAAAAACACAAGAAATGAAATAGCACTTAGTTACGGATATCCGGAAAATTTTTACAAAAAATTTAATGCCAGCACATTTCACTCGGCCCAATCTGTTCATGAAGCTTCTTCTTAAGTAACAAAGCTAATATACAAGACTCCATTTAATGGCATGGCCAGCGAAACGGTAAAAAAGATGAAGAGAAAAAAAAAATCCAAGAAATTTGAGATCCAGCAATCATACTTAACTCAGAAATTCGTGAGATTAAGTTTAAACGAATCCATTTGGGAGACGGGTAAATGTCGTCATTTAAATTATTTTCCAAATAAACGTCGCGTTGTTAAAGCTGAAATTCGACGAAGACTTCGAGATCTTGGAGTTGAATAAAGCTATGAAGCGATGTAATGCAAGGAGCAAGGGCAAGAAGTCAAACAAGGAATTTACGGAACTAGCAACTAGCATTATTGCATACCTATCTGGGCATCTACAAACTACTGGAGTTGAACAATACTAACAGACTAATTGTGAGGTCGATTGTAAAATTGAGTTTAATTATCTTAAAAAAGTTCTTGAATGTATATATATGTATGCTACATAAAGTCTTTATATATTAATATACCCAGTAAACTTAAATAATAATAAATGACATTACGAAAACATTCTAGGTTATATAATATAATGATAGCTAACCAGTTGATACTTCAAAATAGGTCAAGTTAAGGCTTCTTTTTTTTTATACCACTGAGGTGGCAAAAAAGCATACGGCCCACCTGATGGTAAGCGGTTACCGTAGCCTATGAACGCCTGCAATACCAGAAGTATTACGCGCGCGTTACCGACCCTGAAAACCCTAGCTAAATTCCGCGACTTTGCTCATATAATTAACAATTATTAGTATCTTATGTTAATTATAAATTGTCTTCAGTACCACATTTTTTTTAAATCCTTAGAGATTTTTAAATAAGGTTGAGTAAAGAACTTCGCAATATATTTAAAAACTAGTTGTATCCCATAACCATGGGAAATATATATATATATATATATATATATATATATATATATATATATATATAGTATTCTATTGTGTTTAGTTACTCTTCTCCGTCCAAAGGTTGCTCTTAGCGATAAAGCTGCCCATTGATTTCTCAGTGTAATCTTTTCTTGTAATTGTTTGTATGTAAATGTTTTTATTTCACCAACTTTGTACAAAAATCATTTGTGTTTCTACCATTCGTGTTTTTAGTTGTATTTTTTGCATGACTGTGTTTTGGTTTGAAGGGTGGGATATGGCATTGAATTAACAAGGTACAAAGAAATAACACCTGAATCCTCAGGAATGGCAACGCATGGGAGGGTATTATAGGCGAAACGGTCCACTCTATTATGACCAAGATACTGCTCATGTCTATAGGCGACGGTTAGAACTTTCCAACAGATGGGACATCAGCTTGTTTACCATTTTAAGTTGCATAAGAAAAAATATATAATAAGTTAAATGGCTGTATGGTCCCAGTATACAATAAGCCAATCCACCTGCCAAGCATGCCAACTACTGGCAAAACCCCCCAAGCGGAGTCTTATGTACAGCAATGGACGGTTAAGGGCCGATATGATCATGATAATAAGTTTACTAATTTTATCTTTTGGAGGAAACAAATAAAGTGTACCTTATATTCTAAATTAAGGTAAGATATAACCTGACCAATGTACTAAATTTCATTTCAAACTGTTCAGTAGTTTTTAAAAGAGTAACAAATATCCAAATAACCATGGGTGCTAATTTTCGCATTTACAATGTTAATAGAATGTTCACATTCACAATATTTTTAATACTCGTATGTACCAGTATTTTCTAAGAACAAAGAATCGGAAAAAAATATACTATATTTCATTATTAATCTTTTTCGTTCGTGCACGAACTTCATTACATTCCAAAATGTCACATACTATCAACATTGTTCTACATAATGTTACATATTTCAGCCTTGCGTTGAATATAATGTGGTCCCACTACGAAGTCGAATGTTTCACGTGAATATATGATTTATTACATTGTCTAGCTTTCGTTACAAGAAAATGTAATGTATTTCACTTCTTAAATAAACAACAGAGTTAACTGTATTATTATATAGCCTTCAATATACTTAGCCTTGATACAAAATGTATTAAAACATAATCTTTGTTACCATTTTGTTTTAAACCTAAATTGATAAGGTAATAGATTGATTGTTGTAATCAATCTCCATAGAATATAGTATCTAGTTAGCTAAGGATCTTATTACGAGCAACAAGCCTTACAAAGTCAACTTCCACGTGTACCCAGGAAATGATCCAGCTGATGATAAGTAGTAACACTCAATTAAGTCGTCCATGAGTCTAATAATACTATGGAAATCACAGAATATATTGTTACAACCATTAAACAACCATGCCTTGCTATTCTTAAGGATTGAGATTCTACGCCTCCGTATTCCGTAATTTGGAGGGAAAGTACTGTTAGTAATACAGACTAACAGTCCCATTTTTAACAATAATACCCTATCAGGTCGACCTCCCTGTGGTCACCCTGAAAACCATCGTGCTGAATTCTAGATATATTAATAACGATGGGCTAACTTTATATTAACTGCCTTTTCATTCTCACCTAACGTCCCTCATTAGTACCCCGCCAGCATATATCGTTACACAAACGACGTTACCATTCCATTATCATCCATTAAAAAAAATATCCCGTAATTTCACTATTAGATGTAGGCATAGCTGGTTTGTGATAAGTATCCAAGCAGATGATCTTATTAAATATTCCTTATTTTATCATATTACCTTTCTCTATCTGTCCTATTTAAGAGCTGCGCTCTTGTCGGTGGAGCTCTTGCCACTCACTACGATTTTCAGCGAGTCTCTTCACCTTTTGATACGACACGACACCAACTCCTTCCTTGATCTGCCTGATGTAACTATGTCTCGGTCTCCCTCTCCCCCTCCTTCCTTCTATCTTACCTTCTAATATAAAGATCATAAGTTCGTCGTGTCGTATCAAGTGTCCCAATATTTTTCCCCTTCTGTCCTCAATAGTTCTAATAATTTGCCTTTTTTCCTTAACCCTAAGCAGGACCTCCTCATTGCTAATTCGATCCCTCCAGCTAATTTTCTCCATCCTTCTTCAGCACCACGTTTCAAGAGCTCTAAGTTCATCCATTTCCTTCTGAGTTAATGTCCACGTTTCACATCCATAATGCAAAGTTCAATGACATTCAATTTGGGTAAGTAATATATAATATCAATTATATAGTTACAATATCTGTATATTGGTTCAATACACAAAAGGTCCCTTAGGGTCTGAAGCACACAATAATTTAAAAGGGTAATTGGTTCACTATATAAGGATAATAATGAACCCCTTTGGTCATTTCCGGCTTGGTTTTGCACGCCACAAACGAGATTGGATAAAATTAATTGAACATTAATTATATTTTCACTTAACTGTACCTACGTAGCTTACGTTTCGAGGAATTTTTCACTCAATTCCATTTAATGTTTGATATCCGTTAATAAAGTAATACCCGTTAATATAAAAATAATTTATAATTATTACCAGATAACTACATGGAAGAGAATAATAATAATAAATATTACACGATCATAAAAAAAATTAAATAAACGATTAATAAAAAAAACTAAACTATCTTTATTAGAAAAAATGTATTTCATATCTTTTTATAATTTATTTAAAAGCAAAAGCTGAAGAGTAAGATCAATAGTTCGGGAATTAATGTTGCCACACACAAAATACAATTTACTGTTTTCAATTCAAAATTATTCTGAATTGTAGTTTTTCGCTACGTGTTGCCAGGGTAAAAATTAATCTCCAAAATTTTTTGTTCAAAAGATAGGAAAAAATCAATTGATATATACCGTGATATATATCATGATATATATCCGCTGATATATATCGGCAAACCCTGTTTTTAATATCTCCAATATTTCAAAGTTTGAAGACGAAGGTCTTTAATCAGTGCGTGTTGCCAGTGATGACTTACGGAACCGAAACATGGTCCTATACGATTGCCCGTATGCAAAAGCTCCAAATTACTCAGCGGGCTATGGAGAAGTTTATACTCATCAGTATTTCTTTGCGTGATAGAATCTGAAATGAGGATATCCACAAAAGAACCAAAGTAAACGTCAAAGTCCGAATATATCCGATAAGCAAGCTGAAGTGACAATGAGCTGGTCACATAGCTAGAAGATTCGACAATCGATAGGGAAGAAAAATTCTTGAGTGGTGACCCCGTATGGGTAAACGCAGTGTAGATCGACCCTCCCCCCCCCACTAGTTGGAGTGACGATCTCAAATACATTGCAGGGAGTCAGTGAATGCAAGTGGTTCAGGACCGTTCCTTGTGGCAGTCTATGGGAGAGGCCTATGTCCAGCATTAGACAGATAATGGCTGAATTGATGATGATTAATGATAACATCTCAAAGTCTCATGAAGAATAAAGTGACAAAGTAATATTATATATATATATATATATATATATATAATAGGTAATTAAATCGCTACAGACAAAAAAAAACATTGTAGACAGTTGTTATAATAGGATATGTCCTTATTACTATTTAATATATTATCCAATACTTTTTACTATATTATACAAGTAGCTATATAGTACTTTATTTGGAGATTTCTTGTACTACATATTCTATTGTAGTTTGTTTGTTAACAGCCCTACGACGTACCGAAAATGAAAAAAATTAAGTGACACATTATGTTCTTATTCCATTATCAAATATTATAAATAACATTTAACACCGTAAAATCTATTTAATGATAGCAAGCAACATTTTGAAGCAAAAGATACACAAACGAGAGCATGTGGCAACACCAGACGTGATGTGAAATTTTTAATTATGTACGTGGGAGGCTTCACTTTCATTTAAAACGGAATCTCAGATACGTTGCGTGCGTGCTTTTAGTACGGGGAGGAATTTCACGCGACACATTGTGTTGCCCCTATATACGTAACGTTTATATTATCATCAAGGCAAATCCCTCGCGACGTAGGCAGATTATTATGTTCAGTTGGGGAACAATTAACATTTGAAATTGCGGCGATGATTTTTGTTTTTATTATTATAAAATATTTAGGCTAAATCTTTTTTCACCAATTATCAGAGCAAGTTATTAAAAAGTCGAAGATTAGATAAATCATTCATTTTAAAGAGGTGTTCTAGTAAACTGTAATTTTTTTCTAAAGAAACACAAGTCGAGAAATGATAAAAAAAATTGAGCACACTAACACGATATCCAGATGTCAAGTTAACAGGGAAGGTATCTACCCTATATTTTATATCGTTTTTCAATCAATGTTTCCTTGACAACGATAATCACTTCCATTGATAAAATATTTCTTTAACACAACATTATTTAAATAAGTAAATAGACGTAACAAATTCATTAAAAGTAAATCCATTTTTATTTTTAAGATTTTTATACTTTTTTTATGCAACTTAGAATGGCAAACAACTGCTGACGGCCCACTTGATAGAAAGTGATAACCGTCGTCTATAGACATGAGCAGTACCATGGACATAATAGAGTACACTGTTTCGCCCATACCTCCCATGCGTTGTCATTCCTGAGGACTCAGGTATTATTCCTCTGTACCCTGTAAATTCACTACCATATCCCACTCTTTAAACCAAAACCCAGCCATGCAAACACAACTGCTTTACTAGAAACACGAATGGGACAGAAGTGCTGAAGCAAATGACTTTTGTACAAAGTCTGCCTTTGATATTTTATGGTTCATTACACAACAGATATATATATATATATATATATATATATATATATATATATATATATATATATATATATATATATATATATACAATATATATAAGAACCAAAAGGACCTATATAGTTTAAATGAACAAGCTGAATAGCTATACTTACAATTCGAAGAACTGGCATACAAAAGGTAAAAAGTTTTTTACAGATTTTCTAAAGAAACCTTTTAACATCGACTTCGTACGTGGAATCGGGATATGTTGATTGACCGGAACAAATAAGAGCCTATGTCCCTCTCTATCCCAAATAGTACGTATATGTTAAATTTCATGACAACTGGTTAAGAAAAAAATCTTAAATAATTTTGATATAAGTTAAGTAAAAAAAAACCTGGTTTAGTAAAAGTTTACTAGTGCGTTAATATTACGTCCTTAACGCGAAATACTTATCTAAACTCACTATGTGCAAAAAACGATGCATGCACGATTCATGTAAATTCGATACTTTATCCCCCCTGAATAAATCTTTTTTCAATCTCGCCCATCAAGGTTGGTTTATATAATAATAATATAAGATCCCCCAACTTTTCTCGAATTTGTCCACATTTTGATGGCTTTTGGTGATATTTGCATAAAGTTTTAACCGAATAAACCCGTATTAATAAATAACTAGATGGGAAAGGGATTTTCAGTAATGGGGTCTAATAGTCCCATTGCAAACAATATACCCTATCCGTTTGACCTCCACGTGGACCCTTCTAGAAACTATTGTGGTTAATTCTTGTTAAATTCATCACGATGGGCCAAATGACCTGCTTTCAACTGTCACTGGAGTCCTGCTAACCATTACTGATAGTATAAGAGGGATTACCATTTCATTTTTATACATAAAAAAATACTAAGTAACTAAATGTATAACATATAAAGATATAATTATATAACTCATAGTATAAAAATACAGATTAATTGGTCGCTAAGGTAAGAAATATGAATTCACCACAACTGAAACGTAGGCAACAAAAATGCCGCTGGTGTTGTGGGTGGTCATGGGCGGTGGTAGTCGCTTACCATTAGGTGAGGCGCATGCTCGTTTGCCGCCTGTGTTGTAAAAATATAACTTAAAGTATCTTTATATGTAATATTTGTCAGATCAACTGAAACGTATTCTACAAAAATTACGATATAAGTAATATTTACCTGTAATCACATCACGTTAAATCCCGACTGTTAATTTAAATTAAGATTCTACAAAAAAATTGACTTCAAAAATAGCAAAACCAATTATTTTTATTTCAAAACTAAACTACTGAATTGAATTTATTAAAATTTTTATAGAACCAATCTGTATGTACATAGATCCTTTCAGACAAAAAAAATCCAAATTGATTTATAACCGAGGGATTTATGAGATAATGAACATATAAAATATACAACCAAATTGAAAATCTCCTTTGAAGTCGGTTAAAAAGGAAAAATAAAGCCAGTAGATAATAGTAAGGGTATTATATACTCATATCTAAACTACTAAGAAATTATTTTCCATAATTCCCACGGGTCCATGTGATAAGGGGTCCCATGCGGGCGTATCTATGGTGAACCGCTTATAACACTGTAAATATTGACGGAAAATCAATAGATACCCACAAGCTGAGGTTATTATAAGTACTCTGAAGGGCTACCTGACTCACTTCCAAAATAGGTTATTACCAACCAAGTAGGTGGTTTATATTCTCAAAGCGCTGCTGTTTCAATGTAACGTACGTTTTCTAACGGACTTATGGCGAATTGGATATTCTAAAATATAGGCATTACTGGCTATTTGTTTGTATGTACATAATGTACTCCACGATACATTATAAAAAATATAAATAATTATTAATATTAAGGGATTTCCAAACCATTAGAATTTTTTTATATATTATAATTAGATATTCGCTCGCTACTTCGTACGCAATTATTTCAGAAATAGAAACCAACAAAAAGAATAGTTTAAGATAGCGTATCAAGATGAAGCATATAGTATAAATAAGTTAGATTTTTAGAAACACAACTGTTAAAATCGCATCCAATTTGGTGCAGTAGTTTTTGCGTAATGTCAGAACAAACATACATATAGGCAAAATTTCTAAAACATTATATTCTTTTGGCTTCTGTTTCCCTAATTGAGACCCTTTATATCAATTGTTAATCAACTTCAAAAGATTATATATTTCGGTTATATTTGTTTTATATTTTGTCACTTCACAACTCTGACAGTTTTAAACCACTTTGGAAAATTTTATTTTTTCTGAAAACATATACATTCATATTGGCACCACAGAAATTGCATCAAAATTGGTTTAATAGTTAGTTTAGTTTTCCAAACATAATATCTGGTTTAGCCAAATTAATTAAAGTAGATTTGTTTTGAAACACAATCTTAATTTTATCTTAAATATCGTCAAAATAGAGCCATCGCCTACTTACAATTTTACTATATAAGTACTATATAATAACAACATATATTAACAATTACGTCAATAATTCTGAAATTAATTTCACTATTCGTTATACAATCTATAGTATTCACTACAGAATCGGTCGTATATAAAATTTGTGCTGATTTCAGTCAGCGTTTTTGTGGAAAAAACTACATGCATGCTTATTAATATATTTCTGTTTTCTAAATAAGATTCTGACCCTCTTTCGAGCTAGCATGCGTGCGTGCGTAAATGGATGCATGCGTGTGTGAGTTGGTGGGTGCATGCGTGCCTGCGTGCGTGCAACCGTGCGTGTACACGTGCGTGTTTGCGTGCGTGGGTGTTTGCGTGCGTGCGTAAGTGCGTGCGTAAGTGCGTGCGTAAATACATGCATAAATGCGTTCGTGCATGCGTGCGTATGTGTGTAGATTTGTGTTCATGAAAACGGTTATTTTATTGATCAAAACGTACTTAAATATCCTTTTTTTTGTAATCTCTAGAATTACTTTCATGTTAATCCCATATGATTTCGTCAATTATAAATATTATGTTACTATGAGATTATATAATTGATGCGAATATCCTTGTTGTGGTAATATATTTAGTATTCCCAGCATTACTGCGATAATCCTAAATTGATATGTAACAATGGTTTACTTACAAGTACACTGCATAGATTAACTGTCACTAGAAAGTAGAGAAGCCAGTCCTTATTATTACTTGGATGAGGGCGATAATATTTGAATTGATAACAATAATGAAGGTGGAGTTAATATTCCATTTTCACGCATAAAATTCTTTGTATTAAAAAAGAATTATCAAAGTAGGATCAGTATTGGCATATATGTGTTTCAAGGCACTCTCTTCCATGCGCAACCACGTTTTGATATTGACTTCCAACAGTACTATTTCCGAAAGAATACGACATCATAACCTATAAAAAAAGCATATTCTTTGTAATAGGCTGATAGCACATCTGCAATTCCTCCAAAATTGTTTCATTTTACGTATATATATATATGTATATAAACAAAAAAAAACTAGTATGTTTTTATTTTTTTTTGTTTATATACTTGTATTGAGAAACTAACCATTATTAAAATGCTTAAAATTGCTTATTCCTTTGCTTTGTTGCAACAGACTGTGTATTTGTTAAAGAACTTACTTAAATTATTCTTCGTACCCGACAAATGCCAGCGACGGAAGCAAAGGTGATTTCAAATAGAGACAAAGTTAAATTGCTTAAAAGATAGTGTGTTGGAGACAGTTTGGAATATATATTTTTTTCTTGTTTATACTAGAACAGAAAATAGAAAATAGAAAATAATATTATTCGGGAGATAAAAGATAAAACCTAATATCGTACGCACGGACTGCGAGAATTTATTTGAATCTTTCATATTTTCTCGTGCATGAAATATGACATTTCTACGCAGATTTCTTTAATTTGTTTTCATTATATTGACTTAGAATATTTTAGAATTACTTTTGAAATGTTTGCGAATAATCTTATATAATGCTATTAGGTATATTATATAACTTTATATTAAAGTTAGAAATATGTCAAATATATATGCAATATAAATATTAGATTAATAGTGTATTAAATTTTAATAGGACTTTGAAATTTGATCGTAAACTTTGATCCTAATAGTTATTTTTTTCTCCACACGTAATTATCAACGGGCATATATTTTTATATTTTTTTTTTTTTTTATATGTGAGTGGTCAGATACTTATAATATAATCACCTAGATAATAATTCAGACATAACTAATATAGAACCAAAATGGCTGTAGACTCTTAATTAAAATAGTTTTAAAATAATTGACGAAGATACTTAATTACATTAACATAAAAAAAATGCTATTGAAATAAAAACTTTTTTACAGAACTTGGCAAACAAGCTGATGGCCTATCTGGAGAACTTAATAACTGCTATAAATAAATAGTTATATAAAATGATAGGTATAATTGGAATTGACGTATCTGCAAATTTTAATGTTTATCTATGACATCGACACTAGTAAACAAGACACGACGTGGCATCAATCATGTCTCACTGCTGGCCACCTGTCGATTCCGGGCAATGCGTCTCAATCGGATACGAGACATTTGATCTGAGTGATTATATTGTAACAAATATCATTCAGATATACATTAAATTAACCTCACTAATTAGCTTTTTTACTCAACTCTCTCTATTAAGTATATAGATATTATTATATGTGAATACCGAAAACAATGGTAGGTTACATAATGTACATAAGTATATTTTAGTAGAAAAAAACTTTCTACGAAGTCTTCATCACAGATACCTCTATCTCATTTCAGATTCTGCAGACAAACAGTTATGTTTGCGTGGTTGTTTCGTTTTGAAAAATGAGATACGACATTGAAATAACGAATTATAAAATTAATAATGATTAATACATAAGAGTCATCATACTCACATAAGAGTAACTAGAGGCATATTACTAAGAATATAACCTTAGGTATAGCAACGCATAAGAGGTACTATACGGTCTTATAGTATATTTTCATTCTGTTATTTCATAATTTACTAGCGAGCCGACACGGGTTTACACGGGTTTTATAAAATAAGATATAGCCTTTATTATGCTGATATTATAGCTTTCTGTTGGTGTAATAATTCTTAAAATCAGTTAAATAGTTTTTAAGTTTACCAGTTCCAAACAAACAATCAAATATTTTCTCTTTAGAATATTAGTATATATGAAATTGAAAATAATTTCCAATTTAGTAATTAAATTTATATTTATTTTTTAATCAATAATCATCTTATAATCATCTTTCTGCCCATGTACCAATTTTTTGAGGTCAGCTCATTATAATTTCATTCATATCATATAAAGGTTTGGGTTTTGCTGACCGCCTGCCTGACTTGAACTCTACTTGGGAATGCATTTGATGATGGTATCTACTACCCATGGTATAGAGGAAAAGATTTAAGAAAAAGGAGAAAAATGTTGGAAATAAGCAAAGGAAGTTGGTAAAAAAAGGAATGACAGATTTATGGCGAAAAGGACACAGTAGTTGCGGCGGGGATATTAGTCAGAAACTGCAATGGTTTGGAAGGACGGAAATGCATACCCCTGCCATTTTTGGTTAATAATATTGTCATAAATTATGAAAGATTTAATAAGATATAATATTCTGTTTATATACTAAGCAAGAATGTAATCGTGGAATTCACGAAATACCTATCTTTTATTTAATCCAAACTAAATATATTTAAAAACAATTTATATAAAATGTAAAACTCACAATGACAAATTTAACAGTGATTTAAGAGATAATGTTTGCGTAATATACATATGTTTTCAAAAGATCTGTATGCAGAATTTGAATGTCCAAATCTTATATTCCGAAAAGTACTGCAATGCGTCAATTGTAGTGAAAAATTTGTTCGCTTACATGTTTTATTCGAGGACACATATCACGCTTGAAATGTTATGAAAACAGATAGGTTGTTCATTTCACTCTTTCATTCATAAACCTACATACATATTAAATATACTTAATTTGTACTTTAATGTGTCTCTCAATTTTAAACTGTCTTTGAACATTTTTTTTTTGTATTAGCAGGTAACGGAATAGAATTGATATAATATTATTATTATATACCTACTTCAATAGTCCTATACGTTAATAAATATATATACTCTTTATTTTTCTCTCCAGAAGATTACAGTAGAACACAAAAAAATAACAAGAAAGAATCACACTGAGATAACAATGCCAAAGAATGCCCGCCTTATCGCTAAAAGAGATCTTTTTAGGCAACCTACTTAGTACCTATTAGAGTCTTAAGTCTGAGATACAAACTAGTACTGTATTCATCAAGTTTTTATCGGAAATTTCGTTTGTGTGTCCAGGCTTTATTAATTGACGTTGAAATAGAAAGTAGCCTATGGCAAATATTACATGTATGACAAATTTTATTGTGATCCGATGAGGCACTAAGGAGTAACACACAAATTCATTTTCACATTCATGTAGTAAGCATTATCTGTATGCCGCGATTCCGCCTTCGTGAAATTGTATATAAAATATCCTATGTATATAAAATATACATAAAATATACAACCTATCCGAATACCATATTTAATTCAAATCTGTTCAGAAGTTTTTACATGAAAGATAAACAAACATCCATCCATCCATCTAACTATCCATCATCATCATCTTCCTACCCTTATCCCAATCAATTGGGGTCGGCGTAATATGATTTTATCCATATTACAAAAAGATTTGGTGTTTAGTTTTACGACCAGCCACCTGCCTGACGTCAATCCTCTTTAAGAATGCATTTATTGGTGGTTTCCGCCACCCACGGTATGGAGGAAAGGATTAAGAAAAAAAGGAAGGGAACGTTGGAAATGCGTAAAGGAAATTGGTGAATGAGAAGAATAAGGGACTTATGTGGGAAAGGAAGTGGGGGGGGGGGGGGGAGGACACTACAGTTGCGGAAAGGACTGGGATACTGCAGCGGTTCGGGAGGCCGGGGTCGCATACCCGTATGCCCTTATTCTAGAATCGGACAGATTTCTAGAGAAAAACACCACATCTAACTATCCATCGTTACAAACTATTGCGTTTATTATATTAACAAGATTAATTTCTAATAAGATATATATTAAATATAAAACATTTCTCTTAGAAACTAAATCATTACAATTAATTTAAAAGTAGACTGCAAAACTCCAAATGAAAATTGAATGCAGTTCCATACTCGTACATAGTCGGGCGTTCGTTTCAAATTTATCATCGTCGATTCGAAGATGAAATTAAATTGAAAGAATTAAGAGTTGCAAGTTCCCCGTGCGATCCACATTTCTGTCTCAAAGTTTTAATTGCCCTCCATCGTCCGAGTTGAGAAATTAATATCTTTCCAGGGACTTTAATTCTGGACATTGTTCAAGTATAAATCGTACGAAAATTTAATTAATTTAGTACTGTTTCTGTGTCGGGAAGACATTTGTAAAATATTCATAGTGGTGTACGGTATTTTTCTTTTCCACGTAAATTTATGATTAATAATTTGAAAAAAACCGGTCGAGTACGAATTCAACTCACAAACTGAGGGTTCCATGCATAAAATAATGTGTTCTTTCTTCATTTTCCTCTTTCATTCTTTCCTGTTGTATGTATGCTATTATGTATGTGTATATTTAAGCATATACTTGTATATATATTTATATATATAAAATCGAACATAATGTATATGGACTATATACCCTCTACACAAAGGTTGTCTGGAAGAGATTGCTTAGCAATAAGACTACCTTTTGTATCACTTCTCATTAAACTATATTTATTTTTATAAATGGCGCAATAAAATGTAAATAAATAAATATATAAATCGTTAAAATTTCATTGTATTAAAATATATTTAAATATGTAGCTATAATATTAATTGACTCATTCATGTACATAATATAAATAAGTCTATTATCTTTCTTATATTGAATAAATAACTAATTATTTTTACTCTATTAGATTTCTTTATTTCACATAATAATATTGGTTAAAAACCAAAACCGTCAAACTAAGTGTATTTCAGAGTTTTTGATAATTTCTCAAACTCTGTAGCAATTAAAATCATTATTCTATTTTTCCGTGATATTCACATATACTTTTATTAATTAGTTTTGATATTTCATTTCACAAACATTGGAGATAGAGGAATTATATTATATGTTCTATCGTAAAAGAAAAAAAAAAGAGATCCTGTCATAAGAGTATTATATAATAAAATAAGTCTACTAATCCAAATACGGTAGATACTAACCCTATTTAGGTTGGTCGATCAATTTTACAATATATTTTCTATTTCTCTTCAACTTACAGGAAAAAAAATATAAATATTTATTCCATTATTTTAATTATACCAAATTTGAAACAAATTAATAAAATAAAAATACAAATTTAAATAATAAGTAATTTACTTTAAATAATAAGAAATTTATAATTCAATTTCGATAACTAGATAGGCTCGGTCGAATTCAAAGATATTGTTAAAAACATAAGAAATAAATATATTTCTTACTTAGCTAAATTTGTCAACTTTGAAAGTCACTTTGATATAAAACTTTATTGGCCTTGAAACTCTATTTAAACATTAAAAAGTACTGGCCCGCTGTTTGCGCTGGCAGTCTGTTGGGGTTTTACTTATTTTAAACTACTAAAACTCCGGGAATAACTAGGTTTCTTTAACACCTGCTCGGAAAATGTCTACTTTCTTCCCTCAAAGTGAAGGAAATATACTACTTATGTGAAAATAAAAAATAGAAAGTATTATAGTTTTTTTTTAATATTTACGCAACCTGTTTTGGTTAATATTATCATATCAATATAATAATAGCCCACCATATTAATTTTAACTCATTGCAATTGTTATATCTGTTTTTTTTTTTTTGTAGATTAACTTTAAATGAAAGCTAGGCTGAACTCATGAGCGCGAGCTATAAGTATTCCCGGCACTGTCACAGGCAGGCGAAGAGGAAAACTACGGAACGGTTCATACTCGAAGATTTCCGGACGCCATCTCCTCTTATCTGTGACGGTGCCTCGAAAGCATACAACTCGCGCACAGCGGGTCAAGGCGTGCAGTCATGCTCGCGCTCTTGTCACTACTGCTCACGATTAAGGGCCCGAATTGGTCCCGAAACTAATCGAGATTTTTCGATCTAACTACACGTAAGTTAAAATGCATTGTTAGTATGGGAACTAATAACAAAACTAGCTCTATACTAGCAAGATTTGACCTGAGATCTGGCAGGTCCATCTCCACGCGGATGTCCTTGGAAACTATTATGGTTAATTTCTAGTCAATTCGTCACAATAGAAAAACTGACCTGACTTTATTCTCGCCTATCGTCTCTCATGGGTACCGAGACGTATACTGATGGTGCAAGCAGGGTTATCATTCCGTTGTTATATATAACAATTCGTGCATTGCCATCTAAGAATTAACATGTCGTCTCTGCACCTAATAATTTTACTGCCATAATTCCTACCCTTCAAACTAAAACTGCAAGCAAGCGGAAATAGGAGTATCCTATTTAAATTACTATTTTACAAACTCAGTCTTGTTCACCCTCCTTTTTGTAGGAGTGCTAGATAAATTGATTAAAAATATACATCTATAACTTTTCTGCTATAACTTAAACCATTTTGAAACTTCGTAGCTTATTCCGACTTTACTGAGATACGGCCAAACTTTCTCATATGTTCTACTAGACTAGGCTCTTATTTATAAGGCTTCAAATAAAGCGCAGTTTTCAAAAGAAAATCTAATCTAAGAACTGTTCAGAAGAATATTTTATATGATTTTTTAAATTAATTTTAAGTTTTTGTATTTACGATTAATTAATAATATTTTGCTTCAGTATTTCAACACGATAAACGCTGTGGTGTTTGGAAAAACAATGTGGTCGTATAATTAAAATAAACAAGTAAATATTGATATATGATTATAATTATATCAAATTAATTTAAATTTATTGGACATATTCATGATTTGGTTATTACACGTTTTGTTTTCTGTATTTAAATTCATTTTAATTTTTAAATTACTATTTGTATGCCTAACATATTTATAAGGCAATTAAGCAGCTACCAAAAATAAGACCACATGGCTATGTTATTGTAATCTATCTTGAATTCATTTCGTTTTATTTCGTTTCATTTAATTTCATTTGAAAATAACAGACTGATTGTTTACCTTATGAAAAATAATTACCGTCGCCTATAGATAGAGAACAGACTGTAGCCATATATATTATAGAGTACTGCAACAACATGTCCATGTCACCCTTCATGCGTTGCTATCCCTAAGGGCCTGTGGGTCTATTGCAAACTGCTAGTAAAAATGCAACACCGGTTCGTATTGAAAAGTTTTACTGTCATATTAATAAAAGAAATTAAAAATAAAAAACAATAAAATATAAAAATAAATTACAAAAAAGTCAAAAAAGTTTATAACAATTTCTATGCTTTCGGGTTTAAGGTTTTACTTCTTTCATACCGAAACATAGCGATTAGTTATACAAAATTTATATTTATTATTATTTAATAGCTTTTACCTGCGACTCAGTTCGCGTAACTGGGGCGTCTTCACTGATAAAAATAAGCTTATGCCCTTCTCCATACCACAGACATATAATATCCAAGAAAATTCCAACACTGTGACATTAATATCTTGTTAAGAACACAAAAAAAAATCTTAATTAACTAGACTACAGAGTACAAAGAATCTTTATTCCACACGATGCGGACAGCGACCATCCATATTTTCTCTACTAAAACTAATGTAATCAAACTAAGCTTACACGCGGCGTTTAAAGCGCTTAAAGTTCAGAACCAAACGCAATACAAAAGAGACATCGTAGAACAGAGATTTAGCAGGAATTTCAAGTTTTGCTGCTCCCCAGGGATGGTCGAACTAAGCCGCGGTGGATTGCCTTTTAAATAAATATCTTAGAAATAATATGGATCGGTTTTCTTAAAAGATTTCAATTTAAAAATTGATAGAAATGTATGAGATTAGAAAAAGATGATAATGAGAATTATATGGAATTATCACGTTTCAATTTTCAGTCACATAACTAATAGGATTGGATAGGAACACTTGCAAAATTTTAACTAAATAAACATAAACACTTATATAATACATACACATATTAAATTAATAAAAATATTGTAATATTACACCAACTTTTTAAACTGAAGGTCTTATTCAACTTTGCCGTACCGGGCCTTTGACGAACTTGGTCCGGCACTGACTACATCAAAATATTAAAAGAAAAATAAGAAACTATGAAAAACCAACCTTGTTTAGTTACGTTTAGTGCATAAAACATTTTATTATCGGTACACGCAGTAAAACATCTGTGTAAAAAAGTGCCATATCGCCAAATATGTCGTTTCTCATAGTGGTATAGCCCTAAAACCAATAATGACTGAATAAAGGCCGCCGCAACAGTTCTACGAGAATTATTGCCACTGTGTCTGTTGCTAATGGGAATTTATCGACAATAAAACTTTTATACAGCAAACACATAGTACATATGTGTGACGTGGCAAAAAGGTTTTCGAAATAAAATGCTGTTGTAAACTACTTCTTATATCTCGCATTTTACTTATGTGAATTATGATAAAAAATATCTTATGTTTTAATACAAAATATGCCCTAATTGTGTATTATTAATAATGATATATTTTGAACCAGACTACTTTACTACTTTGTACAAAAGTCGATTGCTTGGGTTCCTCTGTCCCATTCGTGTTTCAATCGTAAAGCAGTTGTTTGCATGGCTGTTTCAGTTTGAAGGGTAGGATATGGCGTGAATTTACAGGGTACAGAGTAATAACATCTGAGTCCTCAGGAATGGCAACGCATGGGGGGTATCATGGGCGAAACAGTATACTTTATTATATCCATTGTACTGCTCATGTCTATAGGCTTCGGTTACCACTTTCCATCAGGTGGGTCATCAGCTTGTTTGCCATTCTAAGTAGTATAAAAAAATATATTCAGCCTTAGTAGTATTATTAGTAATGAAGTCACTTTTATATTCTATTCGAAATAATTCACTTTCCTAAGTTTTTAACGTTAAGATACATGGACTCATCATAACAGCCCATAACCATCCATTACTGAACATAGGACTCCCCCTATTAGTCGATTTTGCTCTTAATTGCCATGCTTGGTAGGCGGATTGGCAACGGCAGTTAAGCTTTGGAGGTGTTTTAATTGTGACGCTGCTGCCCATCCCTCGCTCTCCCTTAATCCCCTCTTACGACATCCACGGAAAAATAAGGGGTGGCCTATTCTATGCCGGGACCACACGGCAAGATATATGGATTAATCTATACTAATATTATAAAGAGATAATATCTGACTGTCTCGTTTGTTTGTAATAAACAAAAATTACTCATTTTAACAATTTTAAAAATTCTTTCCTCTATAGAAAACTACATTATTCGCGAGTAACATGGACCATATATTATTTTCGAAAATTCTCTCTAGCTATGCAGTTGCCATGCATGGCAAGCAGGTTGATAACCATAGTTAGGCTTTAGTGATTTTTTAAGAGGAACACTGCCTGTTGCGGCCTCTTTGACCGGTTTTCTCGCTGGCCGCTAAGACATTCTACAATTAAAACTGACAGCTTGGGACAAAACAAAAGGTCTTGGACAAAAGACCGAAAAGAAGGCCTTTTTATTTTTAATACTTTTTGACGACAAATTCGGACCTTTCGACCTTTCACTGCCCATCTCACTTCCCTTAGACGCCACTTATGACACCCACGGGAATAGAAAGGGCCCATTGTAATAAAAATAATATGGATTTAAAATCTACATTTAACTCATGCATCAGTTATAATTATTACGTGACGTTCGTTACTCTATATACTCCAAACATTGACACAGTTGCAGTTTTCTTTGATATGAGCAAAGCATTTGATTGTGTATCCCATGACATTCTTCTCAAAAAATGTGAAAAATATGGTCTACGAGGACTTGTATTACAATGGCTAACTAATTACCTAGAAAATCGCCGTCAATATGTCGAAATTAGTGGAATTAATGATCATGCTGAAGAAATACATTATAAATCCAAAACCTCTGTTAATGATGTGGGAGTTCCCCAAGAAACAATTTTAGGACCCCTGTTATTTATAATATATATAAATGACCTACCAAATGTAACTAAACACCAATGCACCTTATTTGCCGACGATTTTTCAGTAGTAATATCACAAACTCCAGAAACAGATTTCAATACTGATATCTGTGATACTATTGCTAATGTTGTGGAATGGCTCGACTCAAATTGCTTAGAAATTAATATTGAAAAAACGAAATATATGAGATTTTATAATAAAAGACCAAAAAGTGATCAATTAATAATTACAATTCGTGAAAAATTAATAAATGAAATAAAAGAAATTTCATTTCTTGGTATTACTATTGTTGCCATAACCAATGCTCGTGGAAAAACCACGTAATAAAAATATGTAATAAATTAAACAGATTTGTCTATGCTCTCTGGAAATTAACCAAATTAGTAGATCAAAAAGCAGCAGTCATGGCATATCATGGACATGTGGCATCAAACCTTAAATATGGTATACTATTATGGGGAAATTCGGTAAATATTAACAGAGCGTTTATAACTCAGAAACAATGTATCCGTGCCATCTGTAATAAGCGACCTATGACACCTTGTACGCCACTATTTAAGCAGCTGAAAGTACTCACGGTTCCATCAATATACATATTGGAGTGTTGCCTCTTTGTGAAAAAACATTCTTATTTATTTGTAAAAAAAGATGACTACTATAAATTTACTACTAGACATCCTGGAAGGCTTAAGCTACCAAACATAAAAACACGTCTATATCATAGTAACAGTTACTCATCGTGTATAAGAATTTACAATAAATTACCAAATTCACTTACTGATCTGTGTTTAAAAAGGTTTAAAGTCATTTTATGTAAATGGTTAATAACAAAATGTTTTTATACACTGAAAGATTATTTTGCAAGTAAAATGGACGACATTATATAATTGAATCTAGAATGTAGAATATTGTATGCAACACATATTTGTAAATGTATGACGGACGTAACCTACTGAAAAATAATGACATGCATGTATAATTTTACAATAATAATTTGAACTTCAATGTGGCTTTAGTAATATGACTTCTAATTAATAGTTGATTATTAATAATACATATAAAATGTTGCATGCCAAGCTGGCTGAATGTCATGGTTACACAAAATGTATAATGTTATCTAAACTTACCACATTCATCGCAATAAATTTCATTTCATTTCATTTCATTTCATTTCATTTCATTTCATTTCATTTCATTTCATTTCATTTCATTTCATTTCAAATACTCCAATTAGTTGGCCCCGACCCACTTTTGTTCGGACGTATTAATTAAAATTTTCATTCGCGTCATTATCATTATTCGATGTCAAAATTAATTTTTATTTTTATGAAACTGAACACTCAAATTGAAGCAGATGGTTATGACGTAAAACTTTTCTGGAAGGTATTTACGGCATTTTTAAAAAATTCTTAGACTATAAAATTTTTATTGTAGAACGTGTTCCTTATAGAAATAAAGCTTCGTTTTGCAAGACTATCGTCTTTTAATATACATAGGTAAAATTATTATTTTAATTAATTGACTTTATACTTTTTTACTTTATATTTCTTGTTATTCTGTTATTGTTGTTATTGTGACTATATTTTTTTTTATTGTGACTATATATATTTTTTACTATAGTATTTTACTAGGTGTTATTTTGCGGAAGTCCGCACCGGTTAGTTGATAAGAATTATTTTGTTTAATTGCGCTACCATTAGTATGCGTGCAACTGCCAACACTTAAAGATTGACTACTATTATTATTACAGAATTTGTGTAACGAAAACGAAGTTTCCATATTAGCCATAAACTTCCGATCGCCATTTCGTCCACGCATGTTTTGTTTTTTCTTTTGTTATTAATTCTGCAGACTTTATAATAGCGCAGTATACAGAACTACTTATAAAGATTCCTTACACATTGATAATAATTTTTATTTAAATATAAATACCAGTTACTCGATTTAATTGTTAATCGCCAATACTTGGTCAATGTCTCGCAGACAAGTCGCGTATAAAATCTGGTAATATTATAAATGTGAAAGTGAGTTTTTGTTTATTTTTTTTTTTTTTTGTGATAATTTAAATTAATTAGTAGTAAGTTTTAGTATTTCGCGCTACATATTTTGTATTTTATAAGAGACAAGAATTAACGTGATCATTTAGGTAAATTATAATAATTCACCTGAATCACTTTGACGTTTCGACCAAGTTACACCGGCCGTGGTCACCAGTAGACTGTTGTAGCGCCACCATATCTCCGCTTCCGAGGCAGAAGTATTTTCTTCTACCCACTCATTGAGGGATAGTATTGTTAGGAACGGGGACTAGTTGCCTCATTGCTAATATGAGGATACCCTATCAGATCGTCC
The DNA here is from genome assembly GCF_026898425.1 of Galleria mellonella. Classification (NCBI taxonomy): domain Eukaryota; kingdom Metazoa; phylum Arthropoda; class Insecta; order Lepidoptera; family Pyralidae; genus Galleria; species Galleria mellonella. The sequence continues at coordinate 1,366,378 of NW_026442068.1, read as the reverse complement.
TCCACGCGGTTCCCCCTAGAAACTATTTGCCACGACAGAATTGTTTTCATCCTCACATACTCGTATTATCCGTCACTGATCATGGTATACGCTGTATACTGTCCATGGTACTGCTCATGTCTATAGGCGACGGTTACCACTTTCCATCAGGTGGGCCGTCAGCTTGTTTGCCATTCTATGTTGCATAAAAAAAAACAAATGTTTTTTTTTATTACTGGGTTACAGTTATTACATATCAATATAACCATTATCATAGTTTTCCCAAATGACAGTTTTAATTGCCGTCTCTTTCTTTTTATTTAAGAGTTTCCTCTTGTCGGTGCAACTATTTCATGTATTCTCTTCCAGCCAGCTCTATTTCAAACCATATCTTTGACCTCCTTTAACAAAATCCTCCTTGAACACCTAGTATTTCCTTTATCTGTTCATGTAGTTATTTATCGATCTCCCCCTTCCTCTTTTTTCGTTTATTTTTCCTTCTAGCATGCTGTTTAAAAAAATATATCATCGTCTCGTCTCTTACAAAACATAATTCTACTTGTATTTAAAAAGAAAGTATCACTTTAATCAATAAGCGAAGTGAGTAATCACACATTGTGCTATTTTCCCATTGTTTACCCAACAATAGATAGTAAGTTCGAAACTCGGACAGATCGTGGGCCCCATCGGTCGTTCCAGGGGCTTTAACTGGCACAAATGGAAGTTTGAACAAATACGATCGTGAAAACGATCAATGTACCTATCCAATGTGTCTGTTACTGTTAAAGTTTAGCTTGCAGTCAATATTGAATATCTTCTAGTAAATTCTATGAAGACAAGTCTTCATGGTATAATAATTAAAGATTGTGTTCTATAGAAAACCGACTGCAATTGTGACTAAACCAGTTATTTTGATCTAAAAACTAAATTACTGAACCGATTTTGATAAAATTTCTATGAGACTAATCTATAAGTGTACCATTTCAGATAAAAAAAATAATTTTCCAAATAGGTTTAGAACTGTCGTAGTTTAGAAGTAACAAATATAAAAATAATACAAGCGAATTGAAAATCTTCTTTATTGAAGTCGGTTGAAAAGCTCGAATTATTTTGCGGTAATTATTAATTATAGATATTGATGTTATTAGAGAAATATTTGTGTTTGTTACAAGATGTTATAATAAATGCCTGAATGATAAATAGTTAAAAACTTATTTCCAATCGTCCTTCAGTGGGGGGAAAGGGATTGTTAGTAATGGGCTCTAATTGGCCCAATGCCAGCAATACACCCATATCAGGTCGACCTCCACACGGTTCTCCCTGGAAACCATCGTGGTTAATTCTAGCAGTATTTGTCAAGATGAGCTAACACCTGCTTTCATCATCACCTATCATCCCTCACTGGTGCTCCGCCAACATATACCGATAGCTCAGGCCATTCCATTATCAGCCATTAAAAAAAAAGTCCTTCAGTTGATTGCATGAAAATTAAACTAGTGTAAATAATCTTTGAAAATTTAAAACGTCAAACCCGTCAAGTATTTAATAATAATATTAATTTATTCAACAAAAATATAGAGATGCAATTACAAGATACATATACATTACATATTGATTTGTTATAACAATTTTATTGCCAAATTTAAGTGTTATTCTAATAACATCAATATATACACAAAGTTTTTTTTTTTTTATAACACAAATGCAAACAAACATGCGGCTCACTCACGACGGTAAGTGACTACCACCGCCCACGAGCATTCGCAACACAGGAGGAATTGCAGGTGTATTTTGTTGCCCTTTTAAAAATGAATATGCTATACACAAACGCCCACATTCTATACTGAGACTACTGTAAGAGGCATTTCTTGATTTTTTCTCCTACGTATTTCATTACTTCAGTAGCACTTAATTATTATTACTTTTATTTTTTATTTTAAATATTTTTAATCCTTATGTGGGTGCTGTCGCATGTTTATACAAAATAATGTTTCTTTCTTTCTTTCTTTTTTCCTTCCTTGCTGTCTATTCTGTTGTATTGTGTGGCGGTTACGATGTCATATCTTAAAAATAAAAAAATTTGGTTTGGAAATACTGTTGCTGGAAGTTGATTCCAAAGTGTGGTGGTTCAAATGTTCCGTCAATTGTTGATATTCACGACTAATTACATATATTTTTTTTAGATTAGATTAGATTTATTTATTTGCCAGAACATTGTTTTTACAGATATCGATCTATTGTGAAGTACAAATGTTCGCCTTATATTCTAAAGCATGCAAAATTATTATTGGGTACAAGATACATTACATTTAGATTCTTATTCAATAAGTAAAGTTTAGATCTCACGTTACAATCTAGTAATTATTAGAAATATTATTCTGGGTAGTGTCATAATAATATGGTTATATAGATAAAAAAAAATACGATTTAAAAGTGTTTGTAAACAAGTCTGTTTGAATAAAGATGACTTTAATTCGAATTGATTATAAATAACTAATATTATAAATGTGAATTTATTAGTTTATTTGATGTTCATTCATGGTTGATATATATTTTTAGCTCTCACGACCTCTTTACAAATTTTTGGGAAGCCAAGATGTATTGTGTCCTATAAATGACTATAAAGAGTTATAATAATTATTATTATATTTTACCAAAATAAGTAAAATATAATAATAAATAAGTAAATAATAACAGTAACTTCGTAAAGTTACCACTGTGTATATATATAGACCCTTTCCTTACCCATGTGTGTCGTAAGAAGCGATTAAGAGAGAGCAAGGGATGGGTAACAGCATCCCTCTTAAAACATCTCCAAAGCCTATCTGCGGTCGCCAATACACTGGTAGGTACCAGGCGTGGCAACTACTGGCAAATCCCCCCAAAAGGAGACTTATATTCAGCAGTGGACAGTTAAAGGCTGACATAATGATTAGGTATATATATCGTTATAAAATAAACAAAAGTTTTAAAAATAATATTACCAAAATTGTCGTTTTAGCTCGATCGATTTATGCATTTCCATATATTACCAATAACAACCATGTATAGATACAATAGTGGATGTTAACACATAGTAACAATAGCGATTGATTTGTGAGCAGGCACGCCGCAAACCACAAATATTGGCCCATTGAGGCCTAGACTTGTGAACTAACGTTCAACGGGATATCTAGATTGGATCTTAGGTTAGAATAATTCAGTTTCACTGATACAACACTATTTTGTTTACCATAGGGAGAGTATGAAGTTGTTTATATGAATATCTTCTCTCAATTCGGCTGACAAGCAACTATGCTTACATCGCTGGGCTCAAATTTGAAGGGTGAAATATGACAATGAAATTATTACAGTCTAGACTAGCATCTAGTTTGGCTTCGTCTATCTATCTATCTATACTATTTAAGAGCTGCTCTTATCGGTGCAGCTCTTGCCACTCACTACGATTTTCAGCGAGTCTCTTCACCTCTTGATACGACACGACACCAACATCTTTCTTGATCTGCCTGATGTTACTGTGTCTCGGTCTCCCTCTTCCCCTCCTTTCTTCTATCTTACCTTCTACTATAATATGTCGTATCAAGCGTCCCAACATTTTTCCCCATCTGTCTTCAATAGTTCTAATAATTTGTCTTTTTTCCTTAACCCTATGCAGAACCTTCTCATTGCTAATTCGATCCCT